>NW_004443960.1:6533635-6613738 GCF_000243295.1 Trichechus manatus latirostris
CTGGCCCTGTTGTCTAGATGAAGATAGGAGATGGAGAAAGATCTCTGGCCCTGTTGTCTAGATGAAGATAGGAGATGGAGAAAGATGAATCCTTGCTATTAAACATCCCGGTCAACCAGGAGAGCACAGGGGCTCACGCTGAAGTTTATTGCTTCAGTTTCTAACCTTTCATAAGTGCTTACTTGGCAGCACTGTAGACTGTGGTATTTGATTCTCTAGAAGCAACTTAAAGTAGCAGCACCAGACTTTCTACTTTCCCTTTTTTTTAAAAAAAATTTAGGCCATAAAATATATTGGGTTTTTGCATTAGTGCCATGGGAGGTAAAAAAATATCACATGTAAGCTTCCAGATGAAATGACATAGAGTGGAGTATACGTTTAAGATATCTTTCAAGGCTGGCTTTTGAAAGAGTGTGTATGGAAAGGGTCTTTTTTCATAATAGAAGATAAGGAGTTACAGGTGCCTTTTTCCTCCAAACCTCTCCCATAAAATTTCCCAGAAGGGTGGACTTTTAAGAGTCTTATTAGGTCAGTGTTATGGATTGAATGTTGTCGCCCAAAAATGTGTGTCCACTTGGCTAGTCCATGATTCGCAGTATTGTCTGATTGTCCACCATTTTGTCATCTGATGTGATTTTCCTAGGTGTTGTAAATCCTACCTCTACGATGTTAATGAAGTGGGGTTAGAGGCAGTTATGTTAATGAAGCAGGACTGAATTTACAAGATTAGGTTGTGTCTTAAGTCAATCTCTTTTGAAATATAAGAGAGAGAAGTAAGCAGAGAGACGTGGGGGACCTCATACTGCCAAGAAAGAAGAACCAGGAGAATAGCATGTCCTGTGGACCTGGGGTCCTTGTGCTGAGAAGCTCCTAGTCCAGGGGAAGACTGATGACAAGGACCTTCCCCCAGAGCCAACAGAGAGAGAAAGCCTTCCCCTGGAGCTGGCACCCTGAATTCAGACTTCTAGCCTCCTAGACTGTGAGAGAATAAATTTCTCTTTGTTGAAGCCATCCACTTGTGGTATTTCTGTTATAGCAGCACTAGATAACTAAGACAGTCAGGCAATAACTTGCTGAGCCGGCCGAGCATCACTGCATCCTGTTTGGAGTGTTGGGTGATGAGCACAGTTGTAACAAAAGCACAGACTCAGGATGCGAGCTAATCATCTTGCATAACTGGCTCTCAGTGTTCAGTGAAGGGAATGAGTGGAAATCTTTTTTTTTTTTTTTTTTTAGTTTGTATTTGAGGACTGCTAGTTGAAGAAGGCGCCCTGGTGGCTCAATGGTTAACTGCTCGGCTGCTAACCAAAAGCTTGGCAGTCTGAACCCACCCAATAGCTGTGGAGAAGAAAGACCTGGCAATCTGCTCCTGTAAAGATTGCAGCCTAGAAAACCTGTGGGGCAATTCTCCTCCATCACATGGGATCACTATGGGTCTGAAATCGAGTCTATGGCACCTAACATCAACAACAGTTGAAGAAGGGAAGGTCACTAGCCACCTTACTCCAAAGATGTGTAGATGTCACTTAGTGGACTCTAAAAGCGGACAGTAACACCTACTTCCAACCAAAGAGGAAATGGCAGACATGAACTCTGTCAGGTAACAAGTAGGTTGTGGTGGTGGTGACATCCAATTCACAAACAATTTATAGAATTGCATATTAGTACGTTCCGAAAGGAGCCCTGGTGGCACAATAGTGAAGAGCTCACCGCTAACCAAAAGGTTGACGGTTTGAACTCACTCAACAGCTCCTCAGGAGAAAGACCTGGTGATCTACTTCCATAAAGTTTATAGCGTAGGAAACCCTGTGGGACAATTCTCCTCCATCACATGGGGTTACTATGAGTTGGAACAGACTCCGTGGCACCTAAAGTCAACAACAACATGTTCCAAAAGGAGAGGAGGGATTTTGTCACCAGCACACGAGCCAACAAGATTCTGTGCAGGAAAAATTAAACAAGACAAAACGAAACAAGCATGTGCACTGCAGTTGTTGTTGTTAATTGCTTTTGACTCAGCTCTGTCTCCTGGTGACCCCACGTTTGACAGAAGGAAACTTTGCCTCTCGGTCCTGTTCAATCTTCACCATCATGGATACGTTTGAGTCCATTGTCGCGACCATCGTGCCAATCCATCACACTGAGGTCCACGGCAGAGATTACCCAAAATGCCCACTTGAGTATCCCCAAAACTCATGTTCCTTAATCATCTTCATCTGAAAAACAACGTAGTTATTTACACAGTTACTGTTGAATTTTGCATTCAGTATCCTCAGAGATAGAAACATTATATAATATGACTTCATTTCACAGTTTTTAGGTCAGTAGACTCCTTGTTTCCTTAAAATGCTATCATTGTGTGTCTGTGAGTCTGAGAAACTCTTGTGGATTTTAAAGGCAGATGTTAGACATACTAATTTTGTTATAAGATAAAAAAATGATTTGAGTTAATTTACTATAATGAAAGTTCTCACTATTTCAATACAATTTTTCAAAAACTCCAAACACTTGTATTTCTGCAAGGCGCTGATAGTAAATGCTTCCTGATTTTCACAGCACGACATTCATAAGGACAATTTGAATATCACAGAAAATAAGATGAAAGTATTGCCATCACCCCTTAACTGCATCACCCACTTTAGTTGTATGTTTTACATTTAAATATATGTTCCATTTTCAATTTTTTTTGTCTGAAGTGTGAGGTTCCTTTTTCTTTGTTCTTTCTTTCTTTTTGGATCTTCTGTATGCAGATGTCCGATTGTTTCTTCACCATTTGTTTCTCCCAGTGGCCAGCCTGGAACGTGGACAGTGGTCCGACCCTTAGTTACATTCTCAAAGTCTATGGTATCCATTTAGGATTAGATACACACACGTACAAGGAGTTCTGATGTGCAACAGATAAGCACTTGGCTGGTAACCTAGGGGTAGTTCGAACCCACCCTGCAGCTCCAAGGGAGAAAGACCTGGCAATCTTCTCCTGTATGGATCGGAGCCTAGGAAACCCTGTGGGGCAGTTCTACTTTGTCACATGGGGTTGCTATGGGTCGGAATCGACGCGACGGCACCCAACAACAACAACCCCCGTGTACAGCTCAAGGGTGAGTCCGGGATTTCCTAAAGTCTCTGTAAGGGTTCCCTTTCCCCAGCTCTTTCCCATCCAGGCTCCCCCAAGTATTCCTTGCTTTCCTGGGGCTCCCCTTTAGTGTCTTCCAGCCAGAGGGCTAGTGCTATTTTTTACCCTGTTCATGTGTTTCTGCTACTGGGGCCAAGTGGCAAGAGGACAGAGAAACAGAAAACAAGAGAAGAAGGAGTTGGGGTTTGTCCCACCTTCTCAGATCCAGAGGAAGGTTTTCCCTCCCGGAGTGCTAGGTGCCTGCAGCTCCTGCTGTTACCACTGCTGCTTACCCCACTGCCACCGCCAGGGCATTAGCTGGGAACTCAGGGTGGAGGACAGAGGAGACAAAGAAAGATGGGGTCTTTCCCCCAGTCTCTTTGAGCATCAAGATTCTCTCTTTTGCTTCTCAAGCAAAAACTACAGGGCTTCTCCAGGGACTGTCTCTGTTGGTAACTGACTGCTCAATTCTGCGTTCTAAGCTGCCTTGAATTCATTTCAGGGGAGGTTGGTGTTGTTGGGTGCCGTCAAGTCGATTCTGACTCATAGTGACCCACGTGACAGAGTAGAACTGCCCCATAGGGTTTTCTAGGCTGTAATCTTTACAGGAGGAGCTCTGGCGGTGCAGTGGTTAAGCGCTAGGCTGCTAAACAAAAGGTCGGTGGTTCAAACCCACCAGCCTCTCCACGGGAGAAGGATAATGGCAGCCTGCTTCCGTAAAGATTTACAGCCTTGGAAACCTTTTGGGGCAGTTCTACGCTGTCCTATAGGGTCACTATGAGTCTGAATCGACTCGACAGCAGAGGAATTGCTTTTGGGTTTTAATCTTTACGGGAGCAGATCGCCAGCTCTTTCTCCCTTGGAGACAGTTGTGAGTTCAAAATGCCAACCTTTTGGTTAGTGGTTGAGTGCTTAACCGTTGAGCCACCAGGGAGGAAAAAGGAGGGGGAACTCACCATTTGTCCGATGGTACTTTAAATTTGGCTCTTCCTTCCTAATCTCCCTGCTCCTGTTTACTTTTCAGAGACCTCGAATAGCTGTTCCATGCATTCTATCCAAGTTTTTGTGTGTGTTTGTTGCCAGTTCAACTTCTTACAGGTGTACAGCTTAGTGATATCAGTTACATTAACTGACTGTACAGTCATTACCCTTCATCAATGCCAAGTTTTATGTCTGCATTCAGTGGGGAGACAGTGAAGTGTGCTTCTCCGTCTTACCCAGAACCAGGACCTCACAGCCACTTCATTTTTTAGCAGCTTTATTGAGATGTATCTTACATAAATGTTACACCACAAAGTCACCCGTTTAAAGTGGACAGCCCATGCTTTTTAGAATATTTACAGAATGTTACCCATTTCACTTTTAATATTTTGAAATATTTCCTCCCAGTCTTCCCTGTTTCATTTTTTTGATCTTTCTATTTCTTCCTCTTCTTTGCTTTAATGATCTACTTCACTCTATTTATAACACAAAATGGGAATCACAATATTTGTGTACCATCGAAGCTTTTTTTCCCTTAGAAATTAAACAGTGCTTTTTGAGCCATTCTCCGTGTCTCCATATTTCAAAATCATGGTTTTAATTGCTACATGATATGTGACCATGTCATTGTACTATAATTTATTTTTAATTTCCCCATTATCACACATTGTGAATATTTGCAATTCTTTGTTCATAAATTATGCTATAGTTAATCAACATGTGAATAAAAAATTGTGTGTTTCTCTGCTTATTTTCTTCACAGCTCTGCTTAGAGGTGGTATTTCTGGGTTACAGAGCATGGAAAAGCACTGATTTATAGATTTAGGGCCCTGCCATGCCACAAATAAACATTCCTGTTTTTTGTTTTTGTTTGAGATAAGCTAAAAAGAAACTTTCAATACAAAATGCATAAAATATACATCAAAAGTGAGCCTCTAAACCTTCTTATCCTTTAGCAAAAGTTTCAAAACCTTGCAGTATACTGTCAGATGCTAGGACTCAGGGGTTTCTTCGTCGGTTAAAAACATACCAGAAAATATAAAAAATAAATTGGGGATGCAGACCTAAATTTCACTGCAGTCTAGAAACTTGAGTTGTGTCTGCCAGGTCCCATATAGGGAGGGTGCCTATACACATTCCTGTTTGTCTTGTAAGTCCCAGTTCATATCTGCTGTCCCTGGCATAGCCATTAACGCCACCTCATTAAATGCACCTAGGTGTCCCTGTTTGGGCAGTAAATTATACGGTCACCCTGAAGAAACATCCTTGGATTTTAAGAAACACATTTAAGTAAGGCAAGGATGATCATGCCTGCCGTATGTATTGCTACTTCCTCTTTCTTGAGTTCATGAAGGAGATCACAGATTGTTAAGTTTCTTTCTCTCATATAAGTACAGTCATGCGTCACTTAACGTCCACCATGTGTTCTGTGACGTAGGAGTTTATGTGATTTGGACATTGTGTGAACACAAGATTGAATGCTGCTGCCTATGAGTGGAAGCATACAATGTTATATGGTAAACGTTCTTATTTGTAAGCAGGGGAAGTTTACATTAAAATAATGGTAGAAAGTACAGTACAGTACATACATAAGCCAGTAACACAAGCGTTTATTATGACTATCAAGACATATGTATCATAACTTATATATGTACTATTATATGTCTGGCAGCGCAGTTGCTTTGTATACAAGAAAAGTGAGATACACGTGTTGCGTGCGGGAATCTGTTGTGTTCACTACGACTGGTGATGTCCACTATGTCCCATTCTCTTGACGGGGATTTCTGAACTCTATTATAACCTTTTGGGACCACAGACATATATGCGGTCAGACTTTGCCTGAACGTACGTTTTGCGGCGCTTGATTGTATTGACCTCAGAATCCTCCTTAACACAGCCCTACAGGTAGTTACTACCGTCTGATTAAAATTGGACCGTAAAATGTAACCCATTTGCCAAGGGGTGTAGCTCACACTGTACTGACCCTTGATAGCAGAGAAGACACTGTGATGTCCAGTGTCATGACCCCATCCATCCTGAGTAAGCCTTGAGGGAAGAATGTCTGAACCTGTGAGGAGAAGAGGGAGTTTTTATTCCAAGAGAGAAGCACTCACCCGGTCAGGTTGTCCTCCCACACCTTCTCCTGCATCTTCTCCTCATTTCTCTTTCAGACGCTGGCTCATTCCAGTTGTGCGTCTGGATAAACACATTGAAACTCTAAGTAAAGCTTAGGGTATTTAGACCTTAAAAAAAAAAAAAGTACATAATTAATTAATTCTGGATTTGCTTTGAGCACAGTGATTAGAAGTAACTTTCCATTTTCTTTCATGCTGTGTCTAATGCAGACCCTTCTGATTTTTTTTTTTTCTCTTTTTTCCTTTTCTTTGTAGGTTTCAAGACAACAGATGAATTGTGAAAGAGAGCAGCTGAGGGTAGGTGCATCTGCTTGTAAAATACTTCCGGGTTCTCTCCCAAGACACGGGGTTCTAAATAGCCGGCTTCATCTTAAGATTGGTAGAGTTGAAAATATTTATCCGAGCCAGTTTAGTATTGATTGAGCTGGTAAATACAGTATATCTTCCTTTGAAGTGCCATTATAGTAGATATGGATTTTTTGATTTAGATTCAGCAATAAATACTTCTCTTCTGGAATTTGTTTGACATCATTGTACTCTTTTGTGTACAACATGAAGTCTAAGTAATAACAAAGGTCAGAAGGATGTCTTGCTGCCTTGTTAATGTGAATACCTGGTGGTTTGCTGAGTGGCCAAAATGGTCTTTTGCTGTTGACTGAAGTGGGGGTGCCACTAATCCGCCAAGGGCATTTTCTAGGAGAATCCACGTCTTCCGTGGACATTTTGCTTTCAGTGGCATTTGCGTATGTGGGAGAAGGAGACAGACTATCAAACCTCATGTCCTCTTTCCCTTCTTAAAAATGAAACTCTCTCAGTGCTCAGATGTGTTACTTGTAAAAAGGATTCCCCAGATGAGGAGAGAACAGTTTGCTTATAAATGATGCTTGCTGGCGTCATCCTGCTTCCATGGTTGGTGTCCCACATGGCATGGGTGTGGCGTTTCAAGGAATGTTGGGATCACCTCCCCCTCTTATTTGTTTTCTCTTTAAGTCGTGTTTGGGATGGATGAGTTTGAGCTCGTGATTGGGTTCTCTCAACAGCAGAGGTGGAAGCCGCCAGTTTATATGGCCCACGTACTTTATCGTCATGTTCCAAATCCTTACAAAAACCGGAGGAATCTGCTGCTTTTAAATTCATAATGGTAAGGTTTGGGGTCGGGGAACCTTTGTACTCAACCAAAAACCCATTGCTGCCGAGTCGATTCTGACTCATAGCAACCCTATAGGACAGAGTAGAGCTGCCCTATAGGGTTTCCAAGGAGCGGCTGATAGATTGAAACTGCCGACCTGTTGGTTAACAGCTGTTGCTCTTAACCACTGCACCACAAGGGCTCTTTTGTACTCAAAGTGGTATAATAAGTCAGAATAATTTATTAAATCAATCTAATGTTATTTATGGATGGTGCAAGCTGTTAAGCGCTCAGCGGCTAATCAAAAAGTTAGCAGTTCGGGTCCAGCCAGAGGCGCCTTGAAAGGAAGCCTTCGTGATCTACTTCCAAAAAGTCAGACGCTTGAAAACCCTATGGAGCTTAGCTCTACTCTGACACACATGGAGTCTCCATGAGGCGAAGTTGAGTCCACGGCAGCTGGTCTAGTTTTAATGCCATTTAGACTGTGTTGTAACTTTTCAGAGCATTTACTTAACTGTGGTCTCAAAATGACAATGATGTGCCGAGTTATTTCCATTTTACAATTGCAGTTTGTATCTGGTTTGTTAAGGCCTATGTGACACAAAAGGCAGAACCCACGAAGCTGAGACAGTGAGTTGAGGTTTTCTTCTCTTTTATGCATATTTATTTCCTGCGGTATTGTGGCATGGCCTTCTCTATCAACCTCTCGTCTCTACCCACTCCGCTTCTAAGTACCTGTGCCCACATTCGTTGTGACTCCTTCATGAAACAGCCTTCGAGATGTTTTCAGCTTTCCTGAGCTCTCTTATTGCTTTTTCCCTGCAGTCTGAATTACTGGTTCATCTTAGTAAATAATGTATTACAACTTCAGATTTCTCTTCCTGTTTGGATGGGGCCGGTGGCCAGAACTAGGTCAGAGTTAGATAAAGATGAATGCATGCTTTTGTCTCCAAGATCCCTGATACAGTCCCCCGAATTAAGAGAATATTGAAATCTCTACTGCAGATGAGAGTTGTCTGGCAAGTTAAGGACGCAGGAGGTAATGAGGTGCTTGCTTGTGGTTGGAGGGGTTTGCTGCTTTGCATTTGATGAGGACATTGTTGACAAGGGTGTGGTTTAGGAACAAAAATGCAGTGCCCTCCCCAATTAAATACATTCAAACAGTGGTTGGATATAACGGTCCTTTAGTTGAATCCACAGTGAGACTCCAGTAGCCCCATATGAGGCCGTGTCTAATATCACTGATAGGTGTGTGTTTGCTGTTGCTGTTGTAGTCACTGTTTCTACATTTTGAACTAATTTATGTTTTGAAGCGATAGATAACATATTTGAATCAACAGGATATACATTTGTGTGGTCCAAAATCTAAATGGTCCCAAAGGCAGCATGGGGAGACTTTCACTTCCCGTTTGTCTCTGAGGCATCCAGCTCCCCCCCGTTGTTGTTAGGAGCCGATGAGTCGGTTGTGACTCATAGTGACCCCCTGTACAACAGAACAAAACGCTACCTGGTCCTGCGTCATCCTCAGAGTCCTTGCTATGTTTGAGCCCACTGTGGAAGCCATTGTGTCAATCCATCTCGTTGAGAGTCTTTTTCTCTTTTTTGATGACCGTCCACTTTACCGAGCACGATGTCCTTCTCCGGAGACTAGTCCTGGAAGAACCCAATGTTATTATCATGGACTGGTGTAGGATTTTATTCAAAAGAGATTGTCTCACCTTTGAGGCGTCTATGAATATTTCCTTTTGTCTCCTCCTTTCCATTCTCTCTCTCCCTCCGTCCTTGCCCTCCCTCTCTTTGTCCTCCCCTTCCTCTCTCCCTCCCTCACTCCTTTCCTTCTTCCCTCCCTTCTACACCTGTGTGTGCAGTCAGCCCTCTACCATCTGGAAAGAACACCCATTTCATTAAGGTGATTGTTAGGAAGGCACTGTTCTCTTTTTTTAGGGTTTGGGAGGGTCATTTGGATCTGAAATGCTACTACCTGCCTATCCCAATTCAATCCAATTTCGTTGACCTCATTTTTTTTGTTTGTTTGTTTCTTAGAAAGAGGGAGAGAAGGCAAGAAATAGATTTCTGTGTAGTTACCCACATCATTTAAGGGTGTCTGTCTGACAACCACACTTCTTAAAATATGTTTTAAGAGCAGCAGTCCAAAAGCATGGCCAGATTTGCTCTACAGGACGCTTGGACTATGGCTGTGTTGTCAAGTTTAAATTTCTTCATTAGTACATTCTGTTGTGTTGTCAGAATTCAGGGATGCAAGTGAGTACTCATAAATGTATCTCTTTTCCTTGCCTTCCTGGAAATGGCAGATAGTATAAAAAAAGACAACTGCCCTTTCTGTCGTGCGTGTGTTGATGCTGTGTAGAGATTGGCATATCCAAGAACTTCTCCTTCTGTTCTCCCTTCTTTTTCTTACAAATCCTAATCTTTTTCCCCCAAAATGGACTCTGTGAAGTACGTGTTCTATAAGATATCAAGAGGCCTGAAAAAAGATTCTATGATTAGTTAAGGTTGGAAAATATAGACTTAAAGAAATTCAACGTTATTTAATGAATTAATTTATCTGCAGAACTTCTCAGAGCCTACAGTTTGCACAAGTGAAATGCAGAGAGATGGATGCAGATTTTTGCAAACTCATCTGGTCACAGAACAGTTCTGGTTGCAGAACACACTCTGAGAAGCACTCCTGATAATCTTATTCTTTTTGACAATTAGGATGCTATTGGCTGCCAGTTGTAAATGATAAAGGCATTTAATCATCTCCTAGTTCCAGGGCTGAGTCAGTGGATTTTTGATGTAAGGATTGTTGTTGTTGTCGCGAGGTGCCATCGAGTTGGTTCTGACTCATAGAGACCCTATGCACAACAGAACGAAACACTGCCTGGTCCTGCGCCATCCTCACAATCATTGCTATGTTTGAACCCCCTGTTGGAGCCATTGGGTCGATCCATCTTGTTGAGGGGCTTCCTCTTTTTCGCTGACCCTCTACTTTACCAACAAAGCCTGATGTCCTTCTCCAGGGACTGTTGTTGTTGTTAGGTGCCATCGAGTTGGTTCCGACTCATAGTGATCTTAAGGACAACAAAAAGAAACAATGCTCGATCCTACACTCTCCTCACAATCATTGTTATGCTTAAGCCCGTTGTTGCAGCTACTGTGTCAATCCATCTTGTCGAGAGGCTTCCTCTTTTTCGCTGACCCTCTAATAACATACCCACTATAAGCTTAGTGGTTTGGAATCTTTGTGCTTCTTGTGGTCTTTTGTTCCTTCTTCCAAGATGGCTGCCTTGCTCCCAGCAGCACTTCCTCACATGACAGCAGGCTACCCAGGAGGGAAGTAGTAGATGAACGGTTTCTTGCATTTTATTGGAGGACACACTTTCCTAGAAGCCTCTATATACTTTATCTTGAGTCTCACTGGCAGAATGGGGTCACATATCCATCTCCACACCAATCATTGGCAAAGGGACCTGGCATCTCAGTGAATGGCTATAGCAGCCATGATTCACCCCCATGATACCTAAAGAAACATGAGGTTTGATCAGGTAAGAGGAAAAGGAGAATGCCTATGGGGTAATTACCCACCGGGGTCTGCTATGAAAGCGTTCTACATGGGTCCTCTATGCCATTCATTGTGTCTGCTTCCTGTCAACTCCTTTAATTGCTCCCTTTCTCCCACATGAATGGCCCTGGGAACCACACACAGAACCCCAGAACTCTGGTTCCTAGAATTTGACACAGAGGCTTTCTCTGCCAGCTTCCTATCTCACAGATCACTTCTCAAAATCCAAACTTACTCTTCTACCCAACTTGGCACTCCCTTTTTATTTTGTCTTCTTTTCTTTGGAACCAACGTGGATGCAGTCTTTGCTAATTTCCCATCAGCATCAGATGTCAACAACAGGCATGAGACATGGCACCCGGTACCCAGCTCATTCCAGAGACACTGTCCTTGAACTTCCTAACCCCTACCCTGCGCAAGAGAACGACATCCACCAGTTACTCCTAACTGATGATGTTGCTCATGTTGCCAGTGAGACAACTAACTACAGAAGAGGGAACCTCTTCCTTCCCCACCCCAATTTTTTTTTTTTAATCTAGATTACACTTGTTCTGAACATACATTTCAAATTGTTGGCTGGAGATGATCCACAACAGCTCACCAAGCAATCTGTTCGTTAAGTACTCCTGACTCTGTGGACTGTATTGAACACTTGTTCCAGGATCACTGTTGATTGGTGCCAACAGGTCGAGGCAGTGCTATCTGTGCAGCTGTCATAAGCCAGCCATCAACATTGGCCTGTCTGGCATCTGGAATCAACAAGTGGATGAGTAAACAACCAAGAGAGAAATTAAATGATCTCAGAACCCTCTGTTTCTTTTGGCAGCCTACCCATGTGGAGAGATTGTGTGGTCCTAGGTGGGGGATTCTGTCGCCCACTTTTCTTAGCATTCATACAATATTTGGTCACCAGGGGTCCAAGTAATGGTTTGTGCTATGAATATTGGACGTTGATTGGGATGAACAAATGTGGTCAGAACACTCTATTCAGGCAAAGGTATGGCTCCCAGGTGGAAGGAAAATCTAATCAGCCCAGTGGCAGACGGACGCCCTAAGATTCAGCATAGTATGGGTGTAATTAGAGGTAGTCAGGAGCACAGGTGATAGACTTAGATTCAAACCCCCTTTCAAAATGCTTCTTAGTCTCTCAAAACTTTAATATCCCTATTTGTAAAACAGGGATACTTTTCTCTTAGGGTTGTTGACTAGATAAAATGATTTACGTAAAGGACTTCAAAACATGTATGCCTGGTGGTAGGAGGCCTTGGATGGCACAAACAGTGAAGCGCTGGACTATTAACCGAAAGGCTGGTGGTGTGAATCCACCCAGAGGCGTCTCTGAAGAAAGACCTGGCTGTCTACTCCCTAAAGGCTGTTGAAAAGCCTACGTACAATATGACTGTGAAACACAAGGGGTCACCATGAGTTAGAGTCAACTCGATGGCAACTGGTTTGGGTTTCTAGTGGTGGTGGGTGCACAACATGATGAACGTAATTAAAGTCACCAAACTACACACGTAAAACAAAAAGTATACCTCATCGTCAACAGTGTTAGCTGTTGTTAACAGAATATTATTACTCCCAATAGTGACCCTAAAGGACGGAGTAGAACTGCCTCATTGGGTTTCCAAGGCTGGAATCTTTACGGAAGTAGACTGCTACATCTTTCTACCTTAGAGAGGCTGGTGGGTTTGAACTGCTGACTTTTTGGTTAGTATCCAAGTGCTTTAACCACTGTACCACCAGGGCTCCTTAGGAATAACCAGCTAGAGAATATGGACAATCAAGGCATATCCATTCCCACACCACTCTCCACATTGAAAGACAATTCGGAGGGCAGGTTTGGGGTTTGGAGTTGACGGTGTTGTGGTGTATTCAGAACATACTGCCTCTCAGTTGTTTTGAATGCAAATAATAGAGACTGATTCTGGCTAGCCTAAGCAGAAAAGGCATGTAGCCAGCCTCTGAAGACCAGAGCTTATTACCGCAATAACGCGGATCGGAGCTGCCTGCCGCAATAGCCAATTCTGAGACAGGGGTGAGGTGAGCAGCAGGATGTTTATTAAATATCGATATATAGGAGACAGAGGGGAATAGATTCCTCCAAAAAACCCGTCTCCCCCACTGGAGATCAGCTGAAGGCTTCTATAGGGACAGGATTATGGATCTTTTGTGGTAGTTTCTCCTTGAGGTGATGATGTCTTAGATGAGTTAACCTTCTACTGGTATTCTTAGAGGTTATCTGGTGACATCTTTGGGGATAATCTGGCAACATCCTGCTTTTTCATGTCACAAAATGGGTGCTTTGTTTGCTTTTTCATTCTTAGATCATTATCACTTGTTTTCCACCCTCTAGGGAGGAACATCAGTTAATCTTAAACCTTTTTATAGAGACTAGAACAGGGAAAAATCACGAGACAATGTGGTGGTTAGCAATGGGGAGTAAATAATAGTGAGCCGGGCCTATGCAGCCTCTTCCAAGCTTAGCATCGGAAAGCTGTCAGAACTGGGGCAGCTATCTCTCGTCCCTTGTCTTTGCTTCTCTTTATGGGTCTGCTCTGGATTTTTCTTTCCTTTGAGAAAGGCTCTCTCTACCTCTTTATGTACCTGGCACCTTCCAGCCCCTAAGATTTATGCTGCATCAGTTCCCACAGGCATAGAAACTGGCTGTCAATGTATCCTGCTTACAAATTTGGGGGAAAGGAGTCGGATTGCCCCAGCTTGGGTCTGTTGTTCAGTCTGGTACAGTTAACTGTGTTCATGGAAGCAGTGTAGACCTAGTTGCTCAGGGCCATTATCAAGGAAAGAGAGCCCTTGGGAGCTGAGTAAATACCCCAAGGTGTCAGTTATGCCCTTAGACTTGGAGATCAGAGCTGGGCAAAGTATCCTGGGCCAGAGGTGTGCTACACTTGACTTCTCAGTATTTCCTCAAGTGTAGGACTTGTACCCTCTGCAGGATTCACAGATTCCACGTAGTGAACATCCAGTTGTTCAGAGATGGTGAACCACTTAGAAAGGTACTCACTTTTTACGCGTCTTTCGATCTTTTTATTATGTCAACGAGAAACTCTTCAGTTTTAACTAGAACATCTTTAAGGAGTCTCTAACACTTTCTGGAAGCCCTGGTGGCACAGTGGTTAAGACCTTGGCTGCTAACCAAAAGGTTGGCAGTTCTAATCCACCAGCCATTCTTTGGAAACTCTATGGAGCAGTTCTACTCTGTCCTATAGGGTCACTATGAGTCAGAATTGACTTGATGGCAACAGGTTTTTGATAACACTTCCTAAGAGTCCAGCGGTTAATGTGTTCAGCTGCTGACTAAAAGGATGGAGGTTCTAATCTACCCAGAGGCACCTCAGAAGAAAGGCCTGGATATCTACTTCTGAAAAATCAGTCACTGAAAACCCTATAGAGCACAGTTATACTCTGACGCTCATGGGGTCACCACGAGTAGGAGTTGACTCCATGACAACTGGTTTGGTTTTTGGTTTTTGGTTTTAACACTTCCAAGCTCTCCTTTTTTATCAAAAGGACAGCATGCTTCGGGCTTAGAACCTACCTCTAGCTGGACTTCAACAACATTGTTTGCAAAATATGGTAGTTAAGTACTATAAAAAACAAGTAATGGAAAGGACAACTCAGATAAAATCTAGTTCCTGCTACTTAATACTGTACAACTTTGTAAAGGCTGCTTAAATATTCTGTGCCTCAATCTCTTCATTTGTATAATGGAGTTAATAATTAAACCTATTTGATAAGGTGTGTGTGTACAAGTGTGTGTGTGTATGTGTGCACACAAAGATTAAAACAATTAATGTATGTGAGGTGCTTAGAACAGTGTCTGGTGTCAGATAATTTCTTGATAATTATCAGGTATTAATGGATTTATTTCTTCCATTAGCTCTTATTTATTTCCAGTGGTCTAAGTTTCCTTGGCAAATACATTTATTTAGGTTAAAAATGAGTTGCTTTAAAGATAAATAATAACTACATGATGTTACAGATTGCCTGCAGTTATGACAAAAACTGTGACTCCGGAATGCAAACGACCGGAGTTTTAGAAACGCTGAAATGATGGTGCCAGCCTTGTGAAGGATGTGGTAGAGCAGATATGCGTTATTAATATTTAATTTGCCAGTTAGAAGCAAGTCTCTCATTTCTGCTAGATACAAGAGTGAAGTGGGTTGCAGAATGCAAACTGCTAATGATCATCTTGGCTTAAATGCTGGCTTCATCAGGGCGTGGGATAATGAAACCTCCCAGCTGCCTTGGAAAGGAGGGATCAGAATCAGAGACATTCTTCCCCTGCTCCGCCCCCACTTTCTAAAACCCCACTCTTCCTTTGTGATGGTTAGGACTACCAGGAAGGAAACATGTTCCCCCACTAAACTCAGGTTTTCTTGACTACAGTTTTCGGATGGCTTGTTGTAGGAGTATTTGCTTCCACTCAGTTATTTATAAATATTTATTGAGCATGAGCTGTATGCCAATCACCATACTAGATGTTATTGTTGTTAATTACCCTCTAGTCAACTTCAACTCATGGTGACCCCATGTACAACAGAACAAAATGTTGCCTGGTCCTTCACTGTATTCAGGGTCCTTGATCTGCTCGAGTCCATTGTTGTGGATCTGTGTATTCTGAGCGCCTTCCAACCTAAGGGGCTCATCTCTCAGCACCATATCAGACAGTGTTCTGCTGTGATCCATAGGGTTTTCGTAGGCTGATTTTCAGAAGTAGATTGCCAGGCCTTCCTAGGCTGCATGGGTCTGGAAACCCAGAAACCAAACCCGTTGCCGTTTCATCAGTTCTGACTCATAGCAAAATAAGCTCTACTGAAATCTGTCCACCATTGTTGACCCTGCAGGTATTTGAAATACGGGTGGCATAGCTTCCAGCATCACAGCAACATGCAAACCACCACAGTCCATCGAACTGTCTGAAGGGTGGTGCACCATGCTAGGTAGTGGAGATGGAATGAGGAATCAAAACCTACACAGTCCCTCTCCTCCTCCTCCTGCATCTTACAGTCCGATGGAAAAGATAGACATTACCCAGTAACTATTCCAAGAAAATGTACACGTGAAATGCTGATCACAACCAGGAATGAGAGATGCTATGTAAAAGGGCATGATGGAAAAAGCTAACTTAATTGACCTACATTTACCAAACTTACCACGTTAGCACTTACTGTCCATTCCATTTATGAAACATGTTGACTGATGTTCACGGCATCCGGGGAAGAGACCATTCCGTACAACTCCACCTTTCTCCTCACCCGTTGCCATGTCTGCTTGCCAAGAGTCGGTTGTGTGTGTTCCCAGACCTGCTTCTGCCAGCTGTACTTGTTATTGTAATTACATTATTTAGTGGAATGTTATGTAAACAGATGAAAAATGAGTGCAGTTAAAAAAAAAAAAGAGTTGTCTCTATGAAAATTAAGTTAAAAGCTTTGGAAACAGTCTATGAAAACGAGTCTCAAAAATTATTTTGATTAGCTGTGTGTTAGAGTAAAGTAAAATATTAGTGGGAAAAAGGACACTGAGTAATCTAGAAGGATTCTCCAGTCAGACTCTTTGAGAAGTGTCTTGAAATTATTACTCCACTTTAAACAAAACAGAAGCCCTGATGGCATAGTGGTTAAGAGCTATGGCTGCTAACCAAATGGTTGGCAGTTCAAAAATACCAGGTGCTCCTTCGAAATTCTTTGGGGCGGTTTTACTCTGCCCTATAGTGTCACTACGAGTCGGAATTGACTCGACGGCAATGGGTTTGGTTTTTGGTTTAAACAAAACCAGAACTGATAATATTGGCCAGGGGTGGCCAGCTTTTTCTGTAAAAGGCCAGATAGTGACTTAGATTTCTCAGGATGTATGGTCTCTGTCACAGCTACTAACACTGACATTTTTGCACAAAAGCAGCCAAAAGCAATACATAAATGAATGGGTGTGACTGTGTTCCGATAAAACTTTATTTACAAAAAAAGACTGCAAGGGCCAGATTTGGCACACAGTTGACCAACCTCTGCTGTAGACTGTGAATTCTGAGTGAGGCTTATATGTGAGGAATGAGAGGGATTTCAGTCAACAGAGAAATCACTCAAAGAAAAGGCCTTGGCCTCACATCAAACGTCAACAAATTAATGCATATTGATACATCTTACATTTAAACAAGGGGTTTAATATATTTCTGCATCATTTAAAAGTGATTTCTTGCTTTAAAAGACTTCCAGTTAACTACCTTTTCCCATCCCAAAATAAGATGACATCTAGTCCTGGTGGCACAATGGTTAAGAACTCAGCTGTTAGCCAAAAGTTGGTGGTTCTAACCCAGCCAGCAGTTCTGTGGGAGAAAGACCTGGTGATCTGTTTCTGTTAAGTTACAGCCTAGGAAACCCTGTGGGGCAGTTCTACTCTGTTCTGTGAGGTCACTATGAGTTGAAAATCTACTTGACGGCAGCCAGCAACACCAGGGTATATGTAGCTGATACAAGGACCTGAAGCACAGGCTAAAATTAAACTTACTTTTATGTTCCAACCATACTGGATCAGAACCTCATCATTCTAGAATGGAAGGACACATTTATCCTTTTTCTTAGGATCTTCCAGCAAGTGATACTGGGACTCCCTCAGGCAGGCTTACTTGGTCCACATGAACGTTCTGGTGCTTGTTCCCTCCAACCCGTGTTCAGATGGAATATTCCCCCTTCCTGAGAAAAGCCTTGAGTAACTTGTTTCTCTAGATTGTTATGTCTTCCAGAAAACAGTTCTTTGGAAGCATGAACACAGTTCCCTGCCTTAACATCCTAAAAGTTCAGCGAAAGATGCCCTTTAGTGATTAGCAAAGTTTTACTGAATGAGAGTCCTACAGAGAGGACCCTTGGGGGTGCAGTTCTTAGGTCTCCGGATGCATTTCCCTGCCTAGCTCTATGCATGTGTGTTCCTGTGTGTCTGTGTGTGTGGAAACGCAGATCGTCTGACCCTAACTTCCTATAAACCAGTTGCCGTCGAGTGGATGCTGACTCATGGTGGATGCACGAGTATCGGAGTAGAACTGTGCTCCCCAGGTTTCCAATGGCTGATTTTTTTTTGGAAGTAGATTGCCTGGCCTCTCTTCCAAAAGAGTCTCCCTCATTTCAGACGCTAGCCACAAGTTTGGTGTCTCCAGGCCACCATACTTATGACCAACTGGCTAGACATTTGGGAGGTCCCACTACATTCCAGGTTTGATAACTCAGTGGAAATGTGCACAAAACTCAGGAAAACTTTCTACTTCTGGCTGATAGGATACAAGCTAGAGTCAACCAAATGATGAGATGCATACGGCAAGGTCTGGGAGGGTCGCAAAGGCAGAGCTTTCATTGTGCTCTTCCTGCAGGGTCACAACACGTCACCCTTCTGGCACATCGATTTATTGTCAATCAGGGAAGCTCACCTGACCTTTAGTGTCCAGAGTTTGTATTTGGCACAGTGGTTAAGAGCTCAGGCTGCTAATCAAAAGGTCAGCAGTTTGAATCCACCAGCCCCTTCTTGGAAACCCTATGGGGCAGTTCTACTCTGTCCTATAGGGTCACTATGAGTGGAATCGACTAGATGGCAATGAGTTTTATTATGTAGGCATGATTGATTGAATCATTGGCCATGTGATTGAACTGAATCTTCAGCCTCCCCACCCCCACCCCTGGAGGTTGGACTGATTCACATGGTGGGTCTTTCTGGTGTCAACCCTGAGTCACTTCATCAATATTAACAATCAGGTGTGATCTGGAGCCCTCCGTGAATAACAAAGACACCCCAATCACTTGGGAAATTCCAAGGGCTTAGAGGTTACTTCCGAGGAACTGGGGACAAAGGCCCATCTGTTTGTAAATTCAGTTCTTCACCCCTCAGTGTGTATGTTTGCGTGTGTCTCCAAGGAGAAAAAAGAAAAAACTGGTGGATGCTTGCTTTAATTTTATATAACTAATGATCCCATCTTAGTGATTATTCCCCCAAACAGAAGAAGTTTGCTCCAAAGATATTAGCTCTCTACTTCTGTAAACTCCACTGCCCCTCAGATCACCAGAAAAATACCCAAGGGCTACCCTACTAAAATAAGAAAGTCATACATACATGCAAAATATTTGACAAGGATGTTGTCTTCAAGTCCTTGGACTTCACCTTGTTCCATAGAGATCTCGTGTGTTCCTCCACTTTTGCAAGAACATCAGGTGGTAAGCACAAAGCGGGGTGGTGGGTGGGGTGGGGGGGACCAAGATATCATTCAACTAGTTAAAGATTTTTGTTTCCCCAACTTCACTATGAGGCATGATTAAATCAAGAAATGCACTGGTTCCCACTTCCCTACTTTTATACTGAATCCTGTAACTCACCTATATGTTAATTAATCTGTAGCCCTTTCCGTCTGGATCTCCCCAGGCATTTCAGCACTTTCTTTGGGGAAGTCTCCAAAGTTAATCACATTTAGGAGTCTTGGCCTAATATCCGTTCTCCTTTTCCGTTGTTTTAATTTTAGCCCATTATTCCTAGTCATCATCCCCTTTCCAGGGCAGATCCATCCCATTTCTTATTTTATCGCTGAATCGGTATCAAACAGCTTCAAGCAAAATGGCTAATAATGCTGACATTTCAATTTGTCATAGCCGATCCTCATTTCTATGACTGATGCCTCATCGAGGTCTTGTCTTCCTGCTCTATTCCTCCGAGATCTAAATACCATCCCAGAAAAACGCTTGGTTGGGGAGGGAAATGAGGAAGGAAGCAAATAAGTAGAACATCTTTTAAGTTTCCTCTACTTGGGGCTGGTAGGGGGCGAGAAAGTTTCAGTGGGAATGAGAGAAGAGGAGGCCGCTCTTGGGTGATAACGCAGACATCCACACTGATATCCTAAGAACAACAGTGTTGCGACAGCAAGGCCACCTACCATCTTTTCATGGCTTGAAGGGTCCTGTTTAAGCCGTGATTATAAACAGTGGGTAGAGTGGAGCTTGCAGACTAAGACAGACTAGGAAGAAAGGCATAGTGATCTACTTCCAAAAACCAGCTAATGAGAATCCTATGAATCACAGTGGTCTGATGTATGACCAGTCATGGGGATGGCACAGGACTGGACAGCATTTTGTTCTGCTGTGCATGGGGTCCCCATGAATCACAGTGGTATGGCCAGTCATGGGGATGGCACAGGAATGGGCAGCATTTTGTTCTGCTGTGCATGGGGTCACCATGAATCACAATGGTATGGCCAGTCATGGGGATGGCACAGGAATGGGCAGCATTTTGTTCTGCTGTGCATGGGGTCACCATGAATCAGGGGCCTACTCGATGGCTATGTGCAACAAGTGAACACATGCTTGTTTGACATTGGCAGCCAGCAAACATCCTTTCCCTTCAGGAAGCCAGCGTTCCTTTGTCCTTTTGGGGTTAATTCTCCTCTCTCTCACGTGACCATAAATCAAGGTGCCATCCCCTGCCTAGGAATGTAGACATGACTGACACAGGCCAATTGAATTTTCTGTCCTGAAACTTTGGTTCTTAACTGTAGGTATTCACAGTATGGAAGATAGAGTTGGTTCATCTCAGTGGTGACATCCTAGTAAAGGTGGTGTGAAGGGTTAACATGCTCATCTTCTAACTAAAAGGTTGGAGATTTGAGTCCACCCAGAGGCACCTTGAAAGAAAGGCCTAGCAATCTACTTCCAAAAAATCAGCCATTGAAAACCCTGTGGAGAACATTTCTACTATGAGGCAGTGCGGTCGCCATGAATCAAAGCTGACTCCAAGGCAAGCTTTTTTTTGTTTTTAATCCTAGTAAGACTCCAGAGATGGTTCCTAGGGCTACACCCTCAGAGCCTCCCTGATTCCTCTTTTTATTATTATTATTATTTTTACAAGCCTGGTTTTCCACCCGTCCCTTGAGATATCTCATATCCTTTTTTGCTGAAGTTACTGAGAGTCCATTGCTTTCCCTGTGATACAAGAATCCTCCCGATACACTGGCGGGACACGCTAAACTTGGAGAATTACAGAGGCAAAAGCTTGGTCAAAGATTTGCTCAAAGTTGTCTCCTGCGTCATTTCCCATATGCCTTGATGCCCTTGTAGAGTGGCACTACCGTTTTAGTATTGGCAGTCTGGGGCAAGGGAATTCTTGGTTCATGCCAAGAACAGGGCTGAGTGTTTTACCTGCATTTGCTCATTTCTGTGTGTGAATTGTGAGTCATCATGAGCCTGGGAAGCATGGGGATTACCTCTGTATTTCGGGGTAATCAGAGCTTTTCCTTTCCCTGCAGAAGTAAGATATTCCCCATTCCTGTCACATGGGATCCCCTAGATCCCTGCAGAGAAAGGAGGGGCAATAGTAGATCGTCATATGTCATTTAGGTAATGGCTCGCAGAATGCCGCCAAAGGCTACTTGCCCAAGTGTTTACAACAATACCATTTCCCAGACTCCACCCTAGACTTGTTGAATCAAATAGCTGCAGATGGACCCAAGGGAATGTCTGTCTAGTCTTAACCCTTTTCCCAGCTGGCCTATCTGCCAACACCCTGATTTGGACTTAGCCTACAGAACCATGAGAAAATAAATCTCTGTTCTTTAAAGCCACCCACTTGTGGTATTTCTGTCATAGCAGCACCGGATGACTTGTACAGCTTGGTCAGATTTGAGAACTTTAAAGCCAATAGTGAAACTTTAAAGTCATAGTCATCCTACCTGTTAAATGTTCTAGGTATTATTTCACTGCAATATTCTCTTTTAATCTCCACTTATAGAGGAACAGAGAGAGGCTAAGTCTTAGTCCCAAGAATCACAGCTAATAGTGGAGCTAGGAATTGAACCCGGGCTTATCTGATTTCAACACTTATTTTTTTAACCACCTAGCTCATCCAAGTTCAAGGTAAGCATGCATCCACTTGGAGGAAATGAGCTAAAATGCTCAGTCACACTGTAAGGTTAAGATATGAGAAGGATATGATGTTTTATCTCTTTGGAGTTGGGGGGTTAGTCTTAGAATCGGGGCCAAATGTTTGCAGATTCCAACTATGACAACTGGAAAATGTCTCTCCCAGTTAGTTCGATATTTAAGTAGCTACCAAATGAGCTGAGTATTTAATGCTCAGAAGTTTCTGATGCTACCAGTTAATTTCTTTGACAGCTACCTTCCCAACACTGATTTATAAAGAGGAGGATCTGTTTTTGTAAAATACGTAGAAATTGTCCAGAACAGTAGGTGCAATCCTGGAAATCCATGTACTCTAGTTTAACATCCCTTCAATGGTCATTGAGTGAATCCATGGTTGAAATAGTTTTTCTTTGTTTACCAGAGTTTTCCATGAAGAAAAGGAAATAAAACACAAAGGCTCAGGTAGTTCACAAGATGAAAATTTGATATTAGCCCTGTCTTCTGAGCTAGTTCAAGTTGCAGACACCCTTCGTTTATACCTGTTTACTCTTGATAACCCAAAATCTTTTATTTCCTATGAACAGACTTGTCTCATAATAGTTTCTGTCCCAAAGCTGTAGAATTTTCCTTTGGGAAGCAAAATGGAAATATTCACATATGCGCCAAACAAACACAACAGGTTAAGCACATAGATTATCTGTTGTTCCCTATTATAAAGAAGAGTATACAGAGAATCTGTACCAGGTATCTTAGTCATCTAGTGCTGCTATAGCAGAAATACCACAAGTGAATGGTTTTAACAAAGAGAAATTTATTTTCTCATAGTCTAGTAGGCTAGAAGTCCAAATTCAGAGTGCCAGCTCCAGGGGAAGGCTTTCTCTCTCTGTCAGCTCTGGGGAAAGATCCTTCTCATCAGTCTTCCCCTGGACTAGGAGCTTCTCTGCACAGGAACCCCTGGTCCAAAGGACTTGCTGTGCTCCAGGTGCTTCTTTCTTGTTGGTGTGAGGTCCCCAACTCTCTGCTTGCTTCCCTTTCCTTTTATGTTTTGTAAGATAAAAGGTGGTGCAGGCCGTACCCCAGGGAAACTTCTTTTACACTGGATCATGGGTGTGACCTGAGCAAGAGTATTACATCCCACCCTAATCCTCTTTAACCACAGGCAGAGATTATGATTTATAATCATAATACTGGGAATCATGGTCTAACCAAGTTGACACATATTTTGGGGGGACACAATTCAATCCATGAAACCAGGAATGGAGAAGGTGGAGCTCGTGTGACAACCCTCAGCCTTCCTCGTCTCTGACGCAGGCTCTGACAGCTGATCATGGAGCTCCTTCCTACCAAACCCAGAAGGTGACACTGGAAGTTTAACTTAAACAGAGCCCCCTTAGGAGCCACAATGAGTAGACCAGTGTCAGTCTGCATGTTGAAATCTATTTGTATTAGCTTCTTATTGCTGCTTTTGAAAATGACCACAAATGTAGCAGCTTCACAACTCAAATTTATTATCTTTCAGTTCTGTAGGTCTGAATTCTAACATGGGTCTCACCGGGCTAAAATCAAGGCACTGGCAGGGATGTGTTCCTTTCTGGAAATTCTAGAGGAGAATCCATTTCCTTGCTCATTGAGGTTGTTGGCAAACTTCAGTTCTTTGCAGTTGTAGGACTGAGGGGTTCACTTCCTTGCAGGTTGGCAGCTGAGGGCTGTCCCCAGCTTATAGAGACCACCTGTGTTCCTTAGCAGCTCATGGCCCCCTTCCTCCATCTTCAAAGTCAGCTATGGCAGGTTGAGCCCCTCTCATGCTTTGAGTGTTTCCTGCCTCTTCTTCTGTCACATCTGTCTGATTGATTCTTCTGCTTTTAATGGCTCATGTAATTACATTGGGATCACCTGGATATCCCAGGGCAATCTCTCTATCTAGGTTCATAGTCTTAATTCCATTTGGAAAGTCCTACTTCCATATAACATCACATGCACAGATGTAACACTAGGGGGCAAAGACGATAGGAACCTAGATCCTGTCATGGTATTTCTGTACTGTACCCACTCTCTGTAAGCTGATTCAACATGTGCTCTCATACACTATTGCTCCGTGGCCTGGGACAAGTTACCTCCATTTTCATGCAGAATTTCCAAAGCCAGAGGCCAGACTATCCAGAACCACTATCCAAGGCAGCCTGGGGTCGTCAGTGGCACATGACCCACGTATGTCTGACTTTGGAATTTCTCCTTTTGTGGTCCCCACTGGCACTTGGTTCTTCCCCACTGAGGTCCAAGAGCTTCAAATGCAGTATTGTTGGAATGTCTATGTTAATAGCACTTACCCTTTGATGTTATTTTATTATCTACTTGTTCTGTTGATTTCTACTCCCAAAGAGTAATGAGGATGTAAAAGTTATTCAAACAAGAATCATTTACCTATGGCACCTAAGTATTGAATCAAACATGACTGAATGAGTGAATGCATGATTTCTGTAGGCTTAGGGGGGTACCTGTAGCAGGGATTGTTGGGGCCCTCACATGTCCTCTCATCACCCACCTCTACATGTCAAAGGGTGCTCACTGCAAACCCTCATGAGCCTCTTCATAGGGGTTTTCTATAACTGTAGGACACATTACAAGAATCCCTGGTGGCGCAACTGTTAAGTGTTTGCTAAACAAAAGGTTGGTGGTTCGAACCCAGCACAGAAGAAAGACTTGGCAATCTGCTCCCGTAAAGTCTACAGACTAGAAAACCCTATGGAGCAGCTCTACTCTATCACATGGGGTCACTGTGAGTCTAAAATCAACTCGACAGTACCTAACAACACAGCACAGGTTCCACTTACGCACAGCGCCAGCCAGAAGCATTCGGAAATTAATACCCCTGGGAGAAGAACTCAACTCATGATAGGCAGGTATTTGGTAGATCATGCCCCAGCTTCCTCAACTCTTGGGTGGGGTAGCAGTAAGGTGTGTTCTACGCCATCTCCTAGAGTTTCCCAGTGAGAGTAAACTCCAGCTGCCCACAGGGCTCACTTGCTTGTTAAGAGTTAACACATCTTTACTGGCTTCCTCCCTTCCATATCTCACTTTCCCACACCTCTCCTGACATTACCTTAGATCAACTCCCAGATAAACTATTTGCTCTTGGGTCTCTACTCCAGCTCTGCTTCTGGGGAAATCCAAACTCAAATAGTACCTTCACCAGAATGAAGGAAACCAAAGTTTACCAATTCCACCAAGCAAGGTTTTCTGTGTAGTGGGTTTTCCATGGAGTCAGTTTCCATCATGCTGGTCTATGCAATCATTCTTTGGCCCATCCATCCTCTTTTTCTATCTTGTGTAATACATCAGCGCTATCCTTGGGAGAACTCTTGGATTATTGAGTAGGTTTGAAAGCAACTGCAGCTTGATCTTTCATTCACATTGCATTCCCTAGCTGTTGGGAGACTTGTGTTGGGTTGACAGGGTGATGGGGCACTGAATTTTAACAGGGAAACATCCTACTTAGGTGTGAGGACACCACTGCATTTGCTGTGAATATATGCTCATTTAAATTCCATATTTTGATTGTCGTTGTTAGGTGCCATAAAGTCAATTTCTACTCATAACAACTGCATGTGACAGAGTAAAACTGCCCCCTAGGGTTTTCTAGGCTGTAATCTTTATGGAAGTAGATGCCAGGTCTTTCTCCCGTGGAGCTGCTGGATGGGTAAGCTTGAGCCACCAACCTTTTGGTGAGCAGCCAAGTGCTTAACCATTTGTGCCACCAGGCTTCCTCAATGTGCACATATAAATTTGCTCCAGTGTTATTTCTTATTTATGGGTTGCTTTTAAGAATGCAGAGGCTCCCTTGGATAAGAAACCATGGAGGCATAACTTGTGAAAGCTTGTCAAAGATGTAGCACACACATGCACAGATACATACTTACAGAATATTCTGCTAATAATTTAGAGATTTAAAGATTTTCAGTTATTTTTATAGTGTTATTGTCAATAATTGTATAAACTCAATCTTCATTGCATACGTGCTTTGATATCTGTAAGCCAAAGGCATGCTTTTTTATAGATGTCTGAATTAAACATGGAACTCATTGCTAGATAGCTGAGTTAACATTTAAGCACTTTTGATTAACCTGGTTTTGCTTATTTGCTCCTAAATATTGTAATGCATAGCCATCTCCCTTTGCATAAACCGATGTTGGAGTACAGTCCTACAAAACGTAAGTTTCTAAATAGCTAAGAATGTCATGCCCAGAACATTTCCCAAAACTTGCTTAAAACTAAGGATTTGAGATTTAGTCATTTCCCCCTTCAGTTATTCAGGTCCTGTAGATTGAGAAATTGGAAGCTAACTGTGTTGTTGTTGTGTGACTTCGAGTCGATTACGACTCATAGCGACCCCATCTGACAGAGTAGAACTACTCCATAGAGTGTCCGAGGCTGTGAACTTTACAGAAGCAGATCTCCAGGTCTTTTCTCCCATAGAGCAGCTGGTGGGTTTGAACCGCAGACTTTTCAGTTAGCAATCGAGTGCTTAGCCACTGAGCCACCGGGGCTCCTGGAACCTAATTATATATATTTAAAAAAAAAAAAAACACCCGTTGCTGTCGAGTCGATTCCGACTCTTAACTCTACAGAACCCAGTGCATGGAGTTTCTCCCAGAGAGTCATGTTGTCACATTTTCTTCTGGCAACATTTGCCGTTAAGGGAAATGAACTCCCGATAAACAAGGTTGCCCGTTATGAGCACATCTTCACCCTGAGCAGGTGCCGTCTGGTTTAACACATCCTGGGTTTCTGCAGAAGCTGAGCTTCTCTACCAGCTTCCCTAAAGCTGACGCCTGTGGACTATTCAGCATCATAGTGTAATGATGTCATTCCAAAAGCTTGTATAGAGTATCTACTACATCCATCACGAACCAGTCGCCATGGAGTTGGTTTCAAATCATGGCAACCTCATGTATGTTAGAGTAGAACTGTGCTCCATAGGGGTTCCAGTGGCTGATTTTTTCAGAAGTAGATCACCAGGCCTTTCATCTGAGACACCTCTGGGTGGACTCAAAACTCCAACCTTTCGGTTTATCAGCTGAGCACCTTAACCATTTGCACCACCCAGGCAGTCATATACATCACTAGGAAAATAGAAATATCTTGCTTTCAAGGGTTCTGCAGTCTGCTAGAAGGCATGAAACGTAGACATAGCAGTAATAATTACACAAGGCAGAAGAAAATGTCATTAGTTCAGTATGAAATGAGATACTATGAGAGCTTAGAAGTGGATATTATTACTTCTCTTAGCTGTAGAAATCGAAGATATCTAGATCTTTATACCCAGAGGTAGACACTTCCTCACCTCCGTCAGAAGTGAGGATGGTGAGACTTTGTCTCACTTACTTTGGTCTTGTCATCAGGAAAGACCAATCGCTAGAAAAGGGCATCATGTTTGGTAAAATAGAGGGTCAGTGAAAGCAAGGGAAACCCTCCATGAGATGGATTGACGCAGTGGCCACAACAATGGCCTCAAGCACATCAAGGATCACGAAGATGGAGCAGGACCGGGAGTGTTTCATTCTGTTGCACATAAGGTCTCCGTGAGCTGGAGCCGACTAGATGGCAGCTAATAACATCAGTACCCAAAGGGCTGTCTCAACTGAAACGTCCGTTAAACATCTTAAACTTAGTATAACCAAATCCATGCACATCACTTCTCCCCTCCACACCTGCCCACTCATCTGGTTTTCCTCCTTCGGTCTGTCTCATTGTAACAGCTCCTAATTCAGTTGTCAAGGCCAGAAACCAGGGTGTCACTGTTGACTCCTGCATGTTCCTCACATCCATCTTCTCCTTTAGAATGTATTTTTTTATTTTTATCATGCTTTAGATGAAGGTTTACAGAGCAAATTAGTTTCTCATTAAACAATTAATACACATATTGCTTTGTGACATTGGTTGCCAACCCACAAAGTGTCAACACTCTTCCCTTCTCAGCCTTGGGTTCTCCATTACCAGCTTTCCTGTCCCCTCCTGCCTTCTTGTTCTTGCCCCTGGGCTGGTGTGGCCATTTACTCTGGTATACGTGGTTGAGCTATATATATTATTGTTTGTTTTATGGGCCTATGTAATCTTTGTCTGAAGGGCAAACCTCAGGAGTGACTTCAGTACTGAGTTCAAATGGTGTCTGGAGACCATACTCTCGGAATTTCTCCAGTCTCTGTCAGACCAGTAAGTCTGGTCTCTTTTTGTGAACTGGAATTTTGTTCTACGTTTTTCTCCCACTCTGTCCGGGGCCCTCTACTGTGATCCCTGTCAGAGCAGTCGGTGGTGGTAGCTGGGTACCATCTAGTTGTGCTGGACTCCATCTGGTCCTTTAGATTTTAGATCCATAATATCTCCCAAACCTGTCAATTTCTCTCCAGATCTTCTCTCAGAAACATAATAGAGGCCACCATTATTTCTACTCTAGATTACCCCAAAAGCTCTCAAATGACTTGACCTGTTCACCAGTCTTGTTCCTTTCTATGTTGCTGTTGTTAGGTGCCTTCGAATTGGTTCCGACTCATTGCGACCCTTTGTACAACAGAGTGAAACACTGCCCGGTCCTGCATCATCCTCACCATTGTTGCTATGTTTGAGCCCATTGTTGCAGCCACTGTGTCAATCCGTCTCGTTGAGGATCTTCCTCTTTTTCACTGACCCTCTACTTTACCAAGTATGATGTCCTTCTCCAGGGACTGGTCCCTTCTGATAACATGTCTAAAATACATGAGACGAAGCCTCATCATCCTCAATTCTAAGGAACGTTCTGGCTGTACTTTTTCCAAGACTGATTTGTTCATTCTTCTGGCAGTCCATGGTGTAGTCAATATTCTTCACCAGCACCATAATTCAAAGGTATCAATTCTTCTTCAGTCTTCCTTATTCATTGTCATCCTTATTCATTTTGTGTACATATGAGGCTTGGGTCAGGTGCACTTTATTCCTCAATGAGATATCCTTGCTTTATAACACTGTAAAGAGGTCTTTTGCAGCAAATATGCCCAATGCAATATGTCATTTGATGTCTTGACTGTTGCTTCCATGGGTGTTGATTGTGGATCTAAGTAAGATGAAATCCTTGACAACCTGATACTTTCTCCATTTATCACAATGTTGCTTATGGTCCAGTTTTCAGGATTTTTGTTTTCCTCATGAGGAATCCATAATGAGCGATGGAGTCTTTGAACTTCATCAGTTAGTGCTTCAAGTCCTCTTCACTTTCAGCAAACAAGGTTGTGTCATCTACATGCTGCAGGCTGTTCATGAGTCTTTCTCCAAACCTGATGCAGCGGTACTCTACATACAGTCCAGCTTCTTGGGTTATTTGCTCAGCATACAGATTGAGTAAGTATGGTGAAAGGATACAACCCTGACACACAGCTTTCCTGATTTTAAACCACGCAGTATCCCCCTGTTCTGTTCTGACAACTGCCTCTTGGTCTATGTACAGGTTCTGCATGAGCACAGTTAAGGGTTCTGGAATTCTCATATATCCTAGGTTGCGGGAAGAGTCTTGGTTAACAATTTTCTAACATTGCATTTCTAGAACATCTTGGAAGGGTGCAGTGTTTGTCTGTGTGTGTGTGTGTGTGTGTGCATATGTGTATGCATGGTTGTAAGGGGAGTAGAGACATCCTTTTGATTTCTTGGACAAGGACCATTTGGTGGATAAGACACGGAGATATTCCTTGCTCAGGCTTCTTCTGGTGTACCTGTAACTTTCTGCCCAGAGATCTCTTCAAGCCTTGTCAAGTTTTAGCTCTAGGGTAAGTCTAGATGGAACCCAGGTGCATGTAAAGCCTGCCAAACAGAGTGGTCTTTGTTCAGACAACCCACGAGGGGATTTCTTGGCATTGGTGGGCAAGGTACTATCAGCCCAGTTGCTTCAAAATGTATCATTGCTCCCCGCGGTTAACAGTCAATGCTGTTTTGCAAACTGTGATGAGTTTTCCATGATGGATTTTTCATAAGAATGCCAAATGGAAATTTCACATTAGCGTAGGCAGCAAGACCAGTGCATTTATTGTCATCAAGAGCTCTAAGTCTCAAGGCCTAACTAATCTGTGAATAAGTGTGCCATTTTTAATGTCATAAACAGGGAGTAATGGGGAGATGGTGGAGTACTGTGCTGGTATTTGCAACCTGTCATCGTTATTAGTACAATGATCAAATGTGCTACTAAGTTCCTCAGCAAATATTCAGTATCATGTTTGTGTCTTCTTATGATAATTTGTAACGAATTAGTAGCACTTACCATATTAGTGACTTTAAAATGTTTTCAAAATTATATCTCTTGGGTTGATGGAAACGGAATGTTCTGCGGTGGTGCGAGTATTAGTCATATTAAACTTGCCCTGTTAGCAGCTTTCCCTTGAACTGATACTTAAATGAGGTTTTAATATAAACAAAATGTACTGCTGAAAATGTGCTTCCAGCTACAACCAATTTCTCCCAGTCCATTAGCTACTTTGCATCCCTTTTAAGAAACTTGAGATTGTGCTTTTATTGAGGAGCCAAAGTATTTGCTCAACTCATTAAGTCAAGTAGTAGAAAGTAAAAGCAAAAGGCCATGCTGTTTCCCAAGCTACTGTGGAGCCCAACAATTACAGCATTACTACCACCACCCCTCAAACAGACAGGCATCTTTGAGATATTCCTGCCTATATCTTGGAGAAAATACAGCCAGAATGCCCCTTAGAAGCGAGGATGGCAAGACTCTGTCTTGCTTACTTTGGACACTTTATCAGGAAGGACCAATCCCTGGAGGTGGACATCATGCTTGGCAAAGTAAAGGGTCAGCAAAAATGAGGAAGACCCTCAACAAGGTGGATTGACACAGTTGAGTGGCTGCAACAATGGGCTCAAACATAGCAATGATTGTGAGAATGGCTCAGGGCCATGCAATGTTTCATTCGGTTATACATAGGGTTGCTATGAGTTGGAGCTGACTTGACAGCAACTATCAGCCACTGTGAGGACATTGGTGGTTTCGTGGTAGAAGTCTCACCTTTCATGTGGGAGACCAGAGTTCGATTCCAGCCAATGCACCTCGTGAGTAGCTACCAACCTTCTGAGAGTGGAGGCTTGTGTATTGCTATGATGCTCAACAGGTTTCAGCGGAGCTTCCAGACTAAGAGGGAGTAGGAAGAAAGGCCTGGTGATCTACTGAAAATCAGCCAATGAAAATCCTATGGATCACAATGGTCTAATCTGCAACCAGTCTTTGGGATGGTGCATGGCTAGGCAGCAGTTTGTTCTATTGTACATGGGGTCACCATGAATCAGGGGCCAACTCAACGGCACCCCACAACAATAGCAATCACCTATCTGTACCTATGAGTTGAAATTAACTTGAAAGCGACAGGTTTTATCTGTACCACTTGGTCCTTTGTCTTTGTTCATGGAGGATTCCAGTAACTCCGCCATTTTTGCTTCCACATGTTCATGATCGTTTTATTTCAGTAGTCATGGTTTTCTTGCAGAAAAAAGGGAGAAGGGGTATTGAATAGTCAAACCACCCAATGGCCACTACTCAGGGCTTTAGTCTATCAGTGAAGCTGGTTTATTAACTACCTTAGGGAAAGACTTCCCCCAGGTGGGGTTTGGCTTTGGGAAATGACTTTTTCTCCTCTTGTAACCAACTCCATGAGACTTCTTGTCAAGGGAGCTTCAAAGCCTCACAGAGAGCCAATCACTATTCTTGGATATTTATGCCACACAGGGCATTAGTGACAGCAGCAGGGACCCTGCTGTGTATGTCGCTGCCACCTGGGATGCTCAGATCTCATTGGTCCTCATGGGAAAGTGCACATTTGCCTGGGAACCCAGCTCTCTGAGTTCCAGAGAGCCTCAGGACCATTTCCTTGGCCACAGCAGGAAGACAATAAAGGAGAATCAGAATTCTAGATCATGAAATTGTTTACTTTGTTCATAGCACACACACAGATCTATTAAGACAAGGGTGAAGAGAAAGAGGGGAAGAAGGATGGGAACAGGATCAAAAATTTTAAAAAGAGGAATTCAGTAATTTTCCAACCAGCCAATCAATGTTTACTAAGGATCTGTAAATTGCCAGACACTAGAAATGTAGAAATAAATAAGACAGCGCTATTGTCTTCAGGAAGATCCCAGGGTAAAGGCGAGTCATTCTAGTTCACTTTAATACAAAAAATAATGATTGTCTTTATGCTACCAGTAACTCTGGAGTCCCTGGGTGGTGCAAACGATTAGCACACTCCGCTGCTAGATGGGAGGTTGTAAGTTTGAGTACACCCAGAGGTGACTTGAAAGAAAGTCTTGGTGATCTGTTTCAGAAAAGTCAGCCATTGAAAACCCCATGGAGCACAGTTCTACTCTGACTCAAATTGGGTCGCCATGCATCAGAATCATCTCAACTGGTTTTATCATTAGCACCAATACTTAACAATTATTGAATGCTTTGTATATGCCAAGTGGCCTGCTAATGGTTTTATGTTTATTATCTCATGAAGTTGCCCGAGAGTTCTATGATGTGGGGATTAATCACCGCCATTTTACTCCTGATGTCCAGCAAGGTCTCCTGAGAAGCCCAACATTGCACAGTGGTTCAAGGTCAGATGTAGGATTCACAGCCAGACTCGCTGTCTCCTCTGCCCATCCTACACAAAGCCCTATGGCCAGGGGCAGCCTGGGCTCATCAGCCACACCTGGTCTTACTTGCCCACCCCCAGCATCTGGCTTGGCCCCAACTGCATCATGACAACCGAGGTCTGGGGTAAGGAGGTTCCCAATGTGTGCTCCAGGAAGAAAGGGGGATGGAGTCTGGGCAGGCACCACTAAAAGCACATGTGCCCAACTCTGATAGAAAGTTCCACATGGGCAGGGCCATAGTTTAGTTTGTACTGCCTGCGTTTCATAATACAACACAAGCCCAAGGCACAGAGGAGACAATCAGCAACTCGGGCATTCCTTGGCCAAGTTCAGGCTGTAAATTCTTGGAAAATATGGAGGGGGTGACAGACGTTTCTCTGCCTCTGTGTAACGACAAATAAAATGCCACAGTGAATAAGTACCTCATAAAGCCTTTTGCATTACAATGGAGAGAGAACCAGGAAGATGGGAGACAAGAGTAGGCATTGCCCCATTTGGCAGGAGGGAGACTCTGTGTGTGTGTGTGTGAGTGTGTATGTGTGTCCAACTGTACACTTAAGATTAGTGCACTTCCTTACATCAATATTACACTTCAATCATAAAGTAAAAGTAAACCAAAATTAAATGTTTGCATTTGATTTTGGAAGCTGCTAGAAAGTTGCATTTATCTCTTATAATTTCATGCAGAATGGACAGACAGACTGTTTTACAGATTCTGACTACCATATTTTAGCAGATTGTTGAACACTGGTATAGATGATTTCCCTCCAGTGAGTTGCACATCTTCATGTAGCTTCTACTCCCTCCCAAGCCCTAGCAATGAGTAACCTGTCTTTATCCTGCCAGATATGCCTTCTCTAAGATGTCAATGCCAAAGAAATTACTATTTGGATTGAATACACTTAACCGAGTCTTCCAAAAAACCCATTGCCATCTGGTGGATTCCAACTCGTAGCGACGCTACAGGACGAAGTAGAACTGCCCCATAGGGTTTCCAAGGCTGTAATCTTTATAGAAGCAAATTGCCATGTCGCCTTTCTCCTGCGTAGTGGCTGCTGGGTTCGAACCGCGGACTTTTTTGTTCTAAGCCAAGCTCTTAACCACTCCACCACCAGGGCTCCTTAACCAAGCCTTAGTCCCCAGGAAATGTGTATTTTTATCCTTTGTGTTTGTTATAAAATTTGCAGATTACTACACGTCTACTTATTTAAGCTCTCTGGTCTGTTGGGAGATTCCTCTGTGATTTGCTCTTTTGCAGTGTATGCACATTATTTTCTCCAGCTGCATGTCAGCATTTTGCAGTCGGCTATCATGTGAACCACTGATGTGAAGGTATACGTCACATTACTGATTATACATGTTCATTCTACTCTTTCCAAAACCACCTGGTGCAGTCCAAGACACCGTTGCCCATTGCCTAGAAGACCACAACAAACTCCCTGACAGGCCTCCAGCTCCCACTTTGCCTCAAGGTCACAAACCATTCTTAGCAGCCACAGGGCCTTGGAATAAGCCATTCCCTGGCTAATGTCCCTCTGATGGTTTCTCAGGGCTCTTGGAGTAGAACTCCAGCCCAGATGACTAAGTCCCTGCATGAATGGACCCTTGCCTAGCTCTCCAAAGGCAGCTCTTGCCGTTCACTGGTTCCTGCCACACTGGCCTTTTTAAGATACAGAACATAGGTGTAATTTTCATTCTGTTGCCACGGTTTGTCCCCTCAACTGTGGCTACTGTAACTTGGGGGCTGCATATGGGGAGACCAAAGGGAGAATGTGCCTGGCTTTAGAGAAATTCATCTCCAATGCTAGAAAAACAAGACAGCCTATTCCTCACTAATTTGGGGAATAGAAGTAGGAGCAGATTTTGTATGAAGAACAATGATTATACACTTATTAATTAAATTAATGAATGTATTTATTCAGTAAACATCGAGCACTTCATGCATCCATGTTCTATATCTCAAGCTAGAAGTTGGGCCATTGATTTTTTTTTTTTTTTTACATTGTATAATATATACTTTTAAATAGTTCATAAGAAAGAGTTTTTAAAAAACCATATCCTTTACTTTGTCTTTGTTAACATGGATTATTTGAGCAATATCTGCCTGGAGAATCTAGGAATAGGACTTCCCTTATTTATTTATTTTTTATTATTTTAATTTTGGTGAAAATGTAGACAGCAGAACGTACACCCATTCATCAATTTCTACATGTACAGTTCAATGACACTGGTCACATTCTCCGCATTGTGTCATCCTCTAGCTATTCTACCCATATTATTTCACCACCATTGACTTAGACTCACTACTCCCTAAACTTCTCACTTGTGTGTTAGAGTTACTGTTGACAATTTGATCTCATATAGACAATTCTTTAAAAGAGTGCAGTATTCATGACAGACATTCTTACTAATTTAGCTAAACAGTTGTTTAGTTTAAAGATGACTTCAGGGGATAATTTCAGTGAATGGTTTGAAGATTTTCCTAAAGCGATAGATTCAGGGGTTCCTCCTGTCTCAGTAGATCCAGTAAGTCTGGATTTTGTAAGACTTTGAAGTTCTGTTCCACCATTTTTTTTTCACTTTTTGATCAGAATTCATCTATCGATTACTTGATCAAAATGTTCAGTAATGGTAGCCGGGCACCATTTATTTCTTCTGGTCTCATTGGTAAGGAGGCAGTAGTTCATGGAGGCAGTTATACCTGCAGCCTAGTTCCTTCTCTGATTCCTGAGGACTTCCTTTGTTGAGGAACTAAGATATGTCTAACCGTCTCACCATTAAGTCCTATCTCTCTAGTGGCTTAAATGTTCCTTGAGGGCACTAGAATTTGGAATAATGTAGTAGGAATTGCTAGAGCTTTAACTAAAAGGGACAAATCTGTTTTCATCCCTGTTGACAGAGAGATCAGAATTGAAAATGATTGACCTTGTGCTTCTGCAGGGATCTGTCTGGTTAATCTCCCACTCGTCTGTCAGTGTTGTACTGTGGTGGTTTGCATGTTGCTGCGATGCTGGAAGCTATGCCGCCTGTATTTCAAATACCAGCAGGGTCACCCAAGGTGGACAGGTTTCAGTAGAGATTCCAGACTAAGACGAGGAAGAAAGTTCTGGTGATCTACTTCTGACAATTATCCAGTGAAAATCTTATGTATCACAACAAAATATTGTCTGATATAGTGCTATGATGGGGAAGATAGTGCAGGACTGGCTCGTGTTTAATTCAGTTGTGCCTGGGGTTGCCGAAGTTGAGCCAACGTGACGGCCACTGGCAACAACAATCTGGTTAATAACTGTGGTAGTTAGACTCTCTCCAGGACTCTGGACATCCACTCTGGAGATCCATTCATCGGTGCCCAAATGCTCTGTGGACCGTCCTAGCAGAACATCAGCCTCATGGTAGAATACTTTCCTTGTTACAACATGTGGCTCAAGACGAATCTACCTTCTCAGGAATTCCATTCAGCAGAAGATAGTGTCAAGTAAGGACTCTGTAAAATCATATTACATAAGAGTTCCAGCCACTGAGTAAATGGGGTTTTTCAATTCATTTTTCACATTCAGTTTAGCATTTAGAAAGTCGGCTCTTTAACGAAGCCCTTCTTTCATATAAATTTAAAGTCTGATGCTGATTGTTCTGTATGATCTCATACACAGGAGATCGGAAGCCACTGAAACAGATAGGCCACTAGTAGCTTAATCAGTGTTGGCTCGAGGCCATTGCTTTGCAATTGATTAATTATTGTGTTGAGCTGATAATCGATAACTGGATTGATTGTTTAAAAATAATTCCTGTGAGCATGAGAACATGGAACTTTAGATGTATCCTTTGCTAAAGCAGCTCTCAGTCTACCAGCCAGGTTGCAAATGGGGGAAAAATTGGTTTTGAATTGAATATTTGAGTATATTTACTTTGTTATTAGAATGATTTAAAATGAAAGTTTTGGGGGGTGGTAGTAAATAGAAAATGTCATTCTGTTCATTTCCAAGAACAAGGTTTGAGGAACTGACTGAATAATCAGTTTGGTTCTGAGTGGAATTTCAAACATCGATATGATTTCCTGACACGCCTCGAGGGGGCAGCCCACTGAATCTTCCATTCCGTCTGTTTAACCTCTGGACTCCGGAGCCGGGGAATTGGAATACCTTCCAAACTTGATTTATGGGAAACAGCTGTCTCCTGCTGGTGTCATTGTAATAAAATGCTTCACCATCTTGGGGTGAATCGCATTCCTTGCAGGGGGGCCACATGTTCAAGCAGGTAGGAGCGTGAACGGGTGGAGCCTGAGAAGAGGCAGAGTAAACACAATTAGGGGGTCCTGTATGATAACAGGAGCTGAAGATTAAATGTAAAAGAAAAAAACAGGTACCAATCCCTTGACCTGTTATAGTCTACCAAGTATAGACTGTGTACCCACCTCTCCATGGGTCGAATATACTTCTTTGTTATGCTTAGGATATATGTGATAACTCTGTCCACTAACTCTTAGTCCAGCAAGTAACACAAAACTCATATTTTACTATTTATTTTAAACAACTTAATTTGGAATCCAGTCTCCTATCCCACCAGCCAGGCAAAACATTCACTTTCTGTCTTCTCATGCCACTCCCCTTTCAAAGGGCTGCAAAAAGGTCTGGGAGATGTATGGCACCAAGAAAGCATGGCGGATGGCCATGGGTTGCTAGTGGTTACCATGGCAGCATCCTGGTACCCGTGGTTTCTCTGAGCTTGGTGGCTTGGTTGCATTTTCTGCCATCCTTGGGGATGGTGACTCTGCAGTGAGACTGGGAACCTTGGCACTTAGGGTCCAACTCACCTAGGTGCACCGTGCAACTCTCCTCTTCTTGAGACCCAGAGAGTCTGTCTGGTTAGCAGTCTTTGGAGGTTCCTTCTCCCCACCCTGTTAGTTTCAAAGGTGCTCTCACTGTCCCAGTCACTGTTCAGGTCACCTGCCCTAATCTCTCCCATGGGCTTCTTAGCCAAGGGTCATTAGCTCAGGAACCTACAAAACTTAAGCAAGTAAATGACTGAGTCAGATCTGATATCATAAAATCAAGACAGGTGGGGACTGTGGTGAACCAGAGATATTTTCACTTTAAAAATATTTATACGTAATTAGATAAAGCACAACACTCTGCTGGTCAAATAGACCACCAGCGTATATTACTGGACTTGGGCATTAGCTAAAGAGAGGAAAATCAAACAAATAAATAAACAACCAAGCATTAATTTCAAGCTATTTCTTTTTTCTTTTTTTTCCTGTGCCAAGAAATGGAGTTGGGAATTAGTGAAGGAGGAAGGAGAGAAGGAAAACGTGAAGAGAAAAAAAAAGTTAATATTTAAATAATTTATCTTGCCAAGCACAACTCAAAGAGGAGGATGAAAGTTTGCATTTACATGACTCTAGAAGCCTCTAACTGAAAGAGGTCCGTTCTTTCCTTTATCTGATTGCAGTGGAGCCTCTTGCATGAAGTAGAGTTTAATACCATGAACACCAGACAGAGGCGGTTATCAAGGTACCACATGGTACCTCCATGGCAGTGTGGGGATCAGGGGATTTGTCAGGTGATGATACGTTTCTACAAACTGAGGTTCAGTGATCCAGAGTCCAGCTGGGCTTCTGTTCTCATTTGCCTTAAGTGCAGCGAGGTGTCTCTCCAATACCCCATAACTCTCATTGAAGAAGATGAGTACTGAGTGAATGTAAAGAATACACACTACCATGATGCTTTTGTTCGATTGATCGGTCTGTCTGTCTGTCTATCTAGGTAGACCTACCTACATACCTACCTCACTCTGTCATCACCTATCCATCCATTCATCCATCCATCCATCTGTCCATGCATCCATCCATGCATCCATCCATGCATCCATCCATACATCCATCCATGCATTCATCCATGTGTCCATGCATCCATCCATCCATCCATCAATCCATCCATCCATCCATCTATCCGTTTTTCTAGCAACCTATCTGCGTACATTACTCTCTCTCTATCCATTCATGCATCCACCCATCTATTTTCCTAGCTACCTATCTATCTATGTGCATTACTATCTCTCTCTCCCTCTCTCTTTCTATAGCTCTCTCTGTCTACTTATTTATGTCTTTCCATAATGCATCAATATCTTAATTCAGATGATTAGAAAATATTAAAGATAAAATGAATATTATATATAATTTTAAAAGTTCTCTATGAACTCTTTATCCAAAATGTAGTTTGTGTGTGTATATGTGTGTGTTCTTACATCCCAGATCAAAAAGTTACAAACTTAAATGCCTACAGAGGCCAATCCTATAATGCAAATGAGTGAATCCACTTACCAAGTCACATCTGATCTCAGGGACATTGGGGAGCGGTGAGGACTGTGGTAAAATGGGAAGCTCATCACCAGCTTAAGAGGGGAGCTGCTCTTCAGCACCAGCCACTGTCATCTTGCCCTGTGGAAAGGTAGACTTTGGATTGCTGGATCATCCAATCTCTGTAAAAACTTGTACTTCCAGGTTTTTACTTGAAATTCCCTAGGGTTTAAATATCAAATAAATTACATTCAAAAAAATACTGGTCAAATGAAATTCATCTGCACACTGTTTGAGCCTACTGATTTCAAACATCTGCATCACCATTCACCATCACTACATCCCGAGTACCAACGCAGGAATTGATGTGGAGTAGGGGCCCGGTGGTGTATTTGTGGGATCAGTGAGCGAACACACACAAGTTAATAGTGAGAACATGAAATGCTTGCCGCTTCCCTCCAGGTTTCCTATCAGAAAGGGCAGATTTTGTTGTCTGTGCAAATCTATATTTAATGGAGAACATGTGTACAGGTGCTCACCATTACCAAAAATAATACAGAAGATGGATTCCCTAATTTTCTCAACTGTAATGATAAAGTGTGTCCAGTTTTTCTGTAAACTTGGATGACGAAATGTTCCAGTTTTCCTGGGATTGACCTAATTTTAACACCAAAAGTTCCACATCCCAGTACATTCTCAGCCCCGGAACAGCTGGTCACCCTCCTCCTAAGCCTCTTTGTTGTGATTCGGGGGTATCTAAAATGCTGTAAGCAGATAGGTTAATGCACACGCATGATTGCAGTTTTGCCAGTTGGCGGCTGTGGTTATTTTCTTACCCCTCTAAGGTAGCCAGCTCTTAGGCCCTCCCGATCATTGTTTGTTTAACGGCGGGGGCTGCGTTGGTTTTCTCAAATCTGCTTGGGCATTACGCATCTTGATGGGACTACCTACTGGCTGTTTTAACAGGTGCTTTGCCACCTGCCCCCGAGTGCTGCAGATGATTCCACAATTTAGCTAATGAATTTTAATTATTTAGGTGGCATTTTACCTTGTGCAGGTAGAAATGTAAAGTACCTGGGGGCTCAGTTAGGCAGCTTTTCTGTGCGATGTGTAAATATGTAACCAACGGTCAAAACTCAGACCCAAGCAAGAGATAATTTCCCTCCTCTCCTCTAATGTACACGGGGTGTTTTAATATTAATTCCTCCTTTATCTATATATCAATAATTGAGCACTGCATCAATTAATATGCCGGGCAAATTGCATTCCCCATCCTCTTGCTCGAGATGTATTTCAGTAATGGAGATAATTTTCAAGATAAAGTGTACAATTTAAAATGGATTAAAAAGAACAACTAATAAAGGAGAATTGATTCAGGGAAGAAAAATTCTGGATCATTTCAGGGAATTTTAGCTGTGCATCTGAGCCTGTGGATTTTGCAAGAAGAGCCTGTCGGAATGATCAAGTTTTATGCACACTGCAAAATTCCCCAGGTCTGCAATTGCAAAAGGAGGAGGAGGGAGAAAGAAGAAGCATACACTTGCATGCACACACACATGCACACACGCACACATATGCCGGAATCTGATCTAATGCGGGCAGATATATACTCTTCCATCCTGAGGTTAAGAAGGAAGGCTAAGTATTTGTGCTAGCAAGTCTTTTTGAGGCTTTCCATTTGCTGGGTTGAGTTGGTGGGTTTGGTTTTGCTTCTGAGCTGCAGAATTGGCACAAGCATTATCAATGCCCCCTCCCCTCGCCCCCATCCCCTTTCCTGCTACACAGCCAGAGGCTGGGAGCCCCAAGCAGGGACTGGGAGCCAGCCGCCCTGCACAGCCACGGGCAGGCAGGTGGGCGGGCAGGCAGGCGGGCAGGAGGGCGGGCGGCAGCTGCAGGGACGGCCAGCCGCACCGCAGCCTCCGAGGCCGCAATGACACTGAGGAGTCGGTAGATGGCTGTCGACAAGTGCGCTGAGCAGTGTGGTGTAAAGAGTAATGAGACGGCAGGCCTTGACCCGACTGGATGCTGCTTTTATCTGAAGTACATTTAAAGAGATAAAGGGGACGCCAGGTTGCCGCACATGTTCTCTCCTCTGCTGCCGGAGCTTGACTTCGAGTTTTAAAAAATTCTCCGACGCCGGCCCCCCCAGAGTCTCCGGCTCTGGACAGATGTGCTCGCCTCCAGAGGATCGGCCGCCTTCCTGAAAATTCCACCAGTGGGGACTCCTGTGCAGCTCCCAGCAGCCTCAGGAAACGGTGTAGTGACGCCCCTGTATGAGTCCACCATCGCTGTCACTATTAACCTCACCAGTGTTCTCAGTGTTCCTGTTTGCCACTGTGGCTGGCTGCCTCCAATGTCCGGATTTGCTCATTAAACAGCCACACCAAGAATTTGTTACCTAGGCAGCCTTGACGAGAAAGAGAGAGGAGGCAAGAGTTAGGGAGGAAAAGGAGAGAGAGAGACAGAGAGAGAGAGGGAGGCAACCCGAAGCAAGTGACTTCACACCCAGTTCTACTGAAGGAATGCTAGCCTCATAAACTCATGCACAAGCACACCAACCCTTGTGTAAGGAAAGAAGAGAGACTCTAAGGACTTGGCAGGAAAAGGCAAGATTTTCTACCCACTGGTTTCAGTTTTTTTTCTTCCAGATACTCTTGGTGAAGTAAGGAGACTTCTGTTTGCTGACAGACCCTTTGATTTCTCTTTCAAGATGATGATGTATTTGTGGGTAGGTAGTCTCTCTCTCTCTCTCTTTCTCTCTGATTTATAAGTTGACTTCGGGGATAAAGGTCGCAGCCGAGAGTAATCGTATTTTGTGTAAGGTGATTAAGCTGGAGGCAGAATAATCGCCCGCTGCTACAGTCCATGTGCTTCCTTTTCCAATGGGAGTTTAGACAAAACCTGGTTCGTTAGCATGAAGCTGCAGTTATCTTTTAGTTGCAAAAAAAGGGAAAGAGCCACAACAAAAATATGTGGGCAAAGCATGGCTTTGTCTTTTCTAGAAATACTGCTGATGGTGACTTCAGAAAACAGGAGAGGTGTGGAGAAGCCAACCGCAGCACTTGTAGCTGACTGGAATGTCACTTGATGACCTGAATGCCCTGTTCTTAGGGCTGCTGGCTCTGTGTGTTTGTTTCTTGTGCTTTTCTTTCCCATAAGTGACTCTTTATTGCCGTTGGGGGTTTAGTGTTGTAGATGAAAGTAGTGTGTTTTATTTGCCTTAAACAGGAATGCGTGTGTGTGTGTGTGTGTGCGCGCGTGAGAGAGAGAGAGAGAGAGAGCTTGTGCGTGTTTTACGAGACTGATCTGGGAAAGATGGATTTAAATGTACTTGTCTGGCTTCCTGACAAATAAGATATAGTTTTGTTTTGTTTTCAGGAGATGGGCGTTAAAGTAAATGCACTGATGTGATAGCCTGCAGTTACGGTTACAATGTCTAACTGCTGATGCAATGAAGACATAGTCCTTTAGCCCAAATGGCTTAGAAAAATTCCTCGTCATGCTTTGGGGGAGCTAAGCGTGTGTTCTAGTTTAGTTGGGCCAGTAAAGGGCATGGGTGAATGTATTACGCCAGTCGCTGAAGATCTAGCTCCGTGACTTCAGTAAGACAGGGTGTTCCCCGATTTTCCAAAGGAGGGAGGCGTTTGCGAGGTAACCCCTCCACCTGGCTTTTTCATCATCATCATCATCATCATTGGTGTATTACGCTGTTCAACATACTTAGAAAAAACCTTTATCCCCCCTCCCTCTAATCACTTCTAGCCTATCTCAGAACTTTTTAAGTCTGTAGGAAAGAAGGGCTCTGTTGGATTCTTTGTGAATCACGTAGGTTCTTAGACCTGTATTGGTTTCTCAGCCTTCCTTCTCCATGAGTGAGCCTGGTAATTTTGACTTTCTTTCTTCCCCCTTTTTCTTTAGAACGTTTTCCCGTTGTAGTGACTCGATCTTCCGGTCCACCCCGTTCATTTCTGCACAGTTTCAGGACACTGCGTTCTGGCCGGTGGGGATGGATCTTCTCCCCTGTTACTTTGTTTTCATTTTCCGTTTCCTCTTTACATTTGCATATAATTCCAGAGGTGTTTGGGAATGGAAAACTCATTGGCTGAAACAGCATACATTTAACGGAGAGAGTTTTGCATAAAAGCACTGAAGTCTCATAACCATTTCTTTTTTGACTGCGGAGATCGAAAACAATTAAAATTTGGAATGTTTATCAGCGTGGATTCTTAAGCTTTACAAAATAAACACATGGAATCAATGCATCAATTATCAAGGAAACAGCTATGGTAGTTATTTCAGAGAAAGAAGTCTATTTTGGACTTTGTTCTGTGAGTGTATTCTGGTTCATTGTAAGCAAATTTCAATTCCTTTAGGGTATGGTGAGGAACACCCCCCGGCCACGCTTTTTCTCTGAGTTGCTAAGTGGTGTAGCTGATTGTATTTATGAAGTTTGCTAGCGCTGACACCTGGATATTTTGTAACTTAAAGCAGAGGAGTAAACTGAGCACGCCTGTGGTCGTGTCCTAGGTCCTAAAAGCCTGCTGACCTGCTCCCAATAATTAATCCTTGACCTTTAAAAGCCGCGTCCCTCTATGTCTATATTCCTCTTTCTGACCGAGGCTTTTCGGTGTTACGTGTTTTTATTAACTTCATTTATCAAACAGAAAAATGGTTACTACCTTCCTGCCCTGTGCTCAAGGATTCTATTTACATCTTTAATTCAGTTTTTTTTTTTTTCCCTGCATTCAAAAAATGGCAAAGAGAGACTTTAAATTGGAACAGCTGGTTAGAGGCTGTTTCAGGAGCTATGAATTAGCGAGCTAGCATTAACATGGAAGGTTTGAGGGTTTTCCGTTCTTTTCTTCTTCTTCTTTTTTAATACAGAGGCTCTGTGTTTGCCTTCTAGTCTGTAAATAAAGATACTCTCAGTGTGGCTGATATTTCTGTTTAAGAGCTCATCTTGCTTTAGGAAAATGAGTCTGAGCAATATCGATGTATGAAAATAGTTTTTGCTGCTCTCTCATGGATATAAAAATGAAAATGAAGAGACATGGAGATACAGTAAAACAGGTTCAGTTACCCCTGGCATTGTTTCTTAAATTGGTTAAGTAGGCTCTTTATATGCACCTGTCTGTGTTCGTAGCACATGATCTCAGAGAGAAGGTTTTTATTAAGATTGAAAACTTTTTTGTTGGAGGGAAGGGGTGGGAGCAGGTGGGTTAGAGTCTGTCTTCTCTCCTACACCCTCTGAGTCATTTCAGTGCCTCAGTGTGGTCTTCTTGGGAATAGAAAGATAATGGAATGCTGCAGAACAGTACTAATTAAAAACAGTGTAGCCCCTGTAAGCCTGTAAACGAGCCTGATAATATAATTGCAAATGCGTAGCACTGAAATCGTTTAGTCCCATCAAACATTTGCACATTCTTGCCTTGAATGTATTTCTCAAGAAGTTTCTCCTATGCACAAGAAAAATAGTTTTCACTGCACTTCATTTCCCCTGAGTGAAGACAGTTGGGTGTATAGGGAAGGAAAGCTGAGTTCCATGGCACCTTTTGTTGACTTCTGGGCAGTTTTGATCTTCCAAACTGGGGTGCAGTGGCAGGTGGAAGCAGCCTTGTCTGTAGGTCTCCAGGAAAAGAAGGGGAAGTCACTTTTACGGAGACCTAATCTGGGCTGGGAGGCAGGGGTGGTTCAGCGGTAGAATTGTTGCCTTCCATGATGGAGTCCCTGGTTCAATTCCCAGCCAGTGCTCCTCATCTGTCAGTGGACTGGGCAGCGATTTGTGCCATGTGCATGGGATCCTCGTGAGTCGCTTGAGGGCAGCTAACAACACCAACATTCCGTGTTGGACAGCAGCCTACACGTGCCTTAGAATAAGATATACCCTCTTGACCAGCACAGCCTTCAACTCTACTGTGGTCATTGAATTCCACCGGCATTTGACTTGCTTTGGGATAGAGTTAAGGTGTTCCTTTCTAGGGCTGGCAGAGCCAGCTGGTGACTAGACAGAAGAGTCTAGTTCAGAGATAAGATACCATCTCCCTTTGCCCTGTACACCGGCCCAGATGGTCTCATCTTAGCCTCCACTCCAGTGGGTAGTGCCATTCGACTTGGTAACATTTTCATTTCTCTTTATTTGTATGCGCTGTTAAAGATAGACAATTATTTTCATTTTGTTATTTTTACTTACATTTTCTCGGTATGTATACCAGGAGGTCTTCCTCTGTTTTCTTCTGTTTTGTTTTTTCACGTGTTAAAATACTGCAATTTTCCTTTCCACTTTTTTTTTTAACTTTCTTATAATTTTATAATTTATGTCCCTCCTTTTAGGAACACCATACATTAATAATAATAATAATAATAAAAGTTGACATCAAGTCAATTCCAACTCCTGGCAACCACAGACAAACCTAGGCTTCAGGCGGGTGGAAATTAGCAACACGTAGAGAACTTCTAAGGAGCCCTGGTGGTGCAGTGGTTAAACCGCTCGGCTGCTAACCAAAAGGTCGGCAGTTCGAACCCACCAGCCTCTCCACGGGAGAAAGACTTGGCTATCTGCTCCCGTAAAGAATATAGCCTAGGAAACCCTATGGGGCGATTCTGCTCTGTCCTGTGGGGCTACTGTGAGTCGGAATCGACTAGGCAACATAAAACAGGACAACAACAGAGAACTTCTGGGTGATGTTGAAAAGACAGGGAAGAGATGCAGTTACACCAGTAGGTAGCATTGCTGCTTTTGCCAGTACAGCTCAATCACTTGAAAAAAAGAGATAAATAAAAATACATGATTTTTCTACAGGATGCTGGGAGTCCTGTATCTCCTGCTGTGTGTTGCTCTTGGCAGAAACTCCACCGCCAGGATAGTACACCCCCATCCTGCTCTGAGCAAACTTACGAAGTAGTTGAACTCACCTGGGGCCTCTCCCCTGCATTTTTGCCCCATCCCAGGTATTGGGGAACCTCCTCTGAATTCTCCAACCCATACTGAGCCTTTTCATTCCTGAATGCCTAAAGCTTTTTCCAGTCTGTGCTCCACATTCTAGCACTTGCTTATAAACCAACTACAGATTGTCTGATTTATAGATGCTGTGTAGGGTCGCTACGAGTCGGAATCGACCCAATGGCAATGTTTTTGGTATAGTTTAGGGGAATCCCTGGGTGATGTCAGTGGTTACAGTGCTCAACTGCTAACTGAACGGTTGGAGATCTGAATCCACCCAAAGGCACCTCAGAAGAAAGGCCTGGCAATCTACTTCTGAAAAATCAGCCATAGAAAACCCTATGGAGAACAGTTCTACTCTGACACACATGGGGGCACCAGGAGTCAGGGTCAACTTGAGGACAAGTGGTGGTGGTGACGTAGATTAGAGATTGTTATCAACTATAGATACGCAGTATAGCTGTTTTTATGCTCTAGGTTCGTGATCTAGCTTAAGTTCATTTAGAGCAGAAACAATATCTTTTGCTTTTAGTATAACATTTATCCCCTTATTTCTAAAGAACAATACACTTGTGCTTTGTAGTAAAATTAGTCAATGAAAAGAAAATAAATATTACCAACTCTTCTAGTGCCTGAAGATATATACCTCAACATTAATGCTGGTTATATTCTTTTAGATATTTTTCTAACACAAGCACTTGTTTTCTTAATTCAGAGACAATGTTAATTATAAAGACTGTAAGGCATGCCACTGATTGTTGTTTTTTTTCTGCTTTTTGTGTATGTGTGCGGGGAGGGCAGAAATGCTATCATATTAAAAGGCTAAATCAATTGTAAAAACACATCTCCATTTCAGAAACATTAAAATTGTGAAGGGGGGAAAAAGAGTCTCTTAGTTGGAATATTCTGTTTCAAAAAATTAGATGACACTGTTTTAGAACTTACCGTTTTGTAAGCTGCTTTTATCACTTAACATTTCATGGGCGTATTTTTGGGCCCTTAAGTATTCTTCTACAACGGCATCTTTAATGTTTGTGCAGATGATGTTTCAGTAGATGGATATCCTGTAATTTATTCAATCAATCCTTTACTTGTATGATTTTTTATGCGTATAAAGTATTTTTCAGGATCTCTCCCAGTGCTAATATGTTCATTAATGGTACATTCATTCAGTTGGTTGGTTTTCCATCGTTGTTAGCTGCTGGTTGTCAGCCCCTAGACTCATGGTGGCCCCATGCACAACTGAAAGAAAGGCTGCCCAGCCCTGTGCCATTGCCGGGACCGATTACAAACTGGACCTGTGTCATCCATAGGGATTTCATTGGTTGATTTTCAGAAGTGGATCACCAGGCCTTTCTTCCTAGTCTGTCTCAGTCTGGAAGCTCTGCTGAAACCTGCTCAGCATCATGAGATGCAAGCCTCCACTGGCAGACAGGTGGTGGCTGCCTGTGAGGTGCACTGGCCGGGGATCAAACCTGGGTCTCCCACATGGAAGACAAGAATTCTACCACTGAACCACCAATGACTCATTCAGTTAATTATTGAGTAGGCCTCTATTAAGCACCTACTGTATGGCTGTCATTATGCTGGACCTTGGAGATGTACAGCTAAGTAAAGGACATGATGAAAATTGTGAAGAGCTGAAAATGCAGGGCTGATGTTTCACAGGAAGTACCTGTTGACTGCAATCCACAGATTTGCTAATTATCGGTGCCTGTTTCAGATATCCACCCCCCTTTCCCAGGTCTAGTGCTGGGATGTCCTGCTTCTCACTGCCATCCCTATTTCCCACTTTGGTTCACTGAAGGCCTGAGTATGGGCTGTTTCTTCCAAGGCAGTTGACCCGTTGTTTGAATGTTCCTTTTTGTGGGAACTCATGCTTAAAACTGCTGGCGGCGACCAGAGGAGCATTTTTGTTTTGGAGAGAGAGATTTCAGTGCTTTATCACGAGGCTCAGAATTTTTACATTTTTTATGACTGAACGGCTTTGTAGCAACAAGCCTCAGGAATATAAACACGATTCAGAAATCTGTTTCTATTGGCCTGGCAAGTTCATTAAGCATCCGTACTGGTCACTGTATGTCTGAGTTTTTGTTGTTGGATGTCGTTGAGCTCATTTTGACTCATAGGGACTTCATGTGACAGAGTCGAACTGTCCCATAGGGTTTCCTAGGCTGTCATCTTTACAGAGCAGATCACTAGATCTTTACGGGAGCAGATTGTCAGGTCTTTCTCTTGTGGAGCTGCTGGGTGGGTTCGAATTGTCAACCTTTCGATTAGCAGCTGGGTGCTTAACCATTGCACTACCAGGGCTGCTGGTATGTCTCAGTTACCAAAACCCAAAAAACTAAACCCATTGCCGTTGCGTCAACCCCAACTCATAAGTGACTCTATAGGGCAGACTAGAAATGCCCCATAGGGTTTCCAAGGAGCTGCTGGTGGATTCGAACTGCTGACCTTTTGGTTAGGAGCCGATGACTGTATCTCAGTTAGGGACAGACAAAAATGGACCCAGCTACCTCTGGCTAGGTAGGGGGAGTGCTGACCCTTCCTCATCCCTTACTTTCGGATGGTGATTTATGCCGCTCTCCCCTCCACTGGCTCTGCATCACCAGGGGACAGCTCAGAGCCCTAAACCCGCTCTGTTCTCTCAAATGTTCCAACCACCATGCTCCTCCCCCAAACCCAACCCACCTCCTCTTTGGCGCTCCAGCAAAGGAGCACCTTAAGGGTGTTTTTGAAGCCTTTGAAAAGGGATTGTTTCCCAGGGGGCGCTGGTGGTTCAGTGGTCGAATTCTCACCTTCCAGGTGGGAGATCAGAGTTCGATTCCCAGCCAGTGCACCTCATGCGCAGCCACCACCCCTCTGTCCGTGGAGGCTTGCATGTTACTGCTGAGGGATGTAATGACGACTCCTTTTCCCCCAAAGGATTCTGATTCAGAAATCTGTTTTTATTGATCCGGAAGGTTCATTAAGTGCTCATGCTGGTCACTGTATATCTCGTAATGCTGAGCAGGTTTCAGTGGAGCTTCCAGACTGAGACAGACTAGAAAGAAAGGCCTGGTGATCTACTTCTGAAAATCAGCCAGTGAAAACCCTGTGGTTCACAGTGGTCTGATCCACAACCGATCATGGGGATGGCGCAGGACTGGGCAACGTTTTGTTCTGTTGTCCATGGGGTTGCCATGAGTTGGAGGCTGACTTGACAACAGCTAACAACAACCACAATTTGCCGAGATCTTCAAGTCAGGACTACCTCTTATACCTCTGCTCTTTAGAGTAGAGAAAGGGTGGCTGGCCTGCATGAGCACCGCGACCTTCTGGTTGATTAGAGGGAAACTGGACCGACCCAAAGCTAATGAACAGGAGCTCATTTCTGACTTACGTCTCCTCCTCCGGCTTCACCATTCATGGGCTGCACTTGCTGCAGACTCTCTCTGGCACAGGGAGTAATACGTTATTTTCCGCTTGAGCACCCAGAAAGCCATAGATGTAAATTGATTGGTACTTTTTTTTTTTTTTTGTATTTTCTGAAATTCTGTTTACATGCACGGTTCTCTTTGTCGGTAAAGTGATTTGTATTGTCAAGCCCCATCCATTTTTCTTTCCAATCTAATAATGATGCTAAACTCATTTAATGTGTGTGTCTAAAAGTTCTTGCAGAAATAATGGTTCAGCTATGTAGGGCAGCAGAGACATCGCATTGCGCCGGAGGAAACAAAATTAAAAAATGGGCCAATGCCTTCTTTCGATAGGAAATTCTAGACACCCAGCTTGTAGTCATTATCTTTTTTGTTTTAGTTTAGATAAACCAGATGAGTATTAATAAAATGGTTATGGAGGCTTTGTGTTTAAATTTTAAACATACTTGTTGGTTAACGCTGCATGTTCTTTAGCTCCAGAGGATCATTTAAAACACACACACACACACACACACACACACCAAAACAAGCAAACAAAACCAGGCTCTATTCCTCATTTCCCATTTTGAGTCATGTTTCAGATACCTTTAGAAAATTTCATGAACTTTCAGACAAATACTTCATCAAACGATGCAGTTTTGAACAACATAAGCAAATTAGTTTCTGTACAAACGCTGTGTCCCCATTCAGTGAAGAACAAATTGAAAAACTGATATTCAGTACCAACCAGATAATTTCAGGAAGCGATAGAGCATTGTTTGGACAACCAAGGACCATGCAGCTTTTAGGACGAGTGGAGATAGAATTACACGTTGTGCTTTCAATTTATTAGTGCAAGACATCTTAGGTGGAAATCCCAGAAAACAATTGGGATGGAGAGGTGGGTGGAGGAAGAGAAATGTCTGGAGATGATTTGGGGAGATGTAATGCCATTTCAAGAGGCGCTGTGGATTGCACAAAACACACCATGGCTGCCTTTGCATTCTGCATCTCGTATTCCCCATGGTTTTATTGCTGTTAGACTTCCACATCTTATATGTTGAATTGACGTTCCTAGGCACCTTGACATGGAAACATGTATTCGTTTTGCTTTTTTTTTTATAATTAGTATATTATCCACCCTACTTCAATGTCTCACCAGTAAATTGGGTGGTATTGCTGGATGGGAAAAGGCTTGAAATAGGTACAGAATATGAAAGAGTGTGTGTGTGTGTGTGTGTGTGTGTGTGTGTGTGTCTATGTAGACAGAGAGAGAGCAACAGAGGGGAGGAAGAAGAAGAGAGAGAGAGAATTAGTTCTTGGCTTACATTTATATAACTTGGTATGGGGAACATCTTTATTCTTGCTCTCTTTGATTGCCCGACGTTTTGTCCCGTCTCTTAATACCTGAAGTACAGACTTTGCTTTTCCCATACATCAAAGATAAACATCCATTGTCGATTAATCTTGCTACTATTGAAGAGTGATACCTGTAATTCTGTTCACTGCAAATCTATTTATATTTTTGATAAAGCTAATAATTTGTCCTCACCCTAACATTCTGTGTTGATAAAATGAAAATAGGGTTTAATTTTGATCAGCAGTGTGGAGTTGCATGCTCGCTTAAATTTCGTTGTTTCTTTTCTTTTTCTCTGAATTCACTTTAAGTTCTTCAGCAGGATGAGGTGCCCTGGGCCTTCTCTGTCCTTGATTGTCATGATACACGCCAGGTGGGAGTTCAGTGTTTGTTTACGGATGATGACCATGTTTGCAAGATCTTGCTGAATCAAGACACACGTAGAAACTAGGGTTTTTTTTTTTTCCATTCATTTTTTCTCCACAAATATTTAATGAGAATTTCTAATTTGCCATACATTGCGTATGCTGAGGACACAAGGAACAAGATATGGTCCCAATACTCGTGGAACTTATATGTAGTTGAGGTGACAAATAAAACAAAACACACAAAGCAAAGCAAACATAGTAACAAAGGAGCAAAATCATTAGCTATGGTGTTTTAGCAGAGTCTTGATTGCAGAACTGATTTCAAAAGGGGAATATATCAGTTCACATGTTTGAGAAGCCCAAAGGTAGACCTTCAAGACCAGGTGGATACAAGTAGTCAAGCAGTGCCAGAAGGCCTCTGACTCAGTTTCTCAGCTCTGCCTTCTTTTGTCCTCTCCCTACATGGGAGCCAACGTGGCCACTAGTGGGCCCAAGCTTTGTTGTTGCCTCCAGTCGAGCTGGCCTCAGATCATGGGGACCCTATGCACAATGGAACAAAATCCCACCCAACCCTGCACCATCCCCGTGATTGGTTGCAGGTGGGACTGTGATGGTCTGTAGGGTTTTCACTGGCTGATTTTTGGAAGTAGATTGCCAGACCTTTCTTCCTAGTCTGTCTGAGTCTGGAAGCTCCACTGAAACTGTTCAGCATCATAGCAACATGCAAACCTCCACTGACAGATGGATAGTGGCTGCTCCTGAGGTTCGTTGGCCCGGCTTACTTCCCACAATTTTAGCAGCCTCCGTGGGTTCACCACACTCATCTCCCTTTGGCTCCCAGAAAAGTTCTGAGGCCGATTATGTTGGGCCTGGATGGCGTCACTTACCCACCCCTGGGCCAAGCCCTGAAATTACATGTCCAAGCCTGGGTAAAACACTCGCTGTCTAGAACCTGGTGGGAGGATCACCCCTAGCAAACCACAAACTGAGAGTAGGGGAGAAAGGGGCTCCCAAGGAATATTAAAGAGCTGTTACCAGGAAAAAAAAAAAAAAAACCCTTTGCCACCCAGTCGATTCTGACTCATAGTGACCCTACAGGACAGAGTAGAACTGCCCCATAGGGTTTCCAAGGAATGGCTGGTGGATTCGAACTGCCGACCTTTTGGTTAGCTGCTGAGCTCTTAATCACTGCGCCACCAGGTAGAAATAAATGGTGATCCTATTAAAACAACAGATGCCCAGTGCACAAATAAGTCCTCTAATCACAGCTTGGGATGAGAACTGATAAGATAGAAACAAGAAGCGTGCCTGAGTAATAGAAGTCAGGGAGGTGGAGGGGTATTCTGAATGGAGACTTAGGCAGGACTGTTCCAAGAGTGCATCTTCTGAGCTGGGACCTGAAGGATAAGAAGGCAGCTGTGATGGAGGAGGATGCTGGGCAGCAGATGGTGGTAAAGGGGGTACTGTGTCTGAGAAAGTTCCAGAATGGTGACCAAAGTGGCCACTAGTGGGTCCAGGTTCCAGGTGGCCAAAACTCAGAGTACAAAGATGCACAACCAGAGAGTGAGTTCTGAGCTAGGCGGGAACCAAGACATGCTGTGTGAGAGTTGCCTTGCCCATGGCCGGCCATCGGAAACCCAGGTTCATTACACAGCATCCTAGAGTTACAGCAAGGGGAGGGTGCACTGTGGAGTATGGGGAGCCCAATAGTAAGGGGATAAGCACTTTTTAATTTTATTGTTGTACTTTAAGTGAAAGTTTACAATTCAAGTTAGTCTCATACAAAAATTTATACATACGTTGTTATGTGACCCTAATTGCTCTCCCCATACTGTGACAGCACACTCCTCCTTTCCACCCGTGATTTCCCGTGTCCATTCATCCAGCTCCTGACCCTCTCTGCCTTCTCATCTCACCTCCAGACAGGAGCTGCCCATTTAGTCTCATGTATCTACTTGAGCTAAGAAGCACACTCCTCACGAGTATCATTTTATGTCCCACAGTCCAGTCTAATCTTTGTCTGAAGAGTTGGCCTCGGGAATGCTTTTAGTTCTGGGTTAACAGAGAGCCTGGGGGCCATGTTTTGTGGGGTTCCTACAGTGGATAAGCACTTTTTAAAATTTTAACTGAGAAATGTTAAAGAATTGAAAAGTAATGGTTTTCTCTGAGGACTTCAAGCACTTCCCCATCTACTATGAGTTGCCATCAAGTCAGCTGCTGCTCATGACGATCCCATGTGTGTCAGAGAAGAGCTGTGCCCCATAGGGCTTCTGATGGCTGATTTCGCAGATGTAGACGCCGAGCCTTTCTTCCAAGGTGCCTCTGATTGGACGAAAACCACAACCATTCCGTTAGCAGCCAAGCGCGTTAACAGTAGGCACCACCAAGAGACTCCTTCTTCATCTGTTGCAGATAACCAAATTCCACCCGATTTTACTTTGGTGCCACTCATAAAGGAGCCCTGGTGGCTCAGTGGTTAAGATCTCGGCTGCTAACCAAAAGGTGGGCAGTTCAAATCCACCAGCCGCTCCTTGGAAACCCTATGGGACAGCTCTACTCCATCCTATAGGGTCACTATGAGTCGGAATCAACTCAGTGGCAACGGGTACCACTCATAACAGGCAAGTACAATATCCTGCATGGACTAAACCCATTCTTCTCTGCATCCCGTCTGCTCTACATTCACGAGAAATCCAGTCCTCAGAACTCTGCAAAGATTTGCTCACACACGACAAGTCAGCAGGCTGCTAGTGTCATTTACCTGAAAACTCTGATGAGCGGGCCAGAAAGGAAACCCTGAAAAAGCAGATGCTTGAACTGCATTGAAAGTCTGAGGTCTCTTACCGAGTTTGGGGTAAGGAGTAGAGGGACGGGCTCCTTGAGTAAAGCATTGCACCTCCCACCATGGCGGCTTTGTCTGGAACTGTGTACTCTGCGGTGACCATCAGACACACAAAACAGTTTAATAATAGTAAGTGTTGTTAGGAATTTCAAGGATCTTCAAGGGCATTTGACTTCAATGAGCTCCGTGATAGAGTATTCAAGTAAAGAGAGTGTTGTTAATGTGTTAAATTAAAAGGCTAATCAAAGAGGCAAGTACTACAAATGAGAACAGGAACACAATTAGTTAATGGAAGACTGAGAATAATACGGAAGGGATTTGTTTTTCTTCATATGCACGAGAGCGTCACGGTTTCCCTGAGGCCCACAAGGCTTTAAACCAATGGAAAGGGCAAAAACTCTTAGGCTATTCTTTCATTTGAAAAACAAGGCCAAAGGTAAGCACGCTTTATTTATAAGAGAAAAAGAATCAGACACACACACACACACACACACAGGCACTCTTAAACATATCCAGTCATTCTCACATGCAGTAATAACACATTTTTATGAGAATGTAAGACATCGTGATAGTTAAGATCATGGACTTTGCATTGAGGATAGGAGTGAATTCAGGAAAATCTGAATGCTCCTAATGTGATGACTAGGAATCTCTGGATTACATTGTGGAATATTGGTAAGCTAAGCGTAACTGCTGAATGAAGCATCAAGATGGGGTGAGAGCAGAGAGAGAGGCCTGACCTGCCCCAGTTTACACCATCAAAAGCAGAGGGAGAGGGAGAGCCAATCATATACTGAAACTTCTTTAGTGAAGATTTAATGATAGTTAAGACTAGGCTAAAAGGTTATTTATTACAAGGGGATTAGGAGATGCATTTTTTGAAAGCTAAGACTTTAAGACATGTAGGGTGGGTATCTGAAAGACAGCATCTTGTTTTTGAGATGTGTTTGCTTCCCCAGTAAATACAAGGGCCGTCTCTGCTCGCAAGCCTTTCCCTGCCCCCACTCCTCTTGCTGTCGTTGTTGTTAGCTGCTCTCCAGGCGACTCTGACTCGTGGTGACCTCACGTACAACAGGGCAGAACGTTGCCGGCCCTGCATCATCCTCACGATCGCTGGCATGTTGGGTCCACTGCTGTGGCTACTGTGCCAGTCCATCTCACCAAAGGTCTCCCTCACCCTTGTTGGCCCTCTGCTTCGCCAGACACGATGCCCTCCTGTAGTGATTGATCCCTCCTGATGATATGTCCAAAGCAAGTGAGTTGGACAATGTTCTGTTGTGATCCATAGGCTTTTCACTGGCTAATTTTCATTATTAGATAGCCAAGCCTTTCTTCCTAGTCTGTCTTAGTCCGCAAACTCTGTGCTGAAACCTGCCTACCATGGGTGAACCTGCTGGTACTTGAAATACCAGGGGCAGAACGTTCAGCCTCACAGCAACACACAAGCCACCATAGTACAACGAACAGAATCTGGCTAAAGCTTAGCAGTCAATGGACTAGCAATTTCTGACGTCTAAACCTGGACCATGTGGCCCTCGTCTTTGTTTGCATCCCAAGTCCGGGAATTGTCTAGCTCGTGGGCTACACGAGGGCACCGGGCCAAGGAGTCTACTGGAGTCTGAAGTCCAGTCTGTGCTCTCCACACTCAGCCATGTGCCGAAGTCTGGGGCTGCCTCCACCCAGAGGCAAGGGTGCTGTTGTCTTTGCACAAAGGATACATAGGCTGCCAATCCAAGCACTCACGTTGGGCTGGATCTGCCCAGAGGAGGGTGCCTTTTTCTAACACACAACAAAACCCAGTATAGCAGGCGAGGTCCTGCCCAAGTTTCTTCTTTCTCTCTTCAAAAAGAAACCTTCCTGTCACAATCATCAAACCCCAGTTCAGCTGCTATTTGCTGGGGCTTTCCCCATGGAAATTAAAATTGGAGATGAAAGATGAAAATGTCTATGTTGACTCTAACTTTGTATAGGACTTCTGTTCCACATGTGTCAATTGACTGTTGGATTCCGTTATTCTGTATGCACAACAAGAACAGCATATGTGCTTAATTACTAGACGAAAGCTTGGCGGTTTGAACCCACCCAGAGACCATCTGAAGACAGGCCTGGAGATCTGCTTAGAAAGGTTACAGCCGTGAAAACCCAATGGAGCAGTTCCACTCTGCACACATAAGGTCATCGTGCGTTGGAATCACCTGGACAGCAGCTAACAGCAAAAACATACATGAAAAAGGATTAGATATTGAGCCTAAATGTTACTGAAATCTTTAGGATTGCCTTTAGTGAACTGTTAAATAGTAGCCTTCAAGCGTTCACTTTTTTCGATGTATTCACAGGATTTACAAGAAGAATAAAACATGCCAGAATATTTAAGAATCCTGAGATTTAATAGAGACCAAAGTAGATCTTATTATTGATGTGCTTACTGCTTCATTAAATTCCCCTTAAGGTTTGCTGCATGGATATGGATCATTTGCAATAATAATTATGCAGTGATCGATTGATTGGGTCTGACATTGCACTTGTCACCTTGAAATGCAAAATCCATCTATTTTCAACAGTGTGAACGTTTCCCGCTAATCTTGCACACCACATGGGATAGTTTATTTCATGGAGAAAGTACAATTTATAAAGTTTGGAGACTTAACATTAACCTTTTGCTAAAAATGAAGTATCACTTGTCATTTTACAAAGAAATGAAAATCACCCAACCAGCAATTTTTTTCAGATTAGAAAACACAGTCTAATTTCAAAAGGATTTATCTAACCAAAAATGCATGTACTTCATTGAATGCTACAGGTAGATTGTGAGGACTGGAGTTGACTGAGAATTCACATGGAGCATGGATGATACAATCTCAAGCTTGATGCCAGCTCTGCTTTTCCAGGCTCATGCACACCCCATCACATGCACATTCCACATCACAGACACACACCACATTGCCCACACACACTGCATCACACACACACGCACACATCATACACGTAATCTCTGTCTTTTATGTATGCATGCATGTATGTATCTCCATTTCTAGATTTTCCATAATAAATTCCCTCTGTACCTAAATAAGCAATAATGCAAGACTGTGTTTCTGAAAAGTGTGGATACTTTGTCTCCAAGCTTTCTGCACAAAATGTTACAGAATGTTATTCCATTTAAGAACTCCTGTATTTCTTTCCAAGTTGTGATTTTTTAAGAGGGGGTGGAAAACCAATGACCTCATTCTTCTCCATTTGTATCAACTTTGATTTCCAGAACTTTAACTATCTTGAGTTTATGACCTGTCCAGTTCCAAGTCAATTTGCTTATCAAGGGCTAGGCGTTGTGCTTGAGAAGGAGACCTGATGGTGCAGTGGTTAAGCCCTCAGCTGCTAACCGAAAGGTTGGTGATTTGAACCCATCCATCAGCTCCATGGGAGAAAGACCTGGCTATCTGCTTCCATAAAAGATTACAGCCTAGGAAACCCTATGGGGCACTTTTGCTATGTCACGTGGGGTCGCTATGAGTTGGAATCGACTCGACGGCACCTAATGGTAACATTGTGCTTGGTGCTGGGGATAAAGCAGCTAAGGAAGCTGACCTGGGCCTTTCCCACATGGAGCTTACATTGTAGCAAGGAAACAGCAGCCCTTCTTTAATCCTATGTAATTTAGAAATGCAGTATATTAATTGGTATGAAAAGAAATTCACAACATATCACTAAGTTAAAAAAATGGTAAATCACAAAAATGTATACATAGTAAAGGCCCAATTAAAATATATTAAAAAATAATGATGCTGCTTAACATGTATCAGATGTTCACCAGTGGCCGACACCTGCACATCTTAACTCTTTTCCTCCCCAGCAATCCTGCGGGAAGGCACTCTTGTTATCCCCATTAGGCATGTGAAGACACTGAGGATAAGAGAGGCTGAAGTTCCCAAAATTTATGAGCTAATTAGTGGCAGAGAGCCAGGATTTGAACTCACAAAGTCAGCCTCCAGAATTTCTGCTTTGCAATAATTTATTTCTAGAAGTGTTTACACCAAGATGTTAACAGTGATGGGCATGGCTGAAGGATATTTTCTTGGTTCTGCCTATTTGCAATTTCTATTTTGTCTGCTATGTACATGTGATATTTACACAATAAAAACAACTTTAAGAAATAGAAATAAATGAACATGCCTCATACAGATCACAATAACCAGCTAGCATGATGGTATCCAAATTGGTGTAAAAAAGACCCTCAGGATGCCAAATAGTTTCAGAAATCTCCAATACCATGGCCTAAAATGCTTTTAACTCAATGCCATGAGACACAACCAGTACCTAAAGAAACCTTTGCAAAAGCTCTTCACACGTGTGAGAACACGCAGACACACAGCTGTTTCTATTTGCCAACCTGAGCCTCTCCTTCAAAAGTTCAAAGACAGTTGGAATCTGCCAACCATTTGTTGGTTCAGATGACTTTGCCCTATTGCCTAATAGCAACAAGAGTAAAACCAAATTTTGCCTTCCTTTTGTGTCTTTCATATGTAGTTATAGATGATACAGATACAGATACAGACGTAGATGTTGACATAGACATAGATGTAGATATAGATATACACACACACAACTATATATGTTATGAGTATATCGTTACCATTGCAGTTAATATACTTGTTGTTGTTGTTAGGTGCCGTCAAGTCAGTTTCGACTCATAGTGACCCATGTAACAGAGTAGAACTGCCTCATAGGGGTTCTCGCTTGTTTCTCCCGGGTAGACACTGGTAGATTCAAACCACTGAGCTTTCAGATGCAGCTGAGCGCTTAACAGTGGGTCACCAGGGCTCTTTATATATAATATAATATAATATGTTTATAGATATATGTTGTTAGATGCGATTGAGTCAGTTCCGACTCAGCCACCCTTTGTACAACAGAACTAAACAGTGTCCGGTCCTGCGCCAACCTCACAATCGCTGCTAAGTCTGAGCCCGTTGTTACAGCCACTGTGTCAATCCATCTCATTGAGGCTCTTCCTCTTTCATCTCTCTCCCCTACTTGGTCCTTCCTGATAATGTGTCCAAAGTACGTGAGACAAAGTCTCACCATCCTTGCTTCTAATGAGCATTCTGGCGATACTTCTTCCAAGAGAGATTAGTTCATTCTTCTGGCAGTTCATCTTATATTCAATATTCTTTGCCAACACCACAGTTCAAAGGTGTCAATTCTACTTCAGTCTTCTCTATTCATTATTCAGCTTTTGCATGCATATTAGGCCATTGAAAATACCATGGCTTGGCTCAGGCGCACCTTAGTCCTCAGAGTGACATCTTTGCTTTTTAACACTTGAAAGAGGTCTTTTGCAACAGATTTGCCCGATGCAACATGTCATTTGATTTCCTGACTGCTGGCTTCCCTGGGCGTTGATTGTGGATCCAAGTAAAATGAAATTGTTGGCAACTTCTATAATTTCTTCATTAATCATAATGTTGCTTATTGGCCCAGCTGTGAGGATTTTTGCTTTCATTATGTTGGGCTGCATTCCATAATGAATGATGTAGTCTTTGCTCTTCCTCAGTGAGTGATTCAAGTCCTCTTCACTTTCAGCGAGCAAGATTGTGTCATCTGCAGATTGCAGGTTATTAATGAGTCTACCTCCAATCCTGATGCCGTGTTCTTCTTCATATATTCAAGCTTCATGGATTATTTGCTCAGCATACAGATTGAATAAGTATGGTGAAAGGATACAATTCTGACACACACCTTTACTAATTTTAAACCACGCATTATCTTTTTGTTCTCTTTGAAAGACTGCCTCTTGGTCTATATACAGGTTCTGCATGAACACAATTAAATGCTCTGGAATTCCCATTCTTCACAATGTTATCCATACTTTGTTATGATCCACATAGTTAAATGCCTTTGCATAGTCAATAAAACAAAGGTAAACATCTTTCTGGTATTCTCTGCTTTCAGCCAAGATCCATCTGATATCAGCAATGATATCCCTCATTCCACGTCCTCTTCTGAATCCAGCTTGAATTTCTGGCAGTTCTCTGTCGATGTACTGCTACAACCGTTTTTGAATTATCTTCAGCAAAATTTTACTTGCATGTGACATTAATGATATTGTTTGATAATTTCCACGTTCTATTGGATCACTTTCTTTGAAATGGGCACAAATATGGATCCTTTCCAGTCAGTTGGCCAGGTAGCTGTCTTCCAAATTTCTTGGCACAAGCTAGTGAGCGCTTCCAGTGTTACATCCCTTTGTTGAAACATCTCAATTGACATTCCTTCAATTTCTGGAGCCTTGTTTTTTTGTTTTTTATCAATGTCTTCAGTGCAGGTTGGATTTCTTTGTTCAATACCATCCATTCTTTATCTTTTGCTACCTCCTGAAATGGCTGAATGTTGACCAATTCTTTTTGGTACAGCGACTGTACATTCCTTCCATCTTATTTTGATGCTTCCTGCATCGTTCAATATTTTGCCCATAAAACCCGTTGCTGTCAAGTTGATTGCAACTCACAGTGACCCAATAGGACAGAGTAGAACTGCTCCTTAGGGTTTCCCAGGAGCGGCTGGTGGATTCAAACTGTCAACCATTTTGGTTAGCAGCCAAACACTCAACCACTGTGCCAGTCCTTCAATATTGCAACTACAGGCTTGAATTTTTTCTTGAGTTCTTTCAGCTTGAGAAATGCCAAGCATGTTCTTCCCTTCCGATTTTCTAACTCTAGGTCTTTGCACATGTCATTATAATACTTTACCTTGTCTTCTTGAGCTACCCTTTGAAACCTTCTGTTCAGCTCTTTTACTTCATTGCTTCCGTTTTTTTAATCTACTCGACGTTCAAGAGCAAGTTTCAGAGTCTCTTCTGACATCCATTTTTGTCTTTTCTTTCTTTCCTGTCTTTTTAATCACCTTTTGCTTTCTTCATGTATAATGTCCTTGATGTCATCCCACAATTTTCAGGTCTTCAGTCATTAGTGTTCAATATGTCAAATCTATTTTTGAGATGGTCGCTAAATTCAGATGGGATATACTCAAGGTTTTACTTTGACTCTTGTGGACTTGTTTTAATTTTATAAGCATATGTAGGTTGTGTTAACTATGAAGGACAAAAATGGGACTTGAGGATAGGGTAATCAGGAAAGGTATCTATGAGGTGGTGATATTTAAGTCTATCCTGGAAGTGAAAGAGAACAACCATACAAAGAGTAAATGGAAGATCATTCCAGGCATAAGGAGCAGGAAGTGCAGAGCTTCCAAGGCCGAAAGAGATTTGTAGGTTCACAGTGAGTGTGGCTGGAGTATAACAGGCAGGTGGGAGTGTGGGACGTGAGGTTGGAGTGCAAGGTAGGGACCTTCCTTCAGGAATTTAAAGACCTCAAGGGCAGGCAGATAAGTATCTTTGAGTGCACAGCATATCTCTAGAGTATCATTAGCTCTGTAAAGGTTGGGAGGAGAGGAATTGGTGGTTCCGTGGTAGAATTCTCACCTTCCATGTGGAAGACCTGGGTTCCAATGCACCTCACGAGCAGCCACCACCCGTCTGTCAGTAGAGGTTTGCATGTTGCTATGATTCTGAACAGGTTTCAGCAGAGCTTCCGGGTTAAGATGGACTAGGAAGAAACGTCTGGCAATCTACTTCTGAAAATAAGCCAATGAAAACCCTATGGTTCACAACAGTCCAGTCTGCAACTGATCATGGGGATAGCACAGGACCAGGTGGTATTTCATTCCATTGTGCATGGAGTCACCATGAGTCAGGGGCTCACTTGATGGCAGCTAGCAACAACAACAAGTGTTGGGAAGGGGCTACTCCAGGGTGAGGATGAGACCTCACCCTAGAATCCCCTGAGTTTGTACAATACTGCCTTCCTTAATCATGAGTGTTTATTTTATTTTTTTAAAGCTTTATTGAAGTATACTTAGATACAACGAACTGCACATATGTAAAATGTGTAATTTGATAAGTTTTGACATACATATATACACACACACACTCAGGAAACTGTCCCCACAGTCAAAGCAATGAACACGTGAGTCTCCTCATGCCCCTTTGTCATCCCTCCTTCTATCTTCTCCGCTCCTGTCCTTCCTAAGACAACCACTGATCTGCTTTCTGCCCTTATGTATTAGTTTGCCTTTTCTAGAGTTTTATATAAATGGAATCATAGAGTAGGCGGGGTTACTTTTTATAGCCATTAAGCCTACACAGAAGTTGAGTCTTCTGAGCTCTTTTCCATATTTCTTTTTTATCTGAATAAGATCTTATCAGTCATTTAACAATAACCACCTTGCTTTCTACAGCTGAGATCTAGAACATGTGTTTGCTGGACTCTGAAGAATAGGGGGATTTTGCGATTTCAAATATAAAGAGTTTATCTCCCCTCTTCTTCATTATTATTTTGGAATATGCAATTGACCTAGAAAAGAGAAAACCAAATAAATAAATCCAACCCATTGCTGTTGAGTTGATTCTGATTCACAGCAACTCTATAGGGCAGAGTAGAACTGCCCCTAGTATTTCCAAGGCTGTAAATCTTTACTGAAGCCGATCGCCAGGTCTTTTCTCCTGGGAAGCATCTGGTGAGTTCGAACCACCAATCCTTAGGTTGATAGCCGAGCGCCTAATCACTGTGCCACCAGGGCTTCTTAAAAAAGAGAATGGAGGATGAAAATGAGAAAAGTGCAGGGGAGAGGGAGACAGAGATGATGGAACAGAGCCAAAGGATGGTGCTGCTTTAATCATTCTGACCCCAGAATTAAGATATGTGGAGGGCCAATTTTCAGCTAATTAGAATAAAATAAAATGCATTTCGCTAAAATTGTGCTCCATACAATTTAGGCTGTGATGATTCAGAACAGCCCGGGGGTTATCATGGACATCAACTCTAGAATCAGAAGTAATGGGAAGGAGGACTAATAGACCTCAAGTTGAAGGCCTGATCACGTGCATTCCCCAGACATCCCCATGGTCCTCCCCAGTGACAGTGAGGCGATTCTTTAGTTATATCTTATTTATTGATGACTGTTGCTTTGCTTGCTTCCCAAAGAATTTGAAAGCACTCAAGTTGAAGAGCAGTTGTCACATATGACTTGTGGATATTAAACTATGCAGAGCCCAGGTATAAAACTCATTCATTCATCCATTTATCTATTAAATATTTATTAAGCACCTACTGTCTCCGAGGTGGGGGTAGTGGTTCAGTGGTAGAATTCATGCCTTCCATGCCGGAGCCCCAACTCTGATTCCCGGCCAATGCTTCTCATGTGCAGCCACCACCCGTCTGTCAGTGGAAGCTTGCATGTTGCTGTGATGCTGAACAGGTCTGTGTTAACCATTTGTACCACCCAGGGACTCCATTGTACCTCTGCATTATTGAACATTTTTACAATGCGCATGCATTGGGTGATCAGGTTTTGTAAAACTAAAAAGTACATAAATCGATAAAGCAGATAAAGAATGCAAATATATTTTCTGGTATTTAGGTTTGGGACTTCTTAGAGTTATCTTATGCACATCTCCTAAAGTTGCTATTTTCTATCTCCCTTCTTCTATTAATATACCCCCAAACAAACAAAAGCAGATAAGTCCTTGCAACCAAAGTCATTCATCAGATTCCTCTACTGCCAATGGAATTGATGATTCACTGACTGCCCCTCAGAACCCTAAAGCAATAGGGAACCTTGAAGGAAGGTGATGCCCCCAGGTGTATGTCCTTTGGGAACCAAGTGTGTCATAGAATGACTCAGCAAAGAAGATGGAGATCTCTTCTTTGCTGGAGACTGGGCAAGGGGGTGGTAGAAATTTATAGAACCCAGGATCACAAACCAGACTTAGGGGAAGATACTCTGAGAAGGGAAGCCAGATAGCAACCAAGTTTCCTCCTCTGTGTAACAGCACCAGTAGGTTCAACCATGAAGTGTCTCCAGGTGGAGACAAGGAAAGGGGATGATTCCAAACAGAATAAAACTGAGATGAGCTTCTTGGGCAATGTCATTCATTCATTCAACAACCACAGATTGACACCTCCTTTAGGACAGGCCAACTTGTGGCCACCCCATGTGTGTCAAAAGTAGAACTGTGCTCCATAGGGTTTTCAGTGGCTGATTTTTCAGAAGGAGACTGCCATGCCTCTCTTCTGATAGGTTCTCCATTGCTTTAGGGTTCTGAGGGGAAGTCAGTGAATCGTTAATTCCATATGCCTCTGGGTGAACTGGAACCACCAAGCTTTCGGTTAGCAGCTGAGCAAGTTAACTTTTTGCACCACCCAGGGACACCTGTGCTACCTACTGGGGGTGTAATGGGGAACATAGAGACCCAGTCATTGCCTCCCTGAACTTTTAATTTCTTGCTTTGGAGATAGCCATTATTCAGATAAGCCCATGAATAAATACATAATTATAAACTGTGATAGGGATTATTAAGGAAATCTGTAGAATGTCACAAAACACAAAAATGTGTAAAGTGTAACATATGACCCTGATCCCATTAGCAAGAGCAGAGAAGTGTTAACTCACCTGTCTACTTAAAAGCCTGATAATATTATTAATAAGATGATCCGGATTTTACAGCTGAGGACATTGAGGAACAGAGAGATGAAGTTACTTACCTAACACAGCAAGTATGGGGGAAAGTTAGGATTTGAACAATTACCAGAGGGCTTGGGCTTAAAGACAGCCTAAACATGAGTTAGTTGGTTATTTTAACTAAACACCAAGACCTTAAAGTGTTCAGTGTTTAACAGAAGGCAGGGGTCTCTAGGCACAATGATTAGTACAGGTGCTTCAGAGACATTTGGAGTATTCATGTGGGGCAAGAAAAAACCTAAACCATCTCCATTCACCATAGTTAAACGAGGCAGAGACCCAACGAAATAGAACCTGGCATTAATAGTCTAAAAACAAAACTAAACAATATTTTTTGTTATGAAAATAATGTTACACAATGATAGTGTCAAAAAAAAAAAAAAAAAAAAAAAAAACCACTGCCATCAAGTCGATTCTGACTCGTAGCAACCGTATAGGACAGAGTTGAACTGCCCCATAGGGTTTTCAAGGTTGTAATCTTTACAACGGCAGTGGGTTTGGTTGGGTTTTTTTTTGGTTAATCTTTACAGAAGCTGACTGCCACATCCTTCTCCCACAGAGTAGCTGGTGGGTTCCAACTGCCGACCATTTCCGTTAGCATCAGACCAGTTAACCACTGTGCCACCAGGCCTCACAGGAGAAAAGCGAATGACTGAAGACTGAAATATCTGTCTATATTTATTTTAGTCCCCAGAGCAAGTGGTTAAGGATGTGTTTTTTTCCCAGAACACTGGCTAGATGCAGCTAGAATTTTGAGCCTTTGATTATGGAAGGGCACCAGGGTATCCGTGTTCCCCCCAAAATTTGGTATCGTAAAATATTCTCGGGGAAAATCGTCATCCCTTTCTTATTCACCTAGAAGTGCATGGCCAAAAAAAAAAAAAAAAATAGCGTAAGAAAAACTGCTCTTCCTGAGAAGCCAGGGATCTGTGGTTCCCTCTCTTGACACATTTGGCAAATCTCATTTTCCTACAGATGCTGTTGGACATAAATTGATGATTTCAAGAAGTAAATAGAATATTCTGCAATGCTGGGTATTAAGGAGTTCAATGTGATCAGATGGGGCTTTGTCAAATGGAAGCATTTGAATTAACTTACACTGTAAAAGTGAAAGTGTAAAGCTTTGCTTTTCTTCCCAGCTAATCAATGAAGATTAATATTCTATGGGAACCTGATTTTGCACATGGAGCTGAGCTGCACTATTTTCCCTAACATTTTTTCCTCATAGTAAATAAATCATTTTTATTATACTGTATGAATTTACTTAGCTCTTTTAATAGCCTTTGTAAGAATAATGCTTCCTTTGATTATATTACATTTTTAAATGTGTGCGGTGTGTAATGCGATTCTGCTTTTGGGGGGAGGGAGGATGAGAAATGGAAGAGTTGCTGAATATATCAGCTTTACCAGCATATCCCCTGAGTTTTAAACCTGATGAAGAAATGCCTGGGCATCCTGAGAGTTTTTGGAGTAAATTACTAAGCATTTGCTTGGGTGGGAATGGTTCATACCAGTGCCTAGTATAAAATTTTTTCTGCTGAGGAAGATTAGATTCATCCGAAAGGACTTGGTCTTTATAAAACTATTCTGGTTGTTATTTTGTACCCTTTTTATCTTCAAGGTGCTGGAAAATTTATTTGATTTTTTTTTCCCCCGAAGGAGAGAAATGCACTTTATAATTCCTGGGCTAACATCCACATGTATAAATTGATCAGCTGAACTGAAAAGCTGCTGACAGGTTGACTTAGCATGTTCTGCAAGCAGCCTCTTTCACAGCTGATAAAGTGACTTCTCACCCAGATTTCTTGGAGGTTTAACCCTTGAAGGACAGGTATAGCTTGACCTATCAAATTGTACTTTGTAGGAGACAAGAGAGAAAGAGAGAGAGAGGAAGAGGAGAACAGAGGGAGGCAGCAGAGATAGTTTATTAAAGACAAAAATATCCTACATTCATATGCATTAGACCAAGCCTTGCGTGATTAAAATTCCTGATAAGAAGTCCGAAAGAGTCCCGGTGGCGCAGGGGTTAAGTGTTCAGCTGCTAACCAAAATGTTGGCAGTTCGAACTCACCAGCCACTCTGGGGGAGAAAGATATGGCAGTCTGCTTCCATAAAGACTACAGCCATGGAAACCCTATGGGGCAGTTGTATTCTGTCCTATAGGGTCTCTGTGAGTTGGAAGCAACTCAGCAGCAATGGGTGTTTGGTTGAGAAGTCAGGATCATCCAAATTTTACCTGTACGTTGATGTGATGTTTATTCTGTAGATAGTCAACAAACTCATCCTCTTTTACTTTGTCCATTAAGTCACTCTTTCATTCAGACCCTTTAATAGCTCCATGCTGTGTATGGGATTAAAAAAAAAAAAAAACTTGGGTTTTTTTTTTTGTTTCTTTTTTTAAATCTCCCCTCAATAGGTAAACTTTTTTTTGGAAGTAAAACGATTGCAGGACCTTGATTCAGAAGACCCAGGTTTGAGCTCCATTTCTGCCATTTGTTGGTTGTGTGACAACAGGCAAATCATTCAACTTGTCTAGGCCTCTATTTTATTATTTGTGTAACAGGGATAAGAGGAATAACAGCGATGATAGTGATGACAGCATTATAATGCTACTTAGCTGATGTCTTTCAGAAAGGACCAAACCAGAGGACATACGTGCAAGTGTTTGTACCTTCCAGGGTGCCTACTGATGCATCTGCTGGTTGTTACATGAAGATGAAGTTGAATCAAACTCCTCTAATATGATACAGAGAAGGCTGTCAGATCCTGCAGGAATGGATAATTCAATATCTTTACTGCTTCTGGAAGGAGCCCTGGTGGCACAATAGCTAAGAGTTCGGCTGCTAACCAAAAGGTTGGTGGTTGAACCCACCCAACGGTTCCATGGGAGAAAGACCTGGCAATCTGCTCCCGTAAAGATTATAGCCTTGGAAACCCTATAGGGTAGTTCTACTATGTCCTACAGGGTCGCTATGAGTTGGAATCGACGCGATGTCACACAACAACATTGCTTCTGGCACATGCTGGGCCACCGTCAATTTAAAATCAAGCTATCTGAGCAGATCTGTTGTTGTTAGCTGACATTTCGCTGACCCTCAACTCATGGCAACCCCATGCACAGTGGAATAAAATGCAGCCTGGTCCTGCGTCATCCCCAGGATCGATCGCAGATAGGACCATTGTGATCCGTAGGGTTTTCACTGGTTGATTTTTAGAAGTAGATCACCAAGCCATTCTTCCTGTCCATCTTAGTCTGGAAGCTCTGCTGAAACCTGTTCAGCATCCCAGCAGCACACAAGCCTCCACTGACAGACCAGACGGGTAATGGCTACAATTGAGGCTTATGCGCTAGAAATTGAACCTGGGTATCCCACGTAGAAGGTGAGGATCCTACCACTGAAGCAGTGCCCAGATATTCTATAGGTTTGATTTGAATGGAGATCCAAGAGTGTGCAGCTTCCAATCTTTGTGAGGTAGAGTAATACCCCATAACCCCTTCCCATATTTGAGCTTTAGTGGCTTATTTTATTACACAATTAACTGGAAAAAATTGTTGGAAAGGATCCAAGCAGTAAAGACACTTCCAAATCAAATGGTCAAAGTCCCTCTTCATTCTTTACCCGTACCCCATTTCCCGTCTGTTGTTACAGCACACCTCCTTCCAATTCCCCTTCTACCTAGTTACGTAGTAGGGTAAGCTGTATGTCATTGCTGATATTTAACCAGTGAGGATTATAAAAACAGCAGTCTTATGATATACATGTATATAATTTTAGCATAGAAGAGCATGTTTTACAGTCTCTTCTGACTCAATATCCTTCCACTCAAACAATACCTTTTGGAGATCTTTGCATGTCAAGATATGCATGTCATTCTTTTTAAGGATACACAATCTTCAATGTTATGGACACATCATCACTTACTTGAATATTTACTTGTTGATGGACATTGAGCACCCTAGCCCCCAATTTTCACAATCATCAGCAATGCTATGATGTTCCTCTCCAGGTGGGTATCTATGTGTGCACAAAGAACTTATATATGTATGTATATATGTATATAGTGTATATTCCTAGAAGTAGAAGCACGTCCTGAGCCTTGAGCCTTGTTTTTTTTTAATCACCCATTTTGTCTTGCACATGGCGAGTGTTCAGTAAATTTGTAATTATATGATCAATAACGGATGTACAGAGAGCTTTGTGAACAAAGAACTCTCACCTCAAATTTGGCAAAAGGGTCTCCGAACTCAGATTTGTGCCACTTTAAGAAAAAAATTAGAATCTTTTGAGTTTTTAACTTTTAATGATAGTAAATAATTGAGTTAGGTTTCAGAGGCTAATTATTTCTTATCTGGAGTTTGAAAGGTTGCTAAATACGACACAGTTAAGAAAGTGAAAGCATCTATGTGTGTGTGTCCATGTACGCATGCACGTGCATGAAAATGATTTTATGTCCAAGCTTGCATGAAAAAATATGAATACTTGCGGGAGCTACCATTTTGCAATGGATATCTAAAGGGCCATCTCTAACAGCTCTAAATTTCTACCCCTGGGAAGGAGGTATGTGCTCACTGTACCCTTTAATAATGGTGCAGAGATGGACTGTGCAGTCTGCATTGAGGCACCAGTGAGGGCTGCTCATTTTAAGAAGCGCTTAAGCACTGTGAAAATTAGCACTGGACATGGTTCCACATGAGAGGGACACCATGAGCCTAATGAGAAACTGAACACCATATATTCATCTCCTCCAGCCCAGGATCGTTCTCTGCTGTCATCTGAAAGGCTCAGAGATGGCTTCTCCTGGGCACAGGCCCCTCCAGACCCAAGTCTCCCTCTCTAGTTCCCCTGTTCGGTGGAAATGAGAGCCCCTGTAGCTCTTCCCTGTCCACTCTCTGCCCTGATATGGGGGTTATCCACGTGGAAAGCCCCAAGATCTGCCTGGTAACTGCTTCCTACCTGTTAATATGCCCATCCCTGCCTTTCTGGGCATTCTTTAGTTTTATGTATGGAAACTGTTGTGGTTTATATAATAAAGGTACAGCATAAAAAGCTGACAAATACACACTGTTTGTTGCTTGTTTTTTTTTTTTTTTTCTTGGTTTGTTTTTTGAGCAAATGGGTGATTTCATGGAAACTGGGTGGGTTGGGGTCACTAGACTATGAAGCAGTGTTGCTATGAACTAGAGGAGGGGTTTGAGGTTGCAAATTGGGCACAGGTGTAAACACGAACCATGTGAAGAGTGTTCCTTTAGCCTCTTCCAGCCCACTGAGTTTGTGTTTGAAGGATCTACCAAAGCACCTCCTTAAAAATCATGTATGGCATAACCAGTTGCCTTTGAGTCAATTCCGACTCATAGCGACCCCATCTGTGTCAGAGTAGAGCTGCGCTCCATAGAGTTTTCAATGGCTGATTTTTCTCAAAGTAGATCGCCAGGACTTCCGAGGCTGTTCTGCATTAACTCCAACCTCCAGCTTTTCGGTTATCAGCTGAATGCACTAATGATTTCGACTACCCGGGGACTCCATTTGTTACATAATTTTTCTCAAACAGAGATTCAAAAGATTTGTTCTTTTCAGCATTCCGCACTGTGCCTTTCATGAAAAAACTGGTACCTCTCCCTCACTGAGGAAAATCTCCAAGTGAGGGATGGCTGCTCCCCTGTTAAGAAATCTTTAGAATGGCCTCCATTCATTCATGGAAGAATAGTTCTGAGCACTTGCTATGTGCCAGGAATGTTGCTAGTTCTTAGATATATGTTAGTGAATTGGATGGACAAAATTCTACTCTGATGGAGCTACATGCTAATGGAAAATACAAGCTCATACTATCGTCTTAGTAACTATTGCTACATAACAAATTACCCAAAATTAAAATCTAATGTTTAGAAACAACAAACATTTATTATCCCAGAGTTTCCGTGGGTCAGGAATCTGGTAATGACTTTGCTGAGTTGTTCTGGTAGGGGTTGCAGTCATGTCGAAGTTCTACTAGGATGAGATTCACCTCCAAGCTCACTCTTCTGGCTGTTGGCAGGCATTCAGAAGTAGATCACCACGTCTGTCTTCCGAAGGGCCTCTCTGTGGACGCGAACCTCTAGCCTTCCAGGTAGCAGCCTAGCTTCGCGTTAACCATTTTCAGCACCTAGGGCTTCCATTTGTTACATAACGTTTCTCAAATAAGAAGCTCACTTACATGGACTCCTTCACAGGGTTGCCTCATGATGTCATTCCTGGCTCCTCCAGAGCAAGTAATTCAGGGAAGAGTGAGAGAAAGCACCCAAGATGGAAGACACAGTCATCTTATTCGTAATCTTGGAAATGACATGCCATCCCTTCCACTGTGTTCCGTTCATTAGAAAGGAGTCAGTAAGTCTAACCCACCCTCAAGGGTTACACAACAATAGGAATTATTGGGGACCATCGGAGAGGCTTCCAACCACATTTGTAGAGTGCCTACCCTGGAGATGGTGTTGTTAGTTGCCATCAGGTTGGCTCTCACTCATGGCGACCTTACGTACAACAAAAGGAAATGTTGCCCAGCCCTGTACCATCTTCATGATCATTGGTGTGTTTGAGTCCATTGTTACAGCTGTTGTGTCAGTCCATCTCATTGAGAGTTTCCCTCATTTTCAGTGGCCCTCAACTTTACCAAACATAGTGTCCTATTCTAGTAACTGATCTTTCCTGAGGACATGCCTCAGCCCTGTTGGTATTTGAAATACCGGTGGCATAGCTTCGAGTATCATAGTAACACACAAGCCACCACAGTTTGACAAATTGACAGACGGATGGTGAGAAAAACACTACTCTTGGAGCCACTATGGAAACCCTGGTGGTGCAGTGGTTAAGAGCTATGGCTGCTAACTAAAAGGTGTGCAGTTCGAATCCACCAGGTGCTCTTTGGTAACCCTATGGGGAAGTTCTACTCTGTCCTATAGGGTCACTATGAGTCGGAATCAGCTCGACTGCAGTGGGTTTGGTTTTTTTTTGGAGCCAGTATGGAATGCATAAAAACAGCAATGATGTTATTAATGGCCAGTAGCACTTACTGAGTAATTAATATTGTAACAGCTTTGTATTATGGGTAATAATAACAGAAGCTCATATTTATTGAGTAACCACTAAGTGCCAGGCACTTTGCTAAGTGCTTCATACACCGCATCTCATTTAATCCTCACAACAGCCTCTGTCAGTACCTGTTTTACAGGTGAGGAAACTGAGGCACTGACGGCAGTGATCTCTGAAGTTCCCTTCTCTGTGTGATATATCATAGGTCCAGTTTTTTGGTCCATTCACCAACAACATTTCAGGCCTGTATTCATTGTTACTACCTTCCTGAATATCCAGACAAAGAGAAAACCCAGACAGCCAAACAATCAACCCTTCCTTAGCCCAGCTTCTCTGTCTGACTCTGAATGCCTAGAGGTAAGGAGCAAGTATGGAGTCCCTGGGTGTGGCACAAATGGTTAAACACTCAGCTACTAACTGAAAGCTTGGCAGTTTGAATCCACCCAGAGGCACCTAGGAAGAGAGCCCTAGCTATCTACTGAAAGAGCACAGCTTTGAAAACCCTATGGAGCACAGTTGTACTCTGACACACATGGGGTCACCATGAGTCAGAATCAACTCAACAGCAACTGGTTAAGGGACAGGTATCAGGAGCCAACATATTATATTGTATGACCATTGGCTCCCAGTGGGACTAGCACTATTGCAGTTACATGCACCAACATCTCTGCTCTTCTTTTCCTCTCACTCCAACCCAACGTATTGGCATGGCTGCCTTCTTCACAAGCAAATGTATTGTTAGGTGCTGTTCAAGTCAATTCTGACTCATAGAGACCCTATGTACAACAGAATGAAACACTGCCTGGTCCTGTGCCATCCTCACAATTGTTGTTATGCTTGAGCCCATAGTTGCAGCCACTGCGCCAGTCCATCTCATTGAGAGGGCTGTCCTCTTTTTTGCTGACCGTCTACTTTACCAAAGATGATGTCCTTCTCCAGGGCCTGGTCCCTCCTGATAAGATGTCCAAAATACGTGAGACGACATCTCACCATCCTCGCTTCCGAGGAGCATTCTGGCGGTACTTCTTCCAACACATTTGTTCATTCTTTTGGCAGTCCATGGTATATTCAATATTCTTCGTCAACACAATAATTCAAAGGCATCAATTCTTCTTCAGTCTTCCTTATTCATTGTCCAGCTTTCACATGCATATGAAGCAATTGAAAATACCATGGCTTGGGTCAGGCTCACCTTAATCCTCAAGGTGACATCTTTGCTTTTCAACACTTTAAAGGGGTCTTTTGCAGCAGATTCGCCCCATGCAATGCATCCTTTGATTATCCTGACTGCTGTTTCCCTGGGCGTTGATTGTGGATCCAAGTAAAAATGAAATCCTTGCAAATAAATAAGTAATTAATTAGTCAAGCACTGGATTTGTTGCTGCTCAAGCCTACTGCACGTTTCCATTCAAGGGAGTCCATTAATGCTCAAAACTCAGCCTTTGGGAAAAGAAAAGGAAAAAACAAAATCATGTACTGGTCAAGGGCTGTGGGGATTGGACAGTGCAATTCATGTGACTTGGTTGAATGTCAGTGCAGCTGCCACTGGCTGATGTATTGAGCGTCATTATGTTTGCTTTTAAGGTGAAAGGAGACAGAGAGGGCGCCAGAGATGCCCAACGTGCATTTGACTGATGGTTATTCACGTCTCCTCTGTGCTGGGCACCGTGCTAGGCAGTGGCCTATGATTGCACACAGGACATAGACCATGTCTTCATGGTGGGAGCAGAAGACAGATGATTTAAACAGTGCATGATATGTGCTACAGCAGAGGAAGTTTAGGATGCTATGAGAACACGTAGAATTGAGAGGAGTCCAGCAGAGACTGTTAAGCTGATATCTGTATGCCAAGAAGTTAGATGAGTGAAGACAAGGGAGGGGACAATTTGCCAAACATTAAGTAAAAATACCCAGAGGCAGCTAAGCTCATGAGGCAACGGTAGAATTGCAAAGGAGTTCCTGTGGTTGAAGAAAAGGCAGCAAAATGTGAGCTGAAAAGGGAGGGGGAAAGGTGATGGGCTGGGAAAGTAGCCAGGGTTCAGATCTTGCTGAGCCTTTTAAGACACATGAAGTATTTTCAATTGTCATAAGTGCATTGATGCATTTTAAACCAATGGGAAAAAGCGATCCTATTTATGAACAGTGTAGATCATGATTTTTTTTTAATAGAGATTTTTGGGAATACTTTTGAATCAATGGCAATGTGTTAACAATCCGAGAAGTCTTTTTCTGTAAGGCATGGGGATAGGAGGGTGGTAGTATGGCATGGTTGTTAAGAGTAGAGCTTCCGGAATGGGATATCTGAGTTCAAATTCTAGCTCATCCAATTACTCAATGTGTGACTTCTGGAAAATTGGTTAAGCTGTCAGAATCTCCATTACCCCGTCTGAAAAATGGGGCAATAATAGTATTTACCTCATCGAGGTATCGTGAGGACTGTGTTCGTTTTCTGTGCTGCATAGTAAATGACCACACACTTAGTGGCTTGAAACAACACAAGTCTATGTCGCCCCAGTTTCTGTGGGTCAGGAGCCGGGACACTGCTTAGCTGGGTTTCCTCAAGGCTGCAGTCAAGGGGTCAGCCAGGGCTATGATCTCATCAGGGGCTCTCCTGGAGCCCGATCTGCTTCTAACCTCCCTCAGCTTGTTGGAGGAATTCATTTCCTTGTGCCTGCAAGGTTCATGGCAACTTGCTTCTTCAAAGCCAGCGATGGACAGAGAGACCTCATCAAGAGAGGACTATAGTCTTACATAATCATATACACATAATCACAGCATCCTGTTGCCTTTGCCATATGCCATTGGTTAGAAGCAAGTCACAGGTCCTGCTCACAATCAAGGAAAGGGGCCACGCAAAGGTGTCAATGCCAGGATCATGGTAGGGAATATCTAAAAGCCTCTCCACCACAAGGATCTAGTAAAGTCATCTGCAGGAAGAGTGAAAGAACTTAGTCTGGTGCCTGGCACGTGGTCAACTTACTCATAGCCATTGATTTGGTATTATTATAGTTATATGACTTGAGAAAGATGTGACAGTCTGTTTGTATGTTTTTGGAAACAAAGATGTATTGGATGGATTTGAAGAGTCAGTTCTGTTGGCCAAAGGATACTAATGAGGGAGAGGTCCAGGTTAGCTTTCCCAGGTGGGAAATTGTGTAGATGAATAAAATCCACCTCTGTAAAAGAAAGGAGCCCTGGCGGTGCAGTGATTAAAGCGATTGACTGTTAACTGAAAGGTCAGCGGTTGGAAACTACCAGCAGCTCCGCGGGAGAAAGATGTGGCAGTCTGCTTCTGTAGAGATTTACAGCCTTGGAAGCCTTGTGCGGTCTCTCTGAGTCAGAAGCACTTGACTGCAGTGGGTTTTGGGTTTGTAAAAGCAAGTCACACCTGGAACAACGATCAGGTGTTACAATGTATATCCTCTTGTCCCTTAAAAGATCTGAGAAAGGCAATGCATTTGACTCAGGCTAGTAACATAGAGCACGTATAGTACCTGTAAGCATCGCTATAGAGTAAATTTTTCATGGACCCAAACATCATATGAATATATATATATGTGTGTGTATATACGGGTGTGTGTCTATATCTATCTATATTCGTATCCATATCTATCTATATCTGTTGTTAGCTACCATCGAGCCGATCCCCTGACTAATGGCCATTCCACGAGCAATGGGATCAGATCATTGTGATCTATATGGAGGGTTTTCACTGGTTGATTTCTGGAAGTAGATTGACAGGCTTTTCTTCCTAGTCCATGTCAGTTTGGAAGCTCCACTGAAACCTATTCAGCATCATAGCAATGCAAGCCTCCACTGACAGATGAGTGGTGGCTGCACTGAGGTGCATTGGCTAGGAATTGAACCTGAGTCTCTCGCCTGGAAGGCAAGAATTCTACCACTGGACCACCACTGCCGTATCTGTATCCAGATTGTAGTTGACGAGTTATCATCATACCCTTAAATGGTTGTCTTAGTTATCTATTGCTGCTATAACAGAAATACCACAAGTGGATGGCTTCAACAAACAGAAGTTTGTTCTCTCATGGTCTAGTAACGTAGAAGTCCAAAATCAGGGTATCAGCTCCAGGGGAAGGCTTTCTCTTTCTGTCGGCTCTGGAGGAAGGTCCTTGTCATCAATCTTCCCCCGGACTAGGAGTATCTCAGTGCAGGAACCTCAGGTCCAAAGACGCACTCTGCTCCCAGCACTGCTTTCTTGGTGATATGAGGTCCCCAACTCTCTGCTCACTCCCCTTTTCTTCTATCTCTTGTAAGACAAAAGGTGGTGCAGGCCACCCCCCAGGGAAACTCCCTTTACTTTGGATCAGGGATGTGACCTGTGTAAGGGCGTAACATCCCACTGTAATCCTCTTTAACATAACCCAATCTTGCCTCATTAACCACAGGCAGAGATTAAGGTTTACAACGCATAGGAAAATCACATCAGTCATGAAGTGGAAGACAGCCACACAATACTGGGAATCTTGGCCTAACCAAGTTGACACATGTTTTGAGGGGACACAATTCAATCCATAGCAACGGTGAAGTGATTTAAGGATTTGTTAGACCTGTTGCGTATCTACTCTGTGCTCGACATCATGCTAAGCCCTGAGGATACAATAGTAAAAAGTACAGTAAACGAGCCACTTTCAAGAAGCTCAAATTATTGTGGAGCCCTGGCAGATAGGACAAGTAAACAGACAATTTAAAAGCACCATGTGGGAGTTCCAGTTCCAGAGAAGACAGAAGATGTTCAGAATACACTCCAACCTGTCTCTCCCACTGAAGGCGGCTCGAAAGCCTGGGCAGAATGTGCAGAGCTGTTCTTTGAGGACCCTGCAAAGTGAATCATAGCAAACAGACTGGAAAAGAAGACTAGAACTCAAAGTACCGCTCTGGCTGTAGTTTTGTCATTGGTTTTCTCTGGTATTCCCTGGTGGCTCAGGGCACCCTGAAATCTGGAAGTGGACATGGAATCAGATGGAGGGAGCACCAGGAGGAGACTTCTAGTTCTGGACTAAGGAACAGGAAAAGCATTTCCTGGGAGCTACAGTGAGAGCTGTGGCTACCTAAAATATTGAGGGAGTCGACTTTCCTCTCCAATCAAAGACGGGAGGCTTCCTGTCCCAAGGACGTGGAGGTGAACCCCGGCTGATTTTTTTCCGCTCCGTGCTCCTGCTGCTTGGCCCATGATACAGGCAGCTTTGGGAAGTGTGTAGTCTGTTGTTGTCGGGTGATGTCAGGTCGATTCCAACTCATATCAACCCCATGTGACAGAGCAGAACTGCCCTGTAGAGTTTTCTAGTTTGTGATCTTTAAAGAAGTAGATGGTCAGGTCTTTCTCCTTTGGAGCAGCTGGGAGGTTCGAACCACCCACCTTTCAGTTAGCAGCTGAGCGCTTAACCGTTGCACCACCAGGGCTTGGAATCCTAGGGAAATGGAAAGCACCGAGGAGATTAAGGCGAGGGAGGACCTCAGGCAAACAAATCCATAAAGTTGTGTATGGAGTCCCGGGCTCACCTCTAATCTGCACATGCATGCATCTGATTCTAAACAGCGTACCAAAGGCTTTGAAAGCGGAACTAAGAGGCTGACCACCACTCAGGTCCCAGACCTTCAGTGGGGGGGTGGGGGTGCATACAGGAGACATACCAGAAGAGGACCGCAGAGGCTCTGATTGTTGAACTTACACTGGGACCAAAACCCACAGAAGGCATATCAGAACTTGCATCCTGAGCCCCACCAGGTTGACTTCCTTGCAAAAAATTAATAGATTTAAAAAAATAAAAAATAAGTTGAGATAAAATAAACATTCTCCATAGGATTTCAACAAGCCCAGAGTTTCTTAACATAATATTCAATATGGTCAGGATATAATCCAAAATTACTCAGCATATGAAGAAACAGGCAAATCTCAACTCTTCTGGGCAAAGATAATCAACAGACGCGAACACCCAAATGACACAGTTGTTGAAATGATCAGATAAGGATATTAAAGCAGCTATAAAAATGTGCCAAGTGAGGGCAATCACTACGAAATGAATGGAAATGTTTAAAAACTCTCATCAAAGAAATAGAAGATGTAAAAATGAAAGAAATAGACAATTAGAACTGAAAAATTATAATAATAGCAAAAAAAAAAAGAAAACCATTGTTGGGTGAGCTCAAAAGCAGAATGGAGATGAAAGAAAGGCATTAGTGCATTTGAAGACAGGTCAATAGAAATTATCAACTTTGAACAACAGAGAGACAAAAAAAAAAAAAAAAAAAAAAAAACCCAAAGATTGAAAGAAAATGAATAGGGCTCTGGGATCCGTCGGACAATACCAAAACACTTCTTAACATTTGTATCGTCGGCGTCCCCCAAAGTAGCCGGAAAAGCATATGTTGCAGAAGAAATAATGGCTAGAAACTTCCCATATTTGGTGAAGGAGCTAAACCCACAGAAATAAGAAGATTAGCCAACCCCAAACAGGAGAAATCCAAAGAAATCCATTTCCAAACACATCATAATCAACCTGCTGAAATTTAAAGACAGAACAATCTTGAAATCAGTCAGAAAAGAAAATGACTTGCAAAGGAGCAGCAATTTGAATAATTCTGAATTTCTGGTCAGGAACCAGAAAGGGCAAGAAGACATGGTACAGCTGTATTAAAGTACTGAATGAAGAGAAAGCTTCAGCCAGAACACTGCAGTCCATGAAAGTAGCTCTCAGCAATCAAAGTGAAGTAAGACATTTTCAGATGAAGGACAAAGAGAATGTGTTATTAACAGACCTGCTATAAAAGAATTGCTAAAGAAAGACCTTCCGACAGCAAGGAAACGAGGCAGAAATACACCTGGAACATCAGGAATGAAGGAAGACCAGCAGAAAGGCATCTCGGAAGAAAGGCCTGGCAATTTACTGCTGAAAAACCAGCCATTGAATACTTTATGGAGCACAGTTCTACTGCGATGCACATGGGGTCACTGCGAGTCTAAGTCAACTCAGTGGTAACTGGTACACATAGAACAACATGACCCTCCAAAATGTCTGTAGTGTTTTACTGTTTTATCAAGTATCAGGTGATTTTTAAATGAACCTGTAGATACTATATCTATATGCACTTACAGATGTTGTAGATGTAAGATGTCTATGTTGATAAAATATCTGTAATTTGAAGTATGTACTGTATACTTCTATACTGCCTCTCTCTATATGTATATCTCTTTCCTTCCTTCCTCCCTCCCTTCTTTCTCCCTCCCTCCTTTCTTTCTGTCCTGTCTCTCTTCCTCCATCCTTCCCTTCCTTCCTCCCTCTGTCCTTCCCTCCCTCCCTTCTTCGCTCCCTCCCTCCGTTCCTTCCTTGCTTCCTTCCCTCCCTCCCTCCTTCCTTCATTATAATCATAATAACAACAACAACTTGTGGGCTTTTTAAAAAAAAACTTTTAATATTATCTTCTCTAACAAGGCAGAACATGGTCTCTATGACATGCTAACTTCCTTAACACCTCACCCTGAAAGGTTAGCATCAAAATAACCTAACACCCCCAAAAGCAGACCACCAAATGAACAAACCCCACATCAGAAAGAGCAAAGACAGCTGGTATCAGCTCAGAGGTTGCCAGTGTGGAAGGCTGCCCTCTCCCATTAAAAAAAACAGACAGCTACTGTAGAAACAGCCCGTATCCCATTTCTACTGTATGACTCTGATTCATAAATTACTAAAGTGTATTCCTGAGAAATAAATATTTCACCAGCCAGTGACAGACTTATGAGCTAATTAAAATCTGAGCCCTGGAAGCCAGGGTGCCATTAGCTCAATTCACAGGACTGGAAAGTGTTGGGCTGCTCACTGGCTCAGAGGTAGATGTTTACATATGGGAAGGAGGGGGCTGGCTTATTAAGAACACCATTTGGCTTTGGATGAAGGGAGCGCTCTGTTGAAGCTGAGATAATTAAAGGAGGCCAAAAGTGTCAATAGAGAGGTTTTCTCTTCTTGGGAAGAGAAAGGCAATACTGCATAGGAGATAAATGGCCTGGGGGTCAGATTGACTGAGTTCAAATCCCAGCTGTGACACTTACTACTTGTTGGGCTTTGGGTTGGTTGCTTGGCTTGCTAAACCTCAGCATCCTCATCTATACAATGGGCATAAAAATGCCATCTTCTCGTGTTGTTACTGTTAGGTACTGTTGAGTCGATTCGCGACCCGTAGCGACCCCATGTGACAGAGGAGAATTGCCCCACAGGGTTTTCTAGGCTGTAATCTTTACAGAAGCAGATCACCAGGTCTTTCTCCCAAGGAGCCCCTGGATGGGTTCGAACCGCCAACCTTTCAGTTAGCAGCCAAGCACTTAATCGTTTGCGCCACCAGGGCTCGTGAAAGACAAGCTAAGGTTGAAAATAACCATACAGACAACAGTGATATTAAGAAGAACTAACAGAGTGTTTCCTATCTGTCAGTTCCTGTTATAAGCATTTTATATATAAAAACTTATTTGATAGTTATTACTACCCTATGATGTTGAGAACAATTATCAGCCCTGTTTTATAGATAGTGTAATAACAAGAGTTGGAGAAATGAATATTTTATTATTATTAAGAAACAAGCAGGCAAGTTTCTGACAATAGGGATTTACTTAGCAGTCTGCTAAGTCAGTACTATATACCTTGTATATAGTCTATCCCAAACACTGCTAAGTCAGGGCTCTGTACCGTATATACAGTCTATCCCAAAGACTGCTAAGTCAGTGCTCTGTACCGTATATACAGTCTATCCCAAAGACCGCTAAGTCAGTGCT
>NW_004443960.1:6614185-6697587 GCF_000243295.1 Trichechus manatus latirostris
AAGTCAATACTATATACTGTATATATAGTCTATCCCAAAGACTAAGTCAGTGCTATATACCGTATATATAGTCTATCCCAAAGACTGCTAAGTCAATGCTATATACCATACGTATAGTCTATCCCGAAGACTTCTAAGTCAGTGCTATATACCATGTATACAGTCTATCCCAAAGACTGCTAAGTCAGTACTATATGCTGTATGTATAGTCTATCCCAAAGACAGCTAAGTCAATACTATATATATATAGTCTATCCCAAAGACTGCTAAGTCAGTGCTATATACCATATGTATAGTCTATCCCAAAGACTGCTGCTATATACCGTATATATAGTCTATCCCAAAGACTGCTAAGTCAGTGCTATATACCATATGTATAGTCTATCCCAAAGACTGCTAAGTCAGTGCTGTATACCATATGTATAGTCTATCCTAAAGACTGATAAGTCAATGCTGTATACCGTATATATAGTCTATCCTGAAGACTGCTAAGTCAGTACTATATACCATATTTATAGTCTATCCCAAAGACTGCTAAGTCAGTACTATATACCGTATGTATAGTCTATCGCAAAGACAGCTAAGTCAATACTATATACCATATATATAGTCCATCCCAAAGACTGCTAAGTCAGTACTATATACCATATGTATAGTCTATCCTAAAGACTGCTAAGTCAATACTATATACTGTATATATAGTCTATCCTGAAGACTGCTAAGTCAGTACTGTATACCATAAGTACAGTCTATCCCAAAGACTGCTATGTCAGTGCTCTATACCATATATATAGTCCATCCCAAAGACTGCTAAGTCAGTACTATATACCGTATATATAGTCTATCCCAAAGACTTCTAAGTCAGTACTATATCCCATGTATATATAGTCTATCCCAAAGACTGCTATGTCAATACTATATACTGTATAGGAGCCCTGGAGGCACAGTGGTTAAACATTTGGCTGCTAACCGAAAGGTTGGTGATTCGAACCCACTGGCTGCTCCATGGGAGAAAGATGTGGCAATCTGCTTCTGTAAAGATTACAGCCTTGGAAAGCCTATGGGGCAGTTCTTCTCTGTCCTATATGGTTGCTGTGAGTCAGAATTGACTCGATGGCAACAGGTTTGTTTGTTGGTTGGTTGGTTTTATATACTATATACGTATGCGCCCGTGTGTATATGAAAAAAAAACCTTCAAATATGCTATTCTTCTATATTTTGGGAGGTTTGATTTGATATCTAATCTGAACGCACTGTAGTGCGTGAGTGTTGAATTAAGGAGAATATTTGCTGTTAACTTGAATTACTCCCAGAAGGCTCTGTGTGTGTGTGTGTGTGTGTGTATCAAATGACAATCCCAGGTGTGGTGGTTTTAGGTAAGTGTATAACTAAGGAATGAATCTTTTTTTTTTTTTTCCTAAGTGGACTTTGGTTGCATACTCTTCAGGGGCCTTGTCTTCAACGTGTTTTTATTGTATTTTTATTTTTTAGTCCCATGGAGACTAACACAAGTCTCAGCACATCATATTAGGATGACCTGACTTAAAAGAAAGAAAGTTGGAAGTATATACGGACTTTATTAAGCAGTGTGTTAGTCAGGACACTTTTGGTTGTAAGTGACAGAATCACGACTCCAACAGGCTTAGGTAGAAAAGGGAATGTATGGGCTTACGTGACTGCAAAGACCAGGAGGAGGCTGGATACAGGCGTGCAAATGCGTCACCTGAAATTTGTTTCTTCTCTGCTTCTCAGCTCAGTGTTTCTCTGTGGACATAGTCACCTGGCAGGTTCTTCCTTGCTGGGAGCTCCAGTGCTGCAGCAGCTCCAGGCTGACTTCCCACCAGACGGGCAGCCCCAGTGGAAACAAATGCCTCCTTCCTCAACAGTCTAGCAAAAGACCCAGAATTGCTTTTGAAAAAATAATAGCATGTACCAAAGGCACCATATGTGTAAAGGTCCCGCTGTAGTGCAAACAGTTTGTGCTCAACTACTAACCTAAAGGTGGCAGTTCAAACCCACCCAGTGGTCCCACAGAAGAAAGGCCTGGTTATCTGCTTCCGTAAATATTATAGCCAAGAAAACCCTATGCAGCACAGTTCTACTCTGTAACACATGACATGGTGATGAGTCGAAATTAATTTGACAGCAACTAATAACTATATATATATTCTATTAACTCATTTAATCCCTACAAAAACCCTATAAAATAGGAGTCAGAATCGACTCGATGGCAACAGGTTTGACTTATTTATTTATTAGTTATTATTCACTCAATTTTAAGATAATAACATTTAGGCATAAAATGGAAAATGGTTGTATGGACCAGCAATTGCCGTGTAACAAGCTAAGCCAAACATAGTAGCTTAAAAGAGTAACCATTTATTATTTCTCATGAGTCTGCAGGTGGCAATTCTGGTCTCATCTGTGTTTGCTCATGTGTCTGCAGCTGGCAGCTGAGCTGGGGCCTGGCTGGTGTAGGATGGCCTTTCCTGAGGTGCCTCGGTTCTGCTCCCCATGTCCCTCCTAGCCCCCCAGCCGGTTAGCCTGATTCTCATGGTGAGGTAGTTTTCATAGCAGCAGAAGAGTGACTGAGCACAATTGTGAAAGAGAGAACAGTGCTCAAGGCCTTTTGCGGTGTGTGCTTGAAACCAATACACTGTTACTTCTGCCTTCTCCCTTTTTTTTTCCAAACAAATCACAAGTCCAGTCCAGACTCAGTGGTTAGAGAAATAGACTCCACCACTTAATGAGAGAATCTGGAAAGTTACATTGCAAAGGGCATTGATAAAGTGTAGGGAGAAGATCTGGGGTCACTTTTTTTTTTTTTTTTTGTGATCGGCCTACTGTAGTGTATGAAGCTTTCCCAAAGTTCCACTTCCAGTGGGATTCAAACCAAGGAAATAAGCCCCCAGGGTCCAAGTTCTTCACCACTAAAATGTTCTTTATACTTTTTAATTAGCTCAGCTTCCATGGTGGACCCACAATTGAACAAATCCCTGTAGCCAGGGGGATGAAGTGTTCTCAATTGCTAGGCTTGGTTCCCGTCTACATAACTGGGGGAGCGGGAGGAGTCGGCCCCACCTGAACCACAGGTACTGTGAGTGGTATAGGGCTAGATGCTCAGCCCCACACCAGACCAACAAAATGAAAATCCCTGGGAGCTAGTCCTGGACTTGCCCCTTGATAAAATTCTCATTAATAAAATAATTTTCCTTAGACTGGTGGCCCATGAGACCAGCTCAGTCAAATCTCCTAGGATATACACAGATGTTGGATTCCTGAGCCCTGCTTACCAACCCGTTGCCATTGAGTCGATTCCGATGCCCTGCCTAAGACATTCCGAATCAGAATCTTGGGGTCGAGTCCTGAAACCTCCATTTTTAACAACATACTTTTTGTTTCCTTGTGATTCTGATGAATTTCCAAAATTCATGACTCCCTTAGAGTCATTTCAGATAAACCATTTAGTTCTCATATGCCCTGGTATTTTCTTGACTCTTCAAAATGACCTCATTCTTGCAGAAGTAGCTTTTGGTATTATGATTTGTAGGTATAGAAAATGCAATTGTTAATAACAAAATTTTATAACCTAGAAGAGAGCTTAGTATCAGAGTCTTAGTTTTGGTGGATGGGGGTCGGGAAGGACATATAATTAAAAAAATCATATATCATATTTTCATATTTTGGGCAAGGTATTGTTTTGTATATAAACCATGAGAAGAAAGCTTGACAAGTCTTGTCCGTTAGGGTATTCAGAATCTAAACTCCAGTTTCTGTGAATCAGTACGTTTTTTCATTGTAGTAAATATCTATATTGCCAGTTGAAATCAAATTGCCAGTTAACAACTTTTAAATGTTCCGTTTAGTGACACTGATTATGTTCATCATGCTGTGCAACCATTACCACTATCCTTTTCCAATTATTCGGCCACCATGAATAGTAACTCAATGCCCTCTAGGCAATAACTCCCCCTTCCCTCTTTCCTCCTGTCTCTGGTAGCCACGAACAAACTCTGGTCTCTATAAATTTGCCTACTCTAGATATATTAACGAAGTGGGATCATTCAATATTTGTCCTTTTGTAACTGACTGTTTTTTGCTCAGCATAATGCTTTCACAGTTCATCCATGTTGTATCATGTATCAGGATTTTGTTTCTCTTTATGGCTGAATAATATTCCATTGCATGTATAGATCACATTTTCTCTATCCATTCATCTGTTGATGGATATTTAGATTGTTTCTACCTTTACGAATCAGTAGATTTGAATGTTGGATGAGAATATTGAGTGAAGATTGGACTAAAGAAAAATTTTTAAAGGAAATTCAGCCATTTGGGCAACTTCTTGCATTTTTTTTTTTATTTTTGGTGAAAATATACACAATCAAATGTACACCCATTCAACAATTTTTACATGTGTGGTTCACTGACAGTGGTTACATGCTCCACATTGTATCGCCGTTCTCCCTGTCGCTGCCTATTCAATACTGTTAACTTAGATGGTCCGCCCCTTGAAGTGTTTCAGAGTGATTGTTGTCCATTTAATCTCATATAGATAATTCTTTAAAAGAGCACAGTGCTCAAGGTGAAGAGTCTATATTAAATGAGCTAAATTGTTTAGTCTAGAGATGACTTCATGGGTTAGTTTCGGTTCAAGGCTTAAAAGTTGTTTCCAGGCGATACATTAGAGGGTTCCTCCAGTCTCAATGTATCCAGTAAGTCTGGTTTTTAATAAAAATTTGAAGTTCTTCTCCCCATTTTTTTTTCCTCCTTTTGATCCAACTATTGGATCCTTGATCAAAATATTCAGTAATGGTAGCTGGGCACCATCCGTTTCTTCTGGTCTCATGGCGTAGGAGGTGGTTCATGGAGGCAACGAAACATGCAGTCCATTTCCTTCTCCGATTCCTGGGTCTCCTTCTTCCTCTGTTGCTTCAGGCAAATAGAGACCAATTGTTGTATCTTGAGTGGCTGCTCACAAGCTTTTAAGACCCCAGGCGCTACTCACTGAACTAGGAGGTAGAGCAGAAACTCTAAAAACAATATTAGGCCAATTGACTGGATTGGAATTGGGGCAGCTTTTGTTGTAATAAACAAATAGTCAAGGACAATAGAGGGAGGAGAGAGAGAAGCCCTTGTCTTCACTTAAAGCTAAAAGAGACACATAGGATTAATGCCTAAGAAGCCTTCCATTTTCTTCATGGATTAAAAACATAATTCTAAAGTTTCTTGACAGTAGTGTAAAGCAAAAGGAAAATAAATGAAATGTTTCTTTTAAAAAATGATATATTTTTAATGAGTTGTGTTTATAATAGCACATCGTTAAGAAAAGTAATAATTGCTCTGCTGTGAAAAAAAAGAAAAATTAATGACCAACCTGGCTTTTTTGCTCTCAGTCCTCTTGCACTCCATAGCACCATACTCATTTTGAAATATCACGGCTAATCCAAATATATATATATATATATAGCTAAACAGAAAAACAACATCAGTTCCAAATATGAATACATGATCTGCTACTTAATATGTGAGTGTGTTTGTCAGGTTGATAACATTAGACTCCACGGTATTCAGTTCTAAGCCTTGCAATATTGGAAGTCTGATATTGTGCTCCACGAAATTGAATACATGGGCCTCAGTAATGGAGAGAATCGTGTTAGCGCTTGACAGTTTGTTATGCTGTATAAAATTGACTGCCCGGCAGATACAATAGCGATCATAAAAATGGTGGTCAGCAGAGGGGAGTGTAATGCATTTCTGAGGTTTCAGGAAAGATCCAGATAAAGTTTATTGAGATTTTTGCCATTTGGGTGATGATCAATAGAACTGTGCTAATAATTTGTTGTGAGGACGTTCTCCGGGGATATGACATTTTGCCGGGAAACTTTGGAAATTCACAAAGCGGACGAAGTGATGATCATGCCCCAGTATATGTAACCGTCAGAGACTTTCACATTACTGAAGGAGAAGATTTACAGTGATGGCGATTACTTCTTCAGGCTCCAAGGATGCGGGGACTTCAATTATTGATGAGTTCTCATGAATTTCCCAGTTTGGACTTAACAATCGTTTGATCGTATTGCTCTTTTAGCCCTGGGTTTTGTGGTAGGTTTGTTTTTAATTTCATCTGCAGTGTCCAAATTGCTAGCCTATTTTCATAATTATGTCATTGATTTCTTCCCCCTCTGGCCAGAAAATTATCTTCTTTGAAGAAAAGAACTCCAGTTAGCCTTCATTCACATCAGCAGAGCCTGCGTAGAAACCCTGGCTATTAAAACCACTTGTGTGGTTATGTTGTGGTTGAGGCTGCTGTAGCCCACTTATATGCCTCTCTAAATCTGCAGATGGGCTTCTGAGTTAAGGTGAAAGGAATCCCAGACAGGCAGACAGTGCTTGTGATTGTCACAGTTTTAATGCACGTGTGTCGGGACCTGTTCAATCACCATGAGGCAGCATTCTCTTCCTTTATGGTGGTTGATGTTGGATTTATCTGTTTTCAATTTTGATTAGCTACATTCCAAAGGAAATGAATTATCTGATCTTCAACAAAGCCGGATACCTCTGCTGACAATGCAGTGATATCAAACCCAAACAAAACAAAAGAGATTTTAGAAGTTGGCATTTGAGAGTATAGACTTTCTATGTTATTGTTGGGGTTGTTAAGTGACGTCCAGTCGATTTCCAGCTCGTAGTGACCCCATGTGACAGAGTTGAACTGCCCCCTAGGGTTTTCTTGGCTGTCATCTTCATGGGTGCAGATTTCCAGGTCCTTCTCCTGTGCAGCCGCTGGGTGGGTTTGAACTGCCAATCTTTCGGTTAGCAGCCGAGCACTTAACCATTGCACCACCAGGGCTCCTTCGATGCTTAATGTAGTTGTGTTCCATGGAGCCGATTCCAACTTATAACAAGCCCGTATGATCGAGTAGCGCTACCCCATCAGGCTTTCTAGGCTGTAATGTTTGTGGGAGCAGATCTCCAGGTCTTTTCTCCTGCAAAACTGCTGGATGGATTCGAACCACGAACCTTTAATTTAGCAGCCAAGTGCTTAACTGCTGCACCACCAAGTTTCCTTAGACTTTGTATAAGCCTGTTTCAATGACTGCACAGGGGGTATGTTAGAAAAAGAAGTTTCAGTTGGAGTTTTTGTTGATTTCCCTAACGACTGCATTGCTGTGTCTCCTTATTGTATTTCATTAACCTGACCCATTAAATTTCAGCCTGTTTTCCTTGAAAAGGGGGTCTTTTTGTTGTTGCTTTTGGATTAGAATGGTAAAGTAAATATGCCTCGTGCCTAGGTTTGCAGACACTCCCAATTACTTGCAGGGAAGAGAAAATTTGTCAGCACTCTGCAGGATCAACACTGGGACTAGGCACAGCAGAACAATTCCGTTTCAGTGAGCACGCGCAAAGTAAGATTTATGACTTTGCATCTCCGATGCCATTTCTTACATTGTTACTGAGCTACAGCAAATTAAAGGAATCTGTGAGTACTAAGGGGTGTGTTTTTGTAATGAGGGAAAATAGACAGAGCAATAAGAAGATAATTAAGGTAACAACTTGTGAAAAATTGAAGTGTTTCCGTCTTTCATTTTTGAATCTCTAAGCATAAACTTTGTAGCTGTTAATTTAATTGCCACTGTTTGCCGCATCCCTGAAAAATATTGAAGATTAATCATCTGGTTCATTCCAATGGGAGATAAGGCCTACGTGAATTTAGATTTTACCAATTTAACCCTGTCTTCCTCCTAATATGACATGATTAACATTTTTCAATTAACAACATGTAATTATTCTGAAGGCCTTATCTCACGTATTTTGGTCTTCTTGACTGTAGATTTGCCTTTTCAGGGTGTTTGGATGGAGAATTATTCAAAGAAAGCTGTATTGATTCTATTTTGTACCTGGCACACATGTTCGTCTGCGTTAGGTCTTTGGAATCACCGTTTGATCTGGGAAATATGCATTCACAACTGTTGTGTGTATTTTTGCTCATATGCACTTTCTGTAGATTGTAATGCCGTTCATTTGAAGCCCGAAGCAGTAATATGGTGTTGTTGGAGCGATATATGTGACTAAGCTTAGTGAAAGACTAAACGCCTACAAGATGAGAATTTTATGGGTGGAGACTGGCTGACGAGGTTTTTTCATGGCAGGTGAAGAGAAATCAAGACTGAGGAGAGCTTGGTATTTCCAAAGAACAGAATAAGGCTAATTCTGCTCGTCAGTCCAATATGGTAGCCAGCAGCCACCAAACCAAAAACAAAACCAGTTGCTGTTGAGTTGATTCTGACTCATGGAGACCCAGTGTGTTACACAGTAGAACTGAGCTCCGGAGGGTTTTCTTGGCTGTAATCTTTCCAGAAGCAGATCATTAGGCCTTTCTTCTGTGGTGCCACTAGGTGAGTTTGAACCATTAAGCTAGTAGGTTGTTGTTGGAGTGAGCCATCAAATTGATTCCAACTCATAGTAATCCTATAAGACAGAGAACTGCCCCATAGGGTTTCCTAAGCTGTAATCTTTGTCACGGCAGATTGCCAAGTCTTTCTTCTGAGCAGCCGCTGGGTAGGTTTGAACTGCCAACCTTTCAGTTAGCAGCCAAGCACTTAACCCTTGCACTTCCAGGGCTCCTTAGTATGTTAGTAGTCAAATGCAAACCGTTTGTACCACTCAGGGACCACCAGTAGCCACAGTGGCTATTTAAGTCTAAATTAACATTTAAAATTTAGTTTCTCAGTCATACTAGCTGTATTTCCAATGTTTAACGGCCATATGTGACCAGTGACTGCCATACTGGATGGTGTAGATACAGAACATCATCATTACATTAGGTTCTGTTGGACAGCACTTGCCTAGAGCACAGAAATCAAGAGATGAGTGGTTAGTATTAGTCAGCATATGCTAAGTTCTGTTGAGGTAACAGCAATCCCAGGACCACAGAGCCTTACCACCACAAAGGTCTATTTCCCTCTCATGCAAGGGGCACTGAAGGTCTGGGCAGCAGGAGAAGCGGCAGCTCCAGTGTCCTGCTTTGACCCTTTTTGCTTCCCCTCATGGTCCATTGGCCAGATCTGGTCACAACAGCCCTCCACCCCTGCAAAAGGACTTAGAAGTCAGCTTTCTGTGTGCCAAGTGGACACTAACTTACTCTTGTACCACCAAACACTATTCTTTTTTCTTTAATTGGTTTATTGTGGTAAAAGTATATGCAGCAAAACATTTTCCCATTCGACAATTGTTTTCATGTGCAATTCAATGACTTTGATTACCTTGATCACGCTGTGCAGCCATCACCAATAACCATTTCCAAATGATTCCGTCAACATTAACAGAAGCTCAGTGCCCCTGGAGCTAAGACTCCCTCTGTCCCCCTTTCCCCCACCCCAGGTAGCCACTAATAAACTTTGGTCTCTATACATTTCCCTATCCTATGTGCTTCATGAGGGCAGTCGTGGTTCAGTGGTAAAATTCTAACCTTCCATAAAGAACATCCAGAATAATCTCAATGGGCTTTTGGAAAGCGAAAGATTCTTGGAGGCAGGATTGCCTTTTTGCCCTGGGTGACTCCATCGCTAGCTCTCTCTCTCTCTCTCCCTTTCTCCATCCTGAGGCCGGAGGCTAAGAGGGTCCTTCCTATCTGTCTGAGTGATGAAAATAAGAGGAGAAAATAAAGGGAGAAAAACCCTAAATAAATAGCCTAAAATAGTATGCAGCCAGGTTTGTACAATGCTTCCCACAGTGACTGGCATATTGTATGTGTTGAATAAAGGGTATGAGTTGTGGTGAGGTGCCATTGAGTCGAATCTGATTCATAGTGACCCCATGTCACAGAGCAGAAGTGCCCCATAGTGTTTCCTAGGCTGTAATCTTTATGGGAGCAGATTGCCAGGTCTTTGTCCTGTGGAACTACTGGGTGGGTTCTGCCTACCTTTTGGTTACTGGCCTAGCAATTAACCATTGTGCCACCAGGGCTTCTTAGGGTATGGATACCTTCTGCTATTTCTGTCGCCAGTGGTTGGGAAAGATTAGCAACATGATAAATCATGGGCAGTTTCAGAAGAGGGCTTGGACAAAGAGGCAAGGGAAGGGAGAATGTTTCAAGAATGTTGGAATGATGAGCAAGTCAACCACGATAAAGAGATTGAAGACTGAGACCTGAATTGATTGCATTGGAGAAGAAGGAGCCCACTGGGACCTTGAGGGGCTGTTTCAGTTGAGTGTGGACAGAAGACAAATGTCCAGGTATTAGCAGTGAGCAAGTCATGAGGGAGCAAGGACATCAAGTGTGGGATGAGCTTATAAAAGATTTGGCTGTGAAGGAGGGGAAAGGTAAAGATGGCAGCCTGAAAGAAGGACCAAGATGGGTTTTAGATGCTGACTGGGCATCCAAGTGGAGAAGACATGGGAAGCAGAGCACCTGGAACAACATGGCTGCCTGCTGCCCGGAGATAGGGATCATTAGATAGGAAATGTTAGAAGAAGCTCTTTCCTGCTCAGTCTTTATTCATGCTATTCCCACTGTCTAGAACATTCTCGCTTTCTCCTCCCTTTCTCCCTCTCTCTCACTCTTTCTTTGGTAGGTTCTTATTTATACAGCTTAGCTCAAAGGCCATCTCCTCTTAAGCTTCTGTTAGTGGTCTTTCCTGACCACTGGTGTTGCTAGGTGGTGCAAACAGTTAACACACTCGGCTGCTAACGGAAAAGATGGAGGTTTGAGTCCACCCAGAGGTGCTTCAGAAGAAAGTCCTGGCAATCTATTTCCAAAAAATCAGCCATTGAAAACCCTATGAAGTACAGTTCTACTCCGACAGACATGGGGTCACCATGAATTGGACTTGACTAGATGGCAACTGGTTTTCCTGACCATCTGGTCTAAGTGTTCACCCCTCTAGTATTGTATAATAGGACTCTCTTCGTCTCCTTTATGCCACTACTACAATTTGCAATTAGATATTTATGGCTATATTGTTTGCCTTCCCAGCTAGACAGTTTTGTGAAGAGAAGGGCCAGATCTATTTAATTCATTGATAGACACCCAGGATGGGACATAGAGTATAATAAAAAAAAAAAATTGTTTCACCTATGAATGAATAAACACATAAATTTTGGGACATCTTTCTCTTTCTGCTTGAATGAATGAATGAATGAACAATTCCCATCTAAAACCCTTAAAGCAGTATTTCTCAGACGGATATCTCATGAAATAATTATTGAAATTGGGAATGGATGACAGAGTCTTGCATCCACTGATATTTTGGGGGAAATGCTGTGTTAAAATGTCCAACACAATTCCTTCATGTGCTCATAATGGGTCTCAAAGAGACACACATGGAATGCACAACATTTAACAACCATGGAACTATCTTGTCTTGGAGAATTTCCAGGAGCAGGGTTCCATGCAGTCCTTTTGTGAAATGCTTTTCAGTGCCCTTGGCATTTCCAGGAGTTTGGGTCTGGTTTCTGAGTGTCTCAGAGCCTAAGGAGGAGGTGGGGGAGAGAAGGAACGGGTGAGGATGAACCCTACTTGGAGGGAGGAACGAAGCCTCCCTCTGCATTGCAGAGATCTGTAGGAAGCCACCCTCTGCAAACCTGGAAACTCTCGGTGATTATCTGAATCATGAGTCATTTTGTGCAAAGTGGGTCTGGCTTTATTGGAATGGTTTGTCTAGACTTGCAGTCTGCTGGGGCGGAAGTGATGGGATCCTTGTGAGGAGAGTAGGAAATCATGAGTGGGTGTTCATACTGGGCTTGGATTGCTTCTTGTCCTTCATGTTCTGGAGACACAGGGAGTTAACTTCAGGGCATCTATACACATACAATGCTCTTTTTTTTCTCTGCACCCACAGGATACCAGCTACTCTGCTTTGTTCGGGGAGTATCATGCTAACCAAGACAGATCTGAGACTTGTCCCGATGGACCTTAGAATACAACTTGGGAGACAGCTCGTATACCTTCAAACCCAAAACCCATTGCTGTCAAGTCGATTCTGACTCATAGCCACCCTGTAAGACAGAGTAGAACTCTCCCATAGGGTTTCCAAGGAGTGGTTGGTGAATTCAAACTGTCGACCTTTTGGTTAGCAGCCAAGCTCTTAACCACTGTGCCACCAGGGCTCCTTATCAGATGATTATTTAATGAAAGTGGTGGTTAATGATATAAGGGAAAAGTATACAGAATAATGATTTTGTTAGATGGAGTCAAGGATTTTTTTTGGAGGGGATTGTGGTTTGTGACTCCCTCAACCTGATGCAGGACCAAAAGCAAACCCAACCAGCTGCCGCCGAGTTGATTCTGACTCATGGTGACTCCGTGTGTGTCTGAGCAGAACTGTGCTCCACAGGGTTTTCAGTGGCTGATTTTTTGGAAGTAGATCACCAGGGCTTTCTTCCAAAAGCACCTCTGGATGGACTCGAACCTCCAACCTTTAGGTTAGTAGCCGAGTGTTTTACTGTTTGTACCACCTAGGGACTCATAATGTAGGACCATGAGTTAATAATTGTATTAATGTTGTTTGTACTTTGGACAAGTCAAACAAATCTCACTTTAGCCCTTCCAAGTGTTAAAAAGGATTGAAAACTAGAGTCATCCCCTATCCCTCCTTCTCCCCTACCCTGATATTCAATTCAGCAGCAAGTCCCGACCCGTCTTCTGCTCCATCCCCACTGTCGCCAGGCTGTAGGAAGCACCCATCATCTCTGGCTTGATGGCTGCAGAGACCTCCTAAGTGGACACTTTGCCTGCTCTCATGTTCCCTCCTTCCATTCTCCATGCAGCAGTCAGAGTGACCTTTGAAAACCATAAATCCAATCACGTCACTCCCCCCTTAAAATGCTTCAATGGGTTTCCATTTCACTTAGAAAAAAGTCCAGCCTTGTTACCATGCCCACAAGGTGACGCCTTGCTCCTGCCTTCCTCTTTCACCTCCTTTCCTGTCATTCTCCCACCAGCTACTGTACTCCAGGCCGTGCTGGCTTCCTGACCATTTCTGGAACATTCCAAGATTTCTTTCTACCTCCGAGTATTTGTATTGTTGTTGCTGTTATCAGCTGTCGACTTGTTATAACCCCATGCGCAACGGACTGAGATGCTGCCCGTTCCTGCACCATAGCCATGATCGCTTGCAGATAGGATTGTTGTGTGATTCACAGAGTTTTCATTGGCTGATTTTCAGAAGTAGATGGCCAGACCTTTCTTAGGCTGGAAGCGCTGCTGAAACCTGTTCAGTATCGTGGCAACATGCCCAGTGTTGGCCCCCACGTGGCTGATCTTTCTTAGCTTTTGGTCCCTCCCTCAGTATCATTTACTCAGAGGGCTTTTTCCTTACACTCACCTTTTTTGCTATTAATCAAAAACACTTTGATTCATAACACCAAATGCAACTGGTCATTTTGGTTATGGATGTATCTTCTTATTGTCTGTCACCCTCACTAAGACTATGGCGTTTCAACAGGGGCCACCACTAATATTTTCTACGTTATAGTCCCAATGCTGGGCACCATCATGGGCGCGTTAAAAACAAAACAAAAAAAAGTTGTTGTGAAGTCGATTCTGACTCATAGCGACCCTATAGGACAGAGTAGAACTGCCCTATGGGGTTTCCAAGGAGCGGCTGGTGGATTCGAACTGCAGATCTTTTGGTTAGCAGCCGAGCACTTAACCACTGCACCACCGAGGCCTCCGTAAGGTTGTTTAATAAATTGTCGTAGAGCAAATGAATGAACGAATGAAAATGGCCAGCCCTGAGTAATTTCCTTTCATTTTTTTCTTCTTTCTTCCTTAATATCATCTGCTGACACACCTGGAGGATATTTTTCTGCGAGAATCCATTTCTGCCTATATGCTGTAGCTGGCTTCTGACTTTTGTGATAAAACTCTCAAATTGGAGCTGGGGGGCGGGGGTGAGGCAGAGAGCGCCTTAGGAGAGGGAAAATGTGCCATTAGTGTCAGTCACTGTTTATGTGTCCAGTGTCCTTCGTGTGCTTCCTTTTATATAGCATTTGACATTTGCAAAATGTTTTCCGTTTATTTTTAAGTAAAGGAAAGCAAAAAGCTGAGGGTGTTTTTTAAGCGAGCCTAAAGGCAAAGCATCTGATTCAGGGTGATATTTGTTGTTACCTCTCTTGTGTTTTGATCAGGGCAAATTAAAAGATAGGAATGGGGATAAAGAGAAAGAGAGAGAGGGAGACCCGGAGAAAGAGAGAGTGAGAAAGACAACAGGAAAGAGACAGAGAGAGAGGGAGAGAGAGGCAGACCCGTGTATATACAAAGACGGAGAGAGAGACAGTGAGAGAGGAGGAATGATGCCGCAAGTCTCTTTTCAGCCCACCAGGCTCTCAGGGAAGGGACAGAGCCATTTCAGAAGGGTGGGACATTAAACGACCGACAAAAATGTGAAATGGTATGGGGTGTGAGATTTCTTTATTAGTCAATTTAAAATAAAATATGGCTCAGTAATTTACAATGTGTCTGGAGTCAAGCAGAAAATTAGCCATATTCACACATCCTCCCCCTCCCCTGAAGGCAATAGAAATACCAATAAAAATAAAAATAACTGTACCTTGTATTTATGGGGTGGCTTTCTCCCAGAGTGTCTTCTCATTCACCCCTTTTATCTTTTCTGTGTCCTTGGAAGGGAGCAAGGACTTGGCATCTGGGAATCTAGCTTTCTGCAAATAGCATCATCATCGTCGGATCTTACATTCATTCCTTGGTTCATTTATCCATTTATATTATTCAACAGTGTTTACTGACATTTATTGTGTACCAGGCACTGTGATAAGTCATGAGAATAACACCAGTTGCTATCGAGTCGACTTCGACTCCTGGCGACCCCTTATGTGCCAGAGTACAACTGCACTCCATGGGGTTTTCAATGGCTTGTTTTTTGGAAGTAGATCACCAGGCCTTTCTTCCAAGGCACCTCTAGATAGACTTGAACCTTCAACCTTTGGGTTATTAGCTAAACCCATGACCGTTCAAGCCATCCAGGGACTCCAAGCCCAGGGGGTACAGTCTGTGAATCCTAACAGCCCTAACCTCTAGGATCTAACAGATGAATGTTTGTTCATAGATTTGGAACAACTTTATTAGGTTTTCCTGAAAACAAAGCATGGCCTTCTTTAAAGCATGCTGTTGCCTTAAGAGTGTTCCTCCTTTGGTTCTTGCGCGCTGTTAAATGGCTGCAAATACTATGAATTCAGGGTTGTATGTATCTAAGTTTTCTCTTTTGGGGGGAAATTCTGCACAGGTTTTCCCCCAGGGGTAGCCCATGGTTATCTCTCTCGTTTGCTAAGGTGGTTGTTTTAACAAGAGCAAAGACAGACTTGCTTTCTGACCCTGAAGCCTTCCACGTTTAGGGGGAGGCGGGTCTCAGACTCCTTTGAGGAGTCCCTGGGTAGCGCAAACAGTTAAGCCCTCGACTACGTGCCTCAGAAGAAAGTCCTGCCAATCTGCTTCCGGAAAATCGGCTATCAGAAACCCTATGGAGCACAGTTCTACTCTGCACAGATGGGGTCACCATGAGGTCCACACATGGGCATAATGCCTAATACAGAAGAATATACACGTATTTATAAATTCCAAGTATGGACCTTTAGGGACTCGATGGCCCTTCCTTGAAGAGCTGGTTAAATGATGGTGTCACTCTGCACAGCAGCCTCCCTCTGCTTTCTCCTGGATGGACTCCCTCCCACTTACATCCGAGAAAATGAAATGTTTTCCTGCATCACTATGAAAAAGAGCCTTAAATCAATAGCAAATCGAGCCGCGGAATAAAGGCGTCTTTATGGCCTGAGAAAGTGATTTCTGAAGGTTGCCATTTAGCAGCACTGGGTTGGTTTCTCCCCGGGGGTCTCCATCTGCACAGTGTCTCTGATTGGAGGTGCCTTTGCCCACAGGAAAGTCACCCTCATCCCACCTCCCCCACTGGAGGGCAGCAAGATAGGGACTCTGGAAAGGGGCAGCTGGCATCTTGCCCTTGAAGTTTTTCTTCTCAGCAGAGACGGGCCTGTCTGCACATTTGGTGCCAGCCCTAACTTGACAGGATCCTTTTCCAAATGCAAGTGTCTACAAGCCTCAGAATGGCTTCCCTACTCCCGGGGGCCTCTCCCCACTCTCTTCTGCCCCTTCCATCCTGCTTTTTTTCTTGCACTTTAAGGGAAATCAGATCCTCAGAGTATTACGTGCCAGCAACCGCCATGCTTTGGTTGGCCTGCCTTGTGTTAACTAGGAAGGAGCACTGGTGGTGCAACAATTAGGCACTCCACTGCTAACCTAAACGTTAGCGGTTCAAACCTACCCAGCCGCTCTGCAGGGGAAAGATCTGGCAGTCTGCTTGGGCAAAAATGAGAGCCTAGGAAACCCCACAGGGCACTTCTTCTCTGTCACATGGGTCACTACGAGTCAAAAAATCAACTTCACGGCACCTAACAACAGCAACAACATGTTAATTAGACTGTCCCTGGGTGGTGCAAAGGGTTAATGCGCTCGGCTGCTAACCAAAAGGTTGGAGGTTCGAGTCCACCCAGAGGTGCCTTGGAATGAAGAGAGGCCCGGCGATCTACTTCTGAAAAATCAGCCACAGAAAACCCTGTGGAGCACAGTTCTACTCTGACACACGTTGGGTTGCCATGAGTTGGAATCAACTGGAAGGCAATTGTTTTGTTTTATGTTAAAGCATTCGAGAGCCATGTGCATTTTGTGGGTGCTTAATGGGTGAGTTTGAGGGTCTTGAGACAGACAAACAAAATGCCTTTGAACTCAGTATCTCCCAGGGTTATGGCCCTGCACAGGGGAGACAGAAGGACTGTGCCTATCTCTCTATCCCGCACTGCCTCTCTGTGGCTTATGCATACGGCTGGTCCTCTTCATTCACAGACAGTGTGGTTCTCAGAGGTCCACGTTCCCTCAGATCCACGACCTCTGCTCAGAGCAACTGCGGTGGCCACGCTCTGCCTCCCGTGCTGTTTGACAGCCTCACCTTCTTTCTTCCCTCCTGTACCACCACTCAACCTGTCTGCTCTATGAAGGTCTGATTACCTGCTGTGATTAAAACTGTGAACTCCCCTATCCTCCTCCCAGTTCCAAAGGGGGAAAATGAGTTTGAAAATGAGCTTTGCAAGCTTAAGCATGCCCAAATTTGGTGGTGGTGGTGGCGTTTTTATGGTGTAAAAACTCCAGGGTACTTGCCAGCGGTCCTAGTTCCAGCCCTTTCCCCATTTCCCCTGAGACCGAGCCTGAGACCTAGTCTCGTTACTGCAAATGTCAGGTATCGAAATTCTGAGTTTCTCTAGCACTAAAAACGATAGCTCACCTTGCTTTCAATATATCTCGTCTTTGAAACTGTACTTCTAGTTAGATTCTGTCCCGGGCACAGGAAGAGAGGGAATTACAGCGCTGGCATACCTCGCGGAACCACCTGAACCTCTCACCAGCTCTTTCGCCCCCCGGAGGGCTGGCTGCCTGGTGAACAAAGAGTCCTCAGCTTTCTGATACTGGACAGGGCTATGCTGCATAGGCCATGTGGGTTAACTTTTGTATTTCTTTCAGCTCTCCTATGGTTCCTTGGAGCCCTGGTGGCGCACCAGTTAACAGCTATGGTGCTAACCAAAAGGTCAGCAGTTCGTATCCACCAGTGGCTCCTTGGAGACCTTCTGGGACAGTTCTACTGTCCTGTAGGGTCACTATGAGTTGGAACTGACTCAAAGTCAACTTTTTTCGTTTTGTTTTTTTAATGGCTCCTTAGTGAAACAAAGCAAGAGCAGTGTGTCTGTGACATGAAGCATGCTCCCCATCATTCCAGAAACTGGCAGATAGGGTAAGAAGAACAATTCCTTCATCACGGGTTGGCTCCAGCGTACATTTGCATTCTGCCTTTTCACGGGACTTCACATTACTTAAAAGCCTGCCCCAGACTTCCACCAGGGTAGGTGTGATGCATATCACACTCAACAAACGATTCTGTTCACACCCCAGCCAAGAGCCATAAAGTCCATGCGGTTGAAACGAAAGGGCTCCCCCACCTCTGTGTTTGACTCCTGCTTCATCGCATTGCCTCTGTCTTGCCCTGGAGGCGGTTGCTGTGAGTGATTGCGTAGTTTGTTCCTCAGGAGAAATCTGATCCAACAACGTGTTTAACAGCAAACAAGAGAGACCAGAGGGTCAGTGACTTGTGACGAGGATTTCATCAAAGCCATTTTTGGAATAAGGGAACGATGAAGGTATGACTAGGAACAAAGGGAATGGAGGTATTTTTCTAAGTGACTTTCCAAGGAGTACATTCCAATGGAGCACCTTGCCATCATTCAGGAGGTATACAAAGGTAAGAACTGCCCCTGCAAGACCAGAGGCCTGGGGAAAAAGTTGCTCTTTAGCAGGTAGCCAGTATCCAGGAAGAAGCGACTGTTGTTACTTATCCTTGAGTTGGCTCCAACTCCTGGCAAACCCTTGTAACCCAAAAAACCAAACCCATTGCTGTCGAGTCAATTCCAATTCCTAGCAACCCTATAGGACAGAGTAGAACTGTCCCATAGGGTTTCTAAGGCTGTAAATCTTTACAGAAGCAAACTGCCACATCTTTCTCCCATGGAACAGCTGGTGTATTCGAACTGCTGACCTTTCCGTTAGCAGTCAAGCACTTAACCACTGCACGAGCAGGGCTCCTGGTGACCCCACGTACAACACAACAAAACATTGCTCGGTTCTGCACCATCCTCATGATCACCACTGTATTTGAGTCCATTTGGATGATGTTGTGATCCATAGGGTTTTCAATGACTGATTTTCAGAAGAAAATTGCCAGGCCTTTCTTCTTAGTCTGTCTTAATCTGGAAGCTCCGCTGAAACCTGTCCACCATGGGTAATCCTGCTGGTGTTTGAAATACCAGTGACATAGCTGCCAGCATCATAGCAACACTCAGTCCACGATAGTATGGTGCAGAAGCAACTTAGATAAACCAAAAACGCTTCCTTCTTCTTAGTTCTAACTCATAACCTGAAGATCTTTAGACCTGACAGTGCCTGAACACTGTCAGCCCAACGATTACATAGAAAACAAAAAGTTAACACACGTAGATGGAGATTTAAAGGCACCATGGAGCTTGTCTATGGACAAGTCTCGTTTTTCACTTTCATTACAAGAAAACCCAAGAAGCCCAATGATAGCAACTAGACAGGCTGTTATGCAATTACTTTGCACGCGCCTCTTCTACTTGGTTAGGTTTTATTTCCCCCTTTGTTTTTATTTTCACGTTGCCTCACGTTCCTCCTTTACTTATTTTAAAACCTATTTTACCTCATGCATCTTTCTCTCCCTCGGATCCTTTTTGTGCACGGAGAGGAGGCTGTCTCAGCTGAATGTTTTAAGGCTGCAGAGCCCAGTTCCCTGAAAGGGAAACAGAGCTCTTTGATCTAGAGTGGAGATTTTCCAACTTTGATTGTCTAACGACCCTTGTACTTGTAATAAATTCCAGTTGTATAGTTTAAATGGTCATTGAATAGATGTGCAGCTCTGCTGTCTCTGGTTTTAACACGCTTGAATGATCTCAAAATGACACGTTTGAGCAGACACCCAAACAGGCCTGGGAGGCAGAGCCTGCCAGAGACTGATCCTGAATTCAGCAGCCCCAGGCACTTGCCTGAAGTCAGACTCTGAGTACCTTCCTAGCAGAGTGACCCATGGGTCACCTTTTTCATTCCTCCTCCTGTGCCCAGGTATTCAGCCACATGACTCTGTGTATTTAGGATCAGCTCAGTCTTTTTGTTGTAGGAATCCTAAAGATAGAAATACTTGGAGCTATAGTATTTCACCACCTTCCTGGTTTATAGAATTTGGCAAAGTAGGAAGTCTGGTCTACCTACTCTACACTTGGTCTTGCTCTTTCTTTCCAAAAAATTCCCTCCCGTACTGTCCCAGGTGGCCTTTGAAGACCCAGGTTTATAGAGATGCAGCAGAGAAACCCAAGTATGGGAAACCACCTCCTGCTGCCCAGTTTCTCAGAACTTCCACGGGTATTTTTGACCTAGAGCCAAGGTGCCTGGACTTCTATCTCCAGTCAGGAACAGTGGGGCTGTGTCTTAAGTTATCTAGGGCTTCTGTAACAGAAATACCACAAGTGAGTGACTTTAACAAACAGAAATTGATTTCCTCATAGTTTAGGAGGCTGGACGTCTGAATTCCGGACGATGTCTCTAGGGGAAGGCTTTCTCTGTCTCCGTGGGCTCCGGGCGAAGGTCCTTGTCTCTTTTCAGCTTCTGTTTCTTGGTTCCTTGGAGATCTCAGGAGGCATGGCATCTATCTTCCCCCATCTCTGCTTGCTCCTCTGTGCCTAATCAGCTTGGTTTATGTTTTCAAGGTGATTGGCTTAAGACACATCCTATACTGATATGGCCTCATTAGTATAGTAAAGAAAACCCTATTCCCAAATGGGATTACAGCCACAAGTATACCAAACCAAAACCAAACCCGTTGCCCTCGAGTTGATTCCAACTCATAGTGACCCTATAGGACAGAGTAGAACTGCCCCATAGGGCTTCCAAGGGGCAGCTGGTGGATTCGAACTGTCGACCTTTTGGTTAGAAGCCATAGCTCTTAACCACTGCCCCACCAGGGCTCCCTCCACAAGCATAAGGGTTAGAATTTACAACACATATTTTTGGGGGACACAGTGCAGTCCATAAGAGGTTGCAGTATGGCTGTGTGCATGTTAGGGAGTTGGCAGTAGCCATGTCATTCACATTGCAGAGGAGAGAGTCAACTCTCTGGATTTTACCTTCCTGTTATCACAAAAATGCGTGAATCCATCTCCCACCTCATTCCCACTGCTGAGTGTTTGGATAGGACCACTGTCATCTCTTGCATGGATTGGTGCAAACCCCCTGTGGTTCTTCGCATCTCTCACATACGCCCTCTCCACTCCATTGTGCCAACTACAGCCTAAGTGATTCTTCATAAGAAGAGATTCTTGATTCCATTACTTCCTGCTGAGGACTCTGTTCTTTAGCAGGGTCCTTCTCATCCAGCCCCTACTCACCATCCCTTCTAGAGCCCAGCCACATTAGATGATTAGCTGTTGCTAGACTATGCCATGTCGTTTTCATACGCAGACTTTTATATACCTCATTTCCTCTGCGGGGACCCTTGTCTGCCTCTGTTTTTCTGCCTCCCTACGTTTTTTGTCGTTGCTGTTGGTATGAAAGAATCCAGCAGAGATTTTAATGCCATGGGAAGTTGTCTGTGAACCCCCCGATGTAGGCTAAGTTGTCTGTCCCTCTCTCCCTCATCCCCTGTGTGTACTCCAGTCATAGGGCTTTTCTGATCTATTGCTGTTTCCTATTTAGTAATCTCCTTATGTTAGAACATGCATGCCTTGAAGATAGGGAATATGTTTTATTTTCCTAGTGGCTGGCAAGAATTTAAGTGCAAGAGATGGGGAAGACATTCCAACCTATCTGTGCAACCTTGACGATGCCCCTGAACTCTTGGTGGGTCACTTTTTTTGTCTTCTTTATAATTTACACGTTGGACCAAGCCTATCCTGTGTTAATGCACTATGACTTGAGTAGATTATCTGTGGACATCATAAACCTAAATTGGTCTCGAGGCTGTATTTGAGAACTGCTGATTCACGCCATACTGTATAAAGTGACAACCGCAACAACATCTACTATTACTACTGGTGGTAACATTTCCAGAAACGATCATTCCATGAAGAAAGTAAGGAATGGGCTGATTGCTGGATGAACGTGTCAGAGCCCGACCCTTTGCTGGATTACATTCCTCACTTTCAGGATATTTCCTTTATTATTCATCATTTAAACCTTTAGCGCTGTTATCTCTTCCACGACGAACTATTCCAAAGTACAGCAATGTCGCGAAAGGGATAAATCAAAGATTGTTTGGATATCAGCTGTTAACTTTTTGCTTCTTACTTGGGGGGAAAAATAGAGCCAGCAGTGTGCAGTGGAGCATGTGTGGGTTATTAATAATTTACTCAATCTATTGATGCTCGTTAATTGCAGTAGCTGAGAAAAGTTAGTTAATGATGTGCCTGCTTGCACCACATTATAATTATGATGGTAGTTCCCCTATTATTAGGGCTGAGTAGGTGTTCCCATTAGAAACCTTAATTTTCGAGCTGATTGTCTTAGCCATTTTAAATTACATTGGACCACATCTTGGCAGACACTTTCTGAAAGCAGATGCATTTCTTTCCAAAATTATTTTTATGGTGGCCCAGGAGTTCTCTCTCTCAAATGGCAGAAGCTGTAAAGTGTGTTCTACTTTCGGGAATTATTTTGTGAAGCCCCAGCCAGCACTGTCATGTGTAAAGTTGTTCTGAGGAAAGAAAGATTTGTGCTGACCTGGAGGCCACCTTGGCCAAAATCAGAGCTCTTTGGGGGAAAAAAATTCTTATAAATCAACCACAGAATGGGAGGCGAGCCACGCTTTTTCTTGCCTTAGCTTAGAATTACCGGAACATATTTGACTGCAAGTGACAGAAACCTAATTCCAACAAATTTAACCTTTGGTTTGTTTACTTGTTTGTTTTTAGCAGTGATATTATTGGCTCATTAAATTAGGACTCCAAAAGAGAAATTACCTCCAGGCAGGGCTGGATGTCGGATTCAAATAATGTCACGAATGCTATGTCTCATTCTCCATCTTCTGGCTTCCCTGTCAGTACAGGCTTCATTCTTGAGCAAGTTTTCTTCATGTGACCTCTAGGCTATACCCTTAATAGTCTATGTTTTAAAGCAAAACAAGATCCTCTGTCTTTCAGCTTCCGTGTATAGCATCCAAAGAGATATCAACTCTATTTGGATCACAAACCTACCCTGAACTGCTCTTGGAGCTGGGATGAGAAGGAATTCTGATTTAGATTCTAACCATGTGTCCATGGCAGTAGTATAGGTGGGGTGTGCATAGTCTTATCAAACCACATTGAAAGCATTCCATCAGCAGAAAGAAAAGTTATGCTATCTGGAGAAATGGGGAACAGATGCTGGACAAGAAAAACTGTGTGGTCATTTCTACTACCTAATCCCATCCTCTTGGATGACCTGAGAGCCAAAGAATGTTGCCATCAACAATTCATGGCCATCACAAATCAGAAATCTGTTAAGGCTTTGATTTCTACTTGAAACCTAACTTCTTTTAAAATGATACCCATGAGGTCTGGTCTACCAACTGGCTTGCCGTGTGTTATAGATTGAATTGTGTCTCCCAAAAATGTGTGTCAACTTGGTTAGGCCAGGATGCCCAGTATTGTGTGATTGTTCACCATTTTCTCGTCTGATGTGGTTGTCCTGTTTATTGTAAATTCTACCTCTATGATGTCAATGAAGCAGGTTTAGAAGCAGTTATGTTAATGAGGCAGGACTCAATCTACAAGATTAGGTTGGGTCTTAAGTCAGTCTCTTTTGAGATAGAAAAGAGAGAAGCTAGCAGAGAGATGGGAGGACCTCATACCACCAAGAAAGTAGCACCAGGAGGAGAGCACATCTTTGGACCCCGGGGTCCCTGTGCTGAGAAACTCCTAGACCAGGGAAAGAGTGATGACAAGGACCTTCCCCCAAAACCGACAGAAAAAGAAAGCTTTCCCCTGGAGCCAGCACCCTGAATTTGGACTTCTAGCCTCCTAGACTGTGAGAGAATACATTTCTCTTTGTTAAAGCCATCCACTTGTGGTATTTCTGTTATAGCAGCACTAGATAACTAAGACAACGTGCCATCTAGGCAAAGTGTGCAGCAAGGCCATTGGGTTCCATTTGTATCGTCACTATTGGCTTCTCTTCTGTGCTGATGTCCATGGAAAGATCTCAGCCTAATGTCTGCTTGTGTCCTTGAGAAGGAATTAGTTCTGCTCTGGAAACTCAGTGTGAGATTTTATATCCAAATATGGTGGACCATTTTCCCTCCCTACAAGAGACAACAGAGGATGAATGGCAAAGAGCCTGGCACAGGGGCACTTAATATTTTGGAAGACTCCAGTGGACATAAGAGTGCAAAAGACAGGCTTGGTTTCTGAGAACAAACGTGGCCTGGGCAAGAGGTGAATGAATAGTGGCAATTGCTGCTTCATGAAACCTATTTATTCCTATGATCCAGAGTGTGTCCTTTTAGGGTTCTGCTACGTTTTTTGTCATTTGGTTAATTATGCAGAACCATAGCACAGTTAAATATTTTGTGCAAAGCCTGTCTTTTAATATTATAATCTATCTTAAGGGAAGGATATAAGGAGCTGAATTTCCTCCTTGATTCCTATTATGAATCCATTGGTATAATTTAGTGGGTACAGATTTTTTTTTTTTTTAATTCTGCAATAACTCAACTTTGGGGCCAGGTAAAAATCTCTGTCAACTGCATATCTGCAGGCATGGGTCAAAATCTCTTGAACTTTTCAATGTCTATTGATTGAAATAAATCAATAAACATGATCTGATTTAGTCTCTATTGCCAAGCTATGAATGCTACCTTTCCATTTGATTCCTCTTTCCTGCTTCAACCTTCCAGACAAAGTTACTCAGGGAGGGAGGACTTTTACTGGATGGAAGGGGCACCGATTATATTGTTGTGCTCATTTTAAACTAGACATTGTGAGGGGAAAAGTACCATGAAGAAGGTTCCCAAAAAAGGCAGTTATAAGATGTTTTTGCTCTTGATACTAGGGGAGAGAGATTGCTGTTGTTAAGTGCCATCGAGTGGATTCCAACTCATAGTGACCCTCCAGGACAGAGTAGAAATGCCCCATAGGGTTTCCAAGGCTGTAATCTTTATGGAAGCAGACTGCCACATTTTTCTTCCATGGAGCAGCTGGTGGATTTGAACTGCTGACCTTTTGGTTAGCAGCCAAGCACTTAACCACTGCGCCATGAGGCCTCCCGGGGGAGAAAGATGTAAATTATTCCAGTTAGGCATTAAAACACGTAAAAGCATCCCTTTCCAAATAAGGGGAATGGAAATAAAGAGACAAAAATATTCTGTTAACATGTCTCTCAAATTAGTTTTCAATTTATACTTCATCACTATCACTGTTGTTGTTTGCATTATGAATATTTAAAGAGTAGATTTGTTTCTTCTGTCAGAATACTTACTGACCTAGAATTTGTAGGGACCACTTTGTAGGTAGAAAAGCACTTTTTAGAATTACATTGCAGTACTTATAATATCATCCTGAAGTCATTCGTTGAGCACCTCCTGTTTGCTAAGTGTCGTGAGACCAAGAAATAACCAGGATCAAGTCCCTGCCCTTAAGGGTTTCCAGTCATCAGAGAAGGGCATGCTGTTGTTGCTACATGCCATCAAGTCGATTCCGACTCATAGTGACCTCATGTGACAGAGTAGAACTAGCCCATAGAGTTTTCTAGGCTGCAGTCTTTATGAAAGCAGATCACCAGGCCTTTCTCCTGTGCAGCTACTGGGCAGGTTCGAACTGCCAACCTTTTAGTTAGAGGTCGAGAACATAACCATTGTGCCACCAGGGCTCCTTGAAGCCGTGCTGCCGATCTGTGAATAGTTACAAGTTATTGTGCTATGCCACCATGCCTCTGTCAGCGTGTGCTACTGTGGCGGTGTACCTGTTGCCGTGATGCTGGAAGCTTTACCAGCAGTATTTCAAATACCAGCAGAGTCACCCATGGTGGACAGGCTTCAGTGGAGCTTCCAGATTAAGACATACTAAAAAGAAAGGCTTGGTGATGAAAGCTGAAACAAAATTTTGAGGGTTTTTTTTTTGTTTGTTTGTTTTCTCCCTATAAGTTCTAGAAGAGTGAACCTTGTGTGATCACCTTTAGACCTCCTTAGAACAGCAGGTCTGGAGAAAGTCCCCAAGAGTTGAGATAAAGGAAATCACGAGGTTCCTAGGATTGGGGCCATGGAAGATCTACCAACCAGCCACCCTCTCCCCACCTCCCCAAAAATGTAGCCAACGCAGCTAGTGCTATAACGGGAGGTGGGCAGACCTGACTGCCAGGTAATAAATCTGAGCATTTAGGGCAAAAGATGGCATTGGATATGGAAAATATTCTCTTTCGTACATATTATACTTCCATATTAGTATGTGTAGAACTAACCTATTCCTTTTCATAGTTTCATAGTACTCCATTTCATGAGGAAAACAGTATTGATTTAAGAGAGTCTTTATTGATGCACACTTCATTTACTTTTTTCTACTTCAGACAATGCACCCATCTATTTCCACATCTATCTCTCTGTATTTGTATGTGCATATTTATAGGATCATATCCTAGCTCTGCAATGGCCAGATCAATTTACTTTTCATAGGTGTTGTTAAAATTTGCCCTCCAAAAAGGTTACATCCATTTACATTCATACAATATATGTGATAACCTGTTTTGTTCACCAAAAAAAAAAGCACCTTTTAAACAACGTTTTCTTTATAATGAACATGCACCCTCCGCTGTCAGGCAGCGAAAGGCTGAAGGAAATTTACAAGGAGCTCTCTCGTTCTGCCCCTATTATACTTGATAATGCTACCGAATATTCAGTGGCATCCCTGCTATTGAGAGAAAGCGATGGCCTAAGCAGTGGTATTCTCCTTGGTGCAGGTTAATGGAAGAAAACTCACCTGAGCATCTTTTCAGCTTTAGAATTACAGGCTGAATAGCTCCTCCTTGTATGTGTGCATCGCCTGGCTGTTGGCTGTTGTTGAATGCTGCCCGGGCTCTTGAAATGGGAAGACAGACCATATGCTTCATTATTAAATGAATTCACAGGACAAACTATCATGGAAAACATGTGTAGTACAAGATACCATTTCAATTTGGCAATGAATGGAGGGTAAGCGGAAGGTTGCAGCCCATGCAAAATGCACTTAGGATATAGGGTTGCCATGGAATCAAGGGATTCTTAGTGCCAGCAGTGAGATGCAATTCTGTTTGGGAGTGTTGGTGCTCTGAGATGGGTTGGGGGTTGGCAGAGCCTTCAGAATTGGAGTGAACACAAACCACAGGGGTTTGGGTAGTTCCAAACTCCAGGCACGTGGTAATATCGGAACTGGGTCTAAGACTGAATTTCTAGCATCATTGGTCCGCTGATGGGAGCGGGATTATGATGGTGATGGTGACATTACATACCCCAAGGCACTTCCGTGTAGCACCTCAGTTTGTGATCAGTGCAGCCCTGTATTGATAGAGCAGAAATATATTTCTAAAAGCCAGAGTCTGAGCAAGAAGTTGTATCTATTTATGATTCCCTTGTTTTTGAAAGAGAATTATGGATAAAAGCCTGATTATCTGCTTTAGGGGGGACAAGTATACTTCACCTTATGTACTCACTTTGATCCCCTGGTACCGACTTCTAAGCAGCTGCTGTTTTTTAATTAAACTTTTTATTTTGAGATAATTGTAGACTTGTAGATTCACATGCAGCTGTAAGAAATAATACAGAGAGGTTCTGCATACCATTTACTCCAATGATTGTCGTCGTTGTTGTTAGCTGCCCTCAAGTCGGCCCCTGACTCATGTGTTACAGAGCAGAGCTGCTCCACAGAGTTTTCTCTGGGTAGATTCGAACCGCCAACCTTTTGGCTACCAGCCTAGTGAAAACGGTTTGCACCACCCAGGGACCTTTATGTTGGCTCCATTCTTATGCATTCTTTACAAGGTAACTTTCAGAAGCCCCAGGATTGTATTTTTCTAATGGAACAACCCCAAGGGAGACAGAGAAACCGAAAGTCCTAGATTCACTCTCATCAGCTTGGTCTAGAGTATGTCCCATCCCTTAACCAATCTTGATATTGATTGGTTTTTTGAGTCCATTCTTGGATCAGGCGGTAGGGAGTGAGTGTGGAAAGGGAGGTCAACTCAACCTGAACCATGTGGATTGACATTGGAGAAGGAACATTACTCCAAAGAGGAAGCTGAGATACTGTTACTAGAAGGCAAAAATAATAGATCTCTTATTCCAAAGATGAGAAAACTAAGGCATAGAGAGGTTAAGCAGCCGTACCAAGGGCCCGCAGTTAGCAACTGGTGGAGCTAGGGTTTGAACTTGATATTTGTGACTCCGGAAACTTTGAGAACCTTTGTATCTCACTTTTAGATCTCTGTAGAGTAGCTGGTTTGGAGAGAGTCAACAACGGTTGACCCAATTTGTCCAATTCTTGACCAATGGTCTAAGTATAAAGGGATCGAAGAAACCAAAAACCAAACCTACCACTGTCGAGTTGATTCTGACTCATAGTGACCCTGTATAAGGGACAAATACCTTGATTAAGGCAGTGGTAGAGAAATGCAAAGGAGGGCAGGATTTGACCATTATCTCCAGCCATCGGTTCATTGCTCTCTGCACTTCTATACAGCTCCAGTTCTACCACAGTATCCACTTGTTGGTCAGTGTGTTGTACGTAGTGGTTTACATGTTGCTATGATATTGGAAGCTACACCACCAATATTTCAAATACCACTGGGATCACCCACGGTGAACAGGCTTCAGCAAAGCTTCCAGACTAAGACAGACCTACTTCTGAAAATTAGCCAATGAAAACCCTATGGATCACAACAGAATATTGCCTGATGTAGTTCTAGAAGATGAACCCCCTAGGTTGCAAGTGCTCAAAATACACAGTGGCCACAAGATGGACTCGAGTATACCAATGATCATGAAGATGAAGCAGGATCGGGCAATGTTTGGTTCTGTCGTACGTGGGTTCAACATGAGTCAGAGTCAACTTGAAAACAGCTATCTATCTATCTATCTATCCATCCATGCATCCATGCATCCATGCATCCATGCATCCATGCATCCATGCATCCATCCATCCATCCATCTGCCTGCCTATCCTATCCTATCCTATCCTGTCTGTCTGTCTATCTATCTATGTAAGTGAGTGAGTGAGTAAGTAAGTAAGTAACTGCAGTAATTTCTTGCTTCTTTTTTGCTGGTGCTAGAGAACACACAGTTAGCAGGAGGAGGTTTTGCTCTGATCTGTCAAGTCCAAGTCCAGATGTGGCTATCTAATCTGTTTGGTGGCCTGATAAACCCCTGAAATTCCTGCCTTTCCTCTCTCCCATCAAATAGCTGGACTCCTCCAACGCATACATCACATGTGTACCAACAGAATGTAGGTAGTTTGCATACTTGGAAAAGAAAAATAAACTTTGACTTGGCTTGGATCATATATACTAATTATTGCTAATATAGGCACGAGATGATTGCATTTTATTATATCTTTGTTCTTCTCTAAATGTTTGTATTGCTTCCTGGAGGGGAGTTGTCATCTTAATTAATTGTTTTGTGCTTTTCTTGACATATCTCAATGTCATCTATGCAACTGTGACCATATTTCTGAAGTTCTAAACATTTAGGACATTTATAACACTAATAAAACCAATTTCTCCCAACAACGAAAGCATCAGTCTTTTTGAAATTTTCATTTCTGTCAGGCATTCTGATGTTTACAAACCTCAGATAACGTTTGACTTTTCTCCAAATTTGTTCGTAGACTAAGATCATTTCCCAACTGTTGTTCTTATGTCTTTGGCCAGATTCTGTCCTTTTTTTTTAATTGTAATATGTCCTCCCATCTCACATTTGGATTGCTGTAACGTCATTCTCACTTGTCCTCCTTTTCTAGGTAACTTGAGTTTTGATTGGGTTTTGAATCCAAGACCTAGACCTAGAATAGACCTAGTTTTCTTGCCCTAATCCTCCACTCAAGCATCCAGGAATGGGCTCAAAGTCCAATCAAGAATCCCCAAAATTATTGGTTTGGAGGGGGTCTATATCTCAGACTGGACCTCAAGAATATTTTTATTGTTGATGCAAAAAAAAACAAGTTCCCCCCTCCCCACATTCAACCAGTCACCAAGTTCTATTGATTCACTCTGCTGAAGATTCATCAGATCCTTCCCAAATTTCCCCATCTCCGCCATTACCACTTAGTCCAAGCCTCCATATTCTCTCCCTTGTTCTAATGAAATAGCATCCTGCTTCCAGCATGCATTCCTGCAGTCAATTTTGCTGACAAAAACCAATAGATCTTTTCAAATCTAGACATGATCATGTCTCTCTCTTGCTTAAACCATGCAGTGGCTTCTCATTTTCTTTTTCCTAGAGTAACCTGGTCTATAAATGTTTGCATGCCTTCCTTGCTGGCGACTTACACAGCCTCATTTTTCACACAGACTTCTTCTATCTCTACTTTCCAGCCACAACAGCTTTCTTTTCTTTCCTTGAATATGTCACCACATGTAAAATTGTACGCTGCCGTTCCCTACTCCCTTCGTTGCACTATTTTTCTCATTCGTGATGGTCACCATTCAACATATTATATAACATACAAGCAGTCCCTGGATTACAAACGTCTGACTTATGTACAACTTGTAGTTATGAACCAACTCCCATAAAGCTTATTGTATGAAAAATTTGAGGTTCATACAATGGTTCGTAATAACAAATGGGCGCATCAAAACATTATTGTTGTTACAGTATTATTACGTTAAAAATGTTTTAGTGTATCTGGAAGGGTTTCTTTAAAGTTTTTATGTATAGAAAGGTACACGATATACTATATACTAAGACAAACATCTGACTGACATTAGATACGAACCGTACCTAACTGTTCCCACTTAGGTACAAATTTGACTTAAAGACAGACTCAGGAACGGAACTTGTTTGTAATCCGAGGACTGCCTGTATTTATTTATCTTGTTCTTATCTATCTTCTCCCGCTAGAAGGGAAGCTCCTTGAGAGCTGGAATTCATGTGTGGTTTGTTCAGTGCTACTTCCCGAGCACCTATAACCATAACAGTAAAAAAAAAAAAAAAAAGACTGATTGTTGTCAAGTTGCTTTCAACTCATAGAGCCCCTACAGGGCAGAATAGAACTGCTCCATAGGGTGTCCAAGGCTGTAAATCTTTATGGAAGCAGACTGCCACATCTTTCTCCTGCAGAGTGGCTGGTGGTTTGGAACCACTGACCTTTCGGTTAGCAGCTGAACACTTAACCACTGCACCAACCAGGCTCCTTATAACAATAACATACTTGGCCATAATTAAATGTTTATTGAGCAGATGGATGAAAAAATGAATGCTTGCAGCCATCAATGAATAGAAAGTCCCTAGTAGAATGCATTTACATGCAGTATGTTCTAGGTAATGGTATAGTATCCAGTAAATTAGTTGCCTTCAAGTGAATTCCGACTGATGGCAACCCATGTATGTCAGAGTAGAACTATGCTCCACAGGGTTTTCAATGGCTAATTTTTCAGAAGTAGATCACCGGGCCTTTCTTCTGAGGCACCATTGGGTGGACTCAAACAGCCAACCTTTCTATTAACAGCCAAGCGTGTTAGTTGTTTGCATACTGAGGGACTCCAAATGATATAGTTAAAAACAAAACAAAAAAACAGTTGCCATTGAGTTGATCCGGACTTATTCCAGCTGGTCAAATTTTTTTTTTTTTAAGTATACTTGTGGACCCAAAGGAAGCTTGCTTTCAGGTACAGAGCCAAGCTGAAGAGAGCCAATGACCCTAGTTTATTGTCATGTGTCAGGTGATCATGTGACACCCATGTCTGCTCTAGAGAGAGGAGGACATTCACGGTGACTGGTCTTGCTTCCCCTTCTTTGGTGGGTGCAATGTCTGTGTGCCTGCTCTTGGTATCCACTTTTCTAAGAGAAAGTACATTAAAGAGGTAGAAGTCTACGTGCTTTAGTAGCAGATGGGGCTGTTTTCTTCCTGACTTTGACGCATGCTATGCTAGTGACTTCAGCCTCCTGAGCCTCTATTGCTTCATGTGTAAAATAGTCAAACAAACAAAAAACCACTTGTTCTCCTCCCTCTTCTCTTTCTCCTCTGTCTTTGTCTTCTTATTCCTCCCTTCTCCCTTTTTCCTCTTCCCTTTGGAAGACTGCATAAAATAAAATATGCTAAATACCTAACAGACAGCATGGAATGTATGGGATATATTTATGGTTTAATTGTTACATATTACCATTTTTTTATTATGGCCATTAATTTGGTATTGTTATTATTGATTCCATGAAGATTACCTTCTTCTGTTGGCTAGAGAGTCATGATACAAATAATTTCCCTCTTCCAGCTTTCTTTTGTAGGACTTACACAATCTTTCTAAGCCTTTTTAAGGTATAATCCTCATCTGGGTTTTATGGAGAGAATTCCCGTAATCCCTGTGCTGCGTTTACAGGTAGTCTGTTATCGTAAGTAGCTAAGTCCATCTTTTTTTTTTTTTTTTTTAATAATGAGTACTTCTAGTTTGCCTGAATGCTTCTTAAAAGCAAGGACGGTGAGACTTTGTCTCACGTACTTTGGACCTGTCATCAGGAGGGACCAGTCCCTGGAGAAGGACATCATGCTTGGTAAAGCAGAGGGTCAGCGAAGAAGAGGAAGACCCTCAATGAGATGGACTGACACAGTGGCTGCAACAATGGGCTTAAGCACAGCAACCATTGTGAGGATGGCGCAGGACCGGGCAGTGTTTCATTCTGTTGTACGTAGTTTGTCGCTATGAGTCGGAACAGACTCCAGGGCACCCAATAACAACGACACAGACAATTCCGAACTTGGAAGCTCCCTTTAATTTCCTAGTTCAAATCTGAATTTCTCAGACTGTCTTTTGCTCCTTTCCAGCCAATATCACACCTACGCCAGCCCCAAAGAAGCCATCTCCTAGCTTTCCCCTCGTAGATGCCTTGCTTCTTCTTGCCCCTCTTGACTCAGGCTGTCTCCAGGTATCCAAATGCCTACCTTCATCATGTTTGCAGCGCTTCATTTATTGCATTCAGCAAGACTGACCTCTGGGATTATACAATGGTTCTCCGTCAGCTGCTGTCTCTGGGGGATTGGTAGTGGCTGTCTGCAGCAGGACTATGGAGAGGATCACGGGGTCCTCAGTAGGCTCATAGGGAGAGTGTCCCATGATCAATTAATGATGTTTGTCTTGAGCATGCTGTTAGGTTATTAGGTGCCACTGAGTCATTGTCTACTCATAGCAACCCCATGTGACAAGTAGAACTTCCCCATAGGGTTTGATAGGCTGTAATCTTTATGGGAGCAGATCACCAGATGTTTCTTCTGTGGAGCCTGCTAGGTGGGTTCTAACCACCAGCCTTTCAGTTAGTGGCCTAGGGCTTAACTGTTGTGCCACCCGGGCACCTTGCCCTGATCACGGGATAGGGAAATACAGTATGTGAAGGTATATCAACAGCTCAATGCTCTGTCCAGGCTCAACTGCTGACTTCTCCCTTATTTTGTATTCTCTCAGCAGTTCATGTGCTCACCTAATTCCCCCACCTTTCCAGCAGGTATTTTAGCAATAAATAAGGATGGCAAGTAGAACATGGCGTAAACAGAGGAGGAAGAGCAGCACATAGCTGTGGCTTCCTGACCCTGCTGTTTGTATAGCTTGGAACATCATTGCTCATCCTCCCCATCCTGCCTAAAGGATCCGCTGCAGGACTGAGGAGGTAGTTTAAGAGTTAGGATGAGAGATTTTTATACCTGCTCTATTTCTTTCCCATTTATCCATAGCTCATGAATGCCCCCCACAAAAAAAAAAAGAACCCTCAAACGCATTGCTGTTGAGTCAATTTCAAGTCACAGCAACCCTCCAGGACAGAGTAGAGCTGCCCCACAGGGTTTCCAAGGAGCTCCTGGTGGATTTGAACTGCCGACCTTTTGGTTAGCAGCCGTAGCTCTTAACCACTGCGCCACCAGGGTTTCCAGTGAGGAGCTACAAATAATTAAAGTGCCACATTCTCCTACTAGTAGACTTAAACTTGCCTATTTTAAATGGACACACTTTTACATGATCTCTGTGTTACTTAGTAATAGATCACAAAATTCATTGTATATTTGCTAAAGATAACGCTGCCTCTACTTCTATTGTTATTAGCTGCTGTTCAGTTGGCCCTGACTCATGGCAATGCCATGTATAATGAATGGACTGAAACACAGCCCAGTCCTGTGCTATCCTCATGATAGGTTGCAAATCAGACCATTGTGATCCATAGGGTTTACACGGGCTGATTTTTCAGAAGTAGGTCTCCAGGCATTTCTTCCTAGTCCATCTTAGTCTGGAAGCTCCACTGAAACCTCTTCAGCATCATAAAAACACACAAGCTCCGCTAACAGATGGATTATGGTGCATTGGCTGGAAATTGAACCTGAATCTCCTATGTGGAAGATGAGAATTCTACCACTAGGTACGTTTATTGCTGAGTGTGAGATACTTGTTATACTCTCCCAATGAGCATTTCCTTTAATCCTCACATTACTTCTAAAAGTTCAGGAATATTATTATCCCCAACTTACAGAATCAGAACCTGAGACACATGGTGGTAAAATTATTTGTTAAGGTTATGTACCTACGAAGGGTCAGAACCAGTATGTAATCCTGGGCAGTCTAACTCTAGAGACCTCTATGTTGAATGAACTGAAGATGATAAAAACTGCAAATACAGAAATAAGTGAGTTTTGCCAGGGAGGGTTTTCCTTCCTTCATTTGAAAAGTCACTCATGGGAATCATCTTTCTCAATACTTGCAAGAATGTTGTTGCTGTTAGGTGCCGTCAAGTTGATTTTTGACTCATAGTGACCCATGGGACACAGTAGAACTGCCCCCAAGGGTTTTCTTGGATATAATCTTTATGGTAGCAGATCACCAGATCTTTCTCCAGTGGAGCCACTGGCTGGGTTCGAACTGCCAACCTTTCAGTCAGCAGCTAGCACTTAACTACTGCACCACCAGGCTCCTTACTTGCAGGAGCACAAGCCAGCATTTGTCAGAATGAGTGCCGGGCGTTTAGAGATTTCTAGTTCATCCTAAAGTGGGGAGATGGAACGTAGTCAATTGATTTCTATTTGGAACATCTACAATGAGAAAGGTGTTGCTCTCTTTTCCCTGTAAACAGGCTGCAAGGTTTGGGGGCTGCCCAAGTTGAGTTTTCCAGGCAGTGAACCACTAAGAACATATTTGTTCCCAGAACTCAGCCAGCTAGTAAGGTTTTCCCACTGGTGCTGACATTTACTGTAACAAGAGTCTGTTTCTTTCTCTCTGAGCTGCAGCCAGCAACTCACAAGGGAGTTGGTGTCTTGCCAGCGAAACCCCTCCAAGCTCCAGCAGACATGCCAGGGAAGCCAGCACTTTTCTTTTTAGCTGAAATGTGCCGGTAATGGTGGGATGATGTCTGGTTTCTAGAATAATGAATTAAAATGTTATCTCATATATCTCTCTGTCTCTATCTATGTATCTATCAATCTATCTATGTAACATCTGTATATATGAATATATATAATGATAAAATTAATGTATATATTTATATTTTTCCCTTTTTTATTGTTGTTGAAAATATACACAGCAAAACATACACCAATTCAGCAATTTCTACATGTAAAATTCAGGGACATTGACTACATTCTTCAAGTTAGGCAACCCTTCTCACCCTCTTTTTCCAGTTTGTTCCTCCCCCATTAACATGAACTCACTGCCCACTAAGCTTCCTTATCTAATTTTTCGAGTTGGTCTTGTCAGTTTGATCACATATGGATAGTTCTTTAAAAGAGCACAATGCTCTAGACAGACATTCTTTATTCATCACGCTAAATTATTGTTTGGTTAAGGATGACGTCAGGAGATCTTTTTGGTTTAAGGTTTAGAGATTATCTCAGGGCAATAGTTTTGGGGTTCATCCAGCCTCAATGGCTCCAGAAAGTCTGAATTCCATGAGAATTTGAGATTGTATGATGCATTTCCCCTCTTTTGATCTGGATTCTTGTATAGAGTCTTTGAACAAAATGTTCAGTATAATTATAGAGTTATTTCTATATATAAACTACATATATGTATATATATGTCTACTATACCTATATATACATATAATATATATATATATCTAAAGAACTATTTTGATAGTAAAATGAACATGTATGATTTACTATCAAGATAATTCTATACATATAAAGGTGCAAGGTTTCTTATGCTTCATTGTGTAGATTTTAAAAAACAAAACAAAACAACTGAGATTAGAATCCAGGTTTCTTTATTCCTAGGTAAATATAGGCAAAGTCGATTTAAACCAGCTTTTCTCCTCCTCCTTCTTCTCTTCCTCTTTCTCTCCCTTTCTCGTCTTCCACCTCCTGCTCCTCCTTTGTCGTAAAAGAACGATAAACTTAACAGCTAGAGGAACAAGGCAAGGCCTTCTCTGATCCATCCCCTCAGAAGGTTTGTAGACATCAAGACAAGTGGTTTGTAGTCCCATTTTGGCCACCATCTGGCTGTATGACCTTGGGCAAGTCACCTCCTAGCATCTTCCCCATTTTATGACATGGTATGTAAATGCAGGCTTATTCTGTATTCTGTATAAATCCACAGGGCAGGGATTATGTCCATCCTGTTTATCTGACAAGCACAGTGGTGCACACATAAAGATTTTCTAAACCAGCAAAGGCATCTGCGTTCTCGACATCTAAATCTGATTTTTCTTATGTTAATATCAGCAAGCTGCAATTTGAAAAGGTTTGGACTTGCCTGAGTTGAAGCATGGGGAGTCCACAGGCCAATTTCCTTTGAGTATTACCCTGTTTGATTTGGACAAAGGGGCAGGGAATTGTATAAATGTCACTGCAGAGAGCCCTTGTCCCCTGGTGATTAGTAACCTTATCAATTCTGAGCAAAGAGACATTCTCTGAGGTTTTGCTTTGGAAAATGGCACACAGATGAGGGAATTGTATGACTATGTATGAAGTGCCTGGTCTGGTGACGTTTTGCTTTTCCAAGTGGGTGAGTGACCTCATTCACCATCCAGTCTCTATGTCTGCTTGTCTGTCTGTCTGTCCATTTTGTCCCCTGGGTCGTCTATGTCCTGTGCCCCTCCCTATCATCTCAGTCTCTCTCCCGTCCTTCCTCCCCCTGCCCAGAATCTCAATAAACTTCTTGTTGTTCCTTTTTTTAAAATGATATGTTATTGTTCTTTTGGTGAATGTTTACAAAACAAGTTATTTTCCCATTTAACAATTTCCACACAAATTGTTCAGCGACGTTAGTTACATTTTTCACAAAGTGTCAACGTTCCCATTATTTCCATTCTGATTGTTCCATTTCCAGTACTCTAGTTTCCCTGCCCCTTTTTGTTCTCATCCCTGCTTTCGAGTAATGGTTGACCTTTTGGTCTCATACAGAGCGTTTTTCAGTAGAGCACCATACGTACGGGTAATATCCTTTATTTTCATGCCACTCTGCTATTTCACTAAAAGGTGATCTCAGGGGTAGATTTGGATCAAGGTTTACAGAGTGTCTCAGGGCAATAGTCTCCGCGAGTCCTCTGGTTTCCACTGGTGCAGTTAATGTGTCCTTTCTTAAGAATTTGAGTTTTGTTCTACCTTTTTTTCCCACTCTATCTGCACCATCTATTATGACCATGATCAAAATGGTCAGTGGTGGTAGCCGGGCACCATCTAGTTCTTCTGGCCTCGGGGTAGTTGAGTCCATGGCTGCATAGACTATCGGACTTGTAGAGTTGTTTCTTCTCTGAGATTTTGATTACCTTCTTACTCTTTTGCTCCTGACGAGTAGAGACTAATAGTTGTATCTCTAAACTTGTTCTTAGTATCAGCTTGTCAACAGCAAAATAGTTTGAGGACATTTTTTCACAAGTTTTGTTTGTATTTTTTTTCTATTACAGACATAATACATGTCTGTTGTAAAAAATCTAAAACACAAAAGAATAAGAACGTGCATACATGCACACACGCATGCACGCACACCAGGCTTCCTCTGAGGAAGTGAATAGTGTTTGTTAAAGAAAATATCTAAGTTGACACATAGCTTATGGGGTTTAAGGTGAGGTTCTGAGAGTATGGGTTAGAAGGGAAAAAAGGAAACCAGAGAGATGTCCATGAACAGACAGTGATTCAGAGGGGGAAGCCATTAGGAAGAGAGAGCACATGGGTGGGAAGAGGTAGGACGCTGGGGAGTAATCCAAGAGAAGCTCCAGGTTGGCGCATCCAGAGGATAATGAGGGACAGCCTAGTAATCAGTTATTGGTGTTTGCATTGTCATTTCAGTGGGCCTTCCCTCCTTCTGATGCACTTGAGCTGACAGGTGTGGAAGGGATGGGGTACATGTTGTCTGTGCTTCAGTCTCCTCCGGTCTGTTGAGCTAGAATGACTTTGGCCATCCAGGACATGCAGGAGACAACAACAACAATGTCAGTGGCACAAGGTGGAACACTGAGGAGCCAAAGGAGCAGCTATTGTGTGGACTCGGGATGGACAGCAACAGAACTCCCCTCAATGCACTTGGCAGCATTCCCCAGGATGTGGGACACCTTGTTGGTGCTACAGAACCCAAGCTTGGGTGGTCCACAGACTCAGCATCTAGTAGCATTATTCCCTTTTGAATTTTCTTTCCATCCTGGTGGCACTGAGGAGAAAGTCCCAGATGGATGTGCATCCATCTAACCTCTCTCTAGGATTTGCCAATCTGCCTTTCTTACAAAGAGACAGCAGGCTTCAGGTTGACCATGTAATTATCATAACTATGCTCTACTTTCATTGTAGGTATTTCTCCTTCTGCCTTCAATTTATGGAAAGTGTTGCTCATTTTTTATTTTTTGATATTGTTTAGAGATTCATTTCTAAGTAAAGCATTTGAGTAAAAAAATATGAGTTGATTGAAGGGAAAATATTAAGTAAATTATAGAGTGGTACAAGGATAAGGCAAAAAATAGAAAGGTAGCACTCCCGATGTTGGTTCCAGAAGAAGGTGATTTGAGACCTCTAACCAGCCCCCATCAATTCTGCTACAGGAAAGAGAGTACTTCTACACAAGGTGTTACTATGAATAGTGTCTCCCAAAAATTTCTGTCCACCAGAATCTCAGAATGTGACCTTATTTGGCAAGAGTCTTTGCAGACTGTGATTAGTTAAGGATCTGGAGATGCAATCATCCTGGATTTAGGTTTGGGCTCTAAATCCAGTGACTGGTGTGTTGATAAGGGAAAGAAGAGGGAGATTTGAACACAGAGACATAGAGGGAAGGCGGCCATGTGAATCTGAGGCAGAGATTGGAGTGATGCATCCAAGAGCCAAGGAATGCCTGGGGCCACCAGAAGCTGGGAGAGCAAGGAAGGATTCTTCCCTAGAGCCTTCACAGGAAGCATGGCCCTGCCGACACCTTGGTTTTGGACTTCTTCCCTCCAGAACTGTGAGAAAAGAAATCTCTGTTGTTTTAAGCCACCAAATCTGTGGTAATTTGTTATGGCAGACTTAGGAAACTAATGTAGTGGAGGTCTGGAAACTAGGGTCTGAAGCCCACATCTGGCCCACTGCCTGTTTTGTAAATAAATAAAATTTACAAAAAACACAGCCATGCTCAGTCGCCTATGTACTGTCTACAGCCGTTTTCATGCCCCACAGGCAGAGTTGAGTCGTTGTGACAGAAACCATATGGTCTGCAAAGCCTAAAAATACTCACTATCTAGCCTTTCACAGAGCAAATTTGTTAACTCCTGTTCTGGAAAGGTGTTTAATTTGCACGCTTGTCTAGGAATTTGGGGGGATAGTAAGGAACCGTTCTTAAGAGTGTAGAAACATACAAGATTTTTTGTTTAAATACTGAGATTTTCATTGTTTATGGAGCAGTTTTTGTTTTTGCTTTTCCTCCCCAGAGGAAAAACGTGGAATCCTCTAGAATACTTTATGGCATCAGCTACGTTTAAGGGATCAATGAGGCAAAATGGCTTCTTCTCCAACAGATCAATCAGCATGAACATGCACTTATCAACGACAGCTTTAATAGGAGCGGTGGCTTCGTATTAATGTTGCTGACAGGGTGTGGTTTGCCCATCAAGCTCGTGTTTGATCTAGAAGGTCTGGAGAGCGTGAGTTCGTTGGTTTCTTCAGTCTGAACAGGGCATTGACAGAGGTTCAGAGTGACAGATTTCACTTATCAGTGATAGCTTTTATAGACCCAGAGACTCTGTATTAATATTGCTAATGGTGGCGCAATGATTAAGCGCTTGGCTGCTAAAGGAAGTGCTGGCAGTTCAAACCTACCTAGTGGCTTCACAGGAGGTAGACCTGGCAATCTGCTCCTGTAAAGATTACAGCCTAGAAAACCCTATGGGGTAGTTCTACTCTGTCACTTGGGATGGCTATGGGTCAGAATCAACTTGGCTGCATACAACAACAACAACAACAGGGGTGTGGTCACCCCAGCAAACTTGTGTTGGTCTATAAGTTTGGAGAACATGGGTTAGTCGGTTTTTTCAGTCTGAACAAGACATTGATGAAGGTCTGATTGTAGCTGGGGAGTGAAGTAAGACAGGCTTTGTCTGATATGTGCCAGGGGCAAAACTGATCAAGCAAACAGGCATAGGGGAGAGTGGTCACCAAACCCCAATGGTCACATGTCCCCAAACTCTGCAGAAATGTGAATCCATGAACCTCATCAGCCAGCTCTGGAAGGTAGCTATGGGAAACTCAATTAATTTCGTTCATACTGGAACAGAACACCTTCAATTAAGTTGAGTAGAAACAGCCTTACACATGAGAGCAAGCAGCAAGAGGGTTTTTAGTTGTTTTTCTAGTTTACTTCTTGGTTGAGACATTTTTTATGTCCTTAGCATATTTCACAGAGAAGCGTCAACCACTTCTAGCCACAACTTCCTTTCCTTCCTGATAAAAATTTTCTTCCTAGATTTGCTCTACGGTCCCTAAAAATATCCCTCCCGCATTATTTATTCACTCCATAATGCATACCATCCAAAGACAACAATTTTGCCAATAAACTGTTACTCTAATGAATAATGCATGCAGCCTTCATTCTCTTGGCATGAACAAATACACTTTCAAATGGGAGGTGTGTGGCTCTATTTTTGTCTTCATTCCATTTTTAACTTAATATTCTTTAAAGGTTTTGTGGTGTCCTTCCTTGGGTGAACTCCACGGGGGAATGATTCTAATACTCTAATTAAGAGAAATAAACTGTGACTCAGAATCATAACTAGATGTCTATATGGTGTTTGTTACAGTGGCAGTAAGTTTGGATGTGGAGAAGGAAGCAAATCACCAAGAGTCTCAGCATAGGGGAAATGTGGACTTGACTCCTAGTAGGAAGGCATTGCCTGTAACTGTTTCAGACTGTGCCAACATTCATGATCATAGGTCCTCCTATTTATATGGTCAGGGTATGATGATGATGATGATAATGATGATCGTTGTTATGGATTGAATTGCATCCCCCAAAACGTGTGTTCATTTGGCTCGGCCATGATTCCCAGTGTTGTGTGGTTGTTCTCCATTTTGTGATCTGATGTGATTATCCGATGTGTTGTAAATCCTAACCTCTGATGTTAATGAGGCAGGATTAGAGGTAGTTACATTACATTAATGAGGCAGGATTAGAGGTAGTGATGTTAATGAGACAGGATTCAATCTACAAGATTAGGTTGTATCTGGAGTCAATCTCCTTTGAGATATAAAAGAGAGAATCAAGCAGAGAGGAGAGGGACCTCATGCCACCAAGAAAGAAGCATAGCAGAGCATGTCCTTTGGACCCAGGGTCCCTGTGCTAATTAGCACCTAGACCAGGGGAAGACAGATGACAAGGACTTCCCCCAGAGCTGACAGAGAGAGAAAGCCTGCCCCTGAAGCTGGTGCCCTGAATTCGGACTTCTAGCCTCCTCAGCTGTGACAGAATAAATTTCCGTTTGTTAAATCCATCCACTTGTGGTATTTCTGTTATAAGAGCATTAGATAACTAAGATGATAATGACCATTATTATTATTTTTATTATTTTGAGTGTCTACTAGAATCAAATTGACTGCATATGTAGAAAGGGATAATTGAAAAGCTCAGTGTCATCAGTCAGAACACGGCCATGGGCCAACTGTGGAACAGACCATCAGTTGCTCATATGCAAGGTGAAGCTGAAGCTGATGAACATTAGAAGAAGTCCACAAGAGCCAAAATATAACCTTGAGTATATTCCACCTGAATTTAGAGGCCATCTCAAGAATAGATTTGACAAATTGAACACTAATGCTGAAGACCAGATGAGTTGTGGAATGACATCAAGGACGTCATACATGAAGAAAGACAGGGAAGAAAGAAAAGATCAAAATGGATGTCAGAGGAGACTCTGAAACTTGCTCTTGAATATCGAGTAGCTAAAGCAAAAGGAAGAAATGATGAAGTAAAAGAACTGAACATTTCAAAGGGCTGCTCGAGAAGACAAAGTAAAATATTATAATGACATGTGCAAAGAGGTCAGAATAGAAAATCAAAAGGGAAGAACACACACGGCATTTCTCAAGCTGAAAGAACTGAAGAGAAAATTCAAACCTTGAGTTGTAATATTGAAGGATTCTATGGGGAAAATATTAAACAATGCAGGAAGCATCAAAAGAAGATGGAAGGAATACACAGAGTCACTGTACCAAAAAGAACTGGTGGACGTTCAGCCATTTCAGGAGGCAGCACATGATCAAGAACTGCTGGTACTGAAGGAAGAAGTCCAAGATGCACTGAAGGCATTGGCGAAAAACAAGGCTTCAGGACCTGACAGAATACCAACTGAGATGTTTCAACAAAAGGATGCAGCACTGGAAGCACTTACTAGTCTATGCCAAGAAATTTGGAAGGCAGCTACCTGGCCAACCAACTGGAAGAGATCCAGATTTGTGCCCATTCCAAAGAAAGGTGATCCAACAGAATGCAGAAATTATCTAGCAGTATCATTAATATCACACATAAGTAAAATTTTGCTGAAGATCATCCAAAAGCAGTTGCAACAGTCCATTGGCAGGGAACTGCCCTAAAGCCAGATTCAGAAGAGGACATGGAACTAGGGATATCATTGCTGAAGTCAGATGGATCTTGGCTGAAAGCAGAGAATACCAGAAAGATGTTTACCTGTGTTTTATTGACTATGCAAAGGCATTCGACTGTGTGGATCATAACAAATTATGGATAGCATTTTGAAGAATGGGAATTCCAGAACACCTAATTGTGCTCATGAGGAACCTGTACACAGATCAAGAGACAGTTGTCTGGACAGAACAAGGGGATACTGCGTGGTTTAAAATCAGAAAAGGTGTGTGCCAGAGTTGTATCCTTTCACTATACTTATTCAATCTGTGTGCTGAGCAAATAATTTGAGAAGCTGGACGATATGAAGAAGAATGTGGCATCAGGATTGGAGGAAGACTCATTAATAACCTGCAATATGCAGATGACACAACCTTGCTTGCTGAAAGTGAAGAGGACTTGAAGCAAGTATTGATGAAGATCAAAGACTACAGCCTTCAGTATGGATTAGACCTTAACATAAAGAAAACAAAAGCCTCACTACTGGACCAATAAGCAACATCATGATAAATAGAGAAAAGATCGAAGTTGTCAAGGATTTCCTTTTACTTGGATCCACAACCAACATCCATGGAAGCAGCAGTCAGGAAATCAAATGACACATTACATTGGGAAAATCTGCTGCAAAGGACCTTTTTAAAGTGTTGAAAAACAAAGCTGTCACCTTGAAGACTAAGGTGTGCCTGACCCAAGCCATGATGTTTCCAATAACTCATATGTATACGAAAGCTAGCCAATGAATAAAGTAGATCAAAACAGAATTATGGTGTTGGTGAAGAATATTGAATATACCACGGGCTGCCAAAAGAAGGAACAAATCTGTCTTTGAAGAAGTACAGCCAGAATGCTCCTTAGAAGCAAGGAAGGCAAGACTTCCTCTTACGTACTTTGGACATGTTATCAGAAAGAACCAGTCCCTGGAGAAGGACATCATGCTTGGTAAAGTTGAGGGTCAGTGAAAAAGAAGACCCTCAAGGAGATGGATTGACACTGTGGCTGCAACAATAGGGTCAAGCATAACAACAATTTTGAGGATGGCACAGGACCAGGCAGTGTTTCGTTCTGTTGTATGTAGGGTTGCTATGAGTCAGAATCGACTTGATGGCACCTAACAACGACAACTATACTAGGTGTTAGGCATTATGCTGAGGGGTTTGTAGGGTTTCTCAACCTTACCGCTACTGACATTTTGATTTTTGTTGTTGTGTGCCGTTGAGTTGATTTCATCTCCTAGCAACCCTATAGGACAGAATAGAACTACCCCATAGGGCTTCCTAGGCTGCAGTCTTTATGGGAGCAGATGACCAGGTCTTTTCTCCTGGCAAGCGGCTATTGGGTTCAAACCATCGACCTTCAGGTTAGCATCTGAATGCTTAACCATTGAGCCACCAGGGCTCCTTAGTGACATTTTAGGCCAGAGAATTCTTGATTTGGGATGGAGGCTGCCCTGTGCACTGTAGGATGTTGAGCAGCATCCCTGGTCTCTACCTGGTAGATGCCAGTAGCACCCTCCCCGCACTGTGACAACCAGACACATCTCCAGACATTGCCAAACGTTCCCTGGGGGACAAAATCCCCTCACTGTGAATCGCCAATGTGCATGATTAACTGCACCTCATAGTAGTCGTACACAATAAACGTATTATTAGCCCCATATTACAAAGGAAGAGACAGAAGCTCAGAGTGAGTGATAGCATGGAAATCTGGCCCAGGTTTTACTGCCACACCCATGCCAAGGCTACTGTGTTATATACAATGATTTAGTACACCAGTTCATCTTCTTTCTCCTCTTACAAGGATGACGTTTTCAGATTAGAAGTATGTATCATCGATATTATTAGTATTTTGGCATATCTGCATTGGATAATAAATATTATTTCATGCTTTGCTCCAAGATAATTTCCAATTCCTGAAATCCTTGTATAGAAGGTATAATATTACAATAAAATTCGCAATTGTTATAACAGTACTAATACTAACAACTTGTTGTTGTTAGCTGTCCTTGAGTCATCTCCAACTCACGGTGACGTTATGTATGACAGGATGAAACATTGCCCAGTCCTGCGCCATCTTCATGATCATCGGTATGTTTGAGCACATAGTTGCGGCTATTGTGTCAATCCATCTCAAACTCTTTTTTCTTCTCCCCACCACTAGTTACTGAGCACTTTCTATGTGGCAGGTTAAAGGACTGACCTGAATTACTGGCTTAATCGCAAGATTTGTGTGGTAGGTACTCTAAACCAAAAAGAAAAAAATCCCATTACCATTGAGTCGATTCTGAATCATAGCGACCCTATAGGACAGAGTAGAACTGCCCCATAGGGTTTCCAAGGAGCGGCTGATGGAGTTGAACTGCCGACCTTTTGATTAGTATCTGAACTCGACCACTGTGTCACCAGGGCTCCCATAGGTACTCTGGTTATTCTTTAACTCTAGGCGTTGTGAATAAGCTTTGTTTTGTTTCCTGCTGTATTGTGAGCACTTAAAATAGTGTCTGGCACAAGTAAGGGCTTGATACACCTTGGCTGAGTGAGTGACTTCATGAGGAGATGGTATCTTAGACAAAGTATGTAGCTTGCTCAAGATGGTGATGGAGCTTCAACTCAAACCCAAGTGGTCTGACCCCAGAGCCCTCTCTAGTACTCACTATGCCCTTGCTCAGGGTGACATCTAAGGTGCCCCAGATCTGCTGCCACTGAACCAGCAGGTATTTCATGATTTTACTTTCTTGTCAAATGTCCTGCCAGTTTCTTCTTGCTGGTTGGTGATCACAAGCACCCTTGCCCATCTTGCTTCACTTCCTTTGCTTACTCTATCACCTGGAATGCCTCCTTCAATCCTATTTGCCTAAATCTTTTTTTATCTTTCAAGACCCACTCAGCTCAATTGCAGCCTTCTTGAAAACCTTCCCTATACCCTCTCAGCTCTCAGGGTACTCAGGAAGCTTGCTACAAGTGCCATAGTCAAGGATTGATGAAGAGCTGGGCAAGACAGACATACCAGGGTTAAATTGCAAGTCTAACCCTAAAAGCCATGTGACCTTGGGCAAGCTATTTAACCTCTTTGAAATTTCTATTTTCTCCATTGTAAAATAAAGACAATAACATTGCTTTATATCACCATGTACTGTGAGGATCCAACGAGCAAATGCTTCACATAGTCCTTGGCACACAGCAAGTTCTCCATAAATTACTGCCATTATCAATGTCACATTCACGCTATCTTGTATGTTCTGTGATTGATTTTTGTATGTGTGCCTAATCTCTCCCACTACTTTGAAGGCTCCCAGAAAAAAAAAAAAATTGTTTCAGGGAAGATCTTTAATGTGCAGCAGAATATAGCAGAACAGGTAAAACTGTGGCCAAGAGATCACATCAAAGTTCAGAACAGTTTTCTCTTTTTGCATTCTCAACTCCGGTGTCTTTATCAACAGCATGGAAGAAGCCATTTCTATTTACTTCACCAAACCAGAAGGGCCATTAGCAAAATGGGTTTATTTATGTGGTAAGCAATCAGCTAGTGTCTCCTATGCAGCCAAGCTTCAGACCTGTAATAACTCATTATCAAACTGTCTGGATACTTCATTGAAGTCCCTGGGTCCTTTGAACATTGGCTTTGCTGATGTCTTTTTTTAATCTGTAAAATTTTGCTCGACATATAGCTTAAAGTGGGCTGATTACCGAGACACAGTACTAGTTGTGAGTGCCACTTGAGGGAAGATATGTCTCCACGTAGAGAAATTACCTGAAATTAAAAAAAAAAAAAAAAAAAAAAGTTGTCATTGAGTTGATCCCAACTCATGGCGACCCCATGTGTGTCAGAGTAGAGCTGTGCTCCATAGGGTTTTTAATGGCTGTGCCCTTTCAGAAGTAGATCACCAAGGCTTTCTTCCAAGGCACCTCTGGGTGGACGCCACCCGCCAACCTTTGTGTTAGTTACGGAGCGCTTAGCCGTTCACACAACCCAGGGGCTCCTGAAAGGAGATGTGAGTTCAGGGCCCAGCTTCTGCCCAGGAGGCTGCGTGGTTCGGTGGAAAGAGAACATCATTCACAGACAAAGAGGCCGGGCTTCTGGTACTAGTTTCCTCAGGACTTGTATGACCCTGGACAATTCAGAAAAATATTTTTGGTGCCTCAATGTTCCCATCTGAGAAATGAAGCATCTAAGTCAGGTAAGTCGTGAATTCCCTTTCATACTTAGAATTCTGCATATTAGAATTGGAGTTCTTATGTATGAGCCAATAATTCCACATTTTCCCCACTTTGGCTAAAATCCACATATTCCAAGATAAATATAACACATCTTGTTGTTTTGGAGCCCTGGTTGTGCAGTGGTTAAGAGTTTGGCTGTTAACCCAAAGGTCAGCAGTTTGAATCCACAAGCTGTTCCTTGGAAATCCTATGGGGCAGTTCTACTCTGTCTTACAGGTTCGTTACGAGTTGGAATTGACTTGACAGGAAAGGATTTGTTTTTGTTTTTGTTTTTAATGTTGATATTATTGTTAATTGACATTGAGTCCGCTCCAACTCATGGTGACTTTATGTACAACAGAACAATACATTGCCGGCCCTGTGCATCTTCATGATCATTGGCATGTTGGAGTCCATTGTTTCAGCTAAGTGAACACATCAGTCTTAGAAGAAATATAACCAGAATGCTCCTTAGAAGCGAGCATGGCAATACTGCGGCTCACTTACTTTGGACACGTCATCAGGAAAGACTAATCACTAGAAAAGGACATTGTGTTTGGTAAAGTAGAGGGTCAGTGAAAACAAAGGAAACCCTCTATGAGATAGACTGACTCAATAACTGAAACAATACCACTATAGAGCGCTCACATCCCATCAAAATGTCTACCACCCCCGACATACACACACACACTCAGCAGTTTGTCTATTTATCCCTCAATGTCCCACACATTTTCCTAATAAAGTATATACTAAAACTAAATCTTCCCAGTGGTGTGTTTATAATGTGGAAGACATTGCTATTCCCACCGCGGCAGTGGTGGATAAAAAATACATTCTTCTCTGTCTCCTGCAACCACTCTTTTATCCTCAGCCTTTTATCAGCAATTTGGAAGTGCTATCTTCTGCAAATTAGCACCACCTCCTGAGAAATTGTGCCAAGTTCCATTAAATGTAATTAGCATTCCCGTTGTTTCCTTCACACTGCAAATAACAGGGAAAAAAAAAAAATCTCCCTTTCCGAGTTACCATGAACACACATCATCCCAAGTTATACCAACAGTGTCAGCTGGAAGCAGGAGACAGAAGCGTCTTGACACCCAAGTCTGAGTGCACCTTCGTGGGGGCTGAAGTGGCAGGCTCAAAATCTTTATTCTTGGCTTTTCAAAGGAAAGGTTGGCTTCCCAAGATGGAGTTAAACAGCTGGCACGTTGCCTTTTGAAGTGAAGGTTTGAGGAACATGGGAAGATAATTCTTCCTTCAATTTATAACTGACCTGCTGTGGGGTTCCTGAGCAGGAGTCTTGAATATCCTAAAGCCATACAATTTTAAAGTTAAATGGTGGGACTCTGTGTAAGTTTACCAGATAAAAGAATTGAAAACGCAAACAGACGAACAAAAACTAACCAGTTGCTATCGAGTTGGTTCCGACTCATGGCAACCCCATGTGTGTCGGAGCAGAACTGTGCTCCACAGTGTTTTCAGTGGCTGATGTTTTCAGAAATAGATGGCCAGGCCTTTTTTGGGATGCTCTGGGTGGACTTGAGCCTCCAGCCTTTCTGTTAGCAGCAAGTGCGTTAACTGCTTGTACCACCCAGGGACTCAAAAAAAAAAAAAAAAAAAAAAACTCCCATGTATCTATTTTCCCTAGGATTTCATGATAGAAGTGACATTTTAATACCCAACAAGTAGAAGCAATATGAGCTCCGAATAAAGAACAGTGTTTAATAATGAACGTATTTTATTATTACTATCAAAAAGAAAACCAATCACTGTTTTACTCCCAATCGTTTTTTATGTCACATATTCACCAAGACTATGGGCACTTAGGCAAGCCAAGCCCGCATTTAGAAACCACTATTTTAAGAGAGAAGGAACCCTGGTGGCACAGTGGTTAAGGGCCTGGCTGCTAAGCAAAAGGTCATTGGTGCAAACCCACCAGCTGCTCCACAGGAGAAAGATGTGGCTGTCTGTTTCTGTAAAGATTTACAGCCTTGGAAACCCTATGCTGCCGTTCTACTCTGTCCTATAGGGTCGCGATAAGTCGGAATGGACTTGACAGTGACATTTTTCTTTTTTGTAAGGGACAGTGTCACTGCCACAAACCCATGTCCCTTCAAACCCCATTCACTTTAATACCACGCAACAGAATTTAGACACAACCATATACCTGTCCACGTCTGTCCTGAAGAGCTCAGAAAGGAGGGTGTTACTTTCAAATGTTTTGTGCAAAATTGAGTTCAATTTGACTGGCAATTTTTTTTTTTTTTCCTCAGAAGCCATTTTGTCTCTTTACTTCTTGCTTCCTCCCTTGTTTCAGGATTTGTCATTTCAATTACAGTACTGCATACTATTTTTACACTTCGCATGCAGTTTTTCAGAAACACTAGGGAAAGAGCAGTAAAGATATTAGGTGGTTGTTAAGACTGAGAATGGCTCTGGGAGGGTGGAAGAAATTTAGGGCATTTTTTATTTTCATCATCTATAAAGAAAATAATTCCATAGACCCATCCATGGTGAAGTCCACTTACAGGTCAAAGCCTCACAAATTGACTAAAGTAATATTGGCTAGCATAGTGTTATAAGTATTATGTTATACCAGTTAAATGACTTATTATGCCTTTTTGCTTTTCTGAGAGTTGAGGATGAGAAATAAAAACTCCCCGCCCTAGGCCACACTGAGAAATGACATGAAAGGCAAATCATTTGGTCCTCTCTTCAGAAAGAGTTCCGTCAAAAATAGTGAACCAGTTGCTGGAGGTTCCTTCATTCACTAAATAGTTTAGAGCACCTGCTCTGTGTTAGATGCTGGACAGCATATGAAGCATGTGGGGTCCTTGTGTCCATGGAATTTACTGTCCCTTCCCATTGCCAAGTGGGTCCAGTTCTCTTTATAGCTGGATCAATCTGGACTCTTTCCACGATAAATAACAAAAATTCTACTTGATCTGAGCTAAAAAATGGGGGTATTCATAATTATTAGATCATAAAATCAGGAAGGGCAGGAGATTATTGGAACCAAGTAATGAAATGGCAACTGGTCTACCACTCTCCACCTCCCATTTCTCTCAATAAATTCCCTTCTAGTGAAAATGGGCTTTTTCTACCAGCAGGGGGCAAAGCAGAGGCAGCTCTGGCCTTTTATCCTCACAGTTTTTTTATGAATCCAGTTACTTGTTCTTCTAGATTCCATAACTCTTCGTCCTAGTAGAGTTCTGATTTTGCCCATGTATTCACATATCCATCCATCTACATCAAGTTCATGTGACCCTGAGGATCTGATTGCATCTCCAGTTGGGGTTGGAGTGGGATAGGGGCTTAATAGGTCTAAGCCAGTCTTAATAATCCCACGTCTTTGTCTATATTACATTGTGAAAGCCAGCCTTATGTCAATCATTCGGTGATGACCCAGTTGGTTGACAGGTGGACGTTTGACCTAAACTGGCCCAATTAGAAGCAAGTAAGTTTAGTCTTCGCTGTTGAGTTACTATGATGTACAATATTTCATTTCCTTATTTTTAAGCTAGTTTGAGTCTGGCTTTTTGTTACTTGCAGTCAAAAGCTTTCGAATTGATGCACACCTCAAGACCAGAACTCTTCTTGGTTGATTCCATTTAGAAAAATCTTAAAGAAGGCTATTTCTCAGATAAGCTTGAGTCCTATGCAAGGAAATAGAGTATATTTACCTGGTCTGAGCTATACATGCCCATCTTTGTGGCTCTAATTTGTAACTTCTACCAAAACACATGTTTGGAGTAGACTTGAGCAAATGACTTATCCTGGCTGCAGGGATGGAGAAGCTGAAAGTGAGTAATCATTCACTCAACGTTTTTATTTGCTTCCAGCTTTATTGAAGTATAATTTCATATCATAAAATTCATCCATTGTAGATGTACCATTCAATTTTAAGCAAACTTACAGTTTACCGTCACCACACTTCTGTTTTAGAGCTTTTCCATCACCCCAGTAAGTTACCCTGTGTCTACTTTCAATCAATCTCACACTCACGCTAGGGCCAGGAAACCCCTGATCTGCTTTCTGTGTCTGTAGATTTGCCTTTTCTGGACATATCATGTAAATAAAATCATACAATATGTACTCTCCCGCTTCTGGCTTCTTTAACCTAGAAGAATGTTTTTGAGGTTCGTCCGTGTTCATGCCTGTATGGGTAGTTTCTTTTTATTGCTGAGAACTGTTCCATTGTATGGATATAGCACATTTTGTTTATCCATTCTCCAAGTGATGGATACAGGTCCAGATTTTCATTGTTACGTGCAATGCTGCTATGGACGTTCGTTTCCAAGGCTTTGTGTGGACGTATGTCTTCACGTCTCTTGTGTGGATTTTTATGAGTGCAATTGCTGGGTTGTATGGTTAAGTTGAACTTCTTAAGAAACCGATAAACTGTTTTCCAAAGTGGTTGTGCCATTTTACATTCCCACCAGCAACATAGAAGAATTCTAGTTGCACCGCATCTTTGCCAACTCTTGATATTATTTGTCTTTTGAATGATAGCCATCTAATGAGGATGTGGAAACCCTCATGGTGCGGTGGTTAAGAGCTTCGGCTGCTAACCGAAAGGTCAGCAGTCCAAATCCACCAGGTGCTCCTTGGAAACTCTATGGGGCAGTTCTACTCTGTCCTGTAGGGTGGCTATGAGTTGGAATCGACTGGATAGCATTGGGTTTGGAGGTTTTTTTGCTTTTTTTTTTTTGGTTTAATGAGCACGTAAGGAACCCTGGGGGCACAGTGGTTAAGGGCTTGGCTGCTAAGTCAAAAGTCTGCAGTTCGAACCCACCATCTTCCCCATGGGAAAAAAATGTGGCATTCCGGTCCCATAAAGATTCACAGCCTTGGAAACCCTATGGGGCAGCTCTACTCTGTCACATGGGGTCGCTATGAGTTGGAATTGACTCTACAGCAGTGGGTTTTTGGTTAATGAGTCGGCAGTGGTCCCTTATTGTGTGGCTTTTACTTGCATTTCCCTAATGACTGATGATGCTGAGCGTCTTTCCATGTGCCTGACCTTTCAGTGAGAAACCTTATTCACTTGTAAAATGAGGAGTCTCTTACCTATATCAACAATTCCCTTTCTTTTGTGAAGAAGTCAGCAAAGAAGTGGGTGTTGTTAGCTGCCCTGGAATCTACTCCGCCTGGTGGCAACCCCAGGTATAACAGAACAAAACGTTGCCCAGTCCTGCGTCATCCTTAGGATAGCCAGCATGTTTAAGTCCATCACTGCAGCTATTGTGTCTGTCCATCCCACTGAGTGTGGGGTGATGGGTTGTTGTTGTTAGGTGCCATCAAGTCAGTTCCAACTCATAGAGCCCTATATGACAGGGTAGAACTACCCCATATGTTTTCCTAGACTGTAATCTTTATGGGAACAGATTGCCAGGTCTTTTCTCCCTTGGAGCCACTGGGTGAGTTCCAACCGCCAACATTTTGGTTAACAGCTGAATGCTTAACCACTGCGCATCCAGGGCTCCTTGGAGTGGTGGGTGGAGGGGCCGACGAGAGAGAACAGCCCCTCTCTTATAGAAGGAATCCGAAATGTGGGGACAGGAAGCTGAACCTCTCCCTGCCCTGTTATATTCATAGAACTTACAGGCTAGTTGGGGCAACTGGGCATACACAGGGACACTGCCCTCATCTGTAAAGTCCGAGGAGCACGTGGTGGAGAAGGTGGGGTCTGGTTCATCTCCCCACCCTTCCAGCAGTGTGGCTTTGCTGTGGAAAGCCCCATGCTACCCTGCCAATTCAGGCTTTCTGTGGTTATCCCTTCCAGCCGCACGGTGGTGGGTGTTATTTCTTTTATCCTCTGATAAAATGACTGACTCTCTCAGTGTAAAGCAAGTCTCTGCACACGTTTCTCAGCCGGGTTGTGGTAATCTGTTCATCCCAGGAAAAGCTCACTTCTTAGAGAAGCTGGAAGGACTAGAGGTTCATGCATTCCCCCCGAGCAGCTCTGGGTCCAAAGAAACAGACACAATTTCCTCTGTTGCAAAGGTTGTAAACCCTCGAAAGCTCTGGGAGCAGAGAACTCAGTATCTGCGAGGCGAGGGCCCGGCAGCTCTAATGCCAGGGTTAGCTCACTTTCACACACAGGCAGGATGGACCCCAGCCAAGAGAACGCCCCACTAAGAGACCAGTGGCATGGTTAAGAGTATCTTTTAAATCAGATTTCCTCGGTTGGAAGCCTGGTACTACATGCTGTGTGTGTGATTTTGGAGAAGGTACTTAACGGTGTTAAGCTTCGGTTAACTCAACTGTAAAATGGGATTAATAACAATACCTGGTTCTTAAAATCATTGATAGGATTGAATGAGATAATGCATGTAAAGTGCTTCACGTTGTCCTGCATGTATTTAGTTGTGATAATTTTTATATTATATTTGATTTCACATCTTTAGCACTTGGGAAAAAAAAAAGCCTAACATGTATGTACACTGAGTGTTGCTTAAGCAGACACTGTTGAGCTATCCATCCATTCATACAGTACGTGCTTACAAAGCTCACTACCCAATTTTATAAATAAAGTTTTAGTGGAACACAGCCGTGCCCATTCATTTACATATCGTCTCTGGCTTCTTGCAGGCTACAGCAGAGTTGAGTAGTCGCAACAGAAACTGTATGACTTGCAAACTCTAAGATATTTATTATCTGGCCCTTTACAGAGAAAGTGTTCCTACCCCTGTTCTACAGACTGAACATAAAGTAGTGAAGAATATAAGGCGATAGTTCTGTCCTCGTCATAGTCAGGATAAGACAGACAATAAACAAATAAAGACACAATGTTTCATGGTAATAAGTGTCATGAAGAAAAATAAGGACGTATACTTCTGAAAATCAATCAGCCGGTGTAAACCCTATGGTGACAACAGTCCGATCCACAACCCACCATCCTGATGGTGCAGGACTGGGCACAGTTTCGTTCCTTTGCGCGAGATGTTGCCACGAGTTGGGAACCATTCATGACAGCTAACGACAACAACGAAGAGGATAGAGAGGCACCAGGGACTTGGTGGGGAAAAATACTTTAAAAAAAAGTTTCCGTCTAATCCCAGATTAAGGATCCCTGGTGGTACAGTGATTAAGGATTAGGCTGCTAACCAAATGGTCAGTGATTCAAAGCCACTCACTTCTCCAAGGGAGAAAGATGTGGCAATCTGCTTTTGTAAAGATTACAGCCTTGGAAACCCTATGGGGCTGTTCTGCTCTGTCCTATAAGGTCGTGGTTGCTGTGAGTCTCTATGAGTCAGATTAGATGCCTCTAACCCAGACACATGGCGTCGCTGTCAATTGGAACGGACTTGATGGCAATATATATCTCTCTATATATAGATACTTATTTTTTAAATTTAAATCCTAGATTGTCCTTGGGTGACACAAACAGTTTATGCTCGACTACAAACCTAAAGGTTGGCAGTTTGAACCCACCCAGGGATGCCATGGAAGAAAGGCCTAACAATTGGCTTCTATAAAGATCACAGCCAAGAAACCCCTATGTGGCAGTTCTAGTCTGTAACACATGGGGTTGTCACGGGTCAGAACCGACTTGCGGGCAATTGTTTTTTTTCATCCCAGATTGGAAGTTCAAAGGATCTCTTTAGTAATTTATTTACAAGTTAGTTTTCAGTAGAAAAATAAACACTGGCTACCCTATAAGGTCTCGTTGAGCACATTCCGAAATCACCCCAGGTTGCAAATAAATCCGGATGTGGCTTATCAGAAAAAACTGGCTTGAAAAGGGAGCCCTGGTGGTGCAATGACTAAGGGCTTGGCTTCTGACTGAAAGGATGGCTGGTGGTTTCAACCCACCCAGTGGCTCTGGGGGAGAAAGACCTGAGGATCTGCTCCAGTAAAGATTACAGCCTAGAAAACTCCATGGGGTGGTTCTACTCTGTCACATGAGGTCACTGTGAGTTGGAATCGACTCGGCTCGATGGGACTTAACAATGATAACAGAGAAAGACAACAAGTCGCCTTTACCACTTGGCAACTAGTGTATGAATAATACTTAATCCTTCCAACAAATATGTGAAAAGGTGCCCTGATCACAATTTATAGATAAGAAACCTCATGTACAGTTTATGAAATTGAGCAAAGACCCCTTGGCACCTCGCTGACTGGCATGTATTTATGCGCGTGAGAAGGTTTGGTCACGTGGAGAATAGTGACAACATCACCACTGCTTCCAGTGGAAGAGACGCTGGAGCTGTGGCCCTCTCAGCTGATTATATAAGGTCAAGGCCAGACTGAACAGCATCAGTTCTACAACCAAAGAAGGAGGCTTCGGGGCCTCAAGAGCTAAGGATGAGAGGACTAAGAAGTAGGTCAGCCATGCGAGGTAAGATTTTCTACCTTGTGTCTTATCTTCAGGAGGGTTTTCACGGTGGCCACTTTCTCAATGTAGGGTAGGTTGCTTATGATCCAAGCAAACTGCACTGTTAACGAGATTCTACCAGAAAACAGGATGTTTCCACAATATTCTAGAGCCGGAGTCAGCAATCGTTTCCTGTAAAGAAACATATAGTGGCATTTTAGGCTTTGCAGATTATACGGTCTCCACAAGGTAGCACAAAAATAGCCATAGATGATATGTAAATGAATGGGCATGGCTGTGTTCCAATAAAACTTTATTTACAAAAACAGAAGGCTGGCAGGATTTGGCCCCTGGGTTGTAGTTTGCCGGCCCCCGAAGGAGTCCCTGGGTGGCATAGTTGGTTAAGCACTCAACTACTAACCTAGAGGTTGTCGATTTAAACCCACACAGAGGTGCCTCAGAAGAAAGGCCTGGTGATCTGCTTCTGAAAGGTTGCAGCCTTGGAAACCCTACGGAGCACAGTTGTACTCTGACACACACAGGGTTGCCATGAGTCAAAATCGACTTGATGGCAACGGATTTTGGTTCTACTGCAGTTTTTCCTCTGCCTGGTGTGCTCATGAGGTCCACGGTGAGCTTATGCAACTCTCATATGCCTTGGCTCCTGTTCTGTCCCACTGACTCAGAGTCTCTGGGAGTGAAGACCAGCCATGTGCACTCGTGAGCAAGCTGTGCAGATAGTATGTGCCAGCAACAACACAACACAGGTTTGTTTCTTGCTTATGCAAAGTCTACCATGGGTCTCGGTGACGCTGCTGGGCAGTGCTCCTCCACGTAGTAACCCAGTAGTGCAGTTTGGTGGAGGCGCCACTGATAATCAAGTCTCCTAGGTTGATGCAGCCAAGAAAGGACAAGAGTGGCTGGTCATACAACAACAGTTAAATGACGAGGCCACTCACAATTTGGCCAGAGCTCGTCACATGGTCAAGGAGCCCTTGTGGCTCCACTTTTAAGTGCTCAGCTGCTAACTTAAAGGTTGGCGGTTCAGACCCACCCAGTGGCTCCTTGGGAGAAAGACCTGGCGATCTGCTCCTGTAAAGATCACAGCCCAAGAAACTCTGTGGGGCTTCTCTGTCACAGGGGGTCACTGTGAGTCGGAATTGGCTTGACGGCACCCAACAAGGACAACAGTTACATGGTCCTAACCAGCTGTAATGAAGTGGCAAATTGTAAGCCTCCCGTGTGCCAGGAAGGAGAACTGGATATGGGTAAACTAAACATTTTTGTTTGCTCAATTGATTGATTGATTGGTTGATAATCGTTACTAAGCAGTCTTATGTGTCCCCAGTGAAGACCCCATCTGTGTCATATTTATGGGGATGTAGTATTTGTATGGAAACCCTGGTGGCATAGTGGTTAAGAGCTGCAGCTGCTAACTAAAAGCTCAGCAGTTCAAATCCACCAGGCTCTCCTTGGAGACCCTATGGGGCAGTTCTACTCTGTCCTATGGGGTTGCTATAAGTTGGAATTGACTCGACAGCAACGGGTTTTAGGTTTAGGTTATTATTTGTATCACCAGAGTTTAACCAGTTATCCACTGGGGGGAATCTGAAAGCAAAACCCTCTCTAGATTTGAGGACAGACACTTCTTATTGCATTCTATTCTTGTGGAGTCCCAACCTAAAAAAAAACAAACAAACCCGTTACTGTCGAGTCGATTCTGACTCATAGCAACTCTACAGGACAGAGTAGAACTACTCCATAGGGTTTCCAAGGACTGGCTGGTGGATTCACATTGCCGAACTTTTGATTAGCAAGCTCTCAGCCACTGCACCACCGGGGCCAGGGTGGTGCAAATGGTTAAACACGGGCTGGACTACTAACTGAAATATCGGAGGTTCATACCCACCAAGAGGTGCCTCGGAAGAAAGGCTAGGTGATCTGCTTCTGAAAGGTCACAGCACTGAAAACCCTATAGAGTGCAGTTCTACTCTGCACACGAGGGATCTTGTATTTGATGTTACCAGCCATTACCAGTGTGGTTCATTCCGTATCTGACCTCACAATGTTTCTCTGTCTGCAAAAAGTCAAGCCCCTCCACACTGACCCAATGTCCCTTGACCACCATATTGAGTTTCAGCTGTTGCTCTATGAGCTATGCCAAGTGAGCACTCAACTCCACTTCCCACACTGATGTGGTTTGGTTGACTTTACTAATTTAGTTACAAGGCCGTAAATAATAATGCAGTCTCTCTTTGTTTATGGTTAACAATGCTGGCCCATTATAATTTTCTGTGACAGCCCATATGGTGAGTGATAAACTAACTCATAAAGCCGCCACAAGCAGCATAGGTCTGCTTTTATTTTTTATGACCATTTCTTTAATCGGATACACAATTAATGCACAGGGTTCACCTTTTTGTTTTATTTTTTTGTCAGATCCCAGTTGACTTGATGCATTCTGGGGTGTAAATTTTCTTGATGCATTTGAGGATAGGAGAGGGGAATGAAGCTGTCCAGCTCTTCATCTATATGGAAGGGTGCTTAGACAGGATTTTATTTTTTAAAGGGAAACACTCCAATTAGCTTTGCTTTCAAAGTTCATTTCCATTGAAAATGTAAAGCGATTCGATGTTCAGAATTGCTTGAAAGCATGCTCCCCGCCCCCCATTACTTAAGAGAACACAGCTCTAAAGATCTTTCCCTTGGAGAATAATTCTCCCTGTCTTCCATCGCTCCCAGTGGTTTGCTCCGTCTCCCCCATTTGCAGGGCTTCCTCTTGAACTGATTTACGATTCACCAAAATCGGTGGGAGAATTGGCCAGGCTGCAGACCCATTCGCTGTGCTTGCCGTTGGACCTGTGTCTGTTAAGTGCTGCCATTCCCACTTGGTCAGATGTTGTCAATTTAATGTGCACGCATGTTTCGCTTTTGTTTTTCTGAAGTACCAAGCTGACCACACAGGGGTGATTCCAACAACAACATAAAAAAAAAAAAACTCATTGCAGGTGGATTGTCCTTCATCTGTACCTAGAACTCTTTTTAAAAAGTCATGATTTCCCCGAAATTTTTGCACAGGGGTTGTTTCTCTTAGAGAAAAATTGTCCTGTGATTTTTTGTTTGTTTGTTTTGTTTTATTGTACAACTTCCCCATCTCCATATCTCCATAGTGAAAATTATGTTACCCATATGATGATAATAATAGCAATATCTAAACAATACCAGTTTTTCATATAGCACTTATTATTATTCCAAACGATCTTTTTAACTACTTTATATGTATTAATTCTTTAAATCCTTACGTAATTCTAGAAGGAAAAAAAAAATTAGTTGCTGCCAAGTTGATTCCAACTCATGGCGACCCCATGTGTGTCAGAGAAGATCTGTGCTCCATAGGGTTTTCTGTGGCTGATTTTTTAGAAGTAGATCACCAGGCCTTTCTTTCGAGGCACCTCTGGGTGGACTTGAACCTCCAACCTTTCAGCTAGCAGCTGAACATATTAACCATTTGCACAATCCACGGACTCCATGTATTTCTATAAGGAGGGAGCTATTAGTATTCCCATTTTTCAGATGAGGAAAATGAGGCTCAGAGAGGTTAAGTAAGTTACTGATATCACACAGCCAGAAAGGAAGAGTTTCTGGAAGCCTGACTCTTAGTGATGGGTCAACCTTTTCATCAGAAGCAGCTCAGGGCAAAGCTGACGTTCCAAAGGCAGGTTTGCAGACAGCCTTGCCACGTTTATGCCTTTGTATTGATTTATCTGGTCAGGGCCTTTGATTTTATTGGGTAGTACTTTAGGGCTGATAGATGAGATGGCACTAAGTATAGGGACACTGGTTTCTTCCCTTTCCTGTAAAAGGTGAGATGGTTCCCTGTGGTGTTAGAAATGATTGTGAGAGATTTACCTGGGGAAAATTATCTTCCCCTGCACTCCCCTGCTCTGTTTCTACTGTGAGTTATTATGATTAAAAAAAAAAAAAGCCAGAACATTTGCTTCAAGGTGAAAATATTTAGGCAAAATATTACCACAGGGAAAGTTTATTTTAAATATCATGTTGAAAAGAAGCATGTGTCAAGTGTAGGATTTTTTATGCCTAAAGCTCATCACGATACAGTAAAGCATTCGTTGCCAAACTTTTCCTATAAAGGGCCAGGTAGTCAACATTTTCGGCTCGTGGCCATCTCTGTTGCAACTACTTAGCTCTCCTCTTGTGGCAAAGAAGCTGCCATAGATAATACGTAACTGAATGAGTGTGACTGTGTTCCAATAAAACTTTATTTTCAAAAACTGGCAGCGAGCCAGATTTGGCCCACCGGCCCTAGTTTGCCGACCGTTGCTCTAAAGATATGGCCATGGGTTTAGGAGTAAGGAGGGACTTGGGTTTCTCTCCCGGCCCTGACATTTGCCAGCCTGGATGACTTTGGGCAAGACCCTGACCTTCTCTTAGCAGCTATGACCTCAGCTGCTAAGTGTGAAATTGCACTTACCTCTTACTATAATCATAAGAATTGAAAAGTAGCTGTGGAAAGTGCCAGATTCCATCAAAGAAATTACATTTTCCATTCCCAAACCCTTTTGTCTTCTACCTCTACCTACCTTCTACAATTTTTTTCTAAGTTATAATAGACAGGAATGACTGCCTGGGGGCGGTGGCAGCTCAATGGTAGAATTCTCACCCTCCATGAGCGAGACCCTGGTTCCATTCACTGCCAACGTATCTCATGTGCAGCCACCACCGGTCAGTGGAAGCTTGAGCAAGTTTCAGCAGAGCTTCCAGGCTAAGATGGACTAGAAAGAAAATCTTTGCAATCTACTTCTAAAAAATCAGCCAGTGAAAACCCTATGGGGCGCAGTTCTGCTCTGACACACATGGGGTCACCATGAGTCAGAGACAATTTGAAGACAACTGGTTTAATTAACAACAGTAATAGTGTTTACTCGTAATTATTATTTAATAAGCGTCCTACTGTTTATTTTCGGCAAAAAAAAAAATGTGCTTGATACTTTACATACATTATCCCTTTGAAGCCTTATAATGACTGCATGATCTACCTATTAACATCCCATATGCAGATAAGGAAATTAAGCCTTAGGTGAAGTACCACATTCAAAACTGCACAGTAAGGACATCGAGGTGTGTCCATATAGTCTATCTCAATGAATCCACCAAACAATGGGATATTATGGGATAGCACATGGAAACAGTTGGCATAGCGCCAGCCACAGAGTAGGCACTTAATAAGTTTTATGTTCTATCTCTCTCTGCAGATTTCAAATACTTAGGACCACAGAATACATTCTAAGGAAACCAAATTGAAGGAGGTGTGTGTGGGTAATTTTTTGCCTCCTAATGATTCCACCGTACCCTTGAGCATTTCCACGTTTGTGTTTAATCACAGAATCTCAGCCATGATGTTTCTGACAGGTAATTTCCTTAATGCAGTTGACAGAGATGGATTACATGGAAGATTCCATTGGATTCTGTGCTTTTGTCTGCAAGCGATAAGACTAGATTAGAGCTATCTGGGTCTAGTGCCTCCGATGATATTGCATCCTAATAATTCCCATGATAACATGGATCATCTCTGTGCACACACACATTCTTGGCCAGATGGGACGCGCCAGTTTGCAAAAAACCCTGCCACTTTTATTACACCTTGAGAAACATCTGGGCTGATCTTTGTGTGTCGGGATCATAAATCAATTTAGTCCTCAGAGATAGGCTTATTTATGCAGTTTATCTTCAAATACACTTGATTTTTTTTTTCCTGCTCTGACCAAAAGTGTTAAACGGCGAGCAGAAATGTCGAGATATTGGATTCCTCTGTAGAGTTTAAAGTCTTTACGCTGGTATATGAAGATCTGAGCATCCGTCAGACTCACAGGCACTTCGTGAGGCCAGTGACTGGTATTTCATTCCTGCTGTGTTTATCGTGTGCCATCGAGTCTATTCCGACTCTTAGCAACTCTGTAGGACAGAGTAGAGCTGCCCCTTAGGGTTTCCAAGTTTGTAATCTTCACGGGAGCAGACTGTCACATCATTCTCCTGGGGAGTGGCTGGTGGATTTGAACCACCTGCCTTTTGGTTAGCAGCTGAGTGCTTAACCATTGCCCCATGCTTGGGTACCAGCAAAGCCCGATCCGTTTTTAGACCAAAATACCAATGTCCAGTGACGACTCCCTGTCTGACCCTTTCTCCTCCTCTTCTCCAGCTTCGCTCACTCTTTGGTGTTGTTAGCTGCCATTGAGCTGAGTCGGCACCTTACTCACGGTGACGCCATGCACGATGGAACGAAACGCTGCCCAGTCCTGCATCATTCCCAAGGTCATTGATTGCGGACCAGACCATTGTGATCCATGAGACTGTCAATGGCTAATTTTCAGGATTAGATCGCCAGGCCTTTCTTGCTAATCCCTCTTAGTTTGGAAGCTCTGCTGAAACATGTTCGGCATCATAGCAACACAGAAGCTTCCACTGATGGATGGATTATGGCTGCAGTCTAAGTACGTTGGCCCGGGATCAAGCCCGGGCCTCCTGTATGGAAGGCAAGGATTCTACCAGTGTCTTAGTCATCTAGTGCTGCCATAACAGAAACACCACGAGTGGATGGTTTTAACGAAGAGAAGTTTATTTCCTTACAGTCAAAGTAGGCTAAAAGTCCAAATTCAGGGTGTCAGCTCCAGGGGAAGTCATTCTCTCTCTGTCAGCCTTCTCATCAGTGTTCCCCCGGACTAGGAGCTTCTCGGCACAGACACCCCTGTCCAAAGGATGTACTCTACTCCTGGCACTGCTTTCTTGATGGTATGAGGTCCCCCTGTCTCACTGCTCACTTCTGGCTTTTGTATCTCAAGAGATTGCCTCAGGACACAATCCAGTCTTGTAGATCAGGTCCTGCCTTACTAACACAACTGCCACCCATCCTCCCTCATCAATATCATAGAGGCAGGTTTACAACATACAGGAAAATCACACAGTCCCAGGAATCATGGCCCAGCCAAATTGATCCACACATTTTTGGGGGACATAATTCAAACCATGACAACCAGTGAACCATCACTCCCCCCCCGAGACTTTAGCACCTGGCATTTTTTGGTGTGCTTTCGAATAAGGAGATCAAGGGGATCAAGAGAGGCAGGGTCAGGGATGTTTGATGCCTCTAGGAAACAAGAAAGCTTCTATTTTACGGAATGTCCTTTAGGCTTTTCATGCCCCTCACTGTCAGCAGGCCGTTTCCCGTGTAATATCGTGGTCAATATCAAGAATAGAGATTTTATAGTTGTCTTGGGCAAATAGTTTTAGAAAAATGTACTCATAGTCTTACACATCAAGTCAACTTGATGGTGTTGGGTGTGCCCCCTCCCCTGGGAAGAATGTTCTGGTTTGTTTTTTAAAACTATTTTGATTATGAAAATTGTCAGACATAAGGAAAAGCAGAAGGAGTAATACAATGAACACCGTATACTCACCATCGGGATTTAATAAAGGAAATTCCCAGATACCACGACAAACCAAAACCAAAACCAGTTGCCATTGAGCCAGTTCCGACTCATGGGGACCCCGTGTGTTTCACAGCAGAACTGCTCCATAGGATTTTCATGGCTGTGACCTTTCAGAAGCAGATCACAGACAGCATGACACTTACCTTGAACTGCATAATGATGCATGTAAGAAAAGAGATTATCCTACATATAACCACCATGGTAGCATTATTGCAACTAACACCATTAAGTCCATCCTGTCATCAAACGCATAGCCTCTATCTGCTAACCAAAAGGACACCAGCTGCTCCTTGGAAACCCTATGGGGCAGTTCTACTCTGTCCTATGGGGTCACTATGAGTTGGAGGTTACCGCTCCGGGTTTGGTTTGGTTTTGGTTTATATTCAAATTTACTCACATTTTCCAGAAATATCCTTTATAACATCTTTTTAAAACATAGCTCTGTAGTCACTTTAAGCTACTAAAATTGTATGTAGGAGAGAATGGATCGTGGCATAAGATAGGATATAAACGCTTAATTTAAAGAAATTAGAAGTTTGAAATGTACCTGTCCTTTCTTTGTCCTTCTGAGAGATAATTAATCACTTAAAAAATCACATGAAGTCTCAAAGAGGAGTATACACATAATTTCATGCCGTAAGGAAGCCTTCTTAAAATTCTGGAAATAAATACAGATTTCTATAAAATAATATTTATCAGCATTTTTCCTAATAGTGAATAATTTGAAACAACCTAAATTTCTGACATAGAGAACTGGCTAATTTATGATGGTACTCTTGGAAAACACTCACCATGTACAGTCAAGTGAACAGAGCGGATCCCACCAGTGTGTGCGCAGAATCCCAGCACACATAGAACAAAAACCTGGAGAATATATTTATTAGTTTGTTAACCATAGTTATCGCTAGATAGTGGGATGATAAATCATTTTTATCACGTTTCAATTTTTCTTTAATTTCCACATTTTCTGCACGAAACATGGAATATTTTGGCAATTGAGTTAAAGAATTTTGAGAATCAGCCAACTCAGCAAGAGAGGGATTATCTCACTGGGTAGGACACCGAGGCACAAATGTGATAGAATAAAACACCCCCATGCCCATCTATTCTGCAGAGACTCCCGGCCACACCCTGAGAGCTGGAAAAGTCAGCCTAAGTGCTATCAGCTAGAACAAAGAAAATATAGCCCACTTTCCTGTGCTTCCTTTGGCTTTGTAAGTCTTCCATTAAAATGCTCTGATATTGTCTGAGTAGGGTATTAAGAAAAAGATATATAGATATAGTATAGTATATAGGTTTTATGAAAAGAACTACAGTTAAATTTTGCACTGCAGTTAGTTTAAAAATGCAATTTGGAGGCGGCTTTTCACTTTATGTTAGAGGAGTCATGTGTGGACCCTAAGTGATGTTAGGCAGGAAGGGGCTGTTTTGTGGGGTGTGTGTGTATGTGCATGTGTGTGTGTAGCCATGACATGCTTTTGGAATTAGGTGAGCATGTTTTCTTTAACGAAAAATGGAAACTGCAGAAGCCATAAATAAGCCTTCTGCAAAGCTTATTCATCATAAGTTGAGTAGATAGGTAGATGATAGGTAGATAGATGTGTGTGTGCCTCCACGTGTGTGGCCATGACAGGTTTTTGGTGGTATATATGTACATTTCCTTTAATGAAACACAGAAACAGCAGAAGCCATAAATAAGCCTTGTGCAAAGTTTATTCATTATAAAGTTGAGTAGATCGGTAGATAGATGGATGGACGGATGCTAGGTGATAGATAAATAGATGTGTGCGTTTGTGTGTGTGTGTGTGTGGTGGCTAGGTGAGAGATGAATGGATGTGTGCGTGCGTGTTTGTGTAAGAGTCACAGACTGTGTATTTCAGTACACTTTCTTTCATGACACATAGATACTGCACAGCCCACAAAGCCTAGTTACCAAGTTTTATCCATGATAGAATGGAATATATCTCTATACAGACAGATATGTACATATATGCAGGTGTGTATATTCGTGTGTGACCCCACAGCACTGTGTGTGTGTAGCCATGACACACTTTTTGAACAATATATGCATGTTTTCTTGAATGAAAAATAGAAACTGTACAAGTCACAAATAAGCCTTGTGCAAATGCTGTTCATTATAAAGCTGAGTATACATATAGATACAGATTTAGATATGGGTATGGATAGATATTGATACGGACATAGGTATATAGATACAGTATGTAGATAGGTGTGTGTATGCAAAAAGTATTCATTATAAAGCTGAGTATAAAAAAAAACCACAACCCATTGCCGGCGAGTCAATTCCAAGTCATAGTGGCCCTATAGGACAGAGTAGAACTGCCCCGTAGGGTTTCCAAGGAGCTGCTGGTGGATTCATACTGCCGACCTTTTGGTTAGCACCTGAGCTCTTAGCCACTGTGCCACCAGGCTCAAAGTTGGGTATAGATATTTATAAAGATTTGGATTCGGATATGAATAGATACAGGTAGTGGATATGGACATAGATATATAGAAATAGTACGTAGATTTATATATGTGTGTGTGTGCGTGTGTGTGAGTAAATCAGAACAGACTGTGCCGCAAACTTATCCAGTAGGCATTTGCTCATTGTACCACTTTCAGCATTGCTATCCTGACTTAGGTGCCCAGCACCAGACTGTGTTTTTTCTGCAGCACCCTTCATTTCTACCATTTCTTACCTTGGGTTCTGATGCAGCTTTGCCTTGTGATAGCAGACAGGATGGTTGTGAGTGATGGTGCAGAGCACGCCCCGGAAGAACGGACGAGCGCCATCGAGGTGGCTGCTAAGATGCAGGTTTCAGAGTATGAGGAGCTTTCCGGAAGTGGTCAGCGGAACAGAAGGTAGAGACCAGCAGAAAGGTCGGAGCTGGAGGAAGAAGTCCTTTGACTTCGTGAGGGCATAATTGCTGCTGGGAGGGATGATCAGCCATTTAATGAAGGGTTGGTTCTGGAAACGGGCCAGAGGCAGGTCAAGACTTCCAGGCATCTAAAGAGAAGTCTGACTGGTTTCTAGTTGATGAAGCCAAGGAGGATGGTATCTATGTGGGGACTCTGCTATCCAGTGAGTTTCCCCATTTCCGGAAATGCATTGCCTTCACCTCAAAACACAACCCCCCACCCACACACACTATACAAAGGACCTAGTCATTCTGTGAAGCATAATCATCTGTATCTCATTGTCTTTTAGTGTGTAAACTCACCTACCACTGACAGCAAGGTGGTGTAGGCTGAGCATTACTGAGGAGATCCAGGTCAGCGGTTCCCATAGTGTCCACAGATAGCTGCAGGGAATCCCTTGCATAACTTTCTCAACACGTCTGGTGAATAGTTTTCTTTCTTTCCTCTGGCTTTCTAGAAGAATCTGTTCTTGCTAGTCTATATTATATCCTCATTGCCTGTGGCCTGAAATGGACCTAACCAAAATACAGGAGGGAAAACAAAGGGCTGTCTTAGTCCTCTAGTGCTGCTATAACAGAAACACCACAAGTGGGTGGCTTTAACAAACGGAAATTTATTTTCTCACAGTTTAGGAGGCTAGAAGTCCGAATTCAGGGTGCTTGCTCAAGGGGAAGGCTTTCTGTCTCTGTTGGCTCTGGAGGAAGGTCCTAGTCTCTTTGAGCTTCTGCTCCTGGGCGGTCTTCATGTGGCTTGCTGTCTCTCTTCTGCCATCTCTGCTTGATCTGCTCATTTTTTATCTTGTAAAAGAGATTGACTCTAGACACAGCCTACACGAATCTTGCCTCATTAACATAACAAAGACAACCCATTCCCAAAGGGCATTATAACCACAGGCGTAGAGGTTAGGATTTACAATACATATTTTGGGGGCACACAGTTCAGTCTATAACAAGGACCATTATCTTAATTGACATAGAAGGCCATTGGGCAGGACATCGGTTTTGTGACCCAAATGCGGAGTCACCTGTTGAGTGATGACAAAACCCTCAGAAGGCCACTAAGAACCAGGAAACCATTGACGTGTCCAGCACAATTGCATATAAAATAAAACAAAAAGAATCCTTCCAGAGTCAGCTGGCCTCATTATTTGTCAACATTAATAAGCACTGATGCTGTTCACTCTTCAGTAAATTCCCAACAGAGATTTTGACTTTTAAGCTAGGCACCATTTTTTTTTTTTCCCAATGAAACTCTGATATCCAGATAATTAGCTAACGGGGGCATAGGAAGTGACCAAGGATAGAAAGGACCATTGGGAATGTTGGCAAGAGGGCAGGAGTGTAGAATGGTGTCACTACACAGATAACAGCGCCATCTGAAATGCTCCAACAAGCAGAATGAAACTGTTGTTCTCCAGGCCAGTTCTCCCAACTGTGTAGAGTAAGTTGCACATGGGCGCTTATAGAGTTCCTCACAGTCACTGTATCACTCACTTGCTCTAAGAGTTAAAATGGGCTTATACACATGCACGCACACACACACACACACACACACATACACACACACTAAACAAGGGTTCGCCATGCTTCAGAACATATTAACTGTTTAAAGAATCGTCTAGAAAGCTATTTTTAAAAAATTCAAGTTCTGACTGAAATAATTCAGTCATGAGCTGTTGGGGATTGACCCACTGAAGTTCACAGGGTTTTAACTGACTGATTTTCAGAAGTAGATTTCCAGGCTTTTCTTCCTAATCTTAGTTTGGAAGGTCTGCTGTGAAATCTGTTCAGCATCACAACAACACACAAGCCTTCACTGATAGACAGTGGTGGCTGTGCATGAGGTGCGTTGGCTGGAAATCAAACCCGGATCTCCCCACGTGGAAGGTGAGAATTCCACCACTGAACCACCGCTGCTCCCATGAAACATCTGGATAGACAAATACGTAGAGACCAAAGTTTAGTAGTGGTTACCCGGAATGGGAGAGCACGGGACAAGGCGAGTCATTGCTTAGAGGACACTGAACTTCTATTAAGGGTGATGGAATAATATGGAAACGTATAGTGGTGATGGGTGCATGACATGATGAATGTAACCAACGTCACTGAATTGTACATGTATAAAAATGCCAAATTGGCAAATGTTTTGTTATATATATTTTTACCACAATAAAATGAGTAAAAAATGCAAGTTCCTGGGCTTCTCTTCAATCATCTCAATCAGAACCTTGAGGAAGGGACTTCAAGAATGTATGTTACATGCTTCCCCTACCCCTTGTATGATCCTGATGATCAATCAAGTTTGGGAACCCCTAGGGTGTCCAATGAATTGGACAATGAATAAGGAAGACCAAAGAAGAATTGATGCATTTGAATTATGGTGTTGGTGAAGAATACTGAATATACCACGAACTTCCAGAAGAATGAACAAAGCTATCTTGGAAGAAGTAAAGGCAGAGTGCTCCTTAGACGTGAGGATGGGGAGACTTTCTCTCACTTACTTTGGGCATGTTATCAGGAGGGACCAATCCTAGGAGAAGGACATCATACTTAGTAAGGTAGAAGGTCAGCAAAAAAGAGGAAGACCCTCAATAAGATGAATTGACACAGTGGCTGCAACCATGGGCTCAAGCATGGCAACGATTGTAAGGATGGCACAGTATTTTGTTCTTTTGTACTTAGGGTCTCTCCAAGTCGGAAATGACTCGATGGCACCAAACAGCATAACAACCAGGTACGAATGTGATATGATTAGAACATAATGAAACTGTGATCCATAACCTAGAGAGAAATCCATCTTAATTCTTTGTACTCACACATACTGTTTATAGTCAGTGCTCTCTTCCGGAGGAACCCTTCTCACCCCCTCCCATTTTTTAATATGGAACTTTGTCATGGAAATGGATTTCCTCACTCTTTAATATTTGATTGGAGAAGTAATTCCGGTCACGGTACATCAGAAGACTGCTTTTTGCCCCCTGTTTCAAATAAGAACTATAATCCTCTGCTGACAAAAAAATCTCTATAGCATTTCTTGAGTACTTTAGAATTCGCTGTGACAAATGGCGTCTTGAGTTGTACAGTCATCCTCATGGCTTGTAATACATCGTTTAATGAATTGATCACAGTGGAATGTAAAGTCAAGGCAGCATTTATTTTGTATGTTATATTGCATATAATTTTTAGAGTTGACATTTATAACCATGGAAGCTGTTATTTTACATATCATCTTCAAACCATATCAGCCTTAAACACATTTAAATTTAATAAGCAAGTAGATTAGATTTGCTTTTAAGCTAGGCATATCATTACAGTGCGTGTTTCCGTCAGGAGGGCATACTCACAATTAAATACTGTCTTTAGTTATCTTAAAGAAACAAAAATTATGAAGAAGGGGGTTAGAGTAGACGCTGAAATAATTAAGTGTGAAGCCCAAAGAAGACTCTCTGGCAGACAACTCTGAGTATTAGCCCTCTAACCATCGAGGCGAAAGAGTCATTTGGTTTTATTAACCGTCATCAGGCAACTTCGAGGCTGAATGCAAGCATTGGGAATGAAATGCAAATTCTATAATAGGAACATCATTGTGATAATAATTTATTAAATTTCCCTAGCCGTCTCCCTCCGAGGAGGGCACCGCAAAGGGCCCTGGTGATTAATTTTCAACATAGTTTAACATTTTATTAGAGGGAAACAGTTTTTAATCTATCGATGCCCTTTCTGTACAATTCCATGAGCTGGTTTCAAAACCAGAAGTAAAGAAAAAACAGAGGAGGAAGAAGAGAAGGAATTCTGGCCAGCAGTCATCATCGTGATATGAAATATCTCAGACTTCCTTGTGCCTTAATGGCATTTGATTGCTTTAGTCTCAGGGCAGCTCTTCGGTGTTTTCTGAAAGGAGAGTTTGCTTGTGAATCTTAAGCTAGGGGAAGGGCAGTTTTCAGGGGAGGAGGTTCATCTAAGAGGGTCGGGGTGGGAAAGGTGCTGGACTAGAAGTTCCTCAGCATCCTCATCACAGTGGTTGGTTGCCATCAGGTCAACTCTGACTCTTGGTGACCCCATGTGTGCAGAGTAGAACTGTGTTTAAGGTGCTCAGTGGCTAATTTTTTGGAAGCAGATCATCAGGCCTTTCTTCCAAGGCATCTCTGGGTGAGTTCAAACCACCAACCTTTCAGCTGGTAGTGGTATTTAGACAAAGGCTGCAGAGTAAATGCCGACAGAGGTCAGAAAGGTCACCTAAATAGGGGTTAGAACGAAAGGCAGTTGGTGAAGACCTGGGTGGAACTCTTCACCTCACTCAGATGTTGACAGGCTGGAGCCAACTTTGAGAAGACTACAGAGAAATCCCAAAAGAATGCAAGGTGGGATCCTGGAACAGAAAAGCGAGAGAAGTGGAGAAAATAATGAAATTTTAACATGATCTGCTGTTTGGTTAAGTCTTATAACATTGGTAATTTCCTAGTTTTGGTAATTGTGCTGTGATTAAGACATTAGCATTAAGCTGAGTGGAGGATATACAGGAATCCTCTGCATTATTTTTGCAGTGTTTCCATAAATATAGAATTATTTCAAAATAAAACATTTAAAATAAAATCAATAAAAGTCAAGTGTGAGACATTAAAAAAAGTATAAGGCTTAAGGCTTTCCATTTGGCCAGTCTCACACATTTCTGAGAACAATATAAAAACATCAAAGTCTTCAAAGTCTTCATCATTAGATGAATGGGTGAACCAAATGTAGTCTATCCATACGATGGAATATTACTCAGCCCTAAAGAGAAATAAAGTTCCAATACATGCTCTGGCATAGATGAATTTTGGAAACACTATGCTGAGTGAAGTAAGTCAGATACAAAAGGTCAAATATTGTATAATCCCACTTACAGGAATGTCATGGATTGAATTGTGTCCCACCAAAATATGTGTCAATTTGGCTAGGCCATGATTCCCAGTTTTGTATGATTGTCCACCATTTTGTAATCTGATGTGATTTCCCTATGTGTTATAAATCCTATCTCTATGATGTTGAAGAGATGGGATTATTAGCAGTTATGTAAACTCAATCTACAGGATTAATCTACATCTTAAGTCAATGTCTTTTGAGATATAAAAGAGAGAAGCAAGCAGAGAGACGGGGGACCTCATACCACCAAGAAAGCGGTCCTGGGAGCAGAGCGTGTCCTTTGGACCTGAGGTTCCTGCTAGTAAAACCTCCTAGACCAAGGGAAGATTGATGACAAGGACCTTCCCCCAGAGCTGACAGAGAGCAAAAGACTTCCCCTGGAGCTGGCTCCCTAAATTCGGTCTTCTAGCCTCCTGTGAGAGAATAAGTTTCTCTTTGTTAAAGCCATACACTTGTGGTATTTCTGTTATAGCAACACTGGACAACTAAGACGATGAAATATCTAGATGAGGCAAATGAATAGAGACCAAAGTTTATTTCTGGTTACCAGGGCCTGGGCAGAGGAAGCGGGTGGAGATTAACTGCTGAAAGGATACTGAGTTTATGTTGGGGGATGAAAAATTTGGGGAGATAGTTGTGATGGTAACAAACATGGTGAACGTAATTAATGTTGCTGAATTGTACACTTAAAAGTGGTTACAATGGCAGACTTTTTTTTTAATGTATTTACCACAATAAAATTAAAAAAAAAAAAAGAAGAAGATTGCAGATGGAACTAAGGTTGCTAATTAGTTGATCTGGAGATGGGGAGATTATCCTGGAGTATCTGGATGGGCCCAATGTGATCACAAGGGTCCTTATAAGTGGAAGAGGGAGGCAGAGGAGAGAGAGAGTCAGAGAGATGGACAGACATCACCAGAGATATAGCTCAGGTGTGGCAGGTATGGCGCACGCCCTGGGGACCAGTTGAAGGGAGCCCATTGAGCAGTTTCTGTGAACGATCGAAGTTGCCGTTGCCAGCTGTGAGAGATCATTTAGCCAGTTAAAACAAATACTTTTGTATTTGAGAGCCTGCATGCGTCAAGGCAGACTGTGTGATCTTGCTCTGCTGAGTGCAGAAAGAGAAGACGCTGAAAAAAAATGACTTCGAGCACATCATAGACCAATTTTCAAAAGTGAAATCAAGGAAGGTGGAGCTGTAATTTTCATGTAGTGCCATAATGTGTTGAGTAAAAAATTAATGAGCTTGGCTTGTATTTTTGAGCTGATATTATGGTAAAGTTATCTAAAAGAGAGGTCTCAGATGTTTGGACAGGACTGCAATTTCAGTGCTTGCCATAGCTGCTATTTTCCATAGATAGGCCTCTGGCAGTCACTGTCTTAAAGATGGAAGGGGCTGTGAGCCAAGAAATGCAGGCCACCAGTAGAAGCTGTGGCAGGCAAGAACATAGCTTCTCCTCTGGAACCTCTGAAAGGAACACAGCCTTGCTGACACTTATCTTTAGCTCAAAGATCCGTGTAAGACTTCTGAACTACAGAACTGTGCAGAACTGTGAAATAAAACATTTGTGTTGTTTTAAGCCATTCTGTTGATGGTAATTTGTTGCAGCAGCAACTAATGGTTGTTAGGTGCCCTCGAATCAGTTCTGACTCATAGTGACCCTATATGCAACAGAAGGAAACACTTCCTGGTCCTGCGCCATCCTCACAATCATTGTTACGCTTGCAGGTAATCAATAGAACAGCAAATAAATACGTATATGGTCCTTACACATGCAGGCGCTGTTATCAATGTTTCGCATGTATTGCTTCTCTTAATCCAATGAGGTAGGTACTACATTTTACTCTCCTTTATAGAGGAGGAGGCTCAGACAAAGATGATGACTTGTCCAGCGACATGCAGCTAGTGTACAACAGAACAGGAAATTAGACGGTGACCCAGAACCATGCTCTTAAGCAGCAACCACAGACAGATAGCTTGATAAACTAGCACTGTACTGTAGTAGGGAGCCCTGGTGGTGTAGTGGTTGAGAGCTCGGCTGCTAACCAAGAGGTCAGCAGCTTGAATCCACCAGTTGCTCCTTGGAAACCCTATGGGGCAGTTCCACTCTGTCCTATAGGGTCGCTGTGAGTCGGAATCAACTTGACAGCAATGGGTTTGGGTTTGGTTTAGTCCTCTAGCATATCAGGAGTTTTGAAACTTCATTGATTACTCAATCGTTTTGTTTTGGACTCTCTCCCTCCCTCTTTCCCTGCCTCCCTCCCTCCTCCTCCTCTCTCACTCCCTTCTTCCCTTCCTTCCTCCCTCCTGCTCCTCTTCTACCCCTCCCACTTCTTTCCAAAGGAAAGCAAAGAAATAGGTTTGGCTCAATAATTTTGAAGCCTAAATCAGTATGTCCCATAGTCAGAATGATAATAATTATAATGATGCAATTTGTTCAGTGCTTGTATGTATTGTATGGAGTTCTTGGGTGGTGCAAACAGTTAACAGCTAACTGGAAACAGTTTGGCATTTTCTCAGAAAGTTAAACATGTAATTACCATATGACCCAGCAATTCCACTTCTAGATATATACCCAAGAGAGCTGAAAGCAGGGACTCACACAGATAGGTGTACATCAATTTTTCATAGCAGCACTATTCACAATAGCCAAAAGGGGGAAAGAACTCAAATGTCCATCAACTGATGAATGCATAAACAAAATGCAGCATACCTGTAGAATGGAATATTATTCAGCCATAAAAAGGAATGAAATACTGTTACATGTCACAACATGGGTGGACCTCAGAAACATTATGCTACATGAGAGAAGCCAGACACAAAGTTTCATATAGTGGCTGATTCTGTTTATGTGGAATATCGAGTTCATAAATCCGTAGAGACAGAAACCAGATTGGTGATTGCCAGCAGAGGGAGAATAGAGGGTGCTTACTTAATACATATGAGGTTTTCATGTATATTCCAATATATATGAGTTTGCTACTAGATAGAGGCAATGGTTGTCCCCACATAACGCAAACGGTTTGCACTTCTTGACTACTAACCTAAAGCTTGACAGTTCAACCCCACCCAGAGGTGCCACAGAAGAAAGGCCTGGCAATTTCTTCCATAAAGATCACAGCCAAGAAAACCCTGTGGAGTTCATTTCTACTCTGTAACACCTGGGGACATCGTGAGTCAAAATTGACTCGGTGGCATTGGGTTTGGTTTTGGTTTCAGTGCCACTTAATTAGACACTTTAAAATGGTAAATTTTAAAGACTACGGCCTTCAGTATGGATTATACCTTAACATAAAGAAAACAAAAATCCTCACAACTGGACCAATAGGTGGCATCATGATAAACAGAGAAAAGATTGAAGTTGTCAAGGGTTTTATTTTACTTGCATCCATCATCAACGCCCATGGAAGCAGCAGTCAAGAAGTCAAATGACGCATTGCATTGGGCAAACCTGCAGCAAAACGACCTCTTTAAAGAGTTAAAAGCAAAGATGTCACTTTGAGGACTAAGGTGCGCCTGACCCAAGCCACGGTATTTTCAGTTGCCTCATGTACACGCGAAAGCTAGACAATGAATAAGGAAGACTGAAGAAGAATTGATGCCTTTGAATTAATGGTGTTGGTGAAGAATATTCACTATACCATGGGCTGCCAGAAGAATGAACAAATCTGTCTTGGAAAAAGTACAGCCAGAATGCTCCTTAGAATTGAGGATGATGAGGCTTCGTCTCATGTATGTTAGACATGTTATCAGAAGGGAACAGTCTCTGGAGAAGGACATCATGCTTGGTAGAGTAGAGGGCCAGCAAAGAAGAGGAAGACCCTCAATGAGCTGGATTGACACAGCGGCCGCAACGATGGGCTCAGGCGTAACAGTTGCGAGGAGATGGCACAGGACTGGGCAGTGTTTCGTTCTGTTGTGCGCAGGGTCGCTATGAGTTGGAACTGACTCAATGCCACCTAACAACAGCAACAACAATTTTATGGTATGTGAATTTCAGCCCCTAAAAATACAGGTAACAAAAAAGAGAAGAAGAAAAAGAAACATGCTATTGGAAGTAACAGTCGGTGTAGGTTCCAAGGATTGCGTTTGCTGCATTGTACACAGACTGAGCACTACCAACTGTGCTTGCAGGAAGACCCCAGAAATTGATGCCTGGAGAAGCAAAGTCTATCTGGAGAGTAGGGATGGAGGCAGCTCTAACCAGGGCTCATTTTCAGTTCCGAGGGTCCAGTGGGGGATGACCATCACCACTCTGTGACTACCCTCCTCCCCAGAGGAAGTGAACAGCATGGGAAGGTGACAGCTCATAATGTCAGAAACAGAAGATGAGAAAATGGGAGCTGGATGACGTTTTACGGCAATGCATTTTTAACTCCACGTCTGTGTAGGGGGGGATGTTTTAAGGAGCTAAGAGCTTAAAAGCAGATGAGATTTCCTCCAGTGTGATAATAAATACCCCAAAGTGCCCTTTTATGTTTAATAATTCAGGATCCACTGAGTGTTTAAAGGTTTTCCCGATTTATCATTTGAAAAATCGAATGGTAATCGGTTAAAAAGTAATAGATGAGAAGGGCGTTCGAGATGTGCCCGCGAATGGTGTGCTTTAAAATGTCTTTCGAAAGGATGGCTGAGTGTTGTAGGCAGCAGGCGCCTGAAGGTTTGAAAGTTTTAACACAGCCAAACACCTGTCATGCCATTGTACACGCATATGCAAAAGAATGGCATCCTCTGTCATCCATGGCGCATCGGCCAATAACCTGTGCGGTGTTTGAATCACGTAGGATGAAAAGAACATTGTGGAGCCCACTTTTGTGATCACGCGCATTCTCAAATGTGCTCTGAATGGAGACACTCACAATCACAGAGACAGGTCCCTAGGAAATTCTGGAGAGGAAGCAAAAAGTTTGACAGTCGTTACTTTTTTTATTTTTGGTTTGGGACTTGAACAGGTAGCATCCAGGGAAACGTTTTGCATTGTTCTGGCCTGTAAATTGGGCTCCACCTGGAACATAATGCTCAACTCTTTCAGCAGGCTTTTGTAGAAGGGGGCTGGTCTTAGTTCTCTAGTGCTGCTGTAACAGAAATAGCACAAGTGGGTGACTTTAACAAACAGAAATTTATTCTCTCACAGTTTGGGAGGCTAGAAGTCTGAATTCAGAGCACCGGCTCTAGGGGAAGGCTCTCTCTCTGTCTGCTCTGCGGGAAAGTCCTTGTCTTTTCTCAGCTTCCGTTCCTCTGTTTCTTGGCAATAATGTGATGTGTATTTTCTCCTCCGTTTGTGCTAGCTTTCTTGCTTGCTTAGTCTGCTCTTTTATATTTCAAAAGAGGCTGATTTAAGACATACCCTACACTAATATAACCTTATTAACATAACAAAGAAAATCCATTCCCAAATGGGATTATAGCCACAGGTATAAATCCACTGCCATTGAGTCGATTCCTGCTTACAGCGCCCCCGTAGGGTTTCTAAGGCTGTAAATCCTGAAGGAAGCAGACTGCCACATCTTTCTCCCGAGTAGCTGCTGGTGGTTTTGAACCGCTGACCTTTCAGACAGTAGTTGAACACTAACACCACAGGTATAGGGGTTAGGATTTACAACACATATTTTTGGAGGGACACAATTCAGTCTATGACCAAGCCTGATTTTTTTCTAGATAATAAGCATGATACTACGCTTCTCATGTTTAAGGCAAGTGATTTTTCCCCAGGTGGATGGGATCATGGCGGCACTAAATTGGCCTGGAGCATGGAACAATCTGAATGTACAGAGGCTCCATGGATATTCTCAGACACCTCTTAGAAAAGCCCCAACTGTACTTTGCCCTAATTCAGAAGAAGTTTTGCACCTCTGTTTATGGTGTGCCCGCCAGACAATGCAGTAGGCACTGGGGACGCTGTGAGACACCACCCAACCGTTGCAGTCTTTGCAAAGAGCTTACATTTCCTGGAAGAGGAGAAACCGCCAAGGAAGCATTGTGACAGAAGCTGTCAGCTGCCTACCCAGTAGCCATTTGTCCCTTCGTCCTGGGTGGCACAGTGGTTAAGCACTGAGCTGCTAACTGAAAGGTCCAAGGTTTGAACCCAGCAGCGGCTCCACAGGAGAAAGATGTGGCAGTCGGCTTCCATAAAGATGACAGCCAGGGAAACCCTATGGGGCAGTCAAGCCGTGAGGGGCTCGCCGCCCACTGATTTCACTGGCGTTCTGAGTACGTCCAGAGGGCTAATCCTCAGAAGGACCTGCAGTCAGAACCAGGCAAGGAGGACGTGTGCACATTTACATATGATTTGCATCTGCTTTGCATAGGGCTGCACAAGCTGTGCTGCGTTCTCAACATCGCTCACTCTGTGTTTTAAGACTGTCGCAATCTTTGATTAACATTTAGGCCTGCAACCTGGGCACCCCTGACTCCCCTAGCTGTCTACAGCTAAGCTGGCTCCAGCCCACACCCATGGATGTGAGGGATGGGGGATGTTGAAGTCCGTGACTCCTTTTTTTTTAATACTATTTTATTGTGTTTTTGATGAAAGTTTACAGAGTAAATTAGGTTCCCGTTTGACAGTTTCTATACAAATTGTTCAGCAGCATTAGTTACGTTTTTCACAATGTGTAAATATTCTCATTATTTCCGTTCTGGTTGTTCCATTTCCAGTACTCTAGTTTCCTTGCCCCCTTATCTTCTCATCTTTGCTTTAAAGTAAGTGTTGACCCTTTGGTATCCTGTAGATGGTTTTTGTAGTGGAGCACCATGTTGACGGGTAATATATCTTTTATTTTGTGTGCCACTCTGTTATTTTGCTAAAAGGTGATACTTTCAGTTCAAGCTTTAAAGAGTTTCTCAGAGATAGTCTCAGGAAGTCCTCTGTTCTTAACTAGTCCCGTAAGTCTGGCATTTTTTAAGAATTTGAGTTTTGTTATACATTTTTCTCACATTCTATCTGGGACCATCTATGGTGACCTTGGTCAAAATGGTCAGTAGTGGTGCTGGGTGCCATCTAGTTCTTCTGGTCTCAGGATAGATGAGGCCATAGCTCGTATAGGCTATTAGCCCTGTAGACTTGTTTCTTCTCTGAGACTTTGATTTCCTTCTGACTTTTTTGATCCTGATGTGTAGAGACCAATAGTTGTATCTCAGGGGGCCACTCGCAAGCTTTTAAGAACCCAGATGCTACTCACTAGGATGCAGAACGTGAATTTTGTGAACTGTATTATGACAGTTGACTGAGTTGTCCATGAGACTAAGGTTCTAAGCCTTCAAACCTAGAAAATCAATCTCAAAAGGTGTTGGGTTATGTCTGAGAGTCTGTGATCCCCCTGGAGGGATTAATTACTTTCTGTCAGTTGCCGCTCCTTCCAGATTTCTGTTCCCAAGGAACTATCTCCTCCCATCTGTAGCTTCTTGCCCCTTTTTCAGGACCATCCAAGAAGAATTTAAACTGTTCACTAGTCTGTTTCCGCCCGCCATGTTTATGTTTCTGCCATCTGTGTTTACAGTGTATAGTGCACTTTGAAATCTGAATTGTCATGTCTTTCGAGTCATTAATGGCTTTGACATAAACTTGGTCATTCAACCTACAGTCTTAGGTGGTGGTCAGTCAGAAGAGGAGCCCCTGGAGTCTTTTGAAAGCATGAAGGCCAGTGCAGGGTTTGCAAGGATTATCTCTGCAAGGTGAGTTGATACCCCATTGTCTTAGTCATCTAGTGCTGCTATAACAGAAATACCACAAGTGAATGACTTTAACAAAGATAAATTTATTCTCTCACAGTTTAGGAGGCTAGAAGTCCAAATTTAGGGCATCAGCTCCAGGGGAAGCCTTTCTCTCTCTGTCAGTTCTGGGGGAGGGTCCTTGTCATCATTCTTCCCCTGGTCTAGGAGCTTCTCAGCTCAGGGACTCTGGGTCCAAAGGATGCACTCTGCTCCCGGCATTTCTTTCCTGTGGTAAGTGGTCCCTCTGTCTCTCTGCTCACTTCTCTCTTTTATATCTCAAAAGAGATTGGCTTAAGACACAATCAAATCTTATAGATTGAGTCCTGCCTCATCAACATAACTGCCGCTAATCCCATCTCTTTGACATCATAGAGACAGGATTTACAACGCATAGGAAATTCACATCCGATGCCAAAATGGTGGACAATCACACAATACAGGGAATCATGGACTAGCCAAGTTGACAGATACTTTGGGGGGACTCCGTTTAGTCCCTAACTCTCATCATGGAGCAAACTGTGTCTAGCAATTGTTATTGTTAGTTGCTGTTGAGTTAGCTCCGACTCATGGCGAGCTTATGTATAACATAGCAAACGTTGTCTGGTCTTGCACCATCTTCATAAGCATTGGTACTTTTGAATCCATTGTAGGAGCTATTGCTTAGTGCCTTCCAATCTATAGGGCTCAACATTGGACAATGTTCTGTTGTGAGCCATAGGGTTTTCATTGGCTCATTTTCAGAAGCAGATCACCAGGCCTTGCTTCCATGTCTGTCTTAGTCTGGAAGCTCTACTGAAACCTGTCTACCATGGGTGACCCTGCTGGGATGGCAAGTGGTCCTTAGTGCTCGCTGCTCAGTGTTTGGGGAAAAATATAGGAGGATTCTCCAGCTTTCTGATGTGCCTTAGTCGACACCATGATGAGCTTTTGGAGGGTATGCTCTTTGAACACAAATGTGACTAGGTCACCTAGATGGGAGTAGAATGTTTAGTTTTAGTTGAACCAACACTAGGAACTAAAAATTTTTAGTAGATTTTGATACATGCTTACTTTATGTCTAATGTAGAAAAATAATCCCTTGTATATAGTAATGGAAAACCCTGGTGGCATAGTAGTTAAGAGCTACAGCTGCTAACCGAAAGGTCGGCAGTTCAAATCACCAGGCGCCCGTTGGAAACCATATAGGGCAGTTCTATTCTGTCCTATAGGGTCGCTATGAGTCAGAATCGACTTGATGGCAATGGGTTTTGGTGTTACATATAGTCATATTTAGTGTCAGAGTGAATCAGTAGAGACTGATTATCTCTCTAGGGAAAGTTAGTAGGTAAAGTGGGCTTACTAGGAAATAAAGTCTGGGTATTTGGTGTTTGCAGTGTAATGATTTGGCTAAATTAAGAATGGGGAAAGGGATGGGTAGGAATTTGAGGTCGGCACCATATAATGTGTTTGACTTTGTATTACCAAATAAACCTTAAAAAAAAAAACAAAAAACCCAGTTGCCATTGAGTCAATTCCGACTGATTCAGACCCCATGTGCATCAGAGTGGAACTGTGCTCCATAGGGTTTTCAATGGCTGATTTTTCAAAATTAGATTGCAAGGCCTTTCTTTCGAGGCACCCTGGGTGGACTCAGACCTCCAACCTTTCAGTTAGCAGCTAAGCACGTTTGTACAACTCAGGGACTCCTAAATAAACTTAACAGACCCCTTATTGATACACTGCATGTGTTTTTAGCAATTAAGATATTTACTTGTAGGTAGGTTTTTTTTCTTTTTTGGTTTGGTTTGTTTTATCAGAAGGAAACGTGCAAGCTCTCAAAAGCGAGTTGCCGACTGTGCTATAGCTCTCTGCCAATCATGTGAGTTAAGGCTGATTTTACTGCCAGTCATATTGTGCCTGAGTTGAAGTGCTGAGAATGCTGTCTTATCCCTCAGCTAGATTAGCTTTAAAAGGTGATCTTGGAGTCCTGTCAAGCCCAGAGTGAGGACTTACGAAGTGACAAACACATGCCCATGACATTTACTATGAGATTTCCCATAAATGAATCCCTGCTTCTGGCCAAGAAGAAATGTGCAATGGAAGAGTTTGAAAGGCTCCATTTTAGCGTGGACACATCTTAGAATACAGGCAGTTCTCTCTCTCTCTCTGTCGTTTTTAGGTTGGGATTTATAACTTATAAAACAATATTATTATCATAAAGAAAATAGTAGGGAGGCTGGAGAAATCACCTCGATCCGAAGCACTGCTTGTTTCTTCTTACTGTTGTGGTCTGTTTCTTCTCTGGTATGTCAGTTCCGCTTACGGTGTGCATGGCTCCATGGCCTTCTGCAGCCAATTTAGTCCTCTGCAGCTCATCATAACCTCATTCCTCATCCTGGCGACTCCAAGGGCTTTCTGGAAATACCATACCAAAGTGTAGGTACTTTTGTAAGCTGGTGGCTGAGTCTTCAAATAACCCCATCCGTCTTAGTGGCGTTTCTTACCTGATTGGCAAGAGGTTCACATCGTATTTTCTTTTATAGCATCTTCATTACCTTTGCCTCTTACGTAGCTGCCCATTTCCACGTATACTGCATCGTCCACCAGGCTTATGATGGTTCTTCTAGTCTTGCTCTGGCCCTTCATTCCACTAGCTTCAGGCTGATCAACCGTGCACGTTTCTGACCATATGGAACATGCTTCTCATTATTTCTCCAGTGTCCCTTCCAAGAATATTTACTCCTTCAATTAGATTCACATGAATGGTAGAGAGGGAAAGGGCAAAAAATAAAAATCATCAATGGGTGTTTCTTTGGAATCCAACAGCATTAAAAAAAAAAAAAAAAAAAAAAAAAAGCCAAAACAGAAACTGTATCAAAACCAAACCAAACGTAACATCCAGCACAGAGATAATGAGAATGTCACGCACTGTGAAGAATGTAACCAATGTCACTGAACAACTTGTGTACAAATTGTTGAATGGGAACCTAAACTGCTGTGTAAACCTTCACCAAAAACACAGTAAAATATCATTTTTTAAAAAAAATCACAGACTGGCCCCTAACATAGCACTTGGTACATAATAGATAAAGCAATGAATATTACTACAATGAATAAATGATTGAATTAATCATTGACCTCACTACAAAAAATAACGAGATGGAATGGAGCCTTTCATAACTGGGGCCAGATAAATATGTGTGGTCACACTCAACCCATTACAGTCCAGCTGATTCCAATTCCTGGCAACCCAACATGTTACAGAGTAGAACTGCTCCATAGGGTTTTCTTGGATGTAATCTTTATGGAAGCAGATCGCCAGGCCTTTCTTCTACAGCACCACTGGGTGGATTTGAACTTCCAACCTTTAGGTTAATAGTCCAATGCAAATGGTTTAAGCCACCCAGAGACCATGGTAATACTTGCTGTTGTTGCTTGCTGTCGGGCTGATTCCAACTCATAGCAACCCCACAGGACAGAGTAGAACTGCCCTATAGGGTTTCCGAGGAGCAGCTGGTGGATTCGAACTGCTGACCTTTTGATTAGCAGCCTGAGCTCTTAAGCACTGTGCCACTAGGGCTCCATGGTAACACTAGGAGGTTCAAAATGCTTACTATGAAGTCTTACAGCCAAACAGTACTCTATGGTAAAAACTGTCTTTTCAACCTAAAGATGGATGGAGATGCAGACTGAGCCCAACAACTGAGTAGCTATCTGGAGTTCTCTCTGTGGAAGTTGCTTCTAGCTCAGATGAGGTTAGTCGGCCTGCTGGGCTGAGGCCAGGTGGTTCCTGCTGTAATCTGCACTGGTGGTGGACAGCCAACCACCATCTGTCATGGTGATTGTCTTACCTTTAGTCAGGGGACAGAGCCAGAGAGATGATAAACTGTCACAGCAGGAAAATCGGACTCCAAGGAGGCTGCCCTCACCTCCCCTCTCCTCCTAGTTGAGGAACCTCATCAGTGACCTGTATTCGGGACATTTATACACATGGAATTTGTTTTGCATGTCACCCACTGAACTTGGTTATCATCTGTCGTAAGCTGGAACTTCACATATGATGAATCCCACAGCTGATAACTGTTGTGAAGCCAAGAGAGATTTGGGGATCGCCATCTGTGTACCCCTAGAGTTTGACTTTTGGAGACAGATCTTACTGGGGCTAAGGAATCAAACTGTAGCCATTTCTTTCACCATCCCACCCTAAATATGTTTCCATGGAAAATATAGAAAGGCCAAGCCCACAAAATGAAAACACAGCTGCTCCTGGGGAACCCACTCTCAGGGCTGCCTGGGGTGGCCTGAAGGAGAAGGCATGAATAGGAAATGGGGAAGCAGAACAAAGTTGCCTACAGTGGATATCCTCTGTCCCTCATCTCTCACAGACCCCAGAGCCAAGCTCTTGACTATGCCTAAAAATCCCTACACGATCTGGCCTCTTTCCTTCCTCCGTCTCCATTCCCTATTACTCTGTCCCTTGGCTACTATGTCCCAATCACACCACAGCTATTCCAGTGAGGGTCTGCCCCTCAAACACGCCAAACTCTTTCCCTATCCCAGGGCCTTTGCACTTGCTGTTCTTTCCACCTAACTTGTCACATGACACAGCTCTGGGCAGGCTCCCCAGGTTAAGAAAAACCCAATGATGCCAGTCTTCCCAGGGCATTTATCACTTGCAAACCTGTCATACAAATGCATACAATAATAGTGATGATGAGGAAGAGGAATAGGATGGTGATGATGGTGATGACTGTATCAGGCAGGGTTCCACCAGAGAAACAGAACCAATAGGATAGATGGATGGATGGATGGATGGATGGATGGATGGATGGATGGGTGGGTGGATGGATGGATGGGTGGATGGGTGGATGGGTGGATGGGTGGATGGGTGGATGGGTGGGTGGGTAGATGCACAGGTGGATGGGTGGACGGGTGGATGGGTGGACGGGTGGACGGGTGGATGGATGGATGGACAGACAGACGGATGGATGGATGGATGGACCGGTGGGTGGGTGGGT
>NW_004443960.1:6697815-6773013 GCF_000243295.1 Trichechus manatus latirostris
TGGGTGGATGGGTGGGTGGATAGACAGATACATATTGCAAGGAATTGACTTGTGCAATTGCAGGGGCTTGCTAGGCAAGTCTGAAATCCTTAGATTAGCCAGTCAGGAACGGTGGAGTAGAAATTTTATTGCAGGAGCTGATACTTCCGTCCACAGGTGAAATTTCTTCTTCCTTAGGAAAGGTACAGTTCTGCTTTTAAGGCCTCTCAACTGATTGCATCAGGCCCACCCAGGATAATCTCCCTTTTAAAAAATCAATTGATTGCAGATGTTCATTACATCTACAAAATGCCTTCACAGAAACACTTAGATTGGTATTTGATTAGTTATCTGGATAGTATAGCCTAGCCAGGTTGATACGTAAAACTGACCATCACAATGATAATGATGATAGTGATGATGATGATGGTGATGACAACTGCTGCTCTTCAATGTGCTCGTAGTAGGTACCAGACACTCTACTAAGATTCTTACATGTATTCTAAGTTACAACTTTGCTAGCCCAGTTATTATCCTCATTTTATACACCAGGAGGGTCAGTGAGGTTAAGTGACTTATCCAGATTTACACTGACAGTTCTTTGGATAAAAATCACATCTGTACTTTAACCCAGTAGGCTAGGAGCTGTCAAAGGGACAGAAATTCTGGGTTCTCAGGCTCCGCCATTAACAAATACAGGAACTATGAAAAGCTCCAGCGATCATTGTCCACGTAAAGAGTGCCCCATGAAACTTAAAGGAGAGAGGAAGAGAGTGCTGTTGGGACTGAGAACCACACCTGGGACTGATGGTGGCTCCTTTTATTTCGGGCAAAGTGAACAGAACCGATATTACAGATCATTTCTTCACTGGGAGTGATGGGTGTATTTCCTATTCAACTCCCATACCAGATGGGCAGTAGCCTGAGCTAGGAAGCCTCCAAGGGTGGTTGCAAGCCCCTTGTCTCTAGGCTGCTATGAGCCTTCAAGTCTTCCTCCTGTTCATCCCCCGCCCTTAGCACGAGGTGGCTGCTGCGTTTCCTAATATAAATGCCAGCAAAATAAAATTAGAAATGTGCCAGTGGGGGGAAGCCAGCTACCCACAGGCGCCACAAATTGCCTTTCCTTCTTACCCCTCCTCACTCCTGCCTACCCCTTCTCACCTCCACCCTCACCCCCATCAAGCCACCCCGAATAACCTGCCTTGCCTGGCTGAGTCACTGTTTCTGGAAAACACGGCCAGGGAGACTCCAGACGAGTCAACGGAGTGATGATTAGCTGATGATCAGCAGTATAAGGAGAATGCACCACAAGAAGAGTAATGTGATTAACCTGTATGACTACCAGGGCCGGAAGGGCTGCTCACAGCAAACAGGTTGAGTGACATGTGTCATTCAAGGTCAGTGGAAAGGAACTGGGAATGAGAGAAGGACATGCTACTAACTTTTTATATTTTTCTAGTTTTTTTTTTTATTTTGACTTGTAGGATTGTTAGTTTCCTTTGTGGTTACCTTAATATTTACCCCTGTTTTTCTAAGTTTATACCAGTCTTTTATTTCTTTATATTGCCTTCACTTCCTCTCCGTATCTATGTCTACATTTTTTAAGTCCCTCTTTTTTGTTTTAATGTTGTTATCTTTTACATACTGACATCTGTTTCCCTATTTTCAGTGTTTTAGCTTTGATTTACTTTTGTGACTTCCCTGTCTGGGTTGATATCTGGTTGCTCTGTCCTGTGTTCTAGTCTTGGGTTGTTATCTGATCTTACTGATTTTCTAACGGGAGGACTCCCTTTAGTATTTCTTGTAATTTTGGTTTGGTTTTTGCAAATTCCCTAAACTTCTGTTTATCTGGAAATGCCCTAATTTCGCCATCGTATTTGAGAGAGAGTTTTGTGGATATGTAATTCTTGGCTGGCAGTTTTTTTCCTTCAAGGCTTTATATATGTCATCCCATTACCTTCTTCCCTGAATGATTTCTGCTGAGTAGTCCGAACTTATTGTTATTGACTCTCCTTTATAGATGACTTTTCGTTTATCCCTAGCCGCTGTTAAAATTCTCTCTTTATCTTTGGTTTTGGCAAGTTTGATTATAATATGTCTTGGTGACTTTCTTTTGGGATCTACCTTATGTGGGGTTCGATGAGCATCTTGGATAGATAACTTGTCATCTTTCACAATATCAGGGAAGTTTTCTGCCAACAAGTCTTCAACAATTCTCTCTGTATTGTCTGTTATCCGCCCCTGTTCTGGTACTCCAGTCACTCGTAGGTTATTCCTCTTGATAGAGTCTCACATAATTTTTAGGGTTTCTTCATTTTTTTAATCCTTTTATCTGATTTTTCCTCAAATAAGCTGGTGTCAAGTGCTTTATCTTCAGTCTCACTAATTCTGAATTCCATTGCCTCAATTCTGCACCTATGACTTTCTATTGAGTTGTCTAATTCTGAAATTTTATTGTTAATCTTCTGGATTTCTGATTGCTGCCTCTCTACGGACTCTTACAGCCTGTTAAATTTGTCATTATGCTCTTCTCTAATCTTTTTAATTTCCTCTATCGCGTGTTCCGCGTTTTGCTTAATTTCCTTCCTAATTTCTTGAAGAGTTCTGTATGTTAATCTTTTGTATTCTGCCTCTGGTAATTCCAAGAAATTTTCCTTCTCTGGAAAATTTCTAGATTCTTTATCTTGGGAGCTTGCTGAAGCCATCATGGCTTGCCTCTTTATGTGATTTGATATTGACTGTTGTCTCCGAGCCATCATTAAGCTATTATATTTATTTATTTTATGTTTGCTTACTGCATCCTAGCTTCTTGTTTTGTTTTGATATGCCCAAATAGGCTGCTCCTGTGAGCTAGTTTGATTATTGGCACCTTTGAAGCTCTAATTTCCTGTCACCAGGTGGTAGATCTGTTACTAGGTATGTGAGCTCAGGAGTCTGCCCACTCTTCCTGTATGGATTCAGCTCAGGTACCCAGGTAGATAGCCACCTGGGCAAGCCACACTCTAGTCCAGCTGAGCCAGAATTACTAGAGGTAGGGCCTGCGCACTGACATTTTTCAAGCAGAAGAGTCTCGTGCTCCTTGAAGAATTTTCACCAGATGCTTTAAACATTTGCTTAAAAAAAAAAGGAAAAATAACATCAATATTTGAAGAGTTTAGTTATTGAGGATAGAGAAATGTGATACTAAAATGATGATGTTAATGCTAATGAAAGCCATGGTGGTTGACTATGACCTATTTTGGAGTTATGGCTATGCCCCATGTATTTTGAGAACCATTACCTGAGGCCATTACTTATTCGATGCTCTCAATCATCCTGTAAGACAAATATGATTGCCCTCCCCCCCTTTCATTTACAGATGGGGAGAAATAAATGAGAGCTAAAGTGTTGAGTAGCTTGACTCCGATTATACTGCTAATGTGGGGTCTAGAGTGGATGGCTTATAGTCCATCCTGACCACAGACCCTGACCTCCCGACCACCACAAAACAATGCCAGAAAGGGAAGAAACACAGGACACTCAGAACAGTATCTTAGGCTGAGAAAAGGAAGCGTATGTATTTTCTCCTTTTGCCAATCGTTCTCCATTCTTGTTGCATATTAGAAGCTCCTGGGATGCCTTGAAAAAGTAATGTTGCCTTGGTCCAACCCCAGACCAATTAAAAATAATTTTGGGGATGTAGGGCTTGGTTATCCTTTTTTTTTTTTTTTTAAGTTCCGAAGTAAATTTTTGTTTTGGCTTAAAACAACAGAAATGTATTCTCTCATAGTTTTGGAGGCTAGAATTCCAGTTTCAGAGTGTTAACAGGGTCAGGCTCTTTCCAAAGGCTCTCTGAGAAGGCCTATCCTGTCTCTTCCGGCTTCTGGTAACCCTTGGCATTCCTTGACTTGTAGAAGCAGCCTAACTCCAGTCTCTGACTCCATTGTCACAGGGTGTTCTTCTGCCTCTGTCTGTGTTTCTTCTCCTCTTTTTCTTTTAATTTTATTTTGTAAAATATACATAGCCAAAATTTGTAATTTTAACGCTTCTTAAGTGTAGAATTCAGTGACATTAATTACATCCACCATGTTGTGCTACCATCATCACTATCCATTTCTAAAAGTTTTCCATCACCCGAAACAGAAACTCTGCACCCCTTCAGCAATCTCCTCCTTCTTCCTGTGCCCCAGTAACCACAAATACAATTTTTTCTCTATGCATTTGCCTTATCTAGATATTTCATGTAAGTGGGGTCATGCAATATTTGTCTTCTTGTGTCTGACTTATTTCATTCAGCATAATGTTTTCAAGGTTCATCTATGTTGTAGCATGTATCAGAATTTCATTTCTCTTTATGTCTGAATAATATTCCATTGTATGTACATACCACATTTTGTTTATCCATTCATCTGTTGGTGAACACTTGGGTTGTTACCACCTTTCAGCCATTAGAAATAATGTTGAAAGTAACACTGGTATACAAGTATCTGTGTGAGTCCCGCTTTCAGGTCTCTTGGGTCTAGCTATACCTAAAGTGGAATAGCTGGGTCATAGGGTAGTTCTATGGTTAAAGTTTTTGAGGGCTTGCCAAACTGTTTTCTATACCAGCTGCACAAGTAAGGCACAAGGGTTCCAATTTCTCCATATCTTTGCCAATACTTGTTAGTTTCTGCTCTTCTACTAACAACCATCCTCCTGGGTATGAGGTGATATCTCCTTGTGGTTTTAACTTTCAGTTTCCTAGTGACTAATGAAATTGAGCATCTTTTTATGTGTTTACTGGCCATTTGTATATCTTCTTTGGAGAAATGTCTATTCAAGTAATTTGCCTGTTTTTTAAATTGGGCCGTTTGTCTTTTTCTTGTTGAGTTGTAAGAGTTCTTTACATATTCTGAATATTAAACCCTTCCCAGATATATGCTTCCCAAATATTTTCTCCCATTCTCCCTTGATTGTCTCTTTACTTTGTTGATAAAGTCCTTTGACGCATAAAATTTTTCATTCTGATGAAATCCAATTTATCTATTTTGGCTTTTGTTGCTTGTGCTTTTGGTGTCATATCTAAAAACCCACTGTCAAAAAAGGTTTTGAGGTTTTACCCCTGTGTTTTATTCTAAGAGTTTTATAGTCTTAGTTTTATCTAATTTTAATGGGCAGTCAGAGTTGAGAGTCATTGCCCAATTTCAGATATTCTCAAAATGTGGTCCACAGATTAGACTTTGAAAGGTCTATCCACATTTTCACACATGAGCACTTATTGAGGGCATGAGCCCTGGCTTTTCCTAATTCTCAAAGGGATCCCATAATGCCAACAAACAAACCAAAAGAGGTGAAAAATCATTACTTTGGAGGATGATGTTAACCATCAGCATCTTTAGCTGAGAGCCTACTATGTGCCAGGAACTCAAGAGTGCACTGTAGATGAGTTATTCCGTTGAGTCATCCCAACAGCCCTGTTGGTGCCCTGTTTTACTATATGCTCGGGAGCTGAGGTTCCAGGAAGCTAGAGAACATGACCTAGATGCCACCCTGAATAAAGGATAGAGCCATAAACCAGTTCAAGTCTACTTAATGCCAAAGCCAATTCTTCTTAATAGACTTCTGTGATGGATGAGGGTTGAAAAAGTCCTGCCCAGAAATATGGGAATGAACTCAAAGACAGCTAGAGGGCTTTGCCAGCCAGAGGGCAAATAGCGACTTGAAGTGGTGCATTGTTAAGAAAGTAAAATCTTCCAAGTTTGCAGTTTAGCTCAGGATTAATCTCCACTGTCCTGAAGGAGCATGTAAAGAGGAATTTGACATTTTCGCCTTGACCAGAACTGGATATTCTCTGTAAACTTCTCAGGGCACTAAAGGAAATTTCTTTTCTCTCTTATTTCTTCCACCATCTTATTTTTTTGGTCCCTGATCTTGGAGCCCTGGTGGTGCAGTGGTAAAGAGCTCGGCTGCTAACCAAAAGGTCAGCAGTTCGAATTCACCAGCTGCCCACTGGAAGCCCTATAGGGTAGTTCTATTCTGCCCTGCAGGGTATATGAGTCGGGATTGACTGGACGGCAGTGGGTTTGTTTTTTTTGGTTGGATCACGTATCTTAAGCAAGGCATTGTTACATTTCTAATGAAGCAGATGTAGAGCCTTCATTTCATCAAGACTATGTCTTCCATACTATTTTCCAACCTTTCTTCCCCAAAGTACTTTCTAGGCCTCATTTCTTCTGACTGTGGGATCAGAAATCTTCACAATGACACAATGATCTTGCCCAGCAAATATATTTGCTTCTCAACAGAATTTCTTATTTTAGCAAGTAGCATGGCCCAGTTTTTCAGTAAACACCTTAGCTGTTAGCTGCCAATGAATCGACTCCAACTCATCATGACCCATGTACCACTGAACAAAACGTTGCCTGGTCCTGTGCAATTTTCATGATCATTGGTATGTTTGAATCTATTGTTGCTGCTGTTGTGTATTTTGAGTGCCTTTCAACCTAGAAGGCTCATCTTCCAGCACTATATCTCTTAGTTATCTAGTGATGCTATAACAGAAATAGCACAGTGGATGGCTTTAACAAAGAGAAATTTATTTGCTCACGGTAAAGTAGGCTGAAAGTCCAAATTCAGGGCATCAGCTCCAGGGGAAGGCTTTCTTTCTCTGTTGACTCTGGAGGAAGGTCTTTCTCATCAGTCTTACCTTGGACTGGAGCTTCTCACCCAGGGACTCCAGGTCCAAAGGACACACTGTGCTCCAGGCACTGCTTTCTTGGTGATATGAGGTCCTCCCATCTCTCTGCTCACTTCTCTCTTTTATATCCTCAAAGAAAATGGCTCAAGACGCAATCCAATCCCATAGATTGATTCCTTCCTCATCAAGACAACTGCTGCCCATCTCCCCTCGTTAACATCATAAAGGCAGAATTTACACCACATAGGAAAATCACATCAGATGACAAAATGGTGGACAATCACATAATACTGGGAATCATGGCCTAGCCAAATTGATACATATATTTTGGGGGACACAATTCAATCCATGACTATATCCATAATATTCTGTTGTGATCCATAGGGTTTTCATTGGCTAATTTTTGGAAGTAGACTGTCAGGCTTTTCTTCCTAGTCTGTCTTAGTCTGGAAGCTCTGCTGAAACCTGTCCACCATCGGTGACCCTGCTGGTGTTTGAAATACCAGTGGCATAGCTTCCGGCATCATAGAAACATGCAAACTACCACAATACAGCCCACCAATAGACGGGTGGTGGATGGCACTTTCTACACGGACTTTATCCAGTGTGTGGGAGCTGACTGGAGCTCTGCTCTTCAAAGGATGAGCAGAACCGTTCCCATCTTGCTGGCTCTTTTTAACCCTACAGTGCTTTCAGCCAGCAAGTTGGGAAGTGAGCTTAAACCTTTTTTTTCCTACTTTTGGTGAATCTGACTAAATCCCAAGCAAATCACTATTCCATTCTTCTCAAAGATATGAAATGTAGTTTCTGCTTCTTTGCAGATGGTGGTAGCAATTAAAAATATTCTCTAACTAAGTTTTCATCTATCTATCTGTCTGTCCATCCGTCTGCCTGTCAGTCTATCATGTATGTCTATAGCTACTTATCTACCTGTCATTTATATCTGTATCTATATATCTATTTATATCATATCAGCTCCTTGGAAACCCTATTGGGGCAGTTCTACTCTGTCCTGTAGGGTCGCTATGAGTCGGAATCGACTTGACGGCAATGGGTTTTATCATATCTATCAATCATCTGTCTATCCATCTACCATGTATATCTATATCTACTTATCTCTCTGTCATCTATTTATTTATATCTATCGTATCTATCAATCATCTACCTACCTACCTATCTCTCTATTTTTTTTACTCTCCTTTAATGCGTGTGCAATATGAGACACGTAGGTAGAGATGGAGATAGAGACAGTGAGAGAGCATGAGAACAAGAGCCTAAAGAGAGGGAGAGAGATCTGCACGTGAACCCAGGCAGAGAGCTCAAACAGGACGATGCATGCTTGAGAGAGAAAATAGTAACGAGGTGTCACTCTTTCACCAGCCTTCACAGTAACTGAGCAGAGAAGTAGGCAAAGCAGTTTTCCGAATGATTTTGTTAACCAGAAGATGTGATTTGGCCTAAGATTTTCAGGGTTATGCAGTGTGTGTGTTGGTGTGTTTTCTTTTTGCTTCTACCGCGACACGAGACATTGGCAAGCCATCTCTCTCCTATTGAAATAGAAGGAGGAGTTTCAGCAGGGATTGCCTTTTATTTTTTATCTTCCCCTGCAGTGATGCAATCAGGAAACTGTCCGGCAGCGTCAGAAGTCATTGCTACATTTTGGTGGACTTGAACCTTGTTCACCACCGCTATCCTTCATCCACCCCATGCACTATATCTTTAGGATGGTCAGCATGATCATATCTCTGGGGCATGAGCAGCGACAGGGGCTTTCCTCAGCAGAGCTGCTATTGCTGGTTGCACAAGCATTCTTGTTTCTTGAGGGCGGCCACAGGAGAAGGAGGGGCCAGGAGGGCTCCAGGGCCCGACAAGGCAAAGCCTTTGCAGATGAACATGGTGTTGACCGCCAGCAGTCTTCATTACCCCATCGTTGCAGGCAGCTGGGCTGGCTTTTTGTCAGCCTGATTCAGAGAAGCCTTGTTAATTCACCCCCATGAAAATGGAAGTTTCATACACATCGACATAATTAATGAAGAGGCAGGCAGCATGCTCCACCAATTAACACCACAGGGAAAAGTGAAATGGGCTTTCTTTTGGCATGTTGTGCCAGAGTTAAGGGCTGTAACACACAGCAAATAAATAGAGATGCTTTTAATGAGTCGCAAGATCGAGCTGAATACCTCAGAAAGGATGGCAGGTAAACACCGCCAACTCTTTACACTGTTAAGAGAAATTGATGAGCATAGTTAAAAGTTTTGGGGGAAAAGGGACTGTCAGGTACGGCAGCCTGCTCGTTTGTAAATATATTTTCCCCTGAAAGTAGCTGTTGGGTATGTTAAAGGATGTAATGTGCAGTGGGAAACAAATATGATAGACTAGGCCTTTTGTAGAGCCCCGAAAATAGGAGACAGAGCTGTTCCAGAAAGCGCACCATGGTGGATTTTTCACACTTGATGGGATTGTTGCTGTCAAACGGAAAAGCACAGCTGGCTCCTCCTCCACAGACACAGCTGCTCTGAGCACACCCTGCAAATGGAAAGGAGGGAGTTTTATAAGGCGGTGTTGGAAACCTTGTATTCCTCGTAGAAAGCCAGATGGAGAATTCATTATTTTCTCTATGTTTGTAAGTTAAAAACATGACCTTCCACCAAAGGGTTTCTCATTGTTGCTGAAAGAACGAGAGCATTTGGGCAAACAAGTTTTCAATCCAAAGAGAAACCCATTTGATCAAAATATAGCAAGTCAGTAGGTTTGAGTGGTAATTTAGGATTAAAAAAAAAAATCAGAGTTCAGTTGGTTTTTGATGATGTGGTGTATATGGTCTGATTAAGGCTCCATTTTGAAATTAAAGTACCTGCCATGGAGTTAGGAGCCCTGATGTCACAGTGGTTAAATGCTTGGCTGCTAACCGAAAGGTCGGCAGTTCAAACCCTCCAGCGGCTCTGCAGGAGAAAGATTGGCAGTCTGCTCCCATAGAGATTTACAGCTTCGGAAACCCTACGGGACGGTTTTACTCTGTCCTGTAGGGTCGCTATGAGTCAAAATCAAACTAACAGCAATGGGTTGGAAGAGCTGCAGCAGTCCACAGCAGCAGAGGTGAGGTGATCAAATTTTAAAAGGAAAATCCCAACTTCTGTTTTCTTTAACCCCCCTCAACACTCCTTCACACTTTAAAAAAAGTACTTCGAAATTTGAGTGAAGTTACTCCAGGTCCACTGAAGTTTGTTTTTCCTCTAGAAAGGGCACATCTTTCAGAAGTGAGATCTGAGACAGCAAAGACCAAAGACACTGAGGACTGAGAAAATTGATTTCTCTTCTCGGAAGCGTTCCTGATTTATCTTTGTCATCCACCGTTAACGGATGTCTCAACGTGTCCAGCTACAAAATGGGTAGAAACAACAAAATGCAAATAAGGTTTTTAAGTCTCCAGTTCCCTTCTGTGACGGCACCTCAGCCCTTCTGATGGGAAAGGAGGGAGGTGGCGTTTTATTTTCCCCATCATTAGCCAGCCTGTCAGTCATTTACAGTTTCCTCAGGAAGACGCCGAGTGGAGTTGTGAATACTGCGGTCACTCCATCCAGCTGATGTTATGAAAGGTGGTGGTGAATATTTCAGCTAAGACAAGATGCTTCGTTTCAAAAGTCTAGCAGGCAGCAAGAGAGAACCAGAGAAATGACCACAGCGGAGGGGAGGGGTTCTCAAGGGACGGTGGGGTCTTCTTCGCTCGTGTTTATTTTGCCTGGGCGAAGTGAATCTGAGCAATTAAAGATATAATTCTGCACTTGACAGCAAACAAGCCTAATGTGCAAAGTCTCCCATTCGCTGTGTAGGTAGTTTTCCTGTCAGCCCCAATTAAGAAAACCTTCCTCAGCAGTGAGAGTTTTCTTATTCGTTCTTACTAAACGGTTAGGGCATGCAGTGGCCCAGAGCTTTGTCAGAATGAGTTGTCCCCCTTGAAAAGTTGGCACTGCAGGGAAGTGACAACTTAATGCATACTAAAACTCTCAATAACGGGACCAAGGGAAGCGGGGAAGCAGCAGGAATCGTGATATGCACCTGGGGGCTAAAATTTTACTGCCTGAATTCACCTCTCCCCTTTGCCACTTGTGAATTGTGTGTTTCCAGATGAGCGTCTTAGCATCTCAAAGCCTGTGTTTCCCTGTCGGAGCATTGTACAGACTAAATGAGATCATGTGTTGGGTTTAGCCCAATGCTCGACCCCCAATATGTGCTCTATAAAACCAAGCCAAACCTGTTGCTGGCGAGTCAATTCTGACCCCTAGCAACTCTATAGGACAGAGTAGAACTGCCCTATAGGGTTTCCAAGGAGCGGCTGGTGGATTTGAACTGCCAAGCTCTCACCCCCTGCAACATCAGGGCTTCATGTGCTCTGTGGCAATTGTTATACAGTAGCCTACAGGCAGGAACCAGTCCCGTGTCTCAGCCACAAGGAGTGGTTCTCTCCAGGGTTGGCGTTGTTGTTAGCTGCTCTGGAGTTGGCCCCCTACTGATAGAGACCCCATGCACAACGGAACGCAACATTGCCAGCTGCTGCACCGTCCCCATGATCAGATGTAGGCTGAACCATTGTGATTTATAGGATTTTCACTGGCTGAGTCTCATAAGTAGATTGCCAGGCCTTTCTTCCTAGTCCTTCTTAGTCTGGAAGCTCTGCTGAGACCTGTTCAGCATCATAACAACACACAAGCCTCCACTGACAGATGGGTGCGTGATGGTGTGTCAGGTGCATTGGCTGGGATTTGAACCTGAGTCTCCTGTATGGAATGTGAGAATTCTACCACCCAACCATCACTGCCCCTTCTCTCCATGAAAGAGCACAGTCTTCCATTTGTGGGCATTATTCAGTAGTTTACCAGAAGGTGTGTTTGTTCAGGATCCTCGGTCCTCTAAGTTTTGCACAACCATTCTTTTATTTGTGGTGAATCTGTCTCTGCAAGGATTCCATGTGACCCAGGGTGTACTTCTTTGACGTATGACCATGCCAGTGTGGCTTACTCTTCAGCCTTCCATCTAAAAAAAGAAAGAAAGAAACGATTGTATGCTTAAGCTTGATTGCCAGACAGCTTCCAGCTTCCCTTTGCGATGTCAGAAGCAGCCTGGGAGGTTGGCTTTTGGGGTACACGAGGGCATGTCACACATGTCTCCAAGGACTGGAGGCCAAAGTACAAGGTAGACTAGGCAGGATCAGGGACCTAATCATTCATGAGAGGGTCAGCCTAGGAACTCAAGGTTGAGGTCTGAGAGTCAGTGCAGGTCTAGGTGGAACCATGTTGTCTAAGTTCCCCAGGGTTGCCGTAACAATTCCACAAAGTGGGTGGCTTTAAACAGCAGAAATTTATTCTCTCACTGTTCTGGAGGCTGCAAGTCCAGACCAGGGTATCAGCCATGTTGATTCCTTCTGAGGGCTCTGACAGAGGAAGTCTTCCATGCCTCTGTCCTAGCTTCTGGTGGCCACCATCAATCCTTGATGTTCCTTGGCTTGTAAATGCATCTTCAGTTGATATTTTCCCCCATGTGACTCTATCTCCCTGCCTGTTCTTCCTCTTTATAACACGCTACTCGGAAGGGATTAGGACCCAGCCTACTCTGCTATGACCTTGTTAACTTAACTGAAGGCATCATCGAAGAAAGAACCGGTTTCCAAACAAGATCTCATTCACAGGTATAGGAGTTAGGACTTTAACATATCTTTTTGGAGGACACTATTCCATCCATAACATACATAAGCCTCCTTTTTCTCAGAAGTTTGTGAAAGGATTTTTCTCTGAGCCTAGACTTTGAAAGTTGGTATAGTAGAAATAGCTTCAGGGTTTGTTGGGTCTCTGTGTTGGGCCACACCGAAGGGTGTGATAAAAGAAACCAAATCAAAACTTGTATTTCACAAAAAAAAAAAGGACCAGGCTTGCTGGTCTGACACAGACTGGAGAAACTCCAAGAGTATGGCCTCTGGACATGCTTTTAACTCAGTACAGAAGTCACTCCTGAGGTTCACACTTCAGTCAAAGATTAAACAGGTGTATAGGACCAATAATAACACATGCGAGGAACGTGCATCATACTTCCATCTTGTATACAAGACTAATGGGCACACCAGGCCAAAGACAAAGATGAGAAGGCAGGAAGGAACAGGAAAACTGGATGAATGGAAACAGGGAACCTGTGTGCAGAAGGGGAGAGTGTTGACACACCATGGGGTTGACAGCCAATGTCACGAAACAATTTGTGTGTTAGCTGTTTAATAAGAATCTTATTTGCTCTGTAAACTTTCACCTAAATCACAATAGAAAAAAAAAAAACATGTATTTCATTCGATAATGATAAATTAATATCGATAATGTAAATGATATAATAGAAGAGATTATGCTTAAGTGCTTTACCTGTAGCAGGTATTTAGCAGAACCTCCACTGTACAGGTGAGTTACCGTGGTTTTGAGAGGAGGGGCAACTGGCTGAGATTCACACAGCCAATGATTATGCAAGAGATCCAGCTCCAGTTCAAGTCAGCTTAACTCCCAAACTATGCTCGTAAGTGTGATGTTATTTGTTTTAGCTCTTTATGCCTCAGATCTAAACAAATGTTGACTCAAATTTCCCACTATGTGCAAACAGTGGATTATGGGAGATACAAAAATGCACGATACATGATTTCCACCTTCATGGAACAAGCTGGATAGAGGTGGAGAACTTCTCCCTGGTGATTTGTTTTGTTCTGCTCTTTGGAAGGAGAGGGTGTCTAGTACAAATTAAGACACTTGTTAACCAAAAAGACCATCTTTCTTTCTAGAATAGCAGTGACTTTATTATAACCCATGTATCTCTTATGGCTGGTTGACTAGCATACCTTACGGCTTAAATGTACCGCGTTGAAAGTGGCTATAATCAGGATAACCAGAAAATACCAAACCCATTGCCATCGAGTCGATTCCAACTTATAGTGACCCTATAGGACAGAGTAGAACTGCCCCATAGAGTTTCAAAGGCTATAATCTTTACTGGAGCAGACTGCCAGCCACATCTCTCTCCTGTGAAGCAGCTGGTGGGTTCCAACAACTGACCGTTCAGTTAGCAGCCAAGTGCTTAATCACTGCGCCACCAGGGCTCCTTCCCAACACACATGCACATCTATAATTAAAAACATAACATTTCATATTAAAAAAATCTGAACATCTGGCTTCTCCCTACCTCTCCAGTATAACGAATGGCTAGAGTTGAATGTGGTGTGTCATGGATTGAATTATGTCCCCCCAAAAATGTGTGTATCAGTTTGGCTGGGCCATGATTCCCGGTATTGTATGATTTTCCTGGGTGTTGTAAATCCTGCCTCTATGATGTTAATGAGGGAGGATGGGCGGCAGTTGTGTTAGTGAGGCAAGACTCAATCTACAAAACTGGATTGTGTCCTGAGGCAATCTCTTGAGATATAAAAGAGAGAAGTGAGCAGAGAGACAGGGGGACCTCATACCACCAAGAAAGCAGTGCCAGGAGCAGAGCGCGTCCTTTGGACCTGGGGTCCCTGCGCGGAGAAGCTCCTAGTCCGGGGGAACACTGCAGAGAAGAAGGCCGACAGAGAGAGAAAGCCTTCCCCTGGGGCTGATGCCCTGAATTTGGACTTTTAGCCTACTTTGCTATGAGGAAATAAACTTCTTTTTGTTAAAGCCATCCACTTGTGGTATTTCTGTTATAGCAGCGCTAGATGACTAAGACATGGTGGTTTCTTCTTGCCTTGCATGTCGTTTCCAACTCCCCCAAAGTCCCTACCAGGTCAGCTTCAGTCATTTATGGGGTCTGTTTGGCCTTGATACATTTGAGTTTGCAGATCTGGAGTAATAGAATCACATCACTACCTTACTCATGTACATGGTAGCTTATGCAACGTTTAAGTCGAGCCCATCAGAACTGATCCCAAACACACCGCGTGCTCCATATCTGCATATCTTTATCTGTTCACATGCACACACACACACACACACACACACACACACACACACACACACACACATTCTGAGTGAAGAATTCGCCTTGGCCCTGCTGTTTGCTCTCCTGCCCCCTCTCATTTAGCTTGCTGCATAATCCGCCTCTTGTAACCTTCATCTGCACAACATGGGAATTCAGCGTGCTCTCTACCCAACCGTATTAAGAAAGCACTTAAAAATATGCAATTTTATTCAGGATTATTTATCTAACTATCTCTACTGAAGTGCTACTTCTGCAGCTCTCCATACTCAGTGCTTTCCCTGGGGGCAGCTTTCAGAGGCCAAGAGCGGTAACTGAAATGCAAAGCCAAGGATGCCAGCTGTATGCCTGTGGTCTGCCAGCCCAGTGACTGCGGCGTGGGCCATCCTCCTGCCTCCAGCCTGGGCCATACCCACCTAGCCCAGGCACCAGGAATCCTGTTCTTCTTGTGGCAGCTTCATAACACTCTAATCTCAAAACTGCAGCTTGGTTCTGAGAAAGCCCAGGGCAATGGCGAAGTCGGTCTTGGATGCTTTTACTTCTTGCATGGTGGCACGATGGTTAAGTGCTCAGCTGCTAACCAACCAGAAGGTCGGCAGTTGGAACCTACCAGCTGTTTTGTGGGAGAAAAATGTGGCAATCTGCTCCCATAAAGATTACAGCCTAGGAAACCCTATGGGGCAGTTCTACTCTGTCACTTGGGGTCACTATGAGTTGGAATCGGCTCGATGGTACACCACACAGCAGCCTCAATGTGGCCGATTATGTCACATCCTCATCTCTTCCCCAACAGCAGGGTTTCTCAGTCTCTGCACTATGGACATTCGGGCTGGACGAGTCTTTGTTGCAGAGGGTTGTTCTCTGCATTGCAGGATGTTTAGCAGCATCCCTGGCCTCTACCAACTAAATGCCAGTAGTACCCCACACCCCGCTGAGACAACCAAAAATGTCTCTGTTTGAGAATCACTGCCTTATAGGAGCATAGCCCAGACGAGATCATTGGACTGTGAACTCAATGAGAGCAAAGGCTTGTGTCTGCTTTTCTTCATGGTTGTTTGCCAAACACACAGTAGATTCCCAACAAATATTTGTTGACTGGGTGAATGAACTTGCTACTGGTCACTGCTGAAGGTCATATTCACCCCCCGGTTAAATGGAAAAATAATCCTGATTGTAATTCACATTGAAGGAGGGAAGTCAAGGGCCTCTCTTTATTTTCCCTCTCCCTCTCCTCAACCACCTTTCTTTTTTTAAAATATTTTACTGTGTTTTTGGAGAAAATTTACTACAAATTATGTTCTCAATTAACAATTTCTATGCATATTATTCAGTGTGTCAGCATTCTCATTATTTCCATTCTGGTTGTTCTGTTTCCATTAATCTAGCTTCCTTCCCCTCTGCCCCCCCTTACCTTCTCGTCTTTTGTCTAGTGTAAATGCTGACCGTTAGGTCTCATTTAGATGATTGTTTAGAGAAGCACAGTACTCTTGGGTGATATTATTTATTTTATGAGCCTCTCTGTCTTTTGACTAATAGATGACCCCTGGGGTTGGTTTGAGATAATCTCAGCAGTTCCTCTAGTGTCTACTGGTCCAGTAAGTCTAGTCTTTTTTAGGAATTTGAATTTTGTTCTACATTTTTTCTCCCATTCTCTCCTCTCCCCAACTGTGTTTATCAAATGAGCTCAATGCCTATTTGCAGAGTAAAAGCATAAATCACCACCCTTGTTCTCCCAAGTTGAGCACCACTGTGTGGCAGCTTTAAATAGGTGTCCTCATTGAATTTCATTTCCATAATGACCCATGGACGTAGGTAACGCCAACCAAATTTTACAGATTGGAAAGTGAAAACCAGAGAGGTTAAGTAATTGGCCAAAGGCCACATAGCCGGAAAGTAGTGGAGACCTGATTCCAGTCCTGGTTTGGAAGGGTTCTTCAGAGCATTCTTTTCTCTCTGCATCTCCTTGGCTCTGGGTTTCAGTCTCTTCAGTCAAAGTTCAAAGCAGGACAACATGAACAGCATTAACCTCAGAATGAGATGTGCAAGGGGTTAAGTGGATAGAACCAAATTTCTCATTACAATTTTTTTTTAATAGGATTTAAAGCAGAACCGCTTGGTCATAACTCCATGTTCACTTGGAAATGACAAGTGGGAGTTTTGCAGATCCACAGCCTCCTGCTCTCTATTGTAGTGTTAGAGGCAGAAGAAGATGGATAGAATGGGGCAAAGAGTCTAAGAATCTTGCAAGGCCTTATACGGAAGGGTCCAGTGAGGAGAAGATGAGGAAGGATGGGGAACAGAAGGCTAAGAGAGAGAAACGCATAGGAGATGTATCTAAACTATTTTAAAAAATGGTTAATGGACTCAAGGAGAAATGTAGAGAAGGAAGCACTCTAAAGGTCAGAAAAAGTAGTCAAGTAAGAAGCAAAGTAATTTAAACATAAAAAGGAAAAGCTGTAGATACTTCTTTCATGCCTCAGAAACACTGATCTTAAAGCTTGCAGTGTCCCAATAATTCATTGCAATCTTCTGCAAGACACTAAAGTATTTCCTGAAGACACACTTTTCCCCGCTAAGCTGATGAGTCGCTCAGGTGGTCCAAGTTTCCTTAAAAAATGAAATGGAACTACTAAGCTTTCTTTACATTAACGGTAAAGAGAATGATGTGTTGGACTTTGCCCTACAAGATGGATGGAGATGATTTAGCCAAGTTTTCTTCTCATCTAAGTAGGTAACTGTATTATTCAGATGTTGAGATATGAAAATATTAAAAAAAAAAAAGCCACTTACCATTGAGTTGACTCTGACTCATGGCAACCCCAGGTGTGTTGCAGTAAAACTGTGCTCCACAGAGATTTTAATGGCTGATTTTTTTGGTAACAGATCACCAGACCTTTCTTCCGAGGTGCTTCTGGGTGGACTCGAACCGCCAACATTTCCGTTAGCAGCTGAGCACGTTAACTGTTTGCACTCTTCAGGGAAACTAGTCGGTACTCAATAAATGGTGTACGCGCACAAACCCCCGACACGCACCTGCGTCCATTGGCATCTGACGAATTCCATCTGGAGGGGATTTCTTTGTAGGAGCCCTGGTGGCACAATGGTTAAGCGCTTAGCTGCTAACTGAAAGGTTGGTAGCTCAAACTCACCCAGCAACTCCATGGGAGAAAAACCTAGAGATCTGCTACCAAACAGATTACAGCCAAGAAAACCCTATGGAGAGTTCTACTCTGTAATGCGGGCATCTCCATAAATTTGAATCAACTTGATGGCAACAGGTTTGGTTTTTTTTTTTTTTTTGTACCTTTGTGTGAGACCCTGAAAGATCAGGCTACTGTCAACTTGATGGACACATCCCTCTTTTTCCCATCTGATCACACTGTTTCCCTCCTACTCTTCCCAAGGCTGGCTCCATCCCAGCTAAAAAGTTACCTCTTCAAAGACCTTCTCTAGCCACCCATTTTGAAGGAGTGACCCATTCCATCTTTATTCTTTGTCACGGAGCCCTACTCACTTATTTCAAAACTCATATAACAATTTGTAATTTTACAGATTGACTTGTGTTTGCTGTCTGTTCGGCTTATTCATGAATACAGCTCCATTGATGAACTCGATATTTGGTTTATAACAATCACCATTTGTTAAATGAAATCAATGTATGGAAATTATTATTACATGTAGTCCTCAATTTACGATGGGTTTCCATTCCGAACACTCCGTTGTAAGTTGGCTCTGACTTAAGTCAAATACCTCTTTTTTTTTTTTTAAGTTTTCATTATTATTGCCTTTTATTATCAGTATTTTTATAAACCCAATCTCTATTTGTCTTTGGGAGTTGGGAACGTTACATATAAACATCTGCCAGTGAACATCTGAGAGTGATAACGTCAGCAAATTAGCGCTGCAACATTGTATGTAGTATGAAAAAAAAAAGGTTGTAAGTGCAGTTGCTTATAACTCAAATACATCATAAATCGGCGACTACCCGTATAGTCCTGCAATACTCCAAAGTCTGCTTTGCCCCAAAGTACAAATGGACGGAAAGATTAAGCAGACACACCTACAGTTTGCTCACTCTGTCTTTATATTCCGTCATTTCAACAAGGAATGTGACTTTAGCACAAGGTAGCAGTCCAGTGAACTTTGAACCCGTCTTTTATTTATGATGTGTATGTCAGGGAAACATGACAACAACTGGGAATTCATTAAACGACAGTTTCCCCTTCCACTTCGTTCTCTCATTTATTTTACGCAACACAGTGCTGTTAAGGGGAAAGCTAATTGACCACAGGCTTCATTTCTGCTGAGCTCAGCAAGAGAGTCAATCACTGCCAGACGGGCGCTGCTCTCACGGTTCAGCCAATGGACACATTTCCATCTTGACCGGCTCTGCTGGTCCTACAGGAATGAAGGGGGGTGTGCTTCATTCTGTTTGGATACTTTCCATTTTCAGCGAAATGGAGACCACCCCAAGGAGACCACCCCACGATCCTGAAGAGAGGGGGCAGCCTGGGAATTATTTCACCAGCATGCTTGTGTGATCCCCATTGCATTCAGCTCCATTCACAAAAGTGTGTTCTGCCGCCCCAGGCCCTCGTCAGATACGTGGGCCATAGCGATCGAGTGTGGCCCACAGCAAAGGAACGCAGGTCCTCAGATGCTGAAGTCAAGGGTTTCTCAGGCCAAATAAGGGCTCACCCTTCCGGGGTGGGGTCGTGGGGGAGAAGAAAGGTAATTTCCCAGTGGTTTAGCTTCTAGCCAGTTAGACGGCAACAACAAAAACAGTTGCTGACAAGTTGATTCTGCCTCACGGTGACCCCATGTGTGTCCCAGTAGAACTCTACTCCATCAGGCTTTCAATGGCTGGTTTTTTTAAAAAAATAGATCTCCAGGCCTTTCTTCTGAGGCATCTCTGGATGGACTCGAACCTCCAGCCTTCCAGTTAGCAACCTAGCGTGTTAACCATTTGCACAACTCAGGGACTCCTCCATAAAGTTCTATGCAAGGAACACTATGCATGTAACAAGGACATCCAAGAGTGAGCTGGGACAAGAAATCCATTTGGTTTTGGTTCTCCCCATTTGCCACCAAAACTGCAAGGTGAGAATGGCTAATCCTTGAATGGTGGAAGATCAGGCATGGCATTCATGAAACAAGCCCCCTCCCCAACGGAGAAGGGGGAGCTCAGTCCAGACTTTTGCCTTCAGCCTGGAATATAAACACTGTCCTGGATCATATTCAGCACTTACAAATGAAGTTTGCTGGATGCAAACAACCAAAAAAAAAAAAAAAAAAAAAATCAAGCAAACGTGCTGTTTCACTAAATCTTTCCAAACTGAATACAGAAATCAGAAGCCCAGTAATAGACTACATTCAATGTCATTTTTCAATTTCAAAGAAAAAAAAAAAAGCAAGGCACCCATTTTTGGTACATGGATGTTTTTTAGCATTTAATGGATAGAAATTTTATATATCCCGTAAGAATTATTCAGGAACGTCTCCCAATTCCATTTTCAGAGACCTGTTGTAAACTTGCTTTTATAGTTATAGCTCAGATCCAAGAAATTAATTTCTACCACCACAGCCAGAAAAAGGGAATGTCTAATGAGTTTTTGCTTGGTGAGTCAAAGTGTCATGGTGGAATTTTTCTTTGGAAGGCAAGCTTTGCCAGAAGCAAGAATGTAAGACAGCAAAGATTCTTGAAGAGGCATATAAATCTAAACATCAGTAGTAGTAGTAGTAACCATTCATTTAGCATCGTATATTTTCAAAGTACTTTAAAATGTTGACATTCCTTGGAAAGGGAAGAAGGGTTCTAGGACAAGAATTTTCATTTCACATGTAAGGGATGCGCCAGACATAAAGTTCATAAGTTGTTCAAGGTTGTCAAACTGTAGAAACCAGCCCAACCATCCCGTTCCTACTTTTGGCTCTCATATTAGAAAGGATTTGTATCTCGGAGGAGAGGGGACAGGGGGATGTGCATCTGGCAGCCTGAGATGAAAAGACTAGTTAGAGAAATTGCGTAGCATAATATTTTGGTCAAAGGATGTTTATATAACTGTCCCTGTGGTTGCTAGCTGTCATAGAGTCAGCCCCAGACTCATGGCGATCCCATACACAGTGGAACAAAACGCTGCCCAGTTCTGTACCATCCCCTTGATCGGCTGAGGATCGGACCATTGTGGTCCATATGGTTTTCCCCCGATTGAGTTTTGGAATTAGATCGCCAGGGCTTTCTTCTGAATCCACCTTAGTCTGGAAGCTCCTCTGAAACCTGTTGAGCATCACAGCAGTGTGCATGAGGTGCCTTGGCCAGGAATTGAACCCTGGTCTCCCACATAGAAAACGAGAGTTCTGCCACTGAACCACCAACATTATAAATTAGGAAGGAGAAGCAAGTAGTTTGGGACATTGCTCTAGCCCCTGGAGCTTTATCAGATGTGTACAATTAGTGGAAGAGTGTGTACTGGAAGGAGAAGGGCAGCGTTTGACTGTATGAGCTTATGAGCAGCCATGTCTGGGAATGAACAAGGCTTTCTGAGATGAATGTAATGCTGCCCTCTCCTCTGGCATTAAGAATATCCTGTCTAAAAGGTTAGACTGGACTATGGGACATAAATGATACTCGTGAAGAGTGTGCTTCTTAGCTCAAGTAGATACATGAGACTAAATGGGCAGCTCCTGTCCGGAAGTGAGATGAGAAGGCAGAGACGGTCAGGAGCTGGTTGAATGGACACAGGAAATCAGGGGTGGAAAGGAGGAGTGTGCTGTCACAGTATGGGGAGAGCAACTAGGGTCACAAAATAATGTATGTATATATTTTTGTATGAGAGACTAACTTGAATTGTGAACTTTCACTTAAAGCACAACAATAATTTAAAAAAAAAAAAGAATACTTTGGAATTGGGGAGGGAAATAAAAGAGGAATTCAAGGAACAAAAAAGAATATCCTGTCTAGGGGTTTGCTGAAGCCTTTCCTTTTTTAGGGGTGTACTGAAGCCTTTATTTATTAAGGCTTGCTCTTAATTAGAAAAAAAAATATTTCAGTCTAAGTAATATCCTGTGTCAGCCTTTGCTAAAAATAGTGCTTTATTATGGCCATTTTGGTTTTTACTGTTGAAGGCTATCAATCAATGAGGCAGCAGGGATCCATATGCATATTGATCACTGTCTCCTCCCCCTCCTAGGAGCACTGTCTCCTAATGACAGCCAATTTCAATATTCATTAGAAAAGGTGCATTCCTTGGATTGCACCATAGCTGATTAGTGAGAAGAGGATTTAGCTGGAATGTGGGCATCTTGTTTTAATAGCTCTTCAGATCAACAGGATCCTGGCTAGAGTCTATCTGGACACAGCTCAACTCTTCAGCCTTTCAGAAATTAGAGTTTTCTTCTTTGTGTTCCATCTTGGACATCTAAACAATGCCATCATTAAACATTAATTCTCTGGATTTCATATCTTGAAAATCACAGGAAATATTCAAGTGGTTTATTTTAGATCACTGAGGAGAAGTCCTACTAATTGAAAGTCTGGCAGTCTAATCCGCTCAGCAGTGCTGGAGAAGAAAGGTCTGGTGATCTACTTCCATAAGAATACAGCCATCAATAACCCTGTGATTGTTATTGTGTGAATTGATTCCAACTCATAGCAGCCCTGTTTGACAGAGCAGAGCCGCCCCAGGGGGGTTGCTTAGGCTGTGATCTTTACAGGAACAGATCTCAAGGTCTTTTCTCCCTGGGAGCCACCGGTGGGTTCGAACCACCGACCTTTCGGTTAGCAGCTGAACACTTAACCACTGCACCGTCAGTTCTACTCTGAAATGCATGGGGTCGCCATGAGTTGGAATCAACTCAATGGCAACAAGTTAAGGGAAAGCCCAAACACTCACGTTAAGGGTGAACCAGGGTTAATAGGATGTATTTAATCGCATATTGCTTTAACTCAGTTCAGGGAGAGAAAAATGTCACATATGCAAAAAAATGTAGCAATCCTGCCCTTCCCACTTCATCTGGAGTATCATGCCTCCTTTTAGTTGGTTCTGAGATGGCATGGCAAATGGCCACTAGTCTCTTCTCAGCTGTCACACAATCTGGCAGCATCTCTCTCTGCTCCCTGGTTTCCAGACGCAACCATCCCTTTGCCATTAGGATCCTCCTTTTGGCTCTTTGCCCATCTGTTTTGGTAATTACCATTCTGGGAGCTGATGTTTCTAAGCTGGAAATAGCCCCATTGTAAGGTAGTGCGTGGTAGTCACCTTCCTAAATAGCGATGTCTCCATGTGGCTTTTGGTAGTTGATTTCCGAAATAGCTTAATGACTTTAAATGTTTAATCCCTCCATCACGATGAGCATGCAGCAGGGTTCCGTGGGCTGTATTATTCAGCAGTCACTGAGAATGCAGTATGTGATGAGAGAAGTCCAATCATTGTGTCTGGGTTTGTCAACACATCTGTTCTCAGCAAACACTAGGTTCCTTGGAAGCATGTAGGTGTGAGTGGCTGTGAGAAGTCTAGTTTCCCTTCTCTAGGACGTTTGTTTTTGGTAGGATTCCTCCCAACATCACTGTGCATGGTATGCCTGCCTCTGTGTTGTGGTCTGGATTCCAGTTGGACATAGGGCAGGCTGGCTTGGGGAAATAGAGACATTCTTTCACAGTTGTTGAGTGCTGTTGAGTCGGTTCTGACTCAGCAACCCCACATGACAGAGTAGAACTGCCCTGTAGGATTTTCTAGCCTGTAGTCTTTTCAGGAGCAGATCACCAGATCTTTCCCCAGCAAAGCTCCTGGGTGGGTTTGAACCTCCAAACTTTTGGTTAGCAGCCCAGCACTTAATGTTTACACCACCAGAGCTCTTTAATCTTTCACTAGGAGAGGCTATTCTATCAACCATCAGCCAGTCTCAAGAGAGCAGAGAGCAGTGTGAGGGTCGGAGCAGCCAGATGCCTTCCCAGCTTCCCGGGGACAGCAATACACTAGCCAACACAAATGTCAGGGGGAGAGGCCAGCAGGCCAGATGCTGTCACAGAGAATGATCGCCCTGTTTGGCATCTGGTCTTGCCTTGTCATCCTGAAGACCACATGGTGGGCCAGTTGGTCCCATGTGCCCCTGTGTCCTTTTTTCCTCCACAATCACTGGGTGCTTGCATGGGCCATTGGAGAGTGGGGAGTAGACTTTGGTTGTGCCCTGAGTTGAACGTTCTGTAAGTAATAGTAATAATTCATAATAACAATATGAACCTCATATAGCTCTGCCTATGGACCAGGAGTTGTTCAATTGCTGCACAGATTGTAACTCATTTACATAATTGGTATCTACCTACATATCTTATTAGCCTAAAGCAGAAGGGAACAAGCAAAGTAAAAAGCAAGTAGCTCAGACCCTCTGCTCTAGCAGATTCAAGAGATGGCGAGTCAGGTGTGACATGAGAAAGAGGCATCAGGGAGGCCACGGAAAGTAACAACGTTTGTTATACTCACGGCTCCCTGAGACGAGGAGGCACTGGACACCATGATGCAGGGCCACAGAGGAGGTTACAACATGGGGACAAGGCAACACCCAGTTGGAATTGTAGGTCAGGGCTTGTGTATGGCAAGCAGCTTGGATAGGCTAGGTTGTGCAGGCTTCCTGGGGACTGGGCTTTTTGAATAATTCTGCAGGCTCAGGGGGCCTAAGGGCTGTCTCTAGTTGTTGGATACATGACCCAGGCTGATGAGGCTCAGTGCATAGTGGCCCAGGAGTGTGAGAACCTGATAAAGAGAGTGGTTGGAGAGTGGACTGGATCAGCTGCTTGAGAAGGGAAACCGACTGCCTCAAAACTGTGCCAAGACAGCATTTTAAGGAAATGGTATTGTACCCTTGAGTTGGACTAAGCAGCTTCACATCCCACGTCTGTCTCTTTCCATATGCGTAACTTTGCAAAATAAATCTAGCTTTCTGCTCCCGAGCCAACAGCCCTTCTGTAAGTTCTTGAAGAAGGCTCTTCCCCGACCTCTGCAGGGCCTTTGCACGGGATGTTTCCTCTGCCTGCAACGTTTGCCCTGCTGTTCTTCCTACATAAACCCTGCTTATCCTTCAAACTTTGGCCCAAACATCCTGTCTTTAGGAAAACCCTCCCTATGCCACCAAACCAAGTCAGCTTCCTGTGAAGGTTCCTGGCCCCAGTTAGAAGGAATGGAGCGTATCTGGCATTCCAGCTCCTGCTAGCCCCCTTGCGTCTAACTTCTCTCTGCAGCTTCTAAGGCCTCCAACTCTCAGGGCCCGTCCTCCAAGTAAAACCCACCTTGTCTTCTCTCCACTTTTTGTAACTTCCAAATTCTAAATCTCTCTTAAGATGCATAAAGAGCCCCTAGTGGCACAACAGTTAAGCGTTCGGCTGCTAACCGAAAGGTTAGCGGTTTGAACCCACCCAGTGGCCCAAAGACCTGGCTATCTGCTTCTGTAAAGATTACAGCCTAGGAAACCCCGTGGGGCAGTTCTACTCTGTCACATGTGGTCACTAGGAATTGGAATCGACTCAATGACACCTAACAACAACGGTCATATCCATTTTCTTCCATTGTCTTTGCTCTTCTTTGCCATTCCTAAGACACAGCTTTCGCTGCTACCATGGGGCTGCTTCTACCATTTTTGTAGGGACCATGCATGCTGAGAAGTGTTCAGAAAAGGTAGTATCAGCTGGGGTGTGGCTGCAAAAGGTGTATTAAGTGACCGTCAGTTCCATTTTTTGTGTAAAAAATTAGAGAAATGGAGGCACTATTTCCCCTTTCATAGCAGGACTACGATGACACACTTTCCATAAATTTGAGGATTATTTTATTTTCTGGACATCAGACCCTTGATCTTGGCAGTTAGCTTATTAGAATTTGCTGAGATTTTGTGTGTGTTTCTTTTGAATCAGCAGTAACTCATTTAAGAACAGAAATGGGGTATGTGGCTTGCAGGCAAAAAATAAATATCATTTATATTCATTTTATGACTTGAAACGGATCCCAAGTTCATCAGCTTGTTTTCCAGCAAGGCTTAGCTCTGCATTCCATAAAGCTCAATGTGTTCAAAAGAAAATTCTTCACTGCCGATTGATATTTCAATTGTCATGAAGTTCTAAAAATTCCTTATTAGTCGAGACTATAAAATTTAATAATAATGATAATTAACATTTATAGAACACTATGTATAAGATAGGAATCCCTGGGGGGGGGGTGCAGATGGTTAAGTGCTGGATACTACCCGAAAGGTTGGTGGTTTGAACCCACCCAGAGGCTCCTCGGAAGGCAGGCCTAGCAATCTACTTCCGAAAGGTCAGAGGGTTGAGAACCCTGTGGAGCTTGGTTCTGCTCTGCACACATGGGGCTGCCATGAGTTGAAACCAACGCAGTGGCAACTAACGACAGCATGAGCCAAAACCCAAAACAAACCCTCCGCCCTCGAGTCCATTCCGAATCCTAACAGCCCTATAGGACAGAATAGAACTGCCCCCTAGGGTTTCCAAGGCTGTACATCTTGACGGAAGCAGACTGCCACATCTTTCTCCTGGACAACAGTACAACGGCAACAACATATGTGAGACACTGTTTTAAGTACTTTACTGTGACAATGCACGGCTCTTCATAAAATACATTTTAAACAAGTATTCTGACTCATGGCGACCCCATGTGTCTCAGAGTAGAGCTGAACTCCATAAGGTTTTTTCAGTGCTGATTTTTCAGAAGTAAGATAGTCAGGCCTTTCTTCCAAGGCACTTCTAGACGGCCTCAAATCTCCCACCTTTCAGTTAGCAGCCAACACGTTACCTGTTTGTACCACTCAGGGACTCCATAAAATGCGCGTATAATGCTTATGTATCATCATCCACATTTAATAGATGAAGAAACTGAACTAACAGTTTAAAAAAAACAATCCTTGGTTCATACACGAAGGAGCCCTGATGGCAGAGTGGTTCAAGCACTCAGCTGCTAACCTAAAGGTCAGCGGTTCCAACCCACCAGTTGCCCCAAGGGAGAAAGATGCAGCAGTCTGCTTCCATAAAGATTTACAGCCTTGGAAACCATATGGGGCAGTTCCACTCTGTCCTATAAGGTCGCTATGAGCCAGAATTGACTTGATGGCAATGAATTTTTTGGTTTAGTTCATACATATAGGGTGTGTTAAAAATACATGTTAAAGACAAAAGACAAGTATGCTTTTATTATATTGATTGTTATTCACGGCTGTTGTTTTGGAAAACTTTTCTTGAAGTACTGCTATTGCTTTAGATTTAAAAAAATAGCAGCAGAAAAAAAGTTTCTGACATTGATGTGACATTTATTCCCTCCACACCTTACTAGGCAATCACCTCAATTCACAACGACATTAGTTCTGGCTGTGATGGAAATTAACCCGTTGGGTTTGGGTTGGGGGAGCAACTTTTTATGATTGAGCAGAGTTTTTAGTATTTACATCTGATTGCCATTTCTGGCTAGGGGAGCCAGCGTAGAAGTACCCCTTGCATTTGGAAAATTAGAAAACCACAGGAGGACTGATTATTCAAAACCTTGAAATGCATTGCCCCACCTCTAACGTAAACTGCAACATAGTGTTCATACTCATTAACTGAATTCTGGCACCTCGTTCCAATGCTGGTGTTTATTTTAATTCCTCTCAGCTTGAGTAATGGACATGGACCAAGCAGAGAGCAAGTCACCTCCTGGCCCTGTGAACTGTCTTGGAAACAGCCTGCGATTCCCCATGGTATTACGGGATTTGCAGTTCACTGAGCAAATTATGCATTCCAACATCTAAGTGTGGTGGTTTAATTAAACCCTTTGGTTCATTCAAGATAACTAAAATGTTTCTGGGCAGGACGTTGTACCAGTTATTAAAAATTCACAGCAAATACTTGTATAGCTTGGGTCTTTATGGATTTTGTTTGAGTCAGGGGATTGTAGGGGGAATGAGTTTAAAATAAGCTGTACAGGAAGTCACAGTAAGGAAAAAAGAAGCTTCTTTGTTGCCTCCATCTCTCCTTGCGCAAAGATGGCACCATGCCAGTGTTTTCAGTAAGAATAATTATTGAAAATTCACACCTGGAAGACAGATGTGATTCAAATGGGAAGATATCATTGTATATATGCATACACAAATCTATATATATATGTATATACACACACATTCATATGCCCGTCTTGACATACCCCCTCCCCTATCTCTCTCTCTCTCTATATATATACATCCTCTCTCTATGTATATGTAGAGAGAGAGAGAATACACATACATATATGTGTATACATGTATATATGATGTATATATGTAAATATATCAGTGTAAATATACACAGATATGTATATGTGTGTGTGTGTGTCTACGGTTTCTCAACCTTGACACTACTGATATTTCAGATTGATAATTCTTTATTGTGGGTAACTGTCCTGTACATTGTAGAATGATGTTTTAAAAACATCCCTGGCATCTCCTGACTAGATTCCATTACACACATACCCGAGTCATAACAGTAAAACATATCCCTAGCCATTGCCAAATGCTTCGCTGTTGGGGGCCACTGCTATATGCACACCCCCCCGACACACTGTCTGCTAGGTATGGGAAGTATTGTCTCATGAGTAGTTCATCATTAATGGACCAATAGATGATTCACCAGGAGTTCAGTGACATATTTGCACACAGATACATAAAAATAATAGCCCGTCATCATGGGAAAAGCAGGCACAGGTCTTGCTGTGTCACAGGACAGCTGTGCAACCTTGGGCAAGCCACTGGACCTCTCTGAGACTTAATTCCATCGTCTATGAAATGGATGCAGACATTATACTTTTTTGCAAAATTGATTCTAAAAGTAAGATATAGAAGAAGGCAAAAAATGATAAAGAAGTGGGCCAAAATGCAGACAATGAGACGTGTCCCCAGGTCTCTGGACATGAAAGGAATGACTGGAGAGGTTCCTAATACTTTCATCTGAAGGCATACTCATCCCCCAAGAGACATCAAATCCTGCCCTAGTTTTTTCAATGGCTAGTTGTCCATAGGAGCCCTGGTGGTGCAGTGGTTACGTGCTCGGCTGCTAACAGAAGGGTTGGTGGTTCAAACCCACCAGCTGTTCTGTGTGAGAAAGATGTGGCAGTCTGCCTTGGAAACCCTATGGGGCCATTCTACTTTTTACCATAGGGTCTATATGAGTTGGGACCAACTCGACAGCAATGAGCCTGGTCTGGAGTTGGTCATGAGAGGCTCTAGAACCTAATATCCATAAAAAGAGAGGATATCCGTATGAGTTGAAAGTCTTCTTGGCACAGGGAAGGTTGGCCCTTTAGTCTTTCCACTTGTTGAATTCAGGGATAGTGTGGACCCAGTCTGCACCCTCCGTCACACACATACTAAAGAAATAGGATGCTCTGGACCACGCTGTTGCTTGGCATCTGGAGGTCTCCTGGCCATTGGCTGGGGATAAGCTGAGCAAACCATCAGAGTCGACAGCCGCATGATGCTTCAAGACTCACTCAATGCAGTTGGACATCAATGAGTCTCCATTTAGGTCCCTGGGACTTGTAGCAACCAGTTGGGCTGGGTTCCTGATTGAGACTTTGGCCACGTGCATAACTGATGTGGTTACACTGACTAGTTGTCTTACAGAACAGACGGCCGAACAGTCAATCTGTTGATTCAGACCCGATTGTCTTGGCCAGATGCAGACAGTGCCCTGCAGTGGGGTAGTTGTGTGATCTGTGGACCGGTGCAAGGAATGAGGCTCTGTACCCTTGTCCTGCATGTGGAGCTATGTCTGCCCTACGTCTCCATCATCTTCACCTTCCTCCCCCTCTTGTTCTCTTCCTCCTCCTTCTCTTGCTTCTGCTCCTTTGATTTTGAGAATGTCAAGCTCTAGTATTTTATTACATAAATAGATAGTATTTATGTATTATATAAATTACGTAAATAGATAGTATTAAAGCATCCTCTTTGTCATTAACTGAGAACGTTAGGAATCCCCGTGGAAAATATATTGGAAAGTTTGCATTGAAATTGTAACACAGCCGGTATTAAATCAGAAAGTGAATGTTCAGCGAACAGTTATCAATCTCTTTGTGGGAGTAGCTATTCCAAGCACTTGTTATGAATTTAGCTCGTTCACAGCTGCTAACCAAAAGGTCGGCAGTTTGAATCCACCAGCCACTCCTTGGAACCCTATGAGGCAGTTCTCCCGTGTTCTGTAGGGTCAGTATGAGTTAGAATCGACTCAGTAGCAACACTTCTGGTTTTCTTTCTTTCTTTCTTTTGTTATCCTGTACACAAGCCCGTGAGTTATGGGTTGATGTTGTTGCTTTTGGATGTCATCTAATTGATTTCTACTCATTGCGACCCTATGTGACAGAGTAGAACTTCCCCCATAGGGTTTTCCTAGGCAGTAATCTTTATGGGAGCAGGCCACTAGGTCTTTATCCTGCAGAGCCACTGGATGGATTCAAACCACCAGCCTTTTAGTTAGCCCCCAAGTGTTTAACAGTTGCACCACCGGGGCTCCTTTATGGGTGGATAGTACTCCTTATTTTGTAGATGAAGAAGCTGAGGCTCAGAGAGTTCACTTAGGGTGTGGATGAGCAAGAGGAGAGGTGACTCCAACAAGTTACCGCTATACTCATTCTTAACGGTTACGTTGTATTCTTGGATTCAACATAATCAAGATCTTAACTTTTTTTATTGCTGTATATATATATATATATATATATATAAAACAAAACCTTTGCCAATTCAGCATGTTTCAAACATACAATTTAGTGATATCAGTTACAGTAATCATGTTGTGCAACCATCTCAAGATCTGAAGTAGCATAAAACACTCCATATGTGTGTGGAATGTGATTTTTATTTATTTATTTTTTCATGGAGGAACATGTTCATACCTTTCAAATTAAAGTCTCAAAGTGGTCTTTGTGCTGTCAACAAGATTAAAAATAACCATCACATAGTAAAGCATTTTCCACCTCGATTATAAAGGACAAAATTGTCATTGAGATCTTTTCATAGGAAAAATGGTAGCGCATTCATCAAAATGTATTCTTTATCTCCTTTTCAGAATGTGTTCTAGAATTCCATACTGTCTAACAAGACACAAAAACTCTGGTGCTTTGTATTAACGACACTCTATCTTTGAAATCATCATGGTTTTGTGAGTTGCTGGCATTAGAGCAGCTTCGTGGAACCCTCTGGAGTGCGCTGTCATGGACCCCACTGGTGCTTTTTCCGGAGCCAGCTGTTTCAGCACACGCCTTAGTCATTGCTTGTCATATTGAGACCAAGTTTGGTCAACTCCTTTGGAAAGTCAGGTTCACTTTTCTCAAGTGAGAGTGTGTTTTTGGCATGATTCCATTGCGTCAGAGCCAGCGGTCACTTTGCCTGCGATGCTCTGGAGAAGAGACACTTTAATCCAGGCGTGATGGGGGGTGGTCCAGGACTCTGATATAATATGTATCCAACCGACGTCTCCATTTAAACCTGCAAATCTGTGGCTTGGCACCCGAGGGACCCTTCCAATTCTAGCTCGCTTTCCTCTAGTATTGTGTGTTGTGTAAAGATCAGCAGCATTAAACTCAGGAGCTGGGCGGTTAACACACCTGAAGGAGGAACACTGGGTCAACAACACATATGCTTGTCACAATCTAGTTTTTACAATCCCACTTTTGATCATAAAAACCAGTTGTGGTCAATTGATTCTGACTCCTGATGACTCCAGGTGTGTCAGAGCAAAACTCTGTTCCACAGGGTTATCAGCTCCACGGCTGGTTTTTCAGAAGTAGATCGCCAGGCTTTTCTTCCAAGGCACCTCTGGGTGGACTCGAACCTCCAACATTTCGGTTTGCAGCTTAGTGCTTAACCATTTGCACCACCCAGGGACTCCCTATCCATCATAACGGGAACAAAACACATCATGTGTGAAGCTAAGTGGCAAGTGACCCTTCCTTCCTGTCAGGGATACTGTAAGGTGACAGAAAGAGCTCGCGCTCAGTCGAACAGTGCAGCTCACTACTCAGCTTTAGGCACTTTTGCGACATGAGACTATACCCAATTTTCTGATCTTTCTGCTTGCTTGTTTTTAACAAGAGAGACTGTACATGAAATCTCTCAATTTTAAATTTGACTGCTCATTTAATTTTTAGAACCCTTCCTGGGCCTAACAAAACATATCTATCTGTGGGATAAATCTAGTCTTTGGCTCCCCAGTTTGAGATCAGTAGAGAATACCACGATTTGTAAAAACTCTCTCATATTCTAAGAAAAGAAAAAAATATGATCTTTATAACTGTTCTGAGAGGTAAGCATATTGGTCTTTTGAGGATCTACAGCAAGGCCTAGGATTAGAAAAAGACTCACTAACAACCTGCAATATGCAGATGACACGACCCTGCTTGCTGAAAGTGAAGAGGACTTGAAGCACTTACTGATGAAGATCAAAGACCACAGCCTTCAGTAGGGATTACACCTCAACATAAAGAAAACACAAATCCTCACAACCGGACCAACAGGCAACATCATGATAAAGGGAGAAAAGATTGAAGTTGTCAAGGATTTCATTTTACTTGGATCCATAGTCAGCGCCCATGGAAACAGCAGTCAAGAAATCAAGCAAAGTATTGCATCGGGCAAATCTGCTGCAAAAGACCTCTTTCAAATGTTAAAAAGCAAAAATGTCACTTTGAGGACTAAGGTGCACTTGACCCAAATCATGATATTTTCAATTGCCTTGTATGCATGTGAGAGCTGGACAATGAATAAGGAAGACGGAAGAAGAGTCGATGCCTTTGAATTATGGTGTTGGAGAAGAATATTGAATATACCATAAATGGCCAAAAGAATGAACAAACCTGTTTTGGAAGAAGTACAGCCAGAATATTCCTTAGATGCTAGGATGGCAAGACTTCGTCTCACATACTTTGGACATGTTATCAGGAGGGACCAGTCCCTGGAGAAGGACCTCATGCTTGGTAAAATAGAGGGTCAGTGAAAAAGAAGAAGACCCTCAACGAAGTGGATTGACACATTGGCTGCAACAATGAGCTCAAACATAGCAATGATTGTGAGATTGGCCCAGGACTGGACAGTGTTTTGTTCTATTATACATAGGGTAGCTAACAGGAACTGACTCGAGGGCACCTAACAGCAACAGCAATAGAACAAGGCCTGAACAAATAAACAAGTCTGTATAGCTTTATGTTTTCATTTTTTTTCTTGAAAGCTATTTGTTCACTGGCCTAAGGATGCTAAGGATCAGAGCTGAGTTTTGTTTTGTCTTTATCCTCAAGTTAAGTGTTCTGTCTATTAGTCCTTAAAAAAAAAAACAATCAAAACAACAAGAACAAACCCATTGCCATCAAGTCAATTCCGACTTATAGCGACCCTATAGGACAGAGCAGAACTACCCCATAGAGTTTCCAAGGAGTGACTGGTGGATTCAAACTGCCAGCCTTTTGGTTAGCAGCCTGAGCTCTTAACCACTGCACCACCGGGGCTCCGCCTTAGAAATCATACAACTCTACGCAATTTACCAATTACCACCCTGGTGGTGAATTGGTTAAGAGCTCTGCTACTAACCAAAAGGTGAGCAGTTGGAATGCACTAGCCCCTCTTTGGAAACCCTATGCGGCAGTTCTGCCCTGTCCTGTGGGGTTGCTTTGAGTCAGAACGGACTCGACAGCAATGGATATGGGGTTTAGAGTTTATTTAATATCTGTCACCTTACAAATAGATACTGAAATCTCCCACTCCATAGCAACTTGAAACAACTCCGACAAACACAATTAGCCCATTTCTGAAAAATGTATACATCACAGTGTAAATATAAATTTCTTTTTTACTACAAGGCTGGCATAAATTACCACCTACCTTAAGCAAATGACTAATTCCACTACTGCTGAGTGTGTTTTTACTTTTCTACTCTAAGAAAATATTTTGGGAGTTTTTTATTCACAATAAAGTTTGATACTTAAGGTGGTAAATGTTTTCCTGAAGCTTGCTGAAGCCAAAACTCTTTAGAATTAAGGAAGCTAGGACTGCTTTTGAGTTTGAGAAACAATTTGGGAACAATCCCCCATCTCTCCACTGTAGTTGGGTGCCATTGAGTCAATGCCAACTCCTAGTGACCCCAACTGACAGAATAGAGCTGCCTCATAGGGTTTTCTAGGCTGTAATCTTTACGGGAGCAGACCGCCAGGTCTTTCTCCCATGAAGCTGCTTGGTGGATTTGAACCACCGATCTTTTGGTTAGTAACCAAGCACTTAACCATTGTACCACCAGGGCTCTTTCCCACCGCCCTAATCCAAATCCAATTCAACCATCGCTTGAGGGAACAGCTCCAAAAGTCTTCTGGTTTCCTTAGCGTTTTCCCACCCCAAACCAGTCATGGAGATTATTCCAAAATGATAACCCAAACATTTCACTCTTCCACCTACAAATGTCTAGTGGTCTCCAACTGTAGAAGTCCACAGGTGTTATAAAGAATTAATACTGACAGGTTGCTAACGAAAAGGGTGGAGATTTGATTCCACCCAGAGGTGCCTTGAAAGAAAAGCCTGGAGATCTGTTTTCAAAAAATCGACCATTGAAAACCTTGTGCTTCTATTCTGACACGCATGGAGTCACCACAAGTGAAAATCGACTGTACGGCAACTGTTCCCCCCCCCCCTTTTTCCACTTAATTTCAGTCATCCTTGATGGTCTCACCTGTCCTCTCAGCCACAAGGCAACTTTCCTCCCAGAATTAAGCATTTCTTGTTTATGAAAAGTTAGCATTTTCCCGCCAATTTTCTTTGTCACAGAAGAAATACCACATTATTCTAGAAAATTTGCACCACAAGCACCAAGAATAAAATTAGAATCACTTGTCATTCGCTACCCAGAAATAATGTAAGTTAGTATTACAGTTAATTTATTTTTTCTATGTATCTGGATATGTATGTATCAAAAGAAATGCTGTTTATAACAGTGGCCTCTGTGAGTAACAGCTCAGGTATCATCTGTTTATAATATGAATGTATCATCTACCTGTATGTAACAAGGACAAGGTTGTTAGTTAGAACACACAGCTGCTCCAGCAAAGGATGGCTCCGTCCTGTTAAGCAGAAGGGCTTTGTCTGTAGAATCCTGGATGGGCTGCAAGTTTGGGAGTGGGCGCCAGGGAGGCCTGCCTTGCTCTGCAGAATAGAAGGAGGGGGGTGGAGAGTTCCAGGAACAGGACTGACAGAAGAGGGGGAGGGAGATCCCCTGGTGAGAGCCTCTCCCTGTGATCCCAAACCTTCGAGAAAGTCTACTACTTCCTCAAAAGCTTTGCAGGAGTGGAAATATTTTCTTTCCTTTTCTCTCCTTCCATTTATTTCCTTTCCCTTTGCTCCTTTGCTGCTGCTTCTTCTTCTTTCTTTTTTCTTGGACTCTGAATATGGTACCATGTTATTGTTAGTTGCCATCAAGTCAGCTCCAACTCATGGCGACCCCAAGTACATCAGAATGAAGGGTTGCCCAGTCCTGTGCCCTCTTCACGATCACTGGTATGCTCAGGTCCATTGTTGAGGCCACCGTGTATTTTGAGTGCCTTCCACCTAGAGGGCTTATCTTCCAGCACTGTATCAGGCAATATTCTGTTGTGATCCATAAGGTTTTCATTAGCTCATTTTTGGAAATAGATTACCAGGCCTTTCTTCCTAGTCTGTCTTAGTCTGGAAGCTCTGCTGAAACCTGTCCACCATGGGTGATCCGGCTGGTATTTTAAATACTGGCAGCATAGCTTCAAGCATCACAGTGACATGCACGCCACCAGAGTCTGACAAACTGACAGACAGGTGGTGGATGCTTCCGTAGAGAGAAAATAGAGGAGGCGCTGCAAACAAAGTTACCTGGGGATTTGCAGAAACCTGCAGAGGGCACTAGAATCTGAAAGGCCATAGCAACGGGACTGCACTGATTTTACCTAGATCCCCAAGGAGAAAGGATTTCTCCAACTGACATCTGAGTTCACCAGTCTCTCTCTCTCTCTCTCCCCTCTGTCTATCTCTTGACAAATTTGCATATCAACTGTATATAATGCTTTGCCATTTTTTAAACTTAACTGCATATAGTGAAAACTCTTCCTTCATCATAATGTTCTTTATGAAAAATAACTTGTGAGTGACTGAAGAGTAAACCATTGAATGGGTACTAGATTACCCCTCCCCTGCACTTTTCAATTGCTGAGCTCTTGTGTTACCTGTTTTTCCACCATAATAAACCTACGGGGCGACATTGTGTCTATAACTTAAGCACACCGAGGCCGGTTTCCCTAGGATCAGTTCCTACAAGTGGAAATACTTGAATAAAGGTTATGCAAATGTTTAAGCCTTTTGATACACTTTGTTAAATTGTCTTTTTAGAAAGGTTAAACCAATTTACACTCTCAACAGTAGTGTTTAAAAAGAGACTCTTTCCCTAAATCTCCCTTAATCATGAAGAGTAGCATTATAAAAATCCTTTCCAATGGCCAGTTTAGTAAAAAATTGAATCTATTTGTTGTTTTCCATGTATTCGATAACTACAAGATTGACTCTTTTTTTTCCTCATATGTTTTTGGACCAATTGACTTTCTTTTTCTGGGAATTGCTTCTTCATTGTCTTCTATCCACGGAGTGTTAGTGTCTTTATTACTGATTTTTAAAATTCAAGCGTTTAGTTTCTGAAAGGTAACAAAAAGCCTGATTTCACTCAGCAGACATTTGTAGATTAGCTGTTGCTGTTCGGTGCCATCAAGTCAATGCCGACTCATAGTGACCCCATGTGATGGAAGAGAACTGCCCCGTAGGGTTTTCTTGGCTGTAATCATTATGGAAGCAGATCACCAGGTCTTTCTCCCATGGAGCTGCTGGGTGGGTTTGAACCACCAACTTTTCTATTAGCAGCCGAGTGCTTAACTGTTACACCACCAGGGCTCCGAGATTAGCGACTGGAGTGCGAATCTCTTTGGAGAATAAAAAATTTCAATAATCCTCCATAGCTGAGAGAACAGGGTGCTTATATTAACGTGTCCTGGTTAGCGGCCACGGGAATCCCTGGGTGGCACGAACAATTAAGCTCTTGACTACTAACCAAAAGGTTGGTGGTTCTAGCACATCCAGTGGCACTGGAGATCTGCTTCCATAAGGATTACAGCCAGCCAAGAAAACCCTATGGAGCAGATCTTCTCTGTAACACACAGAGTCACCTGGATAGCAGCATCAACTCAACAGCAACTGGTCTAGGGACTGTGGATGGTAACATGATGATTAAAGAAGAGGAAGGGGAGAGGATTGGAGGGGAGAGAAGAGAACTCGGTGGTATAAAGCCATTTCTTCATTTCTCTCTTCTCGAGGACAGCTTTCCTGACTGAGCCACTAGAATTAGCTGCTGTATCCTCTAAGTCCTCACCTTTGTGATTGTTCTTACATTTTCTTCTATTTAATTACTTTTCACCCCTCCCTCCAAGAAAGTGAATTGGTTAAAGGCAAAAATTCAGATTCTATACTCCATGCACCTGGATCATAACTGAGTACACAACAGACTCTTAGTAAATGTTTTAAAAAAAAAAAAAACATTGCCATTGAGTAGATTCCAACTCACGGTGACCCCCTATGACAGAGTGAATTTATCTGTTGGGTTTTCTTGGCTGTAATCTTTACAGAAATAGATCACTAGGCCTTTCGCTCACAGCACCACTGGGTGGGTTTGAACAGCCAGGCTTTAGGGTAGTAGTTGAGTGCAAACCATCTGTGCCCCCCAGGCACCTTGATTAAGTGTTTAGGTGAATATATTTTACCATTTAGACTACTGAAGAACATCATACTGTGTTTTCTCAGAATTCTTTTTTACGGCACTCAGGGCATCTTTATATGAAAGCGTTTACCAGGGAGGGCCACATTGGTTGTGACCTTTTATGTTATTCTGCCAAGAATCAGGCTTCAAGAGGATTGTCCTCCTCCTGGCCATTTTCCTCCATTCGGGAACCTAGGACGTTGGGTGATTCTCCAAGAAGCTCTTGAAGGATAACACAATACAAAACCCTAACCTATTTGGCTAGTGAGATGGAAAGTGGAGAAGGATGTGGTGTCCTAGTATACCACAGGTGTGGATACTGAATTTGGAATTCAGAAGGGGAAGAGAAGGGATTTATTTTCCAGCTCAGAATAGCAGGTGGGCAGGATATGAGAAATTCCGTTTCTTAAATAACCGAAAAGAAGGAAGAATCTGGCTCTCCTTCAAAAGCCTCCCAGCCCCCATAGCTTTATTTGTTCATTCAAAATGTTTTATCCCAAGCCTTTCCTCTGACTGCTTTGAAGGAGAGTGAAGATATAACTCCTAAAGCATACTGGAAAACAAGTTTCATTCACCGTTCCAAGCTTGCTAATTGCAGGCTGGCTCAAGATTGTGCATTTGGCTGGGGCAGAGGTCTCAAACTCACAGCCCATTGACCCTTTGTGCTTGACTCAGTGTTGCCTACCTACTGCTTCAAATCTGAATGGATAAACAAAATGTCGCGCATACATACAACAGAATGGAACTCAGCCATAAGGAGAAATGAAGGCCTGATACAGGCCACAACATGGTCAACCTTGGAAACATTATGCTGAGCAATACCAGTCAGCCACAAAAGGGCAAATATTGTCTAATCCCACTTATATGAACCACCTAGAATAGGCAAATGCATAAAAAAGAGTCAAGTGGTTATCCGGGATGGGCGGGAGGAAGAAAGGGGAGTCGTTGCTTAGGTAACACCGAGCTTCTGTTCAGGTTGATGGAAAAATTTGGAAACGGATAGTGATGATGGGTACACAACACGATGCACACAGTTAATGTCACTGAATTTTACACGTGAAGAATGTTGAAGTGGCAAATCGTGGAGTAGGCCTGGTGATCTACTCCACACACACCAAAAAAATAATTTTTTTTGGATTGAATTGTATCCCCCAGAAATATATGTCAACTTGGCTAGGCCATGTTTCCCAGTATCGTGTGATTGTCCACCATTTTGTCATCTGATGTGATTTTCCTTTGGGTTGTAAATCTTACCTCTGCGATGTTAATGAGGCAGTTATGTTAATGAGGCAGGACTCAATCTACAAGATTAGGTTGTATCTTGAGTTGATCTGTTTTGTGATATAAAAGAGAGAAGTGAGCAGAGAGACAGGGAAACTCATGCCACCAAGAATGAAGAACCAGGAGTGGAGCACATCCTTTGGACCTAGGGTCACTGTGCTGAGAAGGTCCTAGACCAGGGGAAGATTGATGACAAGGACCTTTCCCCAGAACTGAGAGAGAGAGAAAGCCTTCCCGTGGAGCTGGCGCCCTGAATTAGGACTTCTAGCCTCCTAAACTCTGAGAGAATAAACTTCTTATTGTTAAAGCCATCCACTTGTGGTATTTCTGTTATAGCAGCTCTAGATAACTAAGACAGTTGCCAATGTTGAAAACTCAGGAAAATTTGCACAGATATTTAGATTTCTGGCTTCTCATTAAATATCAGAAGATTTGGCATAACCGGGCAGCTCTCCAACATAGCCACAATCTGCTGGGCTTGGGGCCTCTTATACTCTTTAGGTGTGACATGAACTCTTCAGTTATCTTTTCTCTGCACTGGGCTCACTTTACCAGCTTATCCTAGAGAGAAGCTTTTCCATGAGAATCCTCTAATTTGAGCCACATGACAGAGTATGAGGTATTTAGGTTAGCTATAAGGGGCCCTAGTGCACAATGGTTAAGCCCTTGGCTACTAAGCAAAAGGTAGGAGGTTCGAACCCACTAGCTGCTCCGGGAGAAAAGACTGGCTATCTACTCCCATAAAGATTACAGCCTAGAAAGCCCTATGGGGCAGTTCTACTCTGTCCTGTAGAGTCGCTATGTTGGAATCGACTTGACGGCACACAACAGAAACAATTATTATTTCCATTTTACAGATGAAATAGAGTATTTTTTTATGCTAAAGTTAAACAGCGAGGAAGTGTCAGATCTGGAATTTGAACCCAGATTCCTGATTCAGAGTCGACTCCATGGCAACTGGTTTGATTTTGTCTTTCCTGACCTCAGACGAAGTTCTCTCTCCGCTAGTCTAGCCACCTTCCTATATATGGAAGATATAATTTTAGAGCCTCCTCGTGCGTGTGTCTGTGTGTGTGTATGCACATGTGTGTGTGTATAAATAAACACATTTTGCAAATTTTGTAAATATGCATGCCCACATTTTAAAGCAGATCCAGCATCTTAAGCCTCTGATAATAAGCCCTTCTGGGTAAATAAGTGTTCTGCGTCTTTCTCCTCAGTTTATTCTCGTATAATTACTTCACAAACACTACATCCCTGGACTCAGCAAACATATCCAGATCAATCTGTTTGCATTGTGACAGCTCTGTTGGGTAGAATCTCTTCTCCACCTCTCTTGTTTATTTGGGAAAAGCAAGAACTGGGCCCAAAGAGTGTTTTTTTGAGTCACAGCTGCTTCACCATTCACAAGAATATTCCTGTGGGTGCAATGGACACAGCAGTTGGTTCGGCTCTGTGGACCTGGTCAGAAATTCAGTGTCGATGGCAGTAACATCAAGGCTGAGGGTAGCAGCGACCAGCCTCTAGCTTCTGGTTCATTCCTACCCTCTAACTTTTCTGCAGGGTGCTCTCGGGCTTAATAACCTAGCAAGACGCTCCATTGCCCTTAAGGCAAAGGCTGAGTTCCCAAAGGGTCTTCAGGATCAGACCCCTGCTTCCTTTTCAGCCTAACTCTCCCATCTCCTCCCTTCTAACCCTCCGCAAAGCCTTAAATGCATCCTCTCCCCCAGGCCTTTTCTGGAAGTTCCCTGTGTTGAGTGTGCATTCATCTCCTGCCTCCTTCTTTCTGTCCAGCCAATTCCTGTTTAGAGGAGCCCTGGTGGTACAGTGGTTAAGCGCTAAGCTAGCAGAAAGGTCGATGGTTCAAACCTACCAGCTGCTCCGAGGGAGAAAGATGTGGCAGTTCGCTTCCGTAAATGTTTGCGGCCTTGGAAACCCTATGGGGCAGTTCTACTCTGTCCTACAGGGTCACTGTGAGTTGGAATCCACTCGACGGCAATGGGTTTTGGTTTCAATTCCTGTTTGATCATCTTGCCTAAACATCACCTCTTCTAGGGTAGCCTAATGTAAAGTAAATGGCTGAGATTTGCTTTGAATCAAAATTTATCTGTCTTTAAACTCTGTGCTATTTCCACACTATCACGCTGTTGTGAAAGCTTTGTGCAAAACTTTAGTTAAAAGGATGTCCATTGAAGAGCGATAGTAATAGTGAAGAAGTGGTAACAATGTAAGTATCCACCAGTAGGGGATCGGCTTCATACACTTTGTCGCACCCATATCTCGGAACATTATGTAGCATTTGAACATTCACTTTAAACATAAATGAATATGTATGGCCGTGGCAAGATGCCCAGCTTATATTTAGTGGAAAAGAGATTGCAAAAGATTGCGTGTATGTGTGCATAGATGAGGTCTAGACCAGTGTTGTCCAAAGGAAATATAATGCGAGTCACGTATATAAGTTTAAATTTTCTAGAAGTCACATTTTAAAAAAGTAAAAAGAAATAGATGAGATTAATTTTAATAGTATATTTTATTTAACACAGCATATCTAATATATTATCATTTCAGCATCTAATCAATATGTATATATTTTTTGCAGTACTATATTTCTCTCTCTCCCTCTGTTTTTTAATGGTGGTATGCTTTACTTTTTTTTTTTTTGTACTAAGTATTCAAATCCAGTGGGTATTTTACACTTAAAACAGCACATCTCAATCCAGAGCAGCCACATTTCAAGTTGTCCAGTATCCACCAGTGACCAGCAGTAATCCTGTTGGATAGCACTGGTCTAAAAGAGATAGAAGGCGCTCCGGTGGTGCAATGGTTAAGTGCTCAGCTGCTAACTGAGAGGTTGGTGGTTTGAACCCACCCAGCGGCTCTGAGGGAGAAAGACCTGGCGATCTGCTCCTGTAAAGATTACAGCTTAGGAAACCCTATGGGGCAGTTCTACTCTGTCACATGGGATTGCTGTGAGTTGGAGTGGACGGGAGGGCGCTCAATGACAGAAGAAATATGTTAAGATCATGAAGCGTTCCCTCTGGGATAGTGGGATTGTGTGTGTTTATTTTCTTCTTTTGCCTTCTTTGCATTTTCCAAATCTCCGTAATGAATATACTCTGCCTTTGTAATTTGGAATTAAAATAAACTATTAAAGGCATCATTCATTTTTAATAGGGAGTGGTGAGCTTCTAAAATACACTTTTAAAAATAAGTACATAAAATGTAAATCTGTGACCTATTTTCTGCTCCGTTGAGAGAAGCTGGAAATGGGACGTTCTTGGCTCTCCACTCGACTCCCTTGGGTCCCTGCTCTGTAGCCCCCTCTCCGCAGCGGCTCCCCTTTAGAACTGGGAGAGGAAAGACAGGTTCAAGTCCTGTCTCCGCAGTGGAGGAAGCAACTCTCTGGTGAAACCGCCATGCCAGCCAGAGGGCTGAGGTTCTGCCTCTGATTTATTTTCAGTCTCTTTGAGAGCCAGAGGCAGCTGCCGTGGGAAAAGGCAGCACCAGAGTTTCTCCACCTCTCATCTCAGTATTGCCGGCACCTTACCAAGGAGCCTTGGAGACACTTTGTGTTCTAAACCACCCCCTCACCCCCACCTCCATTAAATTTTAATGCCACAAACTTGGTGTGTCGCCTTAGGTACTGTGGCTCTCTGAAGGTCCACAGATCATTGCAGTAGCTAAAATTTTTGCTCGTCTGCTAACCAAAAGCTCGGCAGTTTGAATCGAGCAGCCGCTCCTTGGAAACCCCGGGAGCAGCTCTACTCTGTCCTGTAGGGTCGCTGTGAGTTGGGATTGATGCGATGGGAACGGGTTTGGGTTTGGGTTTTGCTCTCCCAAAACCAGTATTTACCTCCTGGGAGCAGGATAGCTCCTTACCCCACTGAGGATGCATGCGCTATGCCCACTCGTGGAGTCCCTGGGTGTGCAAACCGTTAACACTGTAGGCTGCTCACCGAAAGGTTGGAGGTTCAAGTCCACCCAGAGGCACCTGGGAAGAAAGGCCTGGTGATCTCTTCCAGAATATCAGCTACTGAAAACCCTTGGAAGCACAATTCTACTCTGACACACACGGCATCATCATGAGTTCAAGTCAGACTCAAGGGCAACTGGTTAACTGGTCACCCACTTGTGCTAAATGTCAGTGATGAGGTCACCTTGTGACTCATGTCTTGGGTCAGGGTCACCACCCCCCACCCGCCCCGGCCGCCTAAACTTTCTACGCCCATGCTGTTGCCCTTGCAGGTCACTTACAGTGAGGTGCCTTTTCCCATTCCCTCTAAGCGAGACGATCCATCAATGAGGCCACATACATCTTGGGGACCTCCCCCAGGTCTCTCTCCCTCTCTCAATCACACAGGAAGCACCCTGTGTGCCTTTCTCTAAGGTGCTCCTCAGGCTAGCCTTGACCTAGTACTCCTGCCAGCCCTGCCTTCCCTCCCTATAACCTCACCCTCCTCGAGGACAGGCAGCTGCTCATAACTTTGTCTCCTGTGGTATTTAGAGCCTCTGCTGTTCTGGTCCCTCTGTAAATCATTGTGGAACCCAGGAGATTGCCTTCAGAAAACCCCTTCTGGTCCGACTGTTTCTCTATCAGAAAATCTCATTAAGACTTAATCACTAACATCTTCCCATCCCAGGGGTCAGGCTGCAATCACCAAAGGAGAGCAACTGAGAGCATCCTTCTTGGTTCCCAGGAGCCACACACTTCCTGAGTATTACACACACACACCCCCGAGGTCGCTGCCTGGGGGGTAAAATGACCTGGCAACCGCATGATGCGTGCTGCCCCTCCACTTCCTTCCCGTATTTCTTGAATCACCGCACTGAGCAGTGGTCAGTTACTGACTAGAAACTGAAAAAGCAGCCACCATGAGCTGCACGTGTGTGTCTGTCAGAAAGCTAAGCCCCCTGGTTCAGTCTGCTTACTCAGCCAGTCCTCTGTGCTAATGCCACCAACAGCCGCTGAATCTCCCCAGCTCCACCCTTGCCCACCCTTGTCCGTCCACACCCACCCAGTGGCTCCAGGCAACCACTACTTCTCTTCCGAAGTGAGGTCCATTCCAAGCTCTCATCTGGACCTATCCTTGATGACTTGGGAACAGTATTCTCTGCAGTCAGGAAATCCCCCCTTTCTCTGGTCTGCATAGACGTCTCCCCCTGTCAGAATTCCAACAGCACTCTGCAGATTTGAATGGAAGATCTGAGGGCTGCAAGGGCTGTTGCCGCTGATAGCAAGCTTTTAGCTAAGGAAATTAAATTCAAAGGCCCTGCATTCTCACTGGATTCTGTTACTCCTTGGGCTGCGGATGATTTGGTTACAAGGCGATTCTATCTCCGTATCTACTACTTCCAAGAGGGCAGCGGGGGAGAGAAAGCTAAGCAGTGCCTGATGAAGGAATTCTGGATCGGCGAAACCCTGACATTTGAGATGTTCAGTGTAATCAGCAGGGCTGGTAGCTTTAGGCAAACGTCACTGCAATGAAAAATTAAATTCATCTGGTCATATCTGCTCATGAAAATGCCTTTTTTTAAAAAAAAATAATCATAATTCCTAGCTTCCATAGGGACCAGCGTGATTTCTTAACTTTTTTTTCTGGAGGGCTTTAGGGATGCTTAAAAAATATGCAACGTATAGAAGCTGGGGAAGGCATACCATAGAGACCTTAATTGCATTTTCAATTCAATCTACATCTTATTAATTATTCTAGTCACTTTAATTTATGGAGTCTCCATATTTTGGACATTGAAATGAGCAAAACTGATAAGAAGAGATGTGCAAGGCTCTAATTATGGACTGGACAGTTGAGATTCATGTCCAAATACCACTCAACTCGGGAAGGTTTGACACGCTATTTCACTTGTATACGTTATTTGCCTTTTTCATCCGCCGCTTCTTTCTCTCTCCCTCTGTCAAGGGACAAAACTACTGCAAGTAGATTATGAAATATTGTGTTACATGTACGTAAAAATAGATCAGGACTGGCATGTTTGTAATTTACTCGTGAGTATGAGATTCATATTAGAGATCTATATATCATATTAGCAAACTAGTATCCATCTCGGACTATATTATTTTACTAACGTGATGACTGAATTTCAAATGAAATGCAAAGGTCATGCCTGCTATTCTGTTAGGGCCCTTTCATCTCGTTTGTTTCCCCATTACTAACTTCATCTTTATTAGTTGCTGCAATTACTGCTAGTTTTGATCTGACTGAGGAAAGATTCTCCCACCAGATACCATTTCAGCCTTTGAATTTCTAAGTAGGGACCTTGATTTATAATTATCCAGCCCCCTCACCCCCCAAAAACGGAGAATGAGGAAGTTTGTGATCGTCTTCAAGTTTCCTCTAAGGTAAGTTTTTAGATAGAAGAACAAATGGGTCCTCTTTTCCCTGTGCCATACCTGCCCAAGTGCTTGCATGTCTGTTTCCACCTCTTGCGGCTCTTCAAACTAGTGATCACCTCCACCTTTGTGAAAACCAGTAGCTAAAATGAAGCACCCCGACTGTATGAAACATCCTCAAGAAGCAATGTAACCCGGCTGACCATGTTCATCAATCCGTCAGCTGGCGAGAAGCTGTGGACACCCAGTGATCTCTCCCCCACCATCACACCACGGAGTTATGAGTGGGGCAAGAGCTTTCTCTGTGAGGCTATACAAGTAAACTGAGGATGCAAGCCGTTGGCTGGAGAAAACCAATGACGAAGAGGTTAACCCAACCAAATCTCCTCCTCCTCCCGGGCACACACATGTAAAGGATCTTTAACCAGAAGAGACTGGGTCCTACCAAGTTGTTCATACCATGTTTCAAACATAAGGTATTCCTAGGGAAGAATTTTAAAAATATGAGTCAGACCCCTATAGAGAATATGACATTGTCTATAATATTGCATTTAATGGTAATACAAACACTGCTTGCAACATTGGAAACATCCTTTACTAAGAGGAGGAGGAGTATCAAAACAAAACGAGACAAAACAAAAAACCAAACCCATTGCCGTTGAGTCGATTCCAACTCACAGCTACCCTACAGGACAGAGTAGAACTGCCCCATAGTTTCCAAGGAGTGCCTGGTGGATTCGAACCGCCAACCTTTTGGGTAGCAGCCATAGCACTTGACCACTACGCCACCAGGGTTTCCGAACGAGGAGTGGTCAGTGTAAATCCACAATATGAGGGGAAAAAACATAAAAAGTTGTTTAAATTCCAGCAATTTCTCTGTGTGTGTGTGTGTATGTGCGTGTTTCCCTAATAAACAAACCCCTAGCTTCTGAAAGTTTTTCAGTTACTTGCGAGGTGGCCATTTCCCAACGTTTTATAAACCACTCCATAGGAGTACCACTCAGCTCTATTAATATTTCTATCCAATTCCAAATCTTAGCACTCAATCTCTTGGCCAGCTTGTAGTAACAATGCTACATGCTTTGTCAATAGCTAGTGGGTTAATGGGGAGGGAGGGAGACAGGGAAACCTCTTGTAAACAACCTTTCCCAGGAAGGATAATTGTGTGTATGTAATAAGAGCCCAGTGCATCCAGTGTAGTGAACGTCTGATACATAGTTGGCACTCCACTTGGTGAACAATTCTAGGATACATTAATGCCTGCCAATTTACATTGGTATTATCCATTCCTTCTAGATTATTGTTATTTTGTAAAATCTTGTAACTTCAGATTCAACTTACCCATTGCCTTTAAGTCAATTCTGACTCATAGTGACCCTGTAGGACAGGGTAGAACTGCCCCACGGGATTTCCAAGGCTATAAATCTTTAGGGAAGCAGACTGCCACATCTTTCTCCTGCCGAGCAGTGGTAGGTTCGCACCACCGACCTTTCAGTTAACAGTTGAGCACTTTAACCACTACACCACCAGGGCTCCTTCAGACACAACTGGTTGTTCCCAATACTTTGTGTGCTGTGTAGTTCGTATTTTACCACAGTTTATGAGCTCCATAAGAACCAAACGAGTAGCCGCGGAGCTGACTCCAACTCATAGTGACTCCAGGTGTGTCAGAGTAGAACTGTGCTCCATAGGGTTATTAATGTATGATTTTCGGAAGTAGATCACCAGGCCTTTCTTCTAAGGTGCCTCTGGAAGGACTCCAACCTCCAGTCTTTTAGATAGCAGCCGAGTGCACTAACCATTTGCACCACTAAGGGAATCCTCCAAAAAACAGAGACTGTCTATTTATTATTTTACTTCTGTATGCATGTAAGCACACACCATGTATATAGGTCCTCAAATATTATGGCTTGAAGGAGCTAATGAATAATATTCTTATCCAAAAATCAAACCAAGGCTCTTTTGGAATCCCTGCGGAATGGCATGCTGTTAGTCTAATTAAAGTTGCTGTATAGACTAGAAATAAAACTGTATTTCTTTCGCTGTTAATTCAGACTTCTCAGTAATTCATACATGCTTCACCCGCAGTCTGAGTGAACAGCTGAAATAATACAGTGTGTGCCTCGTGGACATTTCATTAACTGTTCTTTTGAAACGGAACAAAGCCAAACGACAAAACAAATGAAAGAAACAGACATCAACCATCCTGAAATCACCCATAAAACTCCCAACTAGGTTTTGCTTTGAGAATAAGGTGATCTTTTGAATTTGTTTTTTCATGCATATTGATATACAGTAAAACCTGCGAAAGTAGGAACCTGTGTAAGGTGGAAACCTGTCAGAGAAGGCAAGCTCAAATATTTTCCACTAAAACAGGGATAGAAAAGTCATAAGACTGTACCCTGTCAAAGGCAGGAAACTCGCGAGACCCAGGAAAACAAGGCGGTCCCGTCAAGTTCCAGATCTCACAGGTTTCACTGTACTATCTTTACCTTTAACTGCCTCTCATCCCCGTGGGCCCCAAAGGCTGCATTTAGGGACATAAGTCATCACATCTCCATCATGTGACATCTGGGGGCTTTATGTGGGTAAGACAACGAAGTCTGGCTAAAGGGCGCGTTCGGTGTATATCCCATTACTTCACTGATTTATTTTTTCTAAGTCTCTCTAATGTTATAATGAGAATATTTTCTACTCAATCCTGAAGGATTCTAAAGCATTTTTACTGACCTCAGGGCACGCCACGCACAGGGGCTGCCTCCCCAGGCTGGCTAAACGCAGGGTCCTCTGAGAGACCAAATGGGAAAATTGTTTTTATATCGACCCCATGCACAAGAGTTATGGAGCTCTATCTAATTAAGGCCCCGGGGGGAATTTCGATGCAGTCATTGGAGTTGGCCCCATGATTAGGGAAAGTGCTAGGCTCTGGTTAAGTCTCTCACTAGTCCTTCAAGGGTCAGCAAAGTTCACTGCCAAGGATTTGAGTGTCTTCAGGAGACGGTGGAACTTTCCTCCCAAGCCCAGCTTGGTCTGTACAAACCAACCTGAGTAACAGCCCAGATATGAAATAGGGAAATTTAAAGGGATGATGGAGTCCCTGAGTGGAGCAAACGATTATGTGCTTGGTTGCTAACCGAAACGTTGGCAGTTCGAGTCCACCCAGAGGCACCGCAGAAGAAAGGCCTGGTGATCTACTTCTGAAAAATCAGCCATTGGTATGGAACACAGTTCTACTTTGACACGTGGGGTCACTGTAGCAACTGGTTTGGTTTGGTTTAAAGGAACAATGGACTTATGGACCTTCTGCCCTAGGAGACGTTTCTAAAGAACAGCCTTCCTGGGTTCCAGCTCCAGCTCCAGCATGTTTGGGTTGTGTGAACTGAGACAGCTGAGAGGCTTGTGGAGTAAATGAATGAAGGATTCTTTTGTTATCCCTCTGCCAAAGGGAAAGCTTGATCGGTGTAGGAGATGACTCATCCCTTTGCTCTGAGCTGTTGCTCCTTCGTAAAGCCATGGTTTAAAGACTTCTCTATAGCATAGAGTGATAAGGTACTGTAATGATTCATGAAATGGTCCCTGGGTGGTGCAAAGTGTTTACACTCAACTACTAACCGAATGGCCGGCGGTTCAAATCCACCCATTGCTGCCATGGTAAAAAGAACTCCATTCTTCCACATTAATATTGTACTGTTGTTGTTAGATGCCGTGGAGTTCATTCCGACTCATAGCAAACCTATGTACAACAGAATGAAACATTGCCCGGTCCCGCGCCATCCTCACAATTGTTGCTATGCTTGAACCCAGCGTTGCAGCCACTGTGTCAATCTGTCTTGTTAAGGGTCTTCTTCTTTTTTGCTGACCCTCTACTTTACCAAGAATGATGTCCTTCTCCAGGGACTGGTCCCTCCTGATAACATGTCCAAAATATGTGAGACTAAGTCCACCATCCTTGCTTGTAAGGAGCGTTCTGGCTGTAGTTCTTCCAGGACAGATTTGTCCGTTCTTCTGGCAGTCCATGGTATATTCAATATTCTTCACCAACAGCATGTTCAAAGGCATCAATTCTTCTTCAGTCGTCCTTATTCATTGTCCAACCTTCCCATGCATATGAGGTGATTGAAAACACCACCTTAATGGACGGAGGGGAGAGTTTTCTTTCACAGGCTTCTATTTGTTGTCCTTCTGTTTGGAAATCATTTGGGGGAAATCTGGCACAAAAATGCCGTTGTAGGTAGCTGCCATTGAGTTGGCCCGACTCATGGCAACCCCATGCCCAATGGAACAAAACGATGCCTGCTCCTGCGTCATCCCTATGATCATATGTGGATCAGACCATCTGATCCATAGGGTTTTCATTGGCTGATTTTTTCAGAAGCAGATCGCCAGGCCTTTCTTCCTAGTCTCTCTTAGTCTGGAATCTCTACGGAAACCTGTTCAGCATCACAGCAACATGCAAACCTCCACTGACAGATAGGTGGTGGCTGCAGATGAGGTATACCAGCCAGGAATCAAACCCAGGTCTCCCTTATGGAGGGCAGTAATTCTACCACTGAACCATCATTGTCCCTACTGGTGCAAAATACGTGTACAATAAGTGTCTGGTAAATAAACGAATTTTACTTGGCTCCACAATCAACACCCATGAAAGCAGCAGTCAAGAAATCAAATGACGTATTATAACGGGCAAATCTGCTGCAAAAGACCTCTTTAAAGTGTTAAAAAGCAAACATGTCACTTTGAGGACTAAGGTGCCCCTGACCCAGGCCATGGTATTTTCAGTTGCCTTGTATGCATGTGAAAGCTGGGCAGTGAATAAAGGAGACTGAAGAAGAATTGATGCATTTGAATTATGGTGTTGGCAAAGAATATTGAATATACCATGGACTGCCAGAAGAACGAACAAATCTGTCTTGGAAGAAGGACAGCCAGAATGCTGCTTAGAATCTAGGATGGCAAGATTTCGTCTCATGTACTTTGGACATGTTGTCAGGGGGGACCAGTCCCTGGAGAAGGACATAACACTTGGTAAAGTGGAAGGTCAGGAAAAAGAGGAAGACCCTCAATGGGATGGATTGACACAGTGGCTGCAAAGATGGGTTTAAGCATAGTAACAATTGTGAGGATGGGGCAGGACCAGGCAGTGTTTCGTTCTGTTATACATAGAGTAGCTATGAGTTAGAACCCACTTGGCAGCACCTAACAACAACAACAACAAATAAGTGGATAAATGTAATTATTAAAATTTGGAAAACGGGAGCTAGCGCTACTGCATGAACCACACATTCATGCACCGAGGTCCATCATCTCTGGGGTAACCATTGCACCTCACCCTGCACCCAGCTTTTATCCTCCTTGTCTGCTGCTGCCTCGGCCATTATCCACAGCCTCAGTAGCTGACTCCGAGCACCGTCTGTCATCTGTCAGGGAGGGGCATAGTGGCGTCCCGGGTAATCAGTGATGCGTTGGTCATCACTGAGGTAGGACGTCTTGCTGGTGTGCACGGAGGGCAGGAGGGCTGTGACAGAGGTAATCATAGCCTCGAGAATCCAATTCTCTTTCTAAATGAGTGCTGAACGCAAGGACAAAAGGGTGTTCGGTATCAGAGGTGGGGCAAGAGAGAGAGACTGTGTTCTTATTTGAAAGCAAGAGGCCGCCTGGAAGGACCTGCAGCTTGGTGACATCAGACAAGAGTCCCCAGGGCCTCAGTTTACCCTTGTGCCAGGAGGGTGATGCTATATAAGATTAGAAAGGTGTCTGTGGAAACTTCTGGAGCCTTCGCAGGTGGTAGGATTGTTCTCTCTCTTAAAAAAAAACAAAAAAAAATTGTCATTGAGTCCATTCGGATTTATGGTGACCCCATGTGTTACAGAGTAGACCTGCTCCATAGGTTTTCCTTGGCTGTAATCTTTATGGAGAAGGCCCAGTGGTGCAGTGGTTAAGAGGCCAGCTGTTAACCAAAACGCCGTCAGTTCAAATCAACTAGCCGCTCCTTGGAAACCCTATGGGGCAGTTCTACTCTGTCCTATAAGGTCGCTATGAGTTGGAATCAACTCAAAGATAGTGGGTTTGATTTTTGTTGGTTGAATCTTTATGGAAGCAGATCACCAGTCCTTTCTTCAGCAGCACCACTAGGTGGGGGTCAAACTGCCAACCTTTAGGTTTGCAGTTGAGCTCAAACTGTTTGCACCACCCAGGGACCTGTTGTCTCTTCTAGACTCTTGTAAACTGTATCTGTAACATCTGATTAGCCCTTATCGCATTGTTAGGCTCTCAATAGATGAAACTGAATTCTGTTACGTAGGCTTCATTACACGCATCTTTCTTCTCTGTTAGATTCCGAGCCCCTTGAGCGCAGAAGCCACAAATCACACTGCTCAGTGTCCCCAGCACCAGGAAGGTACCTGGCATGCATGGTTAGCACCTAGTGAGCACATGTGAGATGGAGACACCTTGAAATCTTCTGGTCTTCTGATGAAGCACTGGGCCCAGTACCCTCTCTGGTTTGATGCTTCCAGAAATAGTGCATCAGGAGACAAGAAAACATTGTTTCTCAACCCTGGCTGGGTATGAAAACCACCTGGAGGTTTTTTAACTAGTGTTGATGTCTGGGAGGTCCCTGGATGGTGCCAATGGTTAACACACTAAGCTGCTAACCAAAAGGTTAGAAGTTCAAGTCCACCCAGAGGCTCCTTGGAAGAAAGACCTGGTGATCAACTTCTGAAAACGCAGCCATTGAAAACCCAATGGAGCACAGTTCTATTTTGCCACATGTAGGGTTACCATGAGTCAGAATCGACTCCAGGGTAACTAGTTTTGGTATTGCCTTAGCGCCAGAACTGACCAATTTTAATCAGGCTCTCTAGGGGTGGAGCTAAGGCAGCTGTAGTGTTCCCTGGGTGATTCCATTCCAGGCAGGCTGAGCTAGAGGAGGTGATGGGGAGACGGGAGAAGGGATGATGAAGCTGAAAGGAGAGAAGAGGCATGAGACAACTTGGAGATGTGTTGGCATCCTCATCACTATCACAGCAAACACTATCCGCACCAGACACTGTGCTCAGCTGTGAGCATATTCACCTTGTTGGGTGAGTGTGGGGCGGTTCTACTCTGTCCTATAAGGTCGCTGTTGTTGTTGTTGAGTGCAGTCAAGTAGATGTTCCTCTCCTAGTGAGCCCATGTGATAGAGTAGAACTACCCAATAGGGTTTTGTTGGCTGTATTCTTTACAGGAGCAGATTGCCAGGTCTTCTTCCCAGGGAGCTGCTGGATGGGTCCAGAACCACCAAACTTTTGGTTAGCAGCCGAGTGCTTAACAAACAGAAATCCTAAAAAAAATAAAATCAATATTACCATCCTCTTTCCAGCAAAGGGAAGAAAGCTTATAAATGGAAGGGTTGGGCCACTGGTCCAAGCCCAAGTGCTTAGCAACTGTGCTGTGTTTCTTCAAATAGACAAGATGCCAAGGTACGTGTGAAGGAACACAGGGGCAGACTGCGTAGGAGAAAATACAGGATCAATAAACCCAAGGAAATCTGAACCAAAAAAAACCAAACCTATTGCGTCAAGTTGATTCTGACTCATAGTGGCCCTATAGGACAGAGTAGAACTGCCCACTAGGGTTTCCAAGGAGCGGCTGGTGGATTTGAACTGCTGACCTTTTGGTTAGCAGTCAAAGCTAGCTCTAGTTCTTAGCCACTTGGTCATTAATGTAAAAACAAATGACACAGGTATGGAGCAGAATTCAGCAGAATTCGTATTTCTTGAGGGCCTCCAAGGCATTGTGATAAATTCTCTATGGCCGTGCAAGGCAGACCCAGTTACCTCCAATTAACGGTGGGAGATTTGAGGCTCACAGAACTCTAGTATGTAGCCCAAAGTCACACAGCTACAAATGTCTCAGCTAACATCTAACTGAGGGGTCAACAAGATCTTTTGTGAAGGGCCAGATAGTAAATATTTTAGGCTTTGGGTACCATGCAGTCTCTGTTACAACTACTCAAATCTGCTTATTGCAACAGAAAAGCAACTGTAGATAATAAGTCAACAGATACATGGGGTTGTATTCCAATGAAACTTTATTTGTGGACACTGAAATTTGAAAGTCACATAATGTTCATGTGTCAGGAAATATTCTTCTCTTTTTCTTTTTTCTTTTCAACTATTTAAAATGTGAAAACCATTCTTAGCTTATAAGCTGTAAAAAAACAGACAGAAGGCCAGGTTTGGCCTGTGGGCCATAATTTGCTAACCCTGATCCAAACTCCAGAGCCTTCTGAGGGTGAAAAGCCAATAAGAAAGTGTAGAAGAAAATAAATGTTTGTCCATTTGGGGTCTTTGTCCTCAGTCCATTTTTCCATAGGAGGATGCACCAGGCCAAGGGGTGTCCAACATTTCCTATCTTCCCCCAACTCAACCCCAAACTAAACCAAACCCTATGTCGTTGAGTTAATTCCAACCCTCAGTGACCCTATAGAATAGAGTAGAACTGCCCCATAGGGTTTCCAAGGCTGTAATCTTTACGGAAACAGACTGCCACATCTTCCTCCCGAGGAGCGGCTGGTGGGTTTGAACCACCAACCTTTTGGTTGGCAGCCGAGGGCTTAACCACTGTACCACCAGAGCGCCTTCCAACTCAATGCCAGAAGAACATTATTTATAGATTGCATTTGTACTTTCCATGCTGGAGCCCCCTGGGTCACTGTCATTCCTTCTGCCTCAACAAAAGCGTTGTAAACTTCAATACCTGTTCTTCTACCAGTAATTATTGAATGGCTTAAAGATTCTAGACTCTGTTCATGGGACTGTGGGTACAGTTGGTATACAAGAAAAATAAAGTCCCTGTTGTTGTTCTTAGTTGCTGTTAAGTTGGCTGTGACTCACAGTGACATTACGTATGACAGAATGAAACAGTGCCCGATCCTGCACAGTCTTCATGATTGTTGGTATGTTTGAGTCCATTTTTCCAGCTCTTGTATCAATTCATCCTACTGAGGGTTCCCCTTGCCTTTGATGGCCCACTGCTTTACCAAACATGATCTTCTCCTCTATTCTCCAGGGATCGATCCTTCCTGAAGACACAGCCAAAGTAAGTGAGTGCAAGTCTTGGATAATATTCTGTTGTGATCTATAGGGTTTTCATTCACTATCTTTAGGGAGTAGATCACCAGGCCTTCCTTCCTAGTGTGTCTTAACCTGGAAGCACCGCTGAAGCCTGTCCACCATGGGTGTCCTTGCTGGTATTTGAAATACCAGCGGCATAGCTTCCGGCATCACAGCAACATGTAAGCCACCACATAGGCCATTCTGACAGATGGCGGTGGAAAGTCCCTGTATCCATGGATAGTTATGTTCTCTCTATAACAACCTGTTGCTGTTCCGTTGACTCCAACTCATAGCGTCCCCCTAGGACAGAGGAGAACTGCCCCAAAGGGTTTCCAAGGAGAAGCTGGTGGATTTGAACGGCCGACCTTTTGGTTAGCAGCCAAACGCCTAACCACTTTGCCACCGGGGCTCCCCATTCTCTATATAGAAGGATAAATAAATACGAAAGCAGTAAATATATCAGGTAGTGATATGTACTGCAGAGGGAAACAAAACATGACAAGAGGGCAGAGAGTGGCTGGAACAGGGTTTGTAACTCTGGAAACAGCTCTCAGAGAAGGCCTGTTTGAGCAGATGAGGATGACTTCTGGCTGAGATGTGAGTGACCAGCATAAGCCAGGCCAGGGAAGTGCCAAGGAGCCCCAGTTGTTAAGCGCTTGGCTTCCAACAGAAAGGTTGGTGGGATGAACTCACCAATGGCTCTGTGGGTGAAAGGCCTGTCGACCTGCTCCCGTAAAGATTACAGCCCAGGAAACCCTATGGGCAGCTCTACCCTGTCACATGGGGTCACTATGAGTCAGAATCGACTCTATGGCAGCTAACATCAACAACAATGGGGAAGAGCTGGAGGGAGACCTGTGCCAGAGAGAAAAGCAATTTCAAAGGGCCGAGGTGGAAAAATGGCGTCCCAGGGAGCAGAGAGAAGGCCAGTGTGCCTGGAGGGCGGAGATCAAGGCCACGGTCTCCCGTGAGAGGAGTTTGGATTTTATCCTAAATTCAGTGGGAGGAATTGGAGAGTTTTAAGCACTAGAGTAATTTCAATTTGCAAAATATTTTGAGAGCTAGGTGAGAAAGGACAGTAGGGGGCAGAAGCGGAAGTGGGGAAACCAATGAGGAGGCTGGTAATGAAGTCCCAGCAGCTTTAACCAGTCACCAGTTATCCAGTAGACGTGGAGTCGACCCTGACTCATGGCGACCCCATGTGTGTCAGAGTAGAACCGTGCACCGTATGGTTTTCAGTGACTGATTCTTTGGCAGTAGATGGCCAAGTATTTCTTCTGAGTTGCCTCTGTTTGGACTTGAACTGCCCGCCCATCTTTTTGTCAGCAGCTGAGTAGGTTGACCGTTTGTACCACCCAGGGTCTCCCCTCTCGCTTGCTCTCCTCTGTTTTAGAGTGTCTCATCTCTGGCCAACGTGAGCTTTAGATTAACTTGCAACCCTGGAGGAGGCTGCAAGTCCTCTTCGTGCCCAAATTTCCTTTACTCCTGAGTTCCTTCCATTCCTTTCCAAAGATCCTCTGCGGTAATACAGTCTGATGAGGAGTTTGAATTGCCAATTGCCTTGTACTTTGCATCTAATAAAGAATAGATTATGTCTCAATGATTTGGAGTTGGTAGCCAAGTTGTCTTGTGATTACAGGGAGTTCTTTTAATTGAGCTTGTGTAACTGTAATTCCCGCTCCACATTTCGTGCGGGAATTAATACCCCAAACTCCTCACGCCTAGTCTTTTTCGTACCCAAAGCTAAGGGAATGGGGTCCCTGGGTCAGTTCAACGGCCACTGTCCATGGTGTTTTGTCTTCTCCCCAAATAGATGAAATCATAGAGATTCTTAAACCAGTGGGCAATTCCCAGTTATTCCAGCAAATCCAGCATTTTGGTGACTTATTCCACATGTATTCCCAGTGCTCCCTGCCTCCCTAACACACAAACTTTTTGATGAATTTTTAATGCTTCTCTGTTTACGAAAGCAAAATACGATTATTTGGAAACAAATTAGAAACACATGAAAAAGCAAACATCACTTATTATCCCGTCACTCCGAAAGCATCACTCAGCTTTGCTTAACTTTTTGGTATTTCTGTTGTTGGTCTGTTTAGTGTGTGTCCATGATTTCTGTGCGTGGTTGGGTATTTGCAATATTACTCATAGTACATTTTCAGAATTTATTCCACATTTTATGCTTGGTATTAAAACATGAACACTTTACTGTGCCGTTAATCATTTTTTGAAATTATGTTTCCTGATCCCATAAGTCTATTGTATCAGAATTTGTCCCCACTGTTGGCAGTTTTGTTTCTTTCCTTACTTTCTCGTGCTATTATTATGTATAAATGGCACAGAGGACACTTTTGAATGCCTGTCTTTGTTTATGTTTTTGAATGCTTCCATGGACTAAATTCTAAAAAGTGTTACTTTGGGGGCAAAAGGTAGGAACATGGTTCTACCTCTTGAATAGATTTCATGCAATTGTCCCTTAAACCTCTTGTGCCCACGAGCACCCCATGATGGTAGTCTGTAAGAATGTCGTTTCATCTCCTCATTGCAAACATGATTTGGGATTATTATATGCTTAATCAATTGGATAGGTAACAATTGGTATCTCATTTCAAGCTCCACCTGTTTTATCTTGGCTGTTTAGTAGTACAAATAGCAAACGTATGAAGCCCCTACCAGGTCCCAGACACCGTGGAAGATGGCCACTATGTCCTCGTTTTATGAACTGAGAAGCTAACTGAAGTCTCTGGCTGGTGCAAATGGTTATCATGCTCAGCTGCTGATTGAAGGTTTGAGGTTCGAGTCCATCCAGAGGCACCTCAGAAGAAAGGCCTGGTGATCTACTTCTGAAAAATCAGCTGCTGAAAACCCTGTGGAGCACAGTTGACACACATGGGTTGCCAAGAATCAGAGTCAACTATTGGTGACTGGTTAATACTAAGTACTAAGAGGTGGAGCTAAGATGCTAGCGAAGCCAAGGCAATAAGCCCCCTAAAGCTGACCATTAGTCACAGCTCTCTTCTGCTTCCAGGCAGGGGCAGGAGAGATGAAAGGAGGCTCTCAGCTGGGTGTGACTCAGGAAGGAAATCTGATTAAGGCAATTCACACTTAAGTGTGAGTTACCTACAGCTGCCTCTGTCTGGTTTTTATTAAAATAAACAAACAAAAGAACCACAATTTTTTTTTTTTTTTTTTTTTTTTACTTCCAAAGAAATCTCTCCTTTGTGGAAGGAAATTTAAGAAGTTTAACAGACGTGAACACATCTAGGCATGATAAGGGAAGATGCTTGTGGTCAAAGTCCCGTCTTCCTTCAATTTTGTGGTTGCTCACTGCTGGCCCACAGACTAGAACCAGCCCAAAGACGTATTTTACTTTATTTCATTTTTGCAGTGCTGAAAAAGGAGTCCTGGTGGTGCAGTGGTTAAGTACTGGGCTGCTAACCCAAAAGTCTGTGGTTTGAACCCACCCAAAGGCTCCGCTGGTGAAAAGACCTGGCGATATGCTGCCATAAAGATTACAGCCTCGGAAACCCGAAGGGGCAGTTCTGCTCTGTCCCGTGGTGGTGCTATGAGTCAGAATCAACTCCAAGGCACCCAACAACAAAAACGGAGCTGAAAAGGTCAAATTAGTCGTCATCACAGAAAAATCTGAAATCCCAACTTCTCTAAATTGGAAAGAAAAAAGGAAGATCTAGAAGCATCCACCGTTGTTCAGCAATTTATATTTTCTGCTTGATATTATATGGGCTTGAGTTTATATCTATTATCAGCTTGCTAGCTTTCTTCTCCCTTCCTTACCAACTTCTCGTCTTTCTTCTCTTGTGAATCAACTTTCTAGAACCTTCCTTTCAATATGATTATGTTCATTTTGTAACTCAAACCTCTCCCACCACTGGGAACCCCCTTCCTACTCTTGTCAGGGTGCGGGGAGGCTTAAGGGTCATGGTGGGGCTCAGCCAGGAGCCATTTGGACAACACAGCTGTTAGCAAGTCAGGGCCTGTGTCTTTATTAGTCCTGCTTAAATTGCTGGTAATTGAAGCTTCCCTTCCCTTGCTGCATTGCATCATTGTTCTAAAGGAGACCTGAAATAGAGTGTATCACATCGCACACATTTTTGGAGGATCATGAGTGGAGGCTAAATATAAAATTCAAGTCCACATTCCTATTGTGATTTTCCCCTCAGTGGGGCTGGGAGCACTTGAGCAGCCTGTGTCACAATGGCCTTTATTGTCTACGGATCTTTCTTGGTGTTGGACTGCCAGTGCAGTGTTTGGCCGTGCATGTGTGTGAGACCATGCCCCGCCACCTTCTCGGCTTCAGAAAGAAGAGTTTGAGCTGGAACTACAAGAACTTCATTATTCAATAGGTGGAACCCAGTTACCATTAAGGTGATTCCAACTCATGGTGACCCCTATGTGTGTCAGAGTAGAGCTGCGCTCCATAAGGGTTTTCATTGGCTAATTTTTGGGAAGTGGATTGCCAGGCCTCTCTTCCAAGGTGCATCTGCATAGACTTGACCCTTCAACCTTTCTGTTAGCAGCCAACCACTTAACCATTTGCACCACCCAGGGGCTCCCAACTTTAAATCCTCCCCAACCCACCTTGTGCTTTTATTTCCATTTAAATCTTACTCTTCCTAGCAGTCTAGTGATTCTTCAGTTACCCACATATACTTCTGTGATTTTTTTGTCATTTCTAAAAACTACCTGTTTTACCATTTACTAAATGTTTAATTAATTTGCTGTTTTAAAAATATATTTCTGTCACTACTGTAAATTAAAAAAAAACCAATCTTATTTGTTGAAGCGTAACTATGCAAGTGACTATTAGCTTGAAAAATAAACACAACTGCCATCTAAGGCCTCCTTGTGGGCCACCGATGGCTGCAAAGCCAGACTTCGGGAAACACTGATTTAAAAGAAAGCATTTCATGCGGATAGGGGTAAATCAAGAAGCCTTGGTGGCGCAAAGGTTAAGCATTTGGCTGCTAACTGTAAAGTTGGTGGTTCGAACCCACCCAGTGACTCTGTGGGCAAAAGACCTGGCGATCTGCTCCCGTGACGTTTACAGCCCAGAAAACACTATGAGGCAGTTCTACTCTGTCATGAGTCAGAATCAAAGCGATGGCACCCAACAACAACAGGGGGTAAATCAGCAGTGCTTCTAGAAAGTCAAAGAGATTCTTTCTCTATAGCTCATAATCTCCTAGGATCTTACTGTAAATTTCTAGATATTTTCATTCAGGAAAAAAAAGACCCCAGAGCTGCTCCTGGCAGCATCTTCTTCTCACCCCTTCCCCAGTTCATATAAAACCAGTTGCCATCCAGCGGATTCCAAATTATAGCAACTCCATGTGTGTCCAAGTAGAACTATGCACCACAATGTTTTCAGTAGCTGATTTTTCAGAAGTAGATCTCTAGGCCTTTCTTCCAAGGTGCCTCTGGGAGGACTCGAACCTCCAACTTTTTGATTAGCAGCCAAGTGTGTTAACCATTTGCACCACCCAGGGATGCCCCGGTGCATATAACCTATTGCTTTCAAATTAATTCAGACTCAGCGACCGACCCTACAGGACAGAGTAGAACTGCCCCATAGGGTTTCCAAGGAGCGGCTGGTGGATTCGAACTGCCGACCTTTTGGTTAGCAGCCGAGCTCTTAACCAAGAGCCCTGGTGGTATAGTGCTTAAGAGCTCGGCTGCTAACCAAAAGGTCGGTAGTTCGAATCCACCAGCCACTCCTTGGAAACCCTACGGGGCAAGTTCTAGTCTGTCCCATAGGGTTGCTATGAGTCGGAATCGACTCGAAGGCAATGGGTTTGGGTGTTTTTTTTTGGTAATATCCCTGAGGTGTCCTAGCCTTGCAGAGCTGCTGAAACCTCCCCAAGGCTTTCATTTCTCTAGCCTCCCCAGTTGTAACTCTCTTGCTTCTTGGCCTACTCTTCTTGAGAATAAAGAAATCCACTTTGCAGAGGGAGTGACAGGGACTTGTGCTCACAGCCCATTCATTTCCCCACATTTGCGGGGGTCTCTGTAAGCTCCCCGTATGCTCCCGGAAACCTTTCTGGAGCATGCTTTCTGTTTGTATTCTTCTCCAAGAAGATGTGACTCTTGGTTTTCTTGCTTCCTTCCTTCTTTTCCTCCCTCCCTCTTTGTCATCTTCCTCCCTCCCTCCCTCCCTTCTTTCCTTTCTTCTTCCCTCCTTTTTCCCCTCTCCCTTCTGCCCTTCCTCCTTTTGTTTCTTCCTTTTCAACCCATCCTCCCTTCTCTTCCTCCCTCTTTGCTTTCTTCCTTCCTCCCTCCTTCCTTCCACCCTCTCCCCTTCCTTCCTTCCTTCCTTCCTTCCTCCTTCCCTCTCTTCCTTTCTCCCTCCCTCCCTTTCTTTTTTCTCCCTCTCTCCATTCTTCCCTTCCTTCTGCTCGCCTTCCTTCCATCCTTCTACCCTTCCTTCGCCCCCTCCTCCCCTCCTTCCTTCTTTTCTCTCTCACCCATCACCTCATCATCCGTCCACAATGCTGTACTCTTTAGAAATATCACTTTCTGTTGTGTCTTCGAAGATACTGCACCCGTAAACCCTGAGCACACCTCGTGTTGCACAGATATTCTAGATAATGACTTGGTAGTTACCAAACTTGTACCTAAACCAAATGGATCCATTGTGAGTTCTTTAGGGCATCCAAAGCTTCACCAGGATTTGACCTTGACTCGTGTGCAAATTCTTGCTCTACCACTTATCAGCTGGGTGATAGAGAGCAAGCCGCTTCACATCTTTATGCCTTGGTTTCCTCAACTGAAAAACTGAAACCGGGACACCTGCCTTCCAGACTTTTCTCGGGGATGAAAAGAAAATGTAACAGAAACCACTTCTCAAAACTGGGAAGCTTTGTTCTGATAAGGGTGGGCGTTGTTTTTAAATATGAGATGCTCAGTAATCTTATCTAGATCCAATTAGATAAAAATGCAATTCAGAAGGCTTTTGCCACATCCATTTCATTGTGCTGTTCATAAAACCGCTTATTTTCCCCACGACGTCACATTTGTTTCCCTTCTCGTTCCCTCTGCTACAGCATAATTTCATTATCTGCTGTACATAAACGTATTATGTAATTCCCTCAATATGTCATCGATTGTTTCTGTTTTTCTCTAGTATTACTTAAGTCCAGAATACTTTTTATTAAATCCCCAAGGAATGTTACTGAACAGTGGTTGAAGGACACTTCTTTCCACTCAGTAAAGCTCATCACTTCAATATTGGAAATGACACCAAACACTAGAGAAAACCTAAGTGTGGAATTTTCCCACTTGCTTTAGAAAATCCAGGAAATCAGCTGAGAAATGGCTTATAACACTTCTGTCTTCTCAGGAGATTTATGCAGTCTTTTAGGTGGTACTAACAACATTCACAAATGTTGTAAAATTGTTGTTGTTGTTGTTGTTAGGGGCAGTTGATTCCAGCTCCCAGCGAGCCCATGTGACAGAGTAGAGCTTCCTCATAGGGATTTCTTGGCTGTAAACTTATGGGAGCAGATCACCAGGTCTTTTCTCCAGGGAGTCACTGGGTGGGTTAGAGCTGCCAACCTTTTGGTTTGCAGGCGAGCGCATAACTGTTGCACCATCGGCTAATGTTTATCGAGTGCTTACTGTGTTCCAGGTGCTATTATAAAATACTTGAATTAAATCATTTAAATCATCAATACAACCTTATAATGCAGGGATTTTTTTTTTTTTTTTTTTTTAATCTACACTTTATGCTTGAGGAAACTGAAATTCAGACAGCTTGAATGCCTTCCCTGGGATGCACAGTGAAGAAGCAATCCAACTGCAGTACACACACACACACACACATGCGCGCGCGCGTACATGCACACACCCACACGGGTACACACGCTCTCACACTGCTCTGTAAACTTAGGAAACTCTGTTTCCTCCTTGACTTGAGAGATCAGTTCTTACATGTGTGCCCAGATCCTGTTCTGAACTTGTTTCTGCCACTAACATTAACCCAGTCACTGCTCTCTGGAACCAGACTTCCCTGTTGGCCATATTTGGACGGTTGAGTGAGATCATTAGTTTTTAATCTGCGTCGTGAAGGTCAAGAATTGGAGTGGATGGAGAGGAGAGAGTGGAGGGCACAGGGAGGGCAGTGCTGAGCAGACAGGACACTGGACTCCTCTCCTCCATCAACCAGGACAATCCTGCTTATATCTGAAATAGAAAGAGGGAGGGAGGAAAGAGGGAGGGAGGAAGGAGGAAAGGGGGGAAGGAAGGGAAAGAGGGAGGGAGGGAAGGAAAGGAAAGGAAACTATGAATCTATTTAAATTTTTATTTGAAAACGCAGATTCTACCACCAGAAAAGAAAAAAAAAAAGGGCCAACGTTCTTGTCCTAGGATCCTGCTTTTACTTAAAACCTTTAGCAAACCCCAGTGTTGCCCAGGTGGCAAGTGATAACAGTGACAGCAGGTTCAGGTCATGGTTTAAAGGGTAGCGGGCAGTAAGCATCCTGTGTATCTTTTTCTTTAAATGTTGTTTCTAATTATGAGGTAAATACATGCACATTGTAAACTGTGGAAAAATTCCAAAATCCTTAAGGGAAAAAGACGACATGACCAGAGTCTGGTCTTTTACATGTTTTGGGGCTTTTATGTGATTCATTCTCCCTTCTCTCTCTCACCCTCTCTCACTCTCAGTGTTTCTTTCTAGAGATAGAGACAAGCAGACACACAATCGAAATTGAGATCATATGACACATTGTTAACCCATTCCAAGATAGCATTGTGCCATGACTTTTCCCATACATGCCTTTCAATGTTCCTTGAAAACTTGATTTCTAATGGCTGTATACTATTCCAACATATGACTAGATCACACTTTTCTTAACCATTCCCCTATTTCAGACCATATGTTGCTCCTGATTCTTCATGATAGATTCATTCGTTCGTTCATCAGTACTTATTGGGAACTATAATTTGCTGGACATTATCATAAATAAGAGTAGCATAAAGATTCTTATACACATTTTTATATACCCACGTATATTCACTTCCATAGTTCTGTGAAAATTATTTTTGTTTTAATTGCTGGCTTTCTTTAGAGTGGGAGGAACTGTTCTGGAAAGCCTGCTGCGTTTGGATGAAACGTTGAGATGAAAGCTGTACGAATGTTAAGCCTAGCTGACAAAGGGAACATGATTGGTGTTCTGGATGCGCTGTCTCCCAAGATTGTAGTTAGAAAATTAATAGACGTTGTTTTGATGGCGTGTGCCTCAATGCGTCAACATCTCCTTTGTGGTCTGCAGCCTCAAAGGGTTCGTCTTGAAGCGATAGCTTTCTATGCTGCCTCTTTTGGAGCTGGACGAGGCCTTAGAGAATGTCTAGCCCAACCTGTCCAGGAGCCAAGGATCTGAGCAGCGGCCCCAGGCGTTGCTGCGAGGTTTGGCCTTGGTGACTCCTTTTGCAAATAATTTGGAAAACAAGAACTGCTCGTACTTCATGCTATAAAACTGACTCTCGTTGATATTATAAACCGCTTACACTTCATCAATAAAAGCATGGTGCAGACTACCTCTGCTTGAAAAGATAATAAAGAGAAACCAAAACATGGTTTCTTGTCCATCCATGAAAACCAAACAAGTCGACTGGGAAGATTCAAAGGGATCCTGCAAGGTAGCAGTTTTGAAAGACCTGTTCGTTGCAGGCTGTGTGCCAAGCCTGAAGTGAAGCTTCTGAGCCAGGCAGCACCCAAGGACCGAGCTATTCCTGGCTGCAGGCTTCCTATCATGCGGTGGTGACACTCTCCCCACACCCCTAGCGTTCTTCTCCTCCCTGATTGCTCTGTAAATTTGAATGATGGTCCCTCTGTTTGGAGATGGCTAGCTTGGTTTCCTCTGCTGGGGATTTGTTTGTATCTTAGGACAAGAGATGTCTAGAAAAGACGAGACTAGACCCATACAGCGCACAGGCATCCTTGAGGACAAAGAGATACTCTACAGATGGAAAATGCCCTTAATTTTCTTTCCTTCCTCTATATTCTCTTTTCGTCTCCTTCCCTGATAACTAGCAAAGGGTAGGGAGATCTAAGTAGGAGGCTTCTATCCTTGGCTGAATCTTTTTCCATTTTTCTTGGCTTCCTAAGGGAGCACTTACTTCATTTTATGCCTCTGGAAAAGACCAGAATTTCCTAATTCCTCCAAATACCTGGGCAGGTTACCTCTCCCAACCTCAGCTCATCGTTATTTGGCGCTGAGTTATGCAATGATTTGATCGTGTTGAGGAGTAATTCACCTCTGTTCCCACCTACATGAAAACTGATTACAAATCCTCATAAAATACTCATTATGCTCCCAAAAATGTTCTTAAGAATAGTCTGCCAGCAAGGAGGTAATGCCGCTGCTCCCAAGTGTGGGCTTCTGTCTAATTATGTGTAAATTATCTGAGTGGAATCTCAAATGTTTAGTGATAAACAGTTTTATGCTTCCCAGCAAAGTATCTGGTTTGCGAGGCAATATAATCAAAAGCAGCTTGTGTGCGGCGAAATGTAGACTGTATAACTATGCATCCTTTTCAAGTTCTTCTTATTGAAAGAAAGGGGCCAAGTCTGCGGCACTTTAAGAAAAGCAAATGTTGTATTCTGCTATTTTTTTCCTGAAGAGATAACTGATCCTTTGACTACGCTGCTGCTCTGTTCTCCAAAGAAGCGTTAAAAAGTTGGATTTCTTAAGAAAAACAATGAACTGACTTTTCCGTCAAGATTTTTTTTTCTCAAGTTATTCGTCCTGGAGGGATGGTACCTGTGGGTTATTAACAAAGATAAGGATAGATTAAGAAGCAAACTATCATGATATTCAGCTGCCATGCGTACATAGTTGTTTAGAGAAAACTCAATGTGATTTGGGCATAGATGGCCCCTCGTCTAGGATAACTTGTTTTTTATTTTAAAAAAATGGTGAAAATATACACAACAGTACATAAACCACTTCAATAGTTTCTACGTGTACAATGCAGTAACACTGGTTACATTCTTGAAGTTGTGCCACTGTTTTTAACAACCTTTTCCAAACTATTTCATTATCAACACAAACTCACTGCTCCCCTAAGCATCTCATCTACCTAGGAGACCTTTCTTGACAGTCTCCATCCATCTGTAGCTATGATGGTTACACCTCCTCTGAGCTACCAGAATAATATAGTCCCGCTAGTCAAAGCAGCCTGGACATCACATAGCTAGAATGAGACCACAGTAGTCAGGGTAGCTACCAGTTATTGTAAACACCCTGATTTGTTTGATCAGAAAAAAAGTATTTATATTTATAAGGTCATTACTTCCTTTTTTTCCCTATGTTTAACTTCTTTTATTTTAATGAAAAGATAAGCAGTCATATGCCATTTCAACAATTTCTACATGGACAACTCAGTGACATCGATTACATTCTTCAAGTTGTGCAAACATTCTCGTCATCCTTCTCCAAACTCTTCCACCACCATTGACTTAAACTCACTACCCCCCTAAGCAGCTCATCTAACCTTTCGAGTTGCCCTGAGGTAATCTTTAAGCCTTAAACCAAAATTATCCCATGAAGTCTTCTTTGAACCAAAAAAAAAAAAAGAAATATTATCCTAATAAGTAAAATATGTCCTCCTTGAGCATTGTCCTCTTTTAAAAAAATTATCTATGTAAGATCAAAAAGTTCTTTACTTCTTGCCCTTGTAATAAACAGCCTGTTCCTTAAAGTCTCAAGAAGCTTGACTGGTATCTGCTAGAGCAGGCATCCATGGAAAAATCATAGTCTTAAGACTTCTTTAGGTCAAGAATACTTAAGCTTTTTAATTAATATACCACAAGGAAGCTGATTCTAGTACAGAAAACACGGGTAGATCTGTTAAGATAAAACTGATATACCAGTCAAGATAAAAATCTTCAACTGTTAGAAATTGGAATGACTGAAATGTAGAAAGAGTTTGAGAATCCTTTGCAGCTATTTTACTTCCAGAAACATTCTGAAACATTTCTATTATGAAAGAAAATGACCAACTTTGGGGAAAAAAATACATGAACTGCTAGGAGAATAAAATAGTAAAAAGAATCAAGATTAAGACTGAGGTTAAGAATCCAATGACAAGAGGAAAGAATTCTTTACCTGTTCATCAGTGAGGGAGAAATTAATGTCCACAGCAGAATGATACTTTCGTTACATACAGTACAATTCATGTATATGTAGATGAAGGGATTAATTTGTCTATAGTGGTGTTCAGCTCTGTTTAATTTCCAAAACCCTATATTCCGTGTACATTTTTTTTAGTTATGGTAAAATATATATAACAAAACATTTGCAAATTCCAACAATTTTTACATGTAAAATTCAGTGACATTGATTGCATTCATCATGTTATGCAACCACTACCACTATTATTTTCCAAACTGTTTCATCACTTTAACAGAAACTCAGTGCTCCATAAACAATGACCCCCACCCCACTGCCACCCCTGATAATCATTAAGAAACTTTGGTCTCTATACATTGCCTATTTCATAAAAACAAACAAACAAACAAAGAAACCCATTGCCAACTGGTCAATTCCAACTCATAGCGACCCTATAGGGCAGAGTAGAATTGCCCCAAAAGGGTTTCCAAGCAGAGCCTGGTGGATGTGAACTGCTGACATTTTGCTTGGCAGCCAAGCTCATAACCACTGTACCACCGGGGCAGTGCTTATTTCACATAAATGAGATCGTATTTGTCCTTTTGTGACTGACTTATTTCATTTAACATAATGTTTTCAGGGTTCACCCATGTTGCTGCATGTATCAGGATTTCGTTTCTCTTTAAAGGCTGAGTAATATTCCATTGTATGTATAGACCACATTTTGTTTATCCATTCATCTGTTGATGACCATTTCGGTTGTTTCCACCTTTTGGCTATTGTGAATAGTACTCAGTGAACATGGGTATACCATGCTCATGGTGTTAATTGGGAAACGGTTGATGTGGTTATACTTCGTATATTGATTCAACCAATTCTCCAGTTGCAAACGTGTGTCTAGTCACACAACTTTTTATTGGATTTTCAAATCCACCTGCTAAATAGACAAGTGTTTGAAATTAATACTTAAAGAAACACTGAGTTTTTGACAGTGTCTCTAGATGGCTAAGCCTTAAATTTACCCAAGATCAAAATATCTGCATGAAGACGCCTATATATATACATATGCTTGACATTTACAAGCCATGGGGTGTTGGAATTTTTGAAGGCAAACCATTTCGATGATCGACTAAATATATCCCTTTTGCATCACGTTGATCTATCTTATATATTAGCATATCCTTTTTAAGGAAGTTTATCCATACTTCTAGAGTTCATTGGAAGTTTATTATGGCTGTCTGTTAAATCCGTTTGTTTCATGCTGATTTCTGTGGGTCTGCCTTCCTATCCTACCTTCTCTATATTCAACCTTTTCTCAAGTCTGCACTTCATATCAGAAGGTCTAAAGGAATTTTATTTTGATTTCCTTTTTAGTAAAAATACATTACAAATTGCCAACTCATGATATATTCACTTTGAACTTAAAATATCATTTGTTCAAAAAAAATGCAATAAAACCTGAAACGTGCACTAATATTCATTCTGAAGATTAAAGCTGCCAATGAATTATGCAGCCAGGCCAAGGCTGTCTTGTTCTCAGAGTAAATTTATCTCATCGAAAGGGAATTATTCTGGCCGGGGTTAGAGAATGAAGACAGTAGACGTTTGAGAGTTCAATACCTTTTGTCTTGCTTTCTGTTTATTTATTTATTGTTCTTTATTTCTTTTTTAATGATTATGATTCTCTTGTTGCTGTGGTTGTGGGGTACCATAAAGTCGATTCCAACTCACAGCGACCCCATGTGACAGAGAACTGCCCTGTAGGGTCTAGGCTGTAGCCTTTACAGGAGCAGATAACCAGGTCTTTCTCCCTCAGAGGCAATGGGTAGGTTCGGACCACCAACCTTTCAGTTAGTAGCTGAGCGCTTAACTGTTGCACCACTAGGCCTCCTTATAATTCTCCGAGGATCTTTTTAAAATGTAAATATTTAAGAGACTGATAAAAAGTCCTATTTTCTCTGATTATAAAAGTGACGTATGTTTATGGAGGCTCTCCTTTTCTCCTCTTTTGTTTTAATATGTATTTTTCTTTCCTTTTTTTTTTTTTTTTGACATGGATCTTTGGGCATGGGGGACCCTGTGCTGAGCGGCTAACCTCTCCAACTTACACAGAGTAAGCCTCAGCCAAATGGAAATAAATGCTGCATTTTCTCCGGAGATAATGTGTCACTTGGGCAAAGTGCTGCAGCGTCTCTTTGCTGAAGATTTCTCAGAGATATGGATTTCTCAGAAATGTCTTGTTTTCAGTTAATGCTATTTTCTGCTTTTCACCAGGTAGTCTTTTGGGGGGTTTATTCTTGAATTCGTTTCTCTGTGCATTCACCAGGCTTTCCAGTATTCGTTTATTTAGCAAACATTTCCTGAGTTCTTACTGCACGCCAGGCCTGAGCTGAGTGTTCATGTGACAGTGGCCAGCAAGACCAGCCTCATCCCACGGCGCTGTCATGGGTAAAAGGGCGCTTAGCAAACAAAGGAAGGCGTAATGATAGTATGTGGTGATAAGAACAACACTGGAGATAAAAATTCTGTTGTGATCCCTAGGGTCTTCCTTAGAAATACAACTGGAAGGTTCTTTAGAAGCAAGAATGAAAGAGTTCGACTAGCTTACTTTGGACATATCATCAGGAAAGATCAGTCGCTAGAAAAGGACATCATGTTTGATAAAACTGAGTCATTTCTGACTCATGGTGTCCCCATGTGCATCCTGGTAGAACTATGCACCATAGGATTTTCAATGTCTGATTTTTTGCAAGTAGATCACCAGGACTTTTTTCCAAGGTGCCTCTGGGTGGACTCAAACCTCTAACCATTTGGTTAGCAGCCGAGCGCATTAACCGTTTGCACCACTCAGGGACTCCTGGTAAAGGAGAGGGCCAGTGAAAAGGAGGGAAACTCTCAATGAGATGGTTTGGCACAATAGCCACAAAAGACCCAAACATGCTAAGGAACATGAAGATGGTGCCGGACCGGGCAATGTTTTGTTCTGTGTAAGATCTCTACGAGTTGGAGCCGACTGGATGACAAGTAACAGCAGCAGAAGAGATGGAAGTGAAGTGTTATGGGAAGAGAGAAGAGAGACAGCCTGGCACGAAGGAGGGGTTGGGAGGTGAGGGTCACAGTCTCCATTAGCTGTAGCTGGCAGCCCAGTACTGATGTATATCAGCTCATCCTAATATGGCCTGATCTGAACCAACTCTCCCCTGCAGATGGCTCAGAGTTCATCTTTCTGAAATGTGAATTCTCACAAGGAAAAGCAACTTCCGGAGATAGCCACGCTTTCTAACTCTGTTTCAGAGCCAGCCCAGCATGACTCACAATAGCTGGAAGGGAAATCGATCATTGGCTCCTCATGGTCCCCATGGGCAAGAGCTTTGAGAAGCCCATGGGCCTGGAGGGAGTGGATCCCAGACACAGAGAGGAACAGATTAGCGCATGTTGGTGTCTTTGTTGGCCTTAGGGCTGGCCCCACATCAGCTGCTGTGAGCCTGTTTGGAATCACCTTCCGGCCTTGGTTTCCCCTTTGAGTCTGGCTTCTTGCACTCAGCGTAATGAATTTGAGATTCATCCATGTGGCTGCATGTATCAATAGTTCGCTCGTCCCTTTTATTGCTGAGTAGTCTTCTATTATGTGGATGCACCACAGTTTATCTCCTTACAAGATGAAGGGCATTTGGGTTGTTTCCAGTTTTTGCTGACTATAAAAATATTGCTATAAACATTCGTGTACGGGTATTTCCGTGAATAAACACTTTCGGTCTCTTGGGGAAAGACCCAGGAGTGATATTGCTGGGTCAAATAGCGAATGTATGTTTAACTTTGTAAAGATTTTGCTTGTTTGTTTAAGGGAGGATAGTGGGTGTAGAGTAGCTTTGGTATCAGGTTTGCTCCAATGCTGGGACTGACACTACCTGACTCTGTGGCCTCAGACTGTTTCTCCGAATCTCACGTTGCTGCATCAGAATAAATGGTAGGATGATACCTCCTGCACAGGATTGGGACAGTCACTCACCTGGCCATAAAGCTTAAAAATGTCCCCTCACGCGTCTGGACACTGTCTTTTGCATTGCATCCCTCTTTCCATGAAGCTCCTTCTAGTGCCCGGAGCAGGCATACCCCTTCCCACACGCCTCCCCATCCTGCTTCCCTTCCTGGAACACTTTACCTACATTTTTCCTCATCAACCCCCGTCCTTAGATTGCCCAGTGCAATGCCATCTCTTCTGAGAAGTCTTTCCTTGCTTTTAGTCTGAGTGTGGCCGCCTGCTGTAGTCTCCTTATTATTTTTTATTAGCATCTTATTCTTTGCCTTTATAGCATTTACCACAATTGGCCTTATAACAGGAACCGTTTAATTTCATTTTTTCAATTGGCATTTTTATTGGGATAACATGCAGTTATAAGAAATAGTGACAGAGAGATCCCGAGTACCCTTGACTCGGTTTCCCCCAGTGATAACATTTGGTAAAATCATAGTAAAATATCACAGCTGGGTATTGGCATTGATACAATCCACTGTTCTTATTCAGATTTCCCCAGTGTTACTTGCATTCATGCATGTGTATGTGTGAATGTGTGTGTGTGTTCTATACAGTTTTATTACTGGTGTGCGTTCGTATATCTACCAACAAAGTCAAAATGAAGAACATTGCTATTACCACAAAGATTCCTTGGTTGTCTCTTGCATAACCTCACTCTTCACTTCTCCCTTCCCTACCCCCTGAAAATCACTACTGTGTTCTCCATTTTTAAATTTTCAACCAAATTAAAAAAAAAAAAAACCCAAACCTGTTGCCATCAAGTTGATTCCAACTCATAGTGGCCTTATAGGACAGAGTAGAACTGCCCCATGGGGTTTCCAAGGAGCCCCTGGCGGATTCGAACTGCCAACCTTTTGGTTAGCAGCTGAACTCTCAACCACTGCGCCACTGGGACTCCATTCCACATTTCACAAATATTGTATAAATGAAATCATACGGTATGTTACCTTTTGGAGTTGACTTTTTTGGTCACCGTAATCCCTCAGAGATTCATTCAAGCTGTTTTGTCTACCAACAGTCTAGTTCTTTCTCATTGCTGAGTAGTATTCCATGGTATGGACATACCGCACACTCTGTTTAATCATTCACCTGTTGAAAGACACTTGGATAATTACAGTTTTTATCTATTAGGAGTAAAACGTCGATGAACATTAATATAGAGAATTTTGTGCGAACGTAAGTTTTCATTTCTCTGGAATAGATTGTTGAAGAGTGCAGTTTCTGGGCTGTATGATAATTACATGTGGACTTTTATAAGAAACTGCCTGCAGTTTGATTTTTAAAATCTGTCTCCGCAAGTAGACTTAATTTCCATCAGGACAAGTACACTGAGTTTTATTTGTTTAACCATTGTCTACTGGGAACATAGCACAATCCTTGAAAAATAGTTTATCACTTTGTAAATATTTACATATGAATTAAATAAGGAATGAATGAGTGAATGCGTGAATGAAAGTTTTAGCATAGGGATTAAGTCAATAATATATGTAAATCGTGTATCAGAATGCCCAGCATGGGGTGAAATCTGATACCAGGTAAATGCTTTTATCATCATCACCACTATTGGTTATGATTTTGGCTGAGAGTGGCATGACTAAAGCTTCAGAGCCTACCATCTTCACCATTAAGGCAAACCAAACCTGTTGTCATCTAGTCAAATCTAACTCATGGCGACCCCATGTGTTAAGGAGCAGAACTGCCCCATAGGGTTTTCTTGGCTGTCATCTCTACAGAAGCAGTTGACCAGGTCTTTCTCATGCGGTGCTGCTGTGTGGGTGTGAACCACCAATCTTTCGGTTAGTAGCTGAGTGTAAACCAAACATCACGTGGTTTTACAGGACTCTTAGGGCCTGGGTTTCTGCTGCTTAACTTCATTTCCTTAAAGTACAGCCCACCTCCTGAATACGCTCAAAAGTAGCAGGGTGGGAATTTAGGCTTTATACTTTAAATAGTCTGCTTTCCGTAGTCAAGAGCCCTGGTGGCACAGTGGTTAAAATGCTCGACTGCTAACTGAAAGGTTGGCGGTTTGAACACAACAAATATATGGTAGTTTGCTGAAAAGATTTACAGCCTTGGAAACACTATGAGACAGTTCTGCTCCATCCTATAGGGTCTCTATGAGTCAAAATCAACTCAGCCGCAGTGGGTTTTCCATCAGTCAGGCAAAGCTACCTGGCTACTCTCTCTGCTGATAACGAGCACAGGCAATAGATGATAGAAGATTTTGGAGTGTGCAGGTAAGTGGCGCTGAGGAGGTTAACCTTGTCTTCGAATCCTCATAGTCTCAGAGTATGGACTAAATAGTGGTGAAGCCAATGGAGATGGCACAGTACTTAATAGAGAGGGAAAATTAGTAATTCTCATTTGCCCGAGGAAAGTGCAGGTCTTCATAATGTCTTGATCTTTGCGCAAAGAGCTAGTAAAGAAAAGCAGTCCTAATAATAAAAATAGAAATGTGGTTTTCCTGACAGAAATACTGCTGGAGTGATGAGCTGTCATACGGGACCTGGAGAGAAGAGAAAAGAAATGTCTTTGGTGACTATAATTAGGCTCACACAGAGAGCGGAGGTGCTCACGGACTATGCACGGGTGCTCTTTGTCTCTTTCTAGAATCTCCATCAAAGTGTCTCCAATGGGCTGGGATAGGAGGAGGTCAAAGATGATTCTGGTAGACCAAGACCCCCCCTCATGCCATCTGTCCTGGAGTTGGATGAAAGGGAGGAGTCTTCACTGGGTGACTTGGGCCACTTAAAACGGGAAGAAAAAAAGGAAATATTTTGCCCCCTTAAGTGTGGAAGTATCCTATTATAGAAAACTTAGTTAATACAGATTAGCACTAAGACAAAATAAAAGTCACCAGCAGTCTCAACACCGCTATTTAGATATTTCCTGGTGCTTTAGATGTATCTTAAGAGGTATCTATGTAGATATGGTGTATACCAACAATTATGAAGATGGCGCAGGACTGGACAACATTTTGTTATGTTGCACGTAAGGCTGCCATGACTCGGAGCCAACTCAATAGCAACAAACAACCACAACAACTTCTAAATCCATTTTCAGGAATACATTATGCAATAGAATAGAAAATCAGATGCATGGAAGCACAATGACCTGGGTTTAAAAAAAAAAAAGTAAACTGTTGCTGTCGAGTCAACACTGACTCAGGGCGACCCCATGTGGGTCAGAGTAGAACTGTGTTCCATAGGGTTTTCAGTGGCTGTGATCTTCTGGAATTATATCACCAGGCCTTTCTTCTGAGGTGCTTCTGAGTGTTTTACAAACCACCAACATTTTAGTTAGTAGCAGAGCACTTAACTGTTTGCACCACCCAGTGACTAGGGCCTGGGTTTATGAATTTGAATAAGTCCTATCTTTCCTCCACCCTTGGTTTCCTTGTCTATAACATGGGAGGGATCATATTACCTTCTTTCTTAGGTTGCTGGGAAGATGAAACGAGATAATGCATGTAAGACACTTGGCATAGCATCTAGCACACAATAAATACGCAACATGTCTTAGCTTATTATTTTTTATGATATTTCTTGGAATCCTGTGACTCTTGATAGGACAGTAGCTATGCAGAAAAATGAAATAAAAATTTGAATGGCTGGGCTGGTGAGAGGCCAGGGTTGGAGAAACGAAGGATGGAAGCCTGCTGAGAAGCTGAGCGATATTAGAGGAAGTATCAGCACCCTGGAGGTTGGTGTTTTCTATTCTCCTTATGACAAAAGAGGTCATAAAATATTAACATCCCCCAGAGTTACCCAGAAGAACACTGGTGTCAGCTACCACCCGCTGCTGTACATCAGAGCCTCCTTGGAGATGTCTGTGGCCCAGTTATGGGGAGGGAGAACGGGTCGGGGGGACAGGGTGGTGGCAGGGATTCCAATTGCTTGCTTCCTTAGCTGGAAACTCTGGAGTTAAGGGAGAAGGGGAAGATGGGGAGCTAGCAATGGGCTGTCCTTAGAGAGACACGAAGAGTCGTGTCTTAGTTCTCTCATGCTCCTGTAGCAGAAGTACCAAAAGTGGGTGGCTTTAACGAGCAGAAGTGTGTTGTCTCACAGGTTAGGAGGCTAGAAGTCTGAAATCAGGGCACAGGCTCTAAGGGGGAGGCTTTCTTTCTCTGTTGGCTCTGGGGTAACATCCTGGTCTCAGCTTCTCTAACCAGCCATCCCTGGAGTTCCTGGACTGGTAGACTGATCTACCTTCATTGCCTTCAGATAGTATCAGTCTTCTGGCTGTGTCTAATCTGCTCTTTTTATAGCCCCAGAGTGAGTAGGTTTAAGACACACCCTATACTGATATGGCCTCAGTAACATAACATAGGAGACCCTACTCCCAAGTGGGATGACCCACAGGTATATAGGTTAGGACTCCAACACATATTTTAGGGACCATAACAGACGGCTACCCCCATCCCTATCTGAGAGAAGGGGATTGGCTTTCCCATAGAGGTCAGTGTACATGGCCTTGTCCTTGTGTTCATAATGGACAACAGCCAGATGACCACCACCAACACCACCACTGCTGCCGTCACCATCATCATCATCATCACCATCATCACTATCATCATCATCATCATCACCATCATCACCACCATCATCATCACCATCACCGTCATCATCATCACCATCATCATCATCACCATCATCATCACCATCATCACCATCATTACCATCATCATCATCACCATCATCATCATCACCATCATCATCACCATCACAATCATCATCATCATCATCATCACCATCATCACCATCATCATCGCCATCATCACCATCATCACACCATCATCATCACTATCACCATCATCATCATCATCACCATCATCATCATCATTACCATCATCACCATCATCATCATCACCATCATCATCATCATCACCATCATCATC
>NW_004443960.1:6773173-6837050 GCF_000243295.1 Trichechus manatus latirostris
ACCATCATCATCACCATCACAGTCATCATGATCATCAACATCATCATCATGATCATCATCATCATCAATCATCATCACCATCACAATCATCATCACCATCAATCATCATCATCATCCTCCTCCTTGATGCTAACCTGCATTGTGTACTTACTTGGTGCAAGGATTGCACTAAGCAACTTACTTGTATTACTTCTTGTTATCCAAATTTAGGCTTCTGAAAAATATACCTATGCTTTTCCCATTTATAAAATTGAGGATCTTGGGTCTCAGGAAGTTGTAGTAACTTGCCAAAGGTCACCCAGCTGGTATATCACAGATTCAAGAGGCAGAACCAGGTGGTGTGCCTCCCCAGCCATTATTAGCCATGTAGCTATCAAGAAGGCAGGCCAAGGTTAAAGGAAATCCTGTGGCCCCAAAACATTACCGTTTAGATTTTTATCATTTTTCCTCATGGGAGGTTAAAATCTGAGCTTCCCGGTGTCACATGGCAAACCGTTGTTGTTAGCTGCTGTCAAGTCAGCCCCCAACTCATGATGACCCCATACACAAGATCAGACTCACTGATCTACGGTGTTACAGTGTTTTCATTGACTGATTTTCAGTTGATCACCAGGCATTTCTTCCTAGTCTGTCTTCGTCTGGAAGCTCCACTGAAACCTGTTCAGCAGCATAGCAACGTGCAAGCCTCCAGTGACAGAGGGTGGTGGCTGTGCCTGAGGTGCATTGGCCAGGAATCGAACCCAGGTCTCTCATATGGAAGGCGAGAATTCTACCACTGAACTATCACTATCCTTCATGGCAAACTAATGATTCTCAAATACATACAGACGTTTACACCAGTATAAGCCTTTTCAAAGACATTTTACATGAAACTCTGTTTATGAAGGGAGCAAGGGTAGAGATGAATTTTATAAATTCAAAGGTGAAACACTTATAATAAAGCCAATCAGTGAGAAAACGAGGCATAAACACTAATATTTGAAATTGGGAGTATGGATCACTGGCATTGTTCTAAATTAGCCTCATATTCCAGTTCACTTCAGTATTTTCAGTTGCTGCATGATATTGAGAAAATGCTGATTCACATGCTGATACTGAGTTAAAAGAGGATTTTTTTTTAAGCCAGATGGCCTTACACTGGTTAATCTAGAATATAAACTCTACCTCCCAGTTTTTCTTTGTTTGTTTTGTTTTCTTAACCATTGTGTCTCCAGGGCGAGCACCATGCCTACCACAGAGAATACATCCAAGAAGTAGGGACTAATGAGTGAAAAAAAATGAATGAATGGATTAATGAGACTACAACGAGTCTCAGAGGCATGGAAATGGAGGAGGACTTTTAATTGTCATTTCCAAGTTTTCTCATTAATTCAACCAAGATTTAACAAGCGTTCACTACAATTAGCCAGGTGCTGTTCTAAGGTGATAGGGATGTAAAGTTGAGGGAGAAAATAAAGTTCTTGGGGTAGCTATGCATGCCTGTGTATGAAGGACGGGGCGCAGGAGACAGAGAGCAAGCAGGCAGAGAACTCACGGTCAGCACTGACTGCACCATTTATAAGATGCTCGCTCTACCCCTCTGAGTCCCAGCATCCTGGTGGGTAAAGGGCCACCATCTGTGCGTACCTAGCACTGAGCCTGTGCAGAATAAATGCAGATACACATAGCTGCTCGCACCCTCGTCACCATCTCAACATTGCACAGCATACAAAGATGCAAGTTCCATTCTGTGATTATTATTATTTTTTAATTAAGCACTGAGTATTATGGGCTCTGCACACCCATATCATTAAAGCAGTTTCATCTGAAGAAAACATAATGCATTTAGAGACATATTAATATGCACAGGGCGTAAGCCATTACAACACTAGTTGTAAAGAGACTGGGACCAGGAGAGAGGGCGATGCATAAAGGAAGTGCCAGGGATGTTCCCAGGTACAATGGGCAGGAGGCTGTTTCCAACACTCCATCACTCCTGGAGGAGGTCAGGGCTGGAATGCAGTGAGGATTCCTTAGATCCCCTGTAGAGTCAGATGCAGGGTTTTCAACCGGTACTGAGATCCTTCACAGGTGTAAAGATTAGCATAGGCACTACTGAGCCTTTGGAGTCCCTGGGTGGTACAGGCAGTTAATACGCTCAGCTGATAACCAAAAGGCACCTTGGAAGAAAGGCCTGGCAATCTACTTCCAAAAAATCAGCCATTGAAAACCCTATGGAGCATAGTTCTACTCTGACACACACGGGGTCGCCATGAGTCAGCATCCACCTGAGGGCAACTAGCAATTGGAAATTGAGCATATATTCCCCGGAAGTGGGTCATTCAAGGTGATGATGACTATGGGGTATGTATGGGAGGTAAAAGTCCTGAGAAAACAATGTCACTCCAAGTGAGATCTTGTGCTTATGGAGCGTGGGAGAACTCTGCAATGTATGCATATAAGAACCAGCTAGGGGAGTATATAGTTTTTCTCTTCCGTGCCATTGTGCTGGAAGAGTGTCCTATTATACCTGAAACAAGGTGGAGGAAATGCTATTCTTTCAACACTGGACACAATAGGTCATCTTATGGAGAGTACAGTTTGGGTTTGGGAAAATGGCTGGATGCAAACTTGGGTGAGAAAGTGATACCATCAAGGGCACTAGGACAACCAAATGCAAGCTTTCATAGGAGGGTGATATGGGACAGGGTGGCCATAAGAATTTGTTCTCTGGTTCCCAGTGGGAGGAGGAGAGGAGAAAGCAGCAGGGTGAAGAATGTCTGGAATCAGGAGATTCTGTTCATCAGAGCCTATGATGGTTGTCGTGGTCATCTAGTGCTGTTATAACAGAAATACCACAAGTGGATAGCTTTAACAAAGAGTTTATTCTCTCACAGTCCAGTAGGCTACAAGTCCAAATTCAGGGCATCAGCTCCAGGAGAAGGCTTTCTTTCTCTGTCAGCTCTAGGGGAAGGTCCTGGTGATGCATCAGTCTTCCCTTGGTCTGGGAGCATCTCAGCGCAGGAACCTCAGGTCCAAAGGAGGTGCTCTGCTCCTGGCACTGCTTTCTTGGTGGTGTGAGGTTCCGATGTGTATCTGCTCGCTTCTCTCTTTTATATCTCAAAAGAGTTTGGCTTAAGACACTATCCAATCTTGTAGACCTCATCAGTATAACTGCCGCTAATACATCTTATTACATCATAGTGATAGAGTTTACAAAACATAAGGAAATCACATCAGATTACAAAATGGTACACAATCATACAATCTGGGAATAATGACCCAGCCAGTTGACAGATATTTTGGGGGGACACAATTCAATCCATGACAGTAGTTGAGTAGTTGAATGTCATTTTCAAAGATGTGATGCTCACCAATCCTTCTAGAATTGTGTTTCTAGGACAAGAACCACTTCTCCTACCTACCTTTCATTGTACTTCCACAGTCTCTGTGTCTACTAAGCCCACACATGCCTCCTGTGAGTGGATAGATTTGGGGAACATGATGAAGGGCTGAGTTTCATGTGTGGGTCCTTGTGACGGAGCCCACAGACAAGAAATATAAAAACCTGAGCTAGGACACTGTCTTAGGCTGGGTTCTCTAGAGAAGAAAAACCAGTGAAGCATATAAATATATACAGAGAGAGATTTATATCAAGGAAACTGCTCACGTGATTGTAGAGGCTAGAACTTCCCAAGTCCGTGGATTAGGGTAGAGGTCTCTCCTAATTCACAGAGCTGCAGAAGCTGGCAAGCCCAAGATCAGCAGGTCGGACAGCAGGGTTTCCGCTCACAGGCTGTGAAGGTCAACAAATTCCAAGATGGGCAGGCAAGACCACAAGGTTTCTCCTGATTCACGTAGCTGCAGGAGCTGGCAAACCCAAGATCGGCAGGTCAAAGAGCAGGGCTCCGCTCACAGGCTGTGAAGATGGACAAACCCCAAGTTTGGCAGATAAGCTGACAGCTCAAGTCCCAAGAACCAGAGGTGAGACAACAGGAGGCAGCTGCAGGATCCAGAGCGAGCAAAAAGCCGGAACATCTGTTTATATATCAGATGTACACCACACCCTCAAGGAAACACCCTTTCATCTGATTGGCTACTCACAGCATATTCAATCATGGAAGCGATCACATATAAACACTGAGAATCATGGCCCAGTCAAGTTGACACACACTCTTGACCATCACAGAGACCGAAGGAGTTTATGAGAGTATGAAGTGCCTGGGATTTGGAATTGCAATTTGGGGATTAAAACCCAAAACCAAACCCACTGCCAGTGAGTTGATTACAACATATAGCAATGCTATAGGACAGAATAGAACTGCCCCATAGGGTTTTCAAGGAGCGGCTGGTGGATTCAAATTGCTAACCCTTTGGTTAGCAGCTGAATGTTTGACCACTGCACTACTAGGGCTCCAATTTGGGGATTAGGACTTGAAATTCCAGGGAATTCGACAAGGTGAGATATTGAGAATTGGGAAGGTTTTCCACCCAATAGCAATGTAACTTCCTATTTTTTGCAGACTCATCTGGTTTAATTTTGAGTCTTTACATCCTTCTTAGCTCACCACCAAAAATCATCAGCCTTTGGAAGTGTGCCAATAATACCAGTGACCAAGAATCCCTGGGCTGTCTCTTGCCCTTGGGCCCGGACAGGCCCCAGGAGAGGTTGAGACCAAAAGGGATTACTTCAGAGCTTGAAATGTTAGAGGCGAAGTCACTTCTCCGCAGAGATGCTTGAGGGTGACTGATGCTGCATAAAGATAAATACTTGTGAGCATTTAGGGTGTCAGAGGACCCTGCAGCCAAGCTTATTGCAGAGGAAAAGTAGAATCTTCTGCAGGCTTTGTTTGCCTTCAGATTTTCTCGAGTTCCATCCAGAAAGTTGAAACACAGCAAGTGGGTGGGGTGTGGAGGCTTCCCAAAGTAGACCTCCCTACCCACTTGTTCATTAGAGAAATCACCACTTAGCTGTTTCTGTCTCTGCCGCCTACCATACCTTGTCCCACGCTCTTACATTCTGTCCTGTGCGCTGGAAGCAGACTCCCACCCTCTTCAGAGTCAAACATTGCGTTCTCCTGTAGCATCACCTCCCGGAACCCATTGTTTCAGGAAAGCTCCTGTGGGAACTTCAGTTATTTGCTTACTCTGGATATTTTTAATCTGGGGTTCTTCCAGGTGAGTCTTGGCTCTCTCCTGGCAGGTGACAGTTGGCTTCTCTGACAGAACACTGTCTCCTTACTTGTCAGTGTTGCCAGCGGCAGTGGTAGGATAGGAGGGTGTTGGCAGAGGAGTGGGGAGGCAGGGTCTGTTCTTTTGAATAGCTTAGGGTGGGCTGTGGATGGGGGTGGCATTTCCTCCTCCTATAAGTACTAAGGAAAGTTCCATGCTATGAAATAGGTAGCCTGGGTCCGTGATGTAGATTCCAGGAAGAGGAAAGCTTGCAGCTGAGCTGATACAATGTTTCAGAGAAGGGCTTGCTAGGTTTCGCTATTGGAAACAATGGTGTATAAGATGACGTGATGGTAAGGATGATGATGAGTTTATGAACAGCATCTCTCCCGCTACCGGTGTAGCATGCTGATGGAAAGAATGCGTCCTGGCTTTGCTGTTCAGCGGACCTGAGAAAACCACTTCTCCCATCCTTCATTAGTAGAACACGATGCATACTTCTTATAGCCTCTGTTTTCTCTTCTGCAAGATGGAGCCATAAAAACCTTACCTTACAGGGCTTTGTGAAGGTCAGAAAAAATGTATATGTAGACCCTCAAAGCATGCCGTCTGTCATTAATGTTGTTGTCATTCAGGCTATGATAACTATTACATTCACCATGCTAGCCACAAGCAGTTTTCTTACATGTGTTTCCCTAGCCAGTCTCCAAAATGTAGTAAAGGGACTTGACCTGACATTTTGTGACATACAGGTGGTGAAGGATTTAGTTGACAAGGACTAATGTGTGGGTTTGTGTTCATTCGATTTATTAGTAAGGTTAAATACATTGTCGTGTACTCAGGGCAGAAAGGTGGTGTCTACACATTTTTGTATAACACCATGTCATTTAAGAACAAATTTGAAAGGGAAAAAAACTGCATTTGGGGTTAGCCAGCCCACAGATGTATAGAGTTTGTGAGTTTTGTTTGTGTGATTTTTAGCAAAAAAGCTGGGATGTTATCAATTGGCCAGGGGCTGAGATGAAACATAATTCATTATAATAGTGTCTAACATGTATTGATGGGAACCCTGGTGGCACAGTGGTTAAGCTCTCTGGTTAGTAACTAAAAGGTTGGCAGTTTGAACCCACCAGCTGCTCTGTGGGAGAAAGATGTGGCGCTCTACTCCTGTAAAGATGACAGCCTTGGAAACCCTATAGGGCTCTTCTACTCTGTCCTATAAGGTTGCTATGAGTCAGAATGGACTCGATGGCAATGAGTTAACATGTATTGATTAGTTACTAGATAGCAGGTACCAAGCCCAGGACTTACATGCATTGCCTTATGTCATACTTTAATAGTGCAATTAGGAAGGCAAAATTATCATCACACCTATGAGGGAGAAGGAAATTGAGGTTTTAAGAGCTTATAACTCAATAGAGATTTAATAGCCGGGGAGAACCAAGACTTCAAACCCAAACAGGGAGACTCCAAAGGATACACTCCCAACCATACAGCGCACTGCATGCCATCATATGAGTCAGAAAGAGTCCCGAATACCCTATCACAACTATTGTTTCCCAGGAGGTCTGGAACGAGCAGGGCGACAACCACTGACCACCACCTGTCTGTCAGTGTGTCATAATGCAGTGGCTTTCGTGTGGCTATGTTTCATGCTGGAAGCTATGCCACCAATATTTCAAATATAGCAGAGTTACCCAAGGTGGACAGGTTCCAGTGGAGCTTCCAGACCGAGACAGACTAGGAAGAAAGCCCTGGCTATCTACTTCTGATAATTAGCCAGTGAACATCCCATGGATCACACGACCGAGCATTGTTCGATACGGTGTTGGAAGATGAGCCTCCCAGGTTGGAAGGTACTCAAAATACACAGTGGCCCAAACAACTGGACTTGAGCATACCAACGATCGTGAAGATGGTGTAGGATGGCACAACTTATCATCTCCTTGTGCATGGGTAGCCTTGAGTTGGAGCCAATTTGATGGCAACTAGCAACAACACAACGGTGTGTCATTGAGGAAGGTGAATAGACTGTGATGATCCAACGAATTCAGTTCAAATAACCCTTGTTAAGCCTGTCCAGTGTGAAAGACCAGCTGCTCTGTTGGTTCACAGAAGTGAAAAGGGTCTCTGGTTTGCTTTTCCCCAATGAGCCTGTGCGGATGAAGACAATAGTGATTCAGGCAAATGGGTGTAACTGGTATTTCCAAGCCTCCCCTCCATGTTTTTGTAGTTAGTTTGCCACTGAGTAGCCCCCAACTCATGGCGACCCCACGTGTTACAGAGTTGAACTGCTCTATAGAGTTTTCTTGGCTGTCATCTTTATGGAAGGAGCCCTGGTGGTGCAATGGTTAAGCGCTCAGCTGCTAACCAAAAGACAGGCCGTTTGAACCCACCCAGAGGCTCTGCAGGAGAAAGACCCAGCAGTCTCCTTCCATAAAGATTACAGTCTAAGAAACCCTATGGGACAGTTTTACTCTGTCACATGGGGTCGCTATGAGTCAGAATCAACTCGATCACACCCCAAAACAGCGATCTTTACAGAAACAGATTGCCAGGCCTTCTGTCTTAGCCATCTAGTGCTGCTATAACAGAAAGACCACAGATGGATGCCTTTAACAAAGAGAAATTTATTCTCTCACAGTCTAGTAGGCTAAAAGTCCGAATTCAGGGTGCCAGCTCCAGGAGAAAGCTTTCTCTCTTTGTCAGCTCTAGGGGAAGGTCCTTGTCATCAATGTTTCCTGGTTGAGGAGCTTCTCAGCACGACGACCCCAGGTCCAAAGGATGTGCTGTTCTCCTGGCTCTTGGTTCTTGGTGGTATGAGGTCTCTCTGCTGGCTTCTCTCTTTTATATCTAAAAAGAGATTGGCTTAAAACACGATCTAATCTTCTCTAATCTTGCCTCCTTAACATAACTGCCACTAATCCCATCTCATTAACATCACAGAGATAGGATTTACAACACATAGGAAAATCACATCAGATGACAAAATGGTAGACAATAGCACAATGCTGGCAATCATGGACTAGTCAAGTTGACCGATTTTTTTTGGGGGGCACAATTCAGTCCCTAGCACCTTCCTTCTGTGATGCAGCTGGATGGGTCTAAACCACCAACCTATCAGTTAGCAGCTGATGGAAAACCGCTTTCCCTACCCAGGCTCCCTGTCCTCACCACAGCTAACATGCATTGTGGATTCTTTGGGTGCCAGGCATTGTGCTAAGAAGCTCTTTATATTGATTATCTCAGTGGTTCCCAAATGCTGATCCACAGGCTTGTCTGATTCCATAATGACATTTTCAACAGACTGCAGCTAAATGAGAAAATTAAGGGCAATTTAGTGAAAATTTTAATAGGCCTAAATTTAATCAATTTGAAGGGCTGTCCTTTATTTTCAGATTATGTCCTTCTTGCTTTTTGACATTTTGGTATAAAATGCCCTTTCCTTTATAAGGTGATGATGATAGCAGATGGTATGTGTGTATGTGCGTGTGGAAATGTACTTAACTGGCAGAAAATTTTAAAAGTTGTTAATTTCATACAATCCCTCCATTGTTTTTAAGTTTTTATTTAATAGTTTATAACTTTAGTAATTCATGAATTAAGGGGAACAAGCCTGAGAACCATTATAATTCTAGTGTTAGCCCCAATTTACAGATGAAGAAACAGAGGGTCAGAGTGGTTAACTCACATGACCAAGTTCACATGTCCTGCAAGCACCAGATCTTGGATTTAAACCCAGGTTGCATATCTCTGTAGAGCTGAAACACCTTCATCACGGGCATACTGCCTCTTCTGCAGTCATGGCTTCCTAGCCTACCCCTGGTGGCGCAATGGTTAAGTGCTCAGCTACTAACTGGAAGGTTGGTGATTCAGGCACACCCAGCAGCTGCACGGGAGAAAGACCTGGTGATCTGCTACCATAAAGATTACAGCCTAGGAAACCCTATGGGGCAGTTCTACTCTGTCACATAGGGTCACTATGAGTTGGAATCAACTCAGCAGCACCTAACAACATTAGCAACCTACTCCTGGCCAAGCAGGCAAACCAAGCAGACGTTTTCAGAGTCCTGGGACTCTGGGAGGAGTCCCTGAGTGGTGCAAATGGTTAAGGATTCAGCTACTAACTGAAAGCTTGGCGGTTTGAAACCACCCAGAGGCACTTTGGAGGAAAGGCCTGGTGATCTACTTTCAAAAGGTCATAGCCACTGAAAACTCTATGGAGCACAGCTCTATTCTGCACACATGGGGTTGCCATGAGTCAGAATCAACTCAACTGCAACCGATTTGGTTTGTTCTCAGGATGGGGACTCTGTGAGCCTTTCTTTGGGGTGCAGGCTAGAGTCCACAGCTTTGGGAGATTCCTCGTGTTGCCTGGGTGACCCAGGGGGTTGGTGCAGGGCATCCCTGGCGTTGTCTTCGCAGGAATGCAGGAGGCAAAAAGACCCTTGTGTGTGCCCCCTCTCTCTGCGCTTGTGTCCCTCGTGTCTGTCCAGCCTCACACATTCAGCCAGTGTACCTGTTTGCAGAGGTGGATGCTGGTGTCCAGCTGGCCGGTATACAGCAGGCCTAGATGGTGGGGAAGGCTTGCTCAGAGCCCGGAGATCAGGCCTTCCAAGCCCTTCTGTCGGGCTCATAACCAGTGGCCAGTGAGTCAACTACAGAGGGAGAGATATGGGTAAAGGGAGAAGAGACACAATTTTTGTGCCTCCTGAACTCCCTTCCTGTTGGGCTTACAGGGAAGGGGAAAGTGGGTTTGGCCATGGCTGCAGGTACAAAAATTACGAACTCCTTCTCTACTTCTTCCTGGTCTACACGGATGGATTACCCAACAAGCAAGGCACCACAGGCTTACTTGTCCTTACTTACTAATCTGAAGTACACAATTTCACCTGTTTTTTTTTGCAGGCACCATTGATGCTGTGATACCCATGTGAAATTGTTCAGTACAAATTAGTAAGTAAACACAGTAAAGTCCATGTGTACCTTGCTTACTGGTTAATCCTCCTATCTATATGCTGTCTATCTGCTGGGTTAGGAGCTAAGACAAAGCATAGGAAGATTACCCTACCCCGTGAGGAGCTAAGGTGGCACAAACAGGTTGAGATTGGCTGCTAACCTAAAGGTTGGCAGTTCAAACCCACGCAGCAAGGCCACAGAAGGAAGGCCTAGTGATCTACTTCCTTAAAGATTACAGCCAAAAAAACCCTATGCAGCAGTTCTGCTCTGTAACACATGGGGTCGCCATGAGTCGGAATTGAATCAACGGCAAAATTTTTTTTTTTTTTTAAATGAGGTGGATGTTTGACAAAAAGACATACCTGGGTTTGTGGAGCCCTGGTGGTGGAGTGGCTAAGTGTTCGGCTGCTAACCAAAAGGTCAGAAGTTCGAATCCACTAGTCACTCCTTGGAAACCCTATGGGGCAGTTCTACTCTGTCCTATAGGGTCACTATGAGTCAGAATCGACTCAACGGCAATGGGCCTGGGGTTTGAAAACCAGTTCTGTCCCTTATTTTCTATGGAAACATTAGCAAATTTCCTATCTGGCAGCCTTGGCAGATGAGGCAGTGGTGGGGCAAGGACCCGGGTACTTTTGTTTCCATTTCTGAGCAGGTAAGCAAAAACCTTGTCCCTAAGAAGTTATACTCTAAACAGAAATGAAGTTCGGAACTCTCCAGGTACTGCCTGCTTCTCTTTTTTGCTGTTGATATGAAATGCACAAAATAGTTCAACTCAGTAGTGGACTTGAAGCAGGTTTTCTCTGGACTAGCCAGGAAAATGACCGCCATTTATAAAATTATTATTTTATCATAAAATATTATAAATAATAAAGATATTATGAGGAACATGTAACCAAGTACTTAATAACAGCAACAATGGTAAGAGTAGATGATGATGATGACAATAATTATTATAGAATTGCTTCGTTTTATTATAAAAGTACTGCGCAAGCCCCCCCACATCTGTCAGTTGGGCGTAGTGTGGGGGCTTGTGTGTTGCTGTGATGCTGGAAGCTAAGCCACCAGTATTTCAAATACCAGCCAGGTCACCCATGGTGGACAGGTTTCAGCTGAGCTTGCAGACGAAGACAGACTAGGAAGAAAGACCTGCAGTCTACTTCTGAAAACATTAGGCAGTGAAAACCTTATAAATAGCAGCAGAACATTGTCTGACACAGTGCTGGAAGATGAGCCCCTCGGTATGACTGGGGAAGAGCTGCCTCCTCAAAGTAGAGTTGACCTTAAGGATGTGGATGGAGTCAAGCTTTCAGGACCTTCATTTGCTGATGTGGCAGGACTCAAAATGAGAAGGAACAGCTGCAAACATCCGTTAATAATAGGAATGTGGAATGTACAAAGTATGAACAATCGCATTCATGTTGTGAAAATTCAGATACAATCTTGTGTAGAGTAAACATTGAAAGTCCCCTGACCTCTCTCCTCTGTCCCATTACATTCCCGTGAATGCAAGGACACTTACCAGCTTAACTTGTATCCTCCCAGACCCTTTTCTGTCCATGTCTTACGTGTATCCGTATACATACATGTGTGTGTGCATGCCTATGTATATATGTGTATATATATGTGTGTGAATATATATAAACCAAAAAAAAAAAAATTGTCACTGAGTCAATTCCGACTCATCATGATCCCATGAGTGTCCGAGTAGAACTGTGCTCCATAGAATTTTCAGTGGCTGATGTTTTGAAAGTAGATCGCCAGGCCTTTCTTCTGAAGCACCTCTGGTTGGATTCAAAGCACCAACCTTTCAGTTAGCGGCTGAGCGCTTAATTGTTTGTGCTGCTCAGGGATTCCTACACACACACACACACACACACACACACACACACACACACACACACAGAGGTTGTGGGGTTTTTTTTTTGTTATCATCTGTTTGATTTGGTGTGGTTTTCACGTGTAAAGTTTTTATTGTGTAATGCTCCGACACTTCTTGGAGCTCTTCCTTAGTGCTCCTTCCAAGGGAAGAAGACTCATGGAAGTGCCTCGTTCATGTTAACAGCCGCAGTGTGTGTATTGGCTGTGATTTGTTTTACTATTCCCCTATCGATTCTGATCGCTCTTAACAGGCAACGCTGGGATGATACCCCGGTGTAGGTATCTCTCTGTACATCTCACGTATTTCTGTAGGACACGAACCTAGAATGGGAACCATTAGGTGGAAAGATAAGCATATTTTAAATTTTTGATAATAAGCCCCAAGCTGTCATCTCCAGAACAGTATCCATTTTGACTCTCACCATCTGTGTTTGAAACTACGCGTTTCTCCACGGCCACATCAATTCTGGATATTACTGCCATGCATTGTCTATTTAATTAATTAGTTGATTTTATTGATTGGTGGATGTCAGTCTTGTGGGCAAAAGATGGTAGCATTCTGTTCGTTCTAAACAGCCCATGTAATTTTCAAAAGAGCTTTCGCAGCAGGAGCTCCTTGTGGTCTGGGTATTACCTGCACTTGTGGTCCTGTTCTTGTAAGTGCGGCTTATTTTTAGGCCTGGACTCTCACCGACAACCCACACCCAGGTAAGGACACTAAAGGAGTTTGTGGGTCCTTTGCACAGACGCAGACTCTCATCTCCAGTCTCAATTCTGTCATTATATGCAAAGCAATTGCCATTGAATGGTCAGAATTGCTTCTGCCTGAGACACAGCCCTTTACTCTGGAGGAAGAATGCTGGGCTCATCTGATCTCTGCCGCACCCTCAGCCCTCCGATTCCACACCGTGGAGGATGCATGCTTTGCCGGGAGAGCTGTGTCTAGAAATGGAGCTTCTGCAGCATAGCTCAAATGGACTATCCGGGGCTGAGACCTCATTCAAGAGGCCAAGGGGGCTTTCCTGGGTGCGGGGCTCAGCTTGCCACACAGAGAGCTGAAAACAGACAAACTCAGAATCTTTGCATTCTTTGAATTGGAAGAGACAGCAAGAAGTCATCTGGCCCAAATGCCTGTTGTATTCATTCATTCACTCATCTCAGTATTTTCTAAGCGTCTACTATATGTCAGGGTCAGGGTGGTGCAAATGGTCAATGAACATGGCTGTTAATCAAAGGTTGGAGGTTTGAGGCCACCCAGAGGTGCCTTGGAAGAAAGGCCTGGCGATCTGCTTCTGGAAAAATCAGCCCTTGAAAACCCTACGAAGCCCAGTTCTACTCTGATACACTTGGGGTCTCCACGAGTCGGAGTTGACTCGATGGCTACCGGTTGGTTACTATATGTCAGGCACTGGATTAAACCCTGTACCTCCAGTGACCAGAACTACAGCTGAGAACCTGTCCAGTTTTTAATCATTAGAGGTGTGAAGGTTCCAACACCTCTGTCAGGAGATGGACTCACGAGAGCTCTAGAATTAATCCATTACACAAACCTGGGATGTGGCACTCAGCAAAACTCAGGTGGGAAGGGGCGAGGGTGCAAGGTGACTTTTCAGGAAAATGAAGCTGTGTTTTCAGACAAGCACACATTTATAAAGCGTTTGCTGCGGTCTGCCCTGCCCTCTCTCTCCCTTATGTCCCCAGTCCTCAAATGCTGCTCCATCTTTTATTTTTCTCGAGAGCACTTACCACCTCCTGTTATACTGCATACCCTAAAAAAGAAAACCAAACCCACTGCTGTCGAGTCAATTCCAACTCATAGCGACCCTATAGGACAGAGTAGAACTGCCCCATTGGGTTTCCAAGGAGTGGCTGGTGGATTAAAACTGTCGACATTTTGGTTAGCAGCCAAGCTCTTAACCACTGCACCACCAGGGCTGCATATTTTATTTACTTGTTATCTTTATCGCTTATTTTCTCCCTCCCCTCTAGAATGCAGCCTCTATGGTGTCCATGAACTTGACTTACTGTCTGCTCTCCCGATACACCCCAAGGGACTAGAACAGTGCCTGGAATGCAGTCATCACCACACAACATCATTCAAGTGTTTGAACAAAGAAGTACATCAAAGTGCATGTTGTAGAGTTAAAAAAAATTAGGAAAGTTTTCCAAAAATACATTCGTTCTCACTTTACTGAAGATTCAGCTAATGTTCCCCGTTTCACAATTTGGAAGTGAGAGTAAAATATCGCCAGGTTACCTCTTGACACCTCCAGTGAGCTGATCCCAGTATATGGATAATTACACTTAACAGCAGCAAGTCCCTCCTTCTGTCTAACTGGAGTCTTTCTTGCTTTGAGGCATGGCAACTACAGTAGACAGTATTACTTAGTGAAATGTCTGCTACTTTGACACACTTAAGAAGTCACAATATGGGGTTAGGAAAGAGAAAAAGCAGGCAAAAACAAAACAAAAACAAACAGAAAACCTAGTATATTCTTTTAAATAGCTGGCAAATTGGGGGGACAGAAAAAAAGGTACAGATACTATTGTGTAAGTCAAAACTTGAACAGTTGCCTTCTGCATAAGGAAGTTCCATTAGAAGATGATATTGTTTCTCGCTGGTTTTCAGATTTTCATTTGGCTTCCTGTAGGGTGTTTATACCTATTCAATTAAGGGTCCCTGTATCTGAAAGGCAGGCAGGGTGGCCCTTGAATGTGCATGCAATATATACATCCAAGTGACATTGAGTGCCCAGGGATTCTTCGTAGGAGAGACAAGATGATTTTCTTTCCCTTGTCCCATTTATTGATGTAGAAGAACCGTTTGGGAGCCAGTGGAATTGATGTTGTTCTTTCCCAGTCTCTATGGAGATCGAATTCAAATCCAGCATCCTCAGATGCTGGTCGAAAGGCTGGCAAAGTTTTATCATCGAGCAGGCACTAGTTGCAGGTGTGGTGCGGTTTGATACGGCGTCGCTGGATGCTGTGTTACTGAACCACGTGCGCTGAGATTAGAGAGTGTAAACACCTTTCCTGCGTGCTCCTGTAAGTGGTTGGCGTGCGTCTAGGGTTCGTACTTGCCTCTGTGCATGAGCGTGTTTGCATGCACTTGTGTCAGAATGTGCGAGCTGGTCTTCCAGAGGATGCAGCCTGCTTGAGAATCATTTTGAGACGGATATAGAGGGTCTGCATCTTATTGTTTCACTTTGCAGACCTCCAATATGCTTGGGCTGTGAAGACCTGCATTTAAAGGGAAGCCTGGGTCATGACTGCAGAATGGGGCTGCAAAAATCCAATCACCATGACAAGGTTTTCAACTTTGGGGAGAAAACCGGCCGGTGGACCACTACTGGCTCAGTGCAGCTGAGAGCTGTTATTGGTTCCTTACATAATGTATTTGTTTTTCATTAAACCATTCAGATAAGGTCTTATTAAAGTGCCATGTATTATTTATCATGCTTCTTATGAAAATGAGCTGACGGGAAAATTCTCTCCTCTTCTTGGGGCATTTGCAGGCTTCTCTTGTGCTGGCAAGAAAAGAAAGAAGGGAAGAAACAGAATGAAGGGCAGCATGGCAAACCCTGTCTTACAGCAGATTGCTTGAGGCAAAGGGAAAGGAGAGGAAGGGCTGGAAAGGCCTCGTATTCTGCATATGCTTTTTTCTGTGGTCTTCTTTTTGGTTTTGTGAATTGCAAAAAAAAAAGAAAAGAAAAGCAGGTAGAAAGTAAGGAAAGGAAGATGAAAGGAAAGCAACAGAGAGAGAATCATTTTATTTGTAAATCAGAGCATGTCTGTTGAACATAATTTCAGAGACAACATAGAGCAAGGGTTTTAAAACTAACCACTGTCTGCTCCCACACGAAAAAAAAAGGTAACACAGTACACCATCCAAGGCCCTCCTAATCCCTCACACCAACTCCACTTAGGGTTAAACGTGCTGTTGTTGCTGTGTGCCTTCCAGTCCATTCCGAGTCATAGCGACCCCATGTGACAGAGTAGAACTGTCCCGTAGATTTCCTAGACTGTCATCTTTATGGGAGCAGATTGCCAGGTCTTTTCTCCCGCAGAGCTGCTGAGTGGGTTGGAACTGCCAACGTTTTGGTTAGCTACTGTGTCTCTATTCAGTTGATGGGATTTGCGAACCCCAGCGTGGTCGAACGGACTGGTCTGGCAAACCGAAAAGTAAAAAGAAGCTGTCTGGTTTAAGTCTAGTATTTTGCATAGCAAGGATCTTACAGTTACTGATAGCTTTTCAAAACAAAACAACAACAGCAAATGAAGCTGTGTAATAATTAATTTCCTTTCCTCCAGAAAGGATTTTGATTAGCGTCCAAGTGAGTTGTCACTTCAGAGCTGATGGTTCAGTTCGGAAGAGGTCTTATGGCTGAGAGTGTCTATGGGAGCCCCACAGAGATGCTGGGGGAGAGCCCCTGGTGGCCTGTCCCCTGAGTCACATCCTAAATGCTCCTTTGTGGGAATCCTTGTCCCCTCTCAAAGTGTGATCATGTCCTGCAGGACACTGGCAAGTCTTCAGCAAGGATTTTTATAGGGAAACCCACAACTCAAAAAGATTCTGTTCAGAGAACTGACCTCTTGCTCGGGAAATAAAAAGAAAATCCAGTCACTGAGTGTCTTAGTCATCTAGTGCTGCCGTAACAGAAATACCACAAGTGGATGGTTTTGATGAAGAGAAGTTTATTTCCTCACAGTCAAAGTAGGCTAGAAGTCCAAATTCAGGGCGTCAGCTCCAGGGGAAGTCTTTCTCTCTCTGTCGGCCTTCTCATAAGTGTTCCCCCGGACTAGGAGCTTCTCGGCGCAGGGACCCCGGTCCAAAGGACGCGCTCTGCTCCTGACACTGCTTTCTTGATGGTATGAGGTCCCCCTGTCTCACTGCTCACTTCTGTCTTTTATATCTCAAGAGATTGCCTCAGGACACAATCCAGTCTTGTAGATCAGGTCCTGCCTTACTAACACAACTGCCACCCATCCTCCCTCATTAACATCATAGAGGCAGGTTTACAACATACAGGAAAATCACACAGTACCAGGAATCAGGGCCCAGCCAAACTGATATGCACAGTTTGGGGGGACATAATTCAAACCATGACACTGAGTCAAAAATCTATATAATTAAAAAAAAATATGGCTACTATACGGTGATGATAATTTTACTGGTACCCAGAATGTGCGTTTCTGTGGGGACCACGGACAAGTTAGAGTCTTAATATTTTCTTTTGATTTGCAGATCACATCCTATTTGATCGCATAAAGACTAACACAAGCTACTAATGAATAATTATTACTTCATAAAATACGGAGAAGAGGGAGACCCATCTGCAAGAGCAGAATGCTAATTTGGCCAAAGAGGGCTGGCCGGGCAAGAAAAAATAAAATAAACCATTGTAATTTGCTTACTGCAGCCCACAGAGTAATCTCTTATCAGACACAAGACTCCCCCAGCCTGTGCGTTTATAATTTGAGAAGAGCTGGAATTAGAAGCCCCCTTGCCTTCCCCAGGAGCTGGGCTGTTAGTCCAACAGGCTTGATTTCAACGCCGGCCCAGGCGGTTTCCCCCATCCCCAGCGGTTCGGCTAGGGGCTGGTTTGCTGAGCTCGCTGCTGCCTGCCCAGCAGAGGCGGAGAGCCGGCCAAAGCTGCGCCCCAAAAGCCTCGGGGTTTATAGCTGCCTCTGCTGCTGGGGGCGCAGACACCGCCCTCCCTCCTGCGCCCCCAGCCCCAGCTTCCCCCCAACGCGGGCTCCCCAGATCTCAACACCTCGAGTTTCTTAAGTGAGGAAATCCTATTTCTGTGTTTATTTGTCAAGGAGTCGGGCAAACCCACCGCCGCCAAAAGCCAGGAGTCTGGGTCCCAGCTGGGCTAGCACGGGAATTGTCCAGCTCCAAACTGGATGCTGGCGATGTGGGGCGCTCGCTTGCTTCCTCGCCCGCCCCGCGGAGATTTTTAGCAGACACAATTTGAATTTTGGTGAGTCGTTAAGGAAAAAAAAAAAAAAAAAAGGCAAAGGAGAGGAGGGGAGAAAAAAAAAAAAAACCAAAGAAAACCCTGCTCCTGGACCATTTGACAAATGAGAAGGCACAGCATCAGCACCAACGGAGTGAGCCGCCACCGTGAGTCCAAATCTCTCCCTCGCCCTCTCTCTCTCCTCCCCTTTTCCTCTCCCTCTCTCCCTCTCGCTCTCTCTCTCCTTTCTCCCTCCTCCCTCTCTCTACCCCCTCCTACTCAGCATTACAGGAGAGCATCCATCCAAACCCCTCTACCTTCATCCAAGTTGAATGTGCTTGAGTCTTGTCATCTTCACGGGGCGTGGGGCGGGGGGCACCTTCCACTTTGGGGGCGAAAAAAAAAAAAAAAAAAAAAAGCAAACCCAACAAACCAGAAAACGATCCAGCAGCGAAGGAAACAAAATAGTTTCCTGGCCCTTTCAAGTCCCTTAGTTCCAGGCAGACCAACCAAGGCTGGGATCTAGCAAACCCAAACAGAAAGAACAACGCCAGGGCGGAGGGACACGCGGGGTGCGGGGGCAGGGAGAGAAAGAGAGAGAGAAGGGAGACAGCCACGGCGTTTGACTTAGATAATCAGCAAAATTAAAAAGAGGAAAAAAAAAATTGTAGCGGCCAGGCGGGGAGCAACGTGATTGCATGCGAGCGTCCCCACTTGTGCTCGGCGGGCGCCACAGAGACACGATGCAGCATCCTCTGACGGGGGCCACCTGCGTGGCGCTCCCCAACGTGGGCATGTGTCCCCAGCTCTCGTGTGCCTTGACTTTTATGTACTTACAGCAGGTAAGGCGCGCCTCTTCCTCCGCGGCCGCTTCCCGGGGGCTCCACCGACTCGGTACCCTCATCCTTGGGCTGCGCTTTCGTGCCTGGGAGGGGTCTGGGGAGGGGGGTCGTGCGCTGGCACTGGAGGGGTGGATCGGAGCCCCTTGTTCTCTGTGGAGCCCAGAGACCCCCTGCCGAGCTGGTTCGGCATCTCTCTGAATACTTTGACTGCCTGCCTCCCAGCCTGGGTACCCAGAGTTTGAAATTGAAAACTGCATTTTCCTTATCGCATCCGTCTGCTCTCCGTGCATCGAGTGACGACTGGAAAATCGGGTCCCTTTGATACTAAGAGTTTGGAGTCTTTGTGGAGGCGTTCGGGTGCCTATAGTTTTCATTAAGGTGATTTAAAGGGGGAAAGAAAAATCATCTACATATGCGTGTGTGTGTGTGTTAAGTTGGTTCTCTTCCCCCTGAAGTTTGCCAGTGTTGTGTGTTGTGCTGTGCGGATTCTTTATGGATCTGGGTGTTCAGATGTCTGGATGGTGACAGCCCCAGAATCTGCCTCCAAACTCACAGGCAATGCTATGGTGAAGGCAAGTGCTTCAGGATGCCGTCTTTGTTGGCACTGTGAAGAGGTTTGTGTTTTCTTGTTTCCTCCACTCCCCCTTCCTTAAGGTCTTGCTTAGAGGTGTTGTTTTGTTTTGCGTGATCCCTACATTTCAGCCTTTTGCTGTGTCTGTCTTTCTCGGGGTGTTTCCCTTGGACCCCCCTCTTTCTCTGTCTTCCTCACTTCACTAGAAGGGCTGGCCCTGGAGTTGGTGGCTGGGCTTGGGAATTAGCTCAGCATTGCCTTTGTGGGGGGCGGGGGGCAGCTCTCTGCTCTCTGTCACTGGGGCAGTGGCTGTGCCTGTGAACTGGCAGGGTCGGAGGATTTGTCATTCCCATGGGAAACCTCTTCCCTTCCCCATCCTGCTCCCTGAAGAGTTTACTGGGATTGTAGACATTTTATCTGTTTTCCACAGCCTCACTTCGAGAGCACCATTTGTTAACATGTGTGTTTGCATGTTGACATAACTTCCTCGGCAAGAGTTGAGAGGGGCCTCCTTCCCTAAAGGCCCTCTATTTCAATCTGGGTTGTAGGCATAGATGCATTGATAAAATGTCAAGATGGTTTTGAACATTTGGGTAATTTGTTATCAAGTTGGTGGCCTCCAGAAAATATATCTTAGGCATATTTTTGGTTGCAATTCTTTTTGAGAACAGCCTGTTTTTTTTTTTTTTTCTTTTTAATATCTTGAGAACAAATTGGTTTATCCTTTTAAATATCGTTTTATTCCATTTCTCATTAAGTAAATTGTGCCAGGAAACATTTCCCAAGAGCGTACTGGTAACATATTATATGATTCATCTGCTTCTACCATTTCTTTGCTCTGTGTGTGTATGTGTGTGTGTGTGCGAGTGTGTGAGTGTGTGTGTGTGGGTTTTACACCAGCTACCCACCAGAAGAGCATTCTAATGAGTATTTCTACAGATGCTAAGCCTCAGTCGGATTTAATCAGATTATTAATACGAGTTGATCTTTTGCCTCCTACATCCACTCCTTCTGGGTTATTTGTTAATCAGTTTGAACAGCATTACCTAACAAGCAGAATGCTATAGGTATTCAATGTTCTCACACTTTCTTTGTACGTTATTCTTTTTTTTTTTTTTCTTTTTTTTAAGAAATCAATGCTCCTTCCTTCTAAATTGTTAAATCGGTTTGCTCATTTAGACACAACTTGGGAAAGCAGACGGTGTCTTTGAAGGAGAGGTTTTTATTCTTGCCATGGGGAGGATAAGTATATAGGATGGCTATAGGGGTTTTCATCATCTGCCCTGCTGGCTATTCCAGGAGAGAGAATTCCCCTGCTCTGTGGTGTGGAGGCTCAAAGAAACCCTTGGCAGCCATAACAAATGTTCAGAAGTGGCTAGATCAGCATTGTGGCTCCATATGAAGAGGAGTGAAGGGTGGGTTTTGAATTTTACTTGGGAAGGACTCCTCTTGAAAGGATTTGTAATGCTTTCGGGGAAGGTGCTGGTAACACGATGCTATGCCAAGACGTCGGAACGGGGTGTGTGTGTGTGTTTGTGCACGTGTGTGTGTTTGTGCACGTGTGTGTATTTTTCTCTGTTTCGCTAAATGTCTGAAGTCCAGTAGAGGCAATTGTTTATTTGTGTTTGTCTGACTCAGAATGTGGTTTTCCAGCCACAGCTCCCCCCCTCCCTAAAGGATCACCGTCAGAGTGGGAGAGACATACCTTGGGGTCTCTGCTCGTGGTCCTCACTGTCATGATAGCTTGTGTGACAATCCCATAGCGTTGCTTTCATTTACCAATCCAGTCAGTTGGATGATTAAGAGTGTGAAATAGTTAATGTTTACAGACTACTTTCTAATGCAATCTATGTGCCTTCTGCCTATATGACACCACTATTATTTTATTTTATTTTTTTGTTCCTAATCTGTAGCTATTGTTGTATCTCTAACAGAAAGTCGGCGGTTCAAACCCACCAGCCTCCCCCGTGGGAGAAAGACGGGGTGGTCTGTTTCTGTAGAGATTTACAGCTTTGGAAACCCTATGGGGCAGTTCTACTCTGTTCTACAGAGTCTCTATGAGTCGGAATCGATTCGATGGCAATGAGTTTGAGTTTTTTTGATGTTGTCGTTTATTTAATTTTGAAGATCAGAGGGCTGATCCATACTCACAAAGTAGGTTAAGGAATGGGTGAATGAGGCCACATCATAATAAATGACACCTTGGTCGGAAACAGTTTATATTTTTATCATTTAGGAAGAAACTTATTTCAGGAGTATGTGTTATCTCCATATTACAAGAAAATAATTAAACCCCAACCATCTTATTTGAAGCCATTATTGTTCCTGTCTTATCCAAGTGCAGACTCTGCTCAGGAGGTACCCAGAGTCTTCACTGAAATACATGATATTCTCCAGGAACGAAGTTTGCTATGATGCTTATTTATTTTCCAGTATCTAAGGGGAATTACTTCAGTATTGGTTTTCTTTGCCTCGGCTCTACCATCCAGCCTTTCACCCTAAACTCTCCCGAGTTTGTTCCGAAGAAAACTCATGAAACAGGAATCATCCAAGTCTGCTCCGACTACGAGAAGGCAAGAACCTCTTTTGCCACAAGTAACCTCTTTACTCAGGCCAAAGCCGAGGTGACTTTGGTGCTTAAATTATCTGGCTGATTCAGTTCCATATATTTACATTTCCCAGGAACTTTACGTAGATGTTTTCCTACAGCTAAAATTTCTCTCGTTTTCCCCCTCTTTATGCTCGTTCTTTCTTAACATCTGAGAAGTTACTACAGTTTGGAAATGCAAAATGGGACAATACTGAATGGTCCTTTGGCATCCAGATATTGGAGCCAATGACATTATCACAGGCGTACAGACAGGTGCATGCAGACACCTGTATAGTAGTATAGAGTACATATTCTGTGGTTAGAGACTGCTTTCAGGTAGAAGGGACAGGTGAGCATCAGAGCAGATGTCTTCAGTCTTGCTCTCTAGGGAAAGTCTCTGCTTCAGTCTCTGCTCGGGATATACTGCAGTGGGTTTTAGCCTGTTGTCTCCTTTGATGGTGAATCTCCTCTCCCAGGTAAATGGTAAACTCCTTTGTCCTCCATACGGTATCTACCCAGAGTTCCAAAGGGGGCTCCCATCTAAACCTGCTCGCTTAGAGCGAGAATTCTGAATACAAATTCTAATTTGGGGGAATTTGCAGTGAGCTCTGTCGAAGGCAAACCTGTTTTGTTTTTCTTCATAGAGAGTAACAAAAAACAATCTCACACACACGCACACCTAGAGAAGCTTAGTTTCCTTCCTAAGTCACAAGGAGCAAACCAAAGAACGTCCATATAGTGGTAAGGCATGATGTGGTTGCAGACGGGCAGACATGGCTGTTTTCTGATGCCAATTGCATGCCAGATTTACCCGAGAGCTGTTTTTTTTTCTTTTTCCAATTGTTGTAATATATGTGTATATATATTATCTATCTCGCAATATTTGCCAATCCATCCTTTTCACATGACACCAATTACATCAACCACGGCCCATTGCCAACTTTTCTATCACCATAAACAGATACCAATGCCGATCTATGTTTTCCATTGAGTTTTAACTCTCTGGAAGAGGATCCCTAGCGTGTCAACGTAGTCATCCCTATTCCTAAACCACTGGTAGCATCTCCCAGGACTGTCTAAGCAGGCTTCTCATCTGTTAAGCCCTGTTCCCTCAGAACCTTTTTATCAGCCTAAATTTAAAAACAAGTTGAATGCTTAAAATTCACATTAAAGGAGGGGAAGAAAAAGGGCCTCAAAAGTGGGCCATGCTACTGTCAATATCTGAAGATTGGTACTTTTTCCCACTTAATGATGATCCATGTGGTTTGTTTTAAATAGTGAAGTGGTTTGTACAAAGGGTAATTCCTGGTAAATGAAGCCATTGCTCACAGTGGACACCTTCAGATCGAAAGCAATTGAACTGAAACCTGCATATCAACCCTTTCTGTCTTTAATTAGAAAGAGGTTCTCAGCACAGAAAGTCACCTGGGAAGATGGGTTCTCCCACGGAAGGCCCGGTGTACCGCCATGGTTATACATTTAGGAAACAATAGGTAGGCCATAATGATGGCGAGGTAGATAAGTTCAATTCTCATTCCAGTTACTTACCTTGCGCTACTCAGTCTGATGATTTATGGTGGGCCAAATGGCATTTTATCACACTCTTTCTTCTTGGCTTAATCCCATGTTGATTTATTAGATCGCACTGTGGATTGGGAGCAGTCAATAGTGTCAATAGTGCAGAAAAGAATTAGGATAGATTATCTTCATGTCTGAATTGCTTAAGGAGTTTAAATGGCTGGAATGAGCACGTTTCCAGGCCTGGGTGGATGTGTGATAAAAGATAGGTCCCTCTGTCTCTTTCTAGAGAGATGCTGTGTCATAAATTGGTTAATTAACTGGTGTCCCTTGTTGCTTTGACCTTTTCCAGTTAAGGGGAGAAGGCAGGAATGAGTGGGCTGTTGTCTGCCAGATAAGGGCCAGGCGTGCTGGGATTCTTCCTACACTTGCCGGATTTTAGGAACCTGGATGGTGAGTAGTGAAGACACCAGCTTGGTCCCTTCCCGTTGAGCCCAGGTTACTTGGGTTGCCTCTGCAGTAAGATTATTTAATCCGACTTAGACATGCGTGAAAATGGCGAGCACCTGCTAGTCCACACGTCCGAGCCCCGTGTCATTCAGATGTCTCTCTGATATTTCGTGGTCGTTTCTGTGTCAGGACGCACAAAACCAGCTGTTTCTGCTTTTGCCCATGTGGGGAAGCCCCTGTTACCCGCGCTCACGCACCATCTGTTTCCCTTACAGTGGGGCCTTGAGTCATTGTCCAGTAGCTGATGGACTGAGGGTAGCCCATCATTTTTAGGGTTTTCTAATTCATTGAACCAGGCTCCCTGCCCCCAAGAGGAAACATAAAGCTTGTTTATTCATATTGGCCCCATAAAAACAGTGTAGTTTGTCAGGCAAATAATAGTCTTCTGGAAGGGGAAGAAATTGCAGCATTGTGAACAGAATCAGGTTGGTGCGTCTGCGCCTAAGGGGCAGTGTAATATGCAGGAGATGTTGTTCTCTGAATAAGACACGCTGACAAAGTGTGGGTGTAATGGCCCCATCTGCAGAGACCTTTTTAATGGACACAGAGAGGTGTCCCAGGGTGCTGTTTAATTCAATTAAGAAAAGCGAAGAAAGTTCCATTCGTCAATAGTTTCCTGTTTCCGGGGCTTCCCAGGAGAACTTTGCGAGGAGGAACATCAGCCTGGGGCTGGCTGTCGTCTGCATGAGGTGGCTGGCAGGCTCCTCTGGCCCTATTGAGAGGGGCTGTGTCGAATGGGGTCAGCTCTCAGGCACAATAGCTCAGGAGGGCCCTGGCCCTAGCCCTTCAACCACGCAGAGTTCAAGTGAGCTGGGGAAATGAGCAACCAACCGGGCTGTTGGCTGCGGCTGCTGTTGCAGGGAGAAACAGCTCTAGAGGAGCCAGTCTCTGAGTCTGGCTTCAAGCTGGGGATAAGCTTACATGGTTGGACCTCCCTGGCTCCTAAAAGACCCTGGAGCAAGGGAAATTTGCCGCTATTTCTTCTCTCTCACATATTGTGCCCTGATTGCCTGGTTCTGGTTCAAAAAGAGCAAGAGACGACTGCTTTCTCTTGGCCGGGGTCCTTATTATGATCCATCCCTCTGTTATAAATCTTAGACACTCTGGGTGGCACAAACAGTTAAGCATTCGGCTGCTAACCAAAAGATTGGCAGTTCCAACATACTCAGAGGCCCCTTGGAAGAAAGGCCTGGCAATCTACTTCTGAAAGGTCACAGCCATGGAAAACCCTACGGAGCACAGTTCTACTCTGACACACATGGAGTTGCCATGAGTCAGAATCAACTCATTGGCAACTGTTTTATTTTTTTTCTTCTTATCAGTATTATATCCTCACTTATATTTGGCAAGCACCCGACAGTTTACAAACCATGTTTGCTAGGCCTTTTCTAACCTGTTAGGCTGTAAGCAGCTGGCTGCAGGGACTTCTCCATTCAGTATGTTACTATACCCGTGATGCCTAGACTTAGGTCTGTTACATAGTAGGTGTTCAATAAACAACTGAATAATGAATGGGTGAATGAATAAATACATTCGGACCTCTCTACAACCTTGAAGAGGACGTTGGTGGTCCAGTTGTAAAATTCTCCCCTTCCGTATGGGAGATCCGGGTTCGATTCCCAGCCAATGCACCTCATGTGCAGCCACCACCCCTCTGTCAGTGGAGGCTTGCTTGTGTGTTGTTAGGATGCCGAACAGGTTTCACTGGAGTTTCTAGATTAAGATGGAATAGGAAGAAAAGCCTGGTGATCTACTTCTGAAAATCAGCCAATGAAAACCCAGTGGATCAGAACTGTCTGATCCTGCTGTGCGTGGGGCCGCCACGAGTCGGGGCCAGCTTGACTGCTGCCAACAACAAAATCTTTACAAGCAAGGTGAGGCAGGGATTACCACCCCTTTTTATAAGTGTATGTGATTGTTCATTTAATTGCTTAATTGTTCCTTCAGTTGTTCATTCAAAAATTATTTCCAGGCATTGCGAAATTGCAGCTAATAAATTAGGAAAGGTACCTACGACCATAGGGCCGATGTTCTTGTAAAGGAAAAATAGATGATGCAAAAGTTAGTAAAGTACGAAGATGTTTTCAGATTGCAGAGAGGGCTGGGAAGAAATAAACAAGGTTGTGGGATAGGGAGTAACTGGGATGATGCTGGATGTCCCCGGGTGATGGAAGCGGTTAATGTGCTCGGCTGCTAACCAAAAGGTTGGAGGTTCTCTTCTACCCAGAGGTGCCTCGGAAGAAAGGCCTGGAGATTTACTTCTGAAAAAACAGTCATTGAAAACCCTATGGAGCACAGTTCTACTCTGATACATATGGGGTCATCATGAGTCTGACCTGACTCGGTGGCAACTGTTTTGGGGGATGATGCTATTGTTGGGCTTTATCCAATGGGTTGGTCAGGGCGGCCTCACAAGGAGGTGATGACTGAAGCTCAGAGACCATATATAGACAGTTAGTAAGTGGTGGACCCAGGCACAGGCTGGGTCGGACAATCTCCGTAAATAGAGGATGAGCTTTCTCTTCCTCCCTAGGGCCGTATTGAAATGAGAGGAATGGAAAGGGGGAATGGTGGAAATGAATTTCCCATGAACAAATGAGAGGAAACCATTCCTGAGTTGCGGAGAACCCTAGGGAGCATTTGGAAGCGTGTTTGGAAGTAAGAAGGATCCCTGGTGGCACAGTGGTGGAACACTCAGCTGCTAACCAAAAGGTCAGCAGTTTGAACCTTCCAGCCGCTCCTTGGGAGAAAGATGTGGCAATCTACTCTTATAAAGATTACAGCCTTGGAAACCCTACGGGGGAGTTCTACCCTATCCTGTAGGGTCACTATGAGTTGGAATTAACTTGATGGCAGTGGGTTTTGTTTTGGGGGTTTTGGAAGTAGAGGATAGAGAAAGGGTTCTGATCAAAGCCGTAAAGAAAGACATTAACGGTGGAACGCCATGAGATGTGCCAGTATCTTCTCTCAACACTTCATTAAGGTGCTTACACAATGGGTTTGTTAAGTTGAAAATGATGTACATGGTCCAGTGTTTCCCAAACTTCAGATACTCAAGCCTTCCCTTGGTAATTTTTGCCAATCCACTCGTTGTTAGGTGCCATGGAGTCAGTTTTCAACTCATTGAGACAGCATGTGACAGAGTAGAATTGCCTCATAGGGTTTGCTAGTCTGTGATCTTTACGGAAGCAGATCACCAGGTCTTTCTCCTGCAGAGCCATTGGGTGGGTTCAAACCACCAACCTTTTGGTTAGCAGCCTAACACTTAAGCATTTTGCCACCAGGATTCCTTATTCCACTCCTTACCACTATTGGCATGTACTTAATACTGTCCTCTAAATTGAATTCTATTTTTAAGTTAAATGCAGACTTGCCTAAACAAAAAATAGCCATGCATTCACAGCCGTGATATTATTTTTTTTCCAGTGCGTTTATATTTATTGAAATAAGTATTTTTTCATCCGTATGCTCATTCATTCATTCTATGTTTTTTGAGCTCTTACTAGGTGTCAGCTCTTACTGGGTGTCTACCCCTACAGGACAGGGTAGAACTCCCCCGTGGGGTTTCCAAGGCTGTAATCTTTACAGGAGCAGATTGCCACGTCTTTCTATCAGTAAGCAAAGCCAAGGACCCTGTGCTCATGCAGATGCCATTCAGTTGTCCCTCTCTGTGTCATCTCGTGGACCATCAGTGCTGACCACACATTAGCTCAGTCCATTGGTTTTTCTAGGAATCCCTTTCCACGCCTGGCCTGGAATCACTCATTCCTCCCCCAAAACCACCTTTCAAGGAGTAGGACTATAGCTCCTTTCTTTCTGTCACCTTTTCGCCCCTCTGCCAGGACGGTGACCCAGACAGCACAGCACAGGGAAAGAGCCATCTATTTCCTGTGTCCAGCACATGGGGCATTGAGATGGTGGGGTGCTGTTGTCTTTTATGCTCTACCAGGCTGTAGCTGCAGATCAGCCTCACCCGGTTCTGATCCTCCTCTTTATGTTGTATTTAAACACACACAGAATCAAAATTCGGAACCGGAGCCAGAGCCAGCAGCATTCAGAAGGGTAGTGTGTGTTCTCAGGATGTAATGACTTTTTTTTTTCCTTTGCAGACATAGAACAAAGTAGAGGCAGCTGTAGGATTGAAAGGGCCTTGGATTTCCCAGCACTGATGAGTAAATGCACAAAAGGTTTAGCCTTAATGAACCCTTTCTTTTTGGTGTTTGATGTTTGCCCAGGATTCACCTAGAGGACTCGATTCCCCTTTTCAAAAACAACAGCAAATAGCCTGTCCTCCCCTCAGGAGATCTGCTTTCTGTCACTCTGCCCGAGCCCAGGCAAGGGTCATGCTCTGCTCTTACAGGAGATTGAGAGCCGAGAGCTGTCCCCCCTCAATGAGTCTGTCATTAACAGTGAGGAATTCTGGCATCCAAAAACAGAATAAGTAGTGATGTCCACATTTTGCAGCATGCATCTGCCTAACCCCAGTGCCTGAGAAAATTCAGCTGAGAAACCTACATCTATTAGAACCAGCTTTTAGAATTAGTATCTCTAGAGCTGTATCTAGGGTGGAAACTATGAGCTGAAGGCTTAATCCCGACTCTGTTATTCAATTAGCTGATCCAACTGAATCGAGCCAGTCACTTTACTTTATTTGGAGTCTTAATTGCTTCTTGAGAAACACAGGGATAAGAATAACCCTTTCAGAGTGTTCTTTGTAAGATTAAGTCAGATACAGATGAAGATGTTTATTAGCACAGTGCCTGGGACCCTTACGGTGTAGATGGCTGTTACAGAAATGAACAGATGAATAATCGTATTATAGAAGTTGTTAGTTGCCATCATGTCGGCCCCTGATTCATGACAACCCCATGCACGTCCACAGGGGGTGCTGCCTGGTCCTGCATCACCCCCATGATCAGTTGAGGATTGGATCATTGTGATCCATAGGGTTTTTATTGGTTGATGTTCAGAAGTAGATCACCAGGCTTTTCCTCCTAGTCCATCTTAGTCTGGAAGCTCCACTGAAACCTGTTTAGAATCATAGCAACAGGCAAGCCTCTGCCGATAGACTGGTGGTGGTTGCGAATGAGATGCATTGGGGGGGAACCGAACCCTGGTCTCTAGTCGGGAAGGCTAGAATTCTACCGCTGAAAAGAAAAGGTCTGTTTATCGAAGCTTCGCATGCATTTTCATTTTCAATTTCTCCAGAGTCAACAAGGTCAGTGTACCTGTGGCCTGCCTCCCTCTCTCCTAGGTCCCTCCTGCCTGCTTTGGGTCTCTTCTCCCTCGGCCTCCCCCATCAACTGTTAGTCTTGCTGGCGTTGGATTGCAATATGGCTGCACAGCTCAATTAATGCTCCACAGCAGGAGGAGGGAAAATAAAAATTGTCTTGCTCTTGTCACGAGCAAAGTTATTTACTTTCAAAAGCTGACGGAATCACACTGCAAGGGCTTCATTTATTTCCATTCAGAATGTCATTATTCTGTGATGCGGGGACTTGGGGACACAGTGAAGCGTATTCCCACAACTGCTAACGTGCCGATGCCTGCTAAAGGGCCCGTTGGCATCGGGGAGTGCCTGGCAGAGCCCTGCCGGAGCTTGGTGGTGCCTGGCGCCGGCGGCCCACACCCCGGCAGACACCTGGGTTTCAAGACAGACTCAGAAGCTGACGTGTGCAGTTTCAGGCTCTGGATCTGTCCAGTGAGAGGACCGCAGTCGCTGCGGCTGAATCATTTGTCCTCTTTATTCGGAAGCAAAAGAAGGAGGTGTGGGGCTCCTAGTTCCCCATCTCTCTTCATCTTGCCTGCTCCTGGAATTTCTGGAAACACAAAAGTACCTCTTGCAAACGACTTTGGGCCCGTTTATTGTCTCCACTTAAACTCTCCGGCAGGTTCTCTCATCCAAATAATCTGTACAAAACTATGCCTTTTTTTTTTTTTTTTTTGCTTTCTTTCTTTTCTTTTTTGCTAAGGGTTTGCAGTGAGCAGTTAAAATAGGCAGGGACTGAAGGGAGAAATTCTCTCTTCTCTCTTCTTCATGCTGCAATGGCAGAATCTTCCATAGGGGGGTCTCCATTTAGAACATGTGACTCACGATCTTCTTTGAGGATTCTTTTCTTTCTTTCTTCCTTCCTTCCTTCCTCCCTCTTTCCCTCCCTCCCTCTTTGGTTCCATTCAGCCACCTGGGTGGTGCAAATGGTTAAGCAGTTGGCTGCTAACCTATAGGTTGGCCGTTCGAGTCCACCCAGAGGCACCTCGGAAGAAAGACCTGGCGATCTACTGCCAAAAAACCAGCCATTGAAAATCCTGTGGAACACAGCTCCACTCTGACACACATGGGGTCTCACTGAGTCAGAATTGATGCAACAGCAACTGGTCTGGTTTGGGCTCCATTCAAAAAATGAGGCTCCTTCAGTCAGCAGTAGGAAATGCTGGGTAAGGCGATTTTAGGGAACCAGGGAACCCAGCCGCCCGCAACAATGATGTTGCTGATAATAAAATAATTATAATCATGAACTAATCAATAACTTTTATGGAGTAGTACGTGACAGGCACACTACTAAGCATATTTAGGACAACCTCATTTAATCATCTCCCCCCACCCCCAGAAAGGCCTCCGGGGAGTTGATATTAATGGCTTCATCTTCAGATGCAGAATCGGAGGCAGAAGTGGGGGAGCTGATATTTAAACCCGCTTTCCTCCCTCAGAACCCACACTTACAACCACGATCTCGCAGTGCCGGCTCTGGTTCTGCATGATTTACCCAATCCTCTGCTTGCCTCTAGCTTTGCAAAAGCAGCCCCATTTCACCAAGTCGTCATTTTCTTTTCTGTTCAAGGCGAAACTTGTCAAAATGGGAAAGCCAGGCGATCTCTCAACTTGGAAGCTCTGTCTGATTTTATTTTTAAATCGCTATTGTTATTGTTTAATGGACTACAACGCACAGTGAGGCTGTTGGACTAGGGTGGAGGGGAGGAAGGGAGAAGGCAAAGAGCAGGGGGGAGCGCGCAGAGAATGATGGAGTGTGTATTTCTCTGCAGCCAATTCCAATCCCCAAATCCCTGTTGTGTGGAGGGTCTCTCCAACGAACACAGGAAATGCACTCACTGCCTGGCATTGTATTAATGATTTATACACCCCACACCACTGCTTTTGTGCACGTGCGGGGCCTGGTCGTGTTCATAAAGGAATTTCAGGGAGCAGGGTCCCGGCTTGCCATGCTGTTGAGCTCAATGCGGTGAAGGCAGCTTCATAAATCAGAAGAATGTCATGGTTTACAACATCCCTGAGCTTCTGAGGTTTTGTGTGTGTGCATGCGTGTGTGTGCATGTGTGTGTGTGTGCATATGCATGTAAGTGAGCACGTGCACACTCCGTGTGTGTGTGTGTGTGTGTGTGTGTGTGGAGTGGCGGGTCATGTGTGTTTAATCGGATACACCTAGGGACATTTTCACTGCCTCTCCATAAAGAATGAATGGAGGCCGGGCTGTGACCCATCTTAGGTGTTTCAGGGTTGGTTGGTTGGTTTCACAGGGGCATCACGGCCCTATTTGTTTCCCATTTGGTGGTTATGCTTTATGGTGTTGGCTGTGAAAATGGGCTGACACCATTTTATTAGCATAAAGAGATGCAGATCCCATTAGAATCCCCCTTCCTTCTATATCATCAAAAACAACAGCTGAGAGAAGGCGCATTTACTGTAAGCAGAATCACCCTTCATCACAAGCCAAATGGGCTTCACGTGCTCTTTAAACGATGGAATTTTGGAGGCTCTTTTGTTTTTTCCCTTCAGTTATTCACAGAAGAAGGACTCTGCTTTGTTTCAAACATAAGTAAGGGCTTTTATTTTCTGAATGGAGGATTCTGGACCTAGGAAACTTTCTCCTGCCGAGTGAGCCACAGACAACTCTGAGTTTAACCTACTGCCAACACGCAGGGTTTTTGTTTTCTCTTCTTTACTTCCTTCTTTAAAGTGGAAGAAAAAATGATAGAATCAAATGACTTATTTGGAGTCCTCAGTTCCCCTTTGAAGATATCTGCCAAGAAAAGCCTGATGTATTGAATTGCGCTTGCGTTCTCTTGTTTGTATTGTATGTTTCATTTTGTGTGTGGTTCTGCTGCTTCGCTTATAGAACGGAGAGCTGAAAACAGAAGACTGAGTAGACATTTGAGGAGCAAAATGGAATATTTAGAAAATTAGAACGTTAGTTTAAATATTCTGCCCTACAGGATTATTCATGTACAAGATGAAATCTTGATTTAGGAAATGTGCCTGACTTTTAAAAAAAAAAAATAATTGTAAAGCTTTTAGGCAATAAACAGGTCTATGTCGTCCAATTCCTAAATTAATACGTGAACGAATGAATGAACAAATGAATCAATAAATCACCCTCCCTCCCCCCTCTCGGACTGGAACTCCTTGTATACATGCGACAGTTTTGGCTAGCAGGTTTTATGAACTTTTAGGCTGGTGAGAAAATTAAAAAGAGTTTTTGAAGCTGTCCAGGATGGTAGTCGGCGGTCGTGAAATCAAAACAAGTGTTCACTTGAAGAGATTGGCTTTCACAGGCGTCTCTCTCTGAAAAGCGAAGGCAGAATGCACATATTTACATAAGTCAATAAAGAAGTTTAGAAAGTTGTTCATCACCGGAAATATGACCCAGTCGTTTGGAGGGAGAAAGCAGGTGTCCAGCAAATGCTGTTTACATTTATATTGTGCTGATTTTTGTATTTGCTTTTCTCCTTTGTTATATGAATCCAAGAGTGTCTCATTGTCTTTAATTATGTCTACGAGGCAAAAGACAGCAGTCAACATCTGCTCTGTTGTTTACTTGGTTTACATATAGCTTTGATGGGTTATTAAACAATCTATTTTTCAAACCGAAAACAGAGAAACCAGCCGAACCCATATTATGGCATTTTGTAAAGGCCCATTATGCAATTAGCGCTTGAAATTCGTGAAAGGCTGGTGATTCACCCAAATAAACAGCCCTTTATTTTGATAGCTCTTCTTGGCTTTGTGAAAAATATCAATTTCCAAAAAAAAAAATTACGTTTCCTTCTCATTCGTATAGCATGCCAAGGAGAAGATGTGTCAATAGGAGGGGTGGATCCTTCACTTTTTATACCAGAAAATGAACAACTCTCCCAAATCATGATGTCTTTAATTCTAGCCAGCAATTACTCTATTACATAAGACAATGAGCTGCTTGCATACAAGGCCAGCTTTGGAGGGTTTCTCTGATACTCTTGGAGAAGAGAAATGCTATGCATTCTACCATTTATAGAATGTTCCTGGTGGCGCAATGGTTAAGTCGCTCAGCTGCTAACAGAGAGGTTGGCAGTTTGAACCCACCAGTGGCTCTGAGGGAGAAAGACTTGGCAATCTTCTTCCATCAGTATGACAACTTGGGAAACCCTCTGTCACGTGGGGTCTCTATGAGTTAGAATCGACCCCAAGGTAACTGGTCATAGAAGCAGACTTCTGAGTGTTGTGGTGAGGATGGTGGCAGCTTAGGAGCAGTGACATCAGTAGGGTTGGTGTCACCTGGTATGGTAACCGATGGTGTCACCACTTCCCATGGACCTCCTCCCCTACCAGGCCATATAGAATCCTTAGTAACGTTCATTGTTAATTTTAGTCATAGGATAATATGTGATATAGTTGTAAATTGCTTAAATGTAGTATTTCTTAGATTGTATGAATACTAACAACAAAATTGTTATGTAAAATCTACCTTGAATTGCACTGTTATTATATTATTAGTAACTGAGCAGAGGCCTTTTTGGATTTTTCTTCTTTTCTTTTAATTCCTACTTCAGTCTCAAAAAAGTTATCGATATGGTTTCACAAATACTAATTACTACAATATTGTAGTTAAAATACCAAAACATTGGACAAAATCTGTGACCGTAAAAACCCTGGCAGTCATGAAAACAACAGCGCCTGCTGGTATAGGACGGGCAGATGAAACCACGTGATACAAAGCGTCACTGTAATTGGGTAAGAACGACAGCTCTGACAGGAGCACATTAGAAGGTTCAAAAAGTAACTCAGCGTAGAGTTTTAGCCTTGTAGGTATATTGATACACGTAAGCTGGGCTTACGAAAAATGTTTTTGTTGTTATCACTAACTACAGGCATATTTTTATAAAAAAATAATCAGTTGCAGCTGAAACACTGCACAGACTTTTTATAGACAGCCATTTTGGTGTCACCCCCTCTGACAGCGTCACCCAGTACAGTCTGTACCCCCGCACCCCCGAGGGGTGCTACTGTTTAGGGGGCACCAGCCTGGGTTTTTTTGTTTTGTTTTGTTTTTTAATTTTATTGTGCTTTATGGGAAAGTTTCCAGCACAAATTAGATTCTCATTCAAAAATTTATACACAAATTGTTTTGTGACATTGGTCGCGATCCCCGCAATGTGTCAGCACTCTCCCCCTTTGCCTTTATACCTCGAGTTCCCGGTGTCCATTCATCCAGTTTTCCTGGCGCTTCATACCGTCTTGTCTTTGTTTTTGGGCAGGTGTTGCCCATTTGGTCTCAGATACTTGACTGAACTAAGAAGCACGTTCCTCCCATGGGTTAATGTTTGTTTTATATGCCTGTCTAATCTCTGGCTAAAAGGTGGACTTGGGGAGTGGGTTTTGAGGCTTCATCTAAGCCAATGACAACCTGATTTTAGCGTATCTGAGGCCAAAGCTCCCTGAGTGATATTTGGCCAGAGCGCAGGTTCTCAGCTTTGTTTCAGCTGCTGTCCTTGCCCGTTGTTTGGCCAAGAGTCACCACGCCCAAAGTTACCCCCCAGCTTGGGGAGAGATTTCTCACATCTTAGCAAACACACTTCTACTATGATGGGTGGAGGGGAGAGCTACTTTGATGGAATGTCCGGGGGGCTCCGGCTTCACCCTCCACTTCTGATCAAGCGAGCATAGGAGTTAAATGCATTCACGTGGACATCAGGCAGGTTGAGAGCCAGCTGCGTGGGCACGTTTCTTAACCTCTCTGAGGCTTGTTGTTGTTGCTGGCGGTTGTAGAGTTGGATCCAATACGTGTGACCGCATGTACAGCAGAGTGAAATGCTGCTCAGTCCCATGTCAGACAGTACTCTGTGATCCTTAGGGTTTTCACTGGCTAATTCTTGGAAGCAGATTGCCAAGCCTTTCTTCCTAGTCCACCTTAGTCTAAAAGCTCTACTAAAACACTGTCCACCATGGGTGACCCTGATGGAATTTGAAATACCAGTGGCACAGCTTCTAGTATAATAACAACACCTAAGCCACCTCAGTTAGACAAACTGACAGATGGGTGTTAGCTCTGAAGCTTAGTATCCACTTTTATAAAACAGAGATAATTGTTGTTGTTAGGTGCTGTCAAGTCAGTTCTGACTCATAGTGAACCTGCATACAACAGACCCAAACATGCCTGGTCCTGCGCCATCCTCACAATCATTGCTATGTTTGAGCCCATTGTTGCAGCCACTATGTCAATCCATTTTATTGAGGGTCTTCCTCTTTTTCGCTTACCCTCTACCTTACCAAGCATGACGTCCTTCTACAGGGACTGGTCCCTCCTGATAACATGTCCAAAGTACGTAAGACAAAGTCTCACCATCCTCTCTTCCAAGGAGCACTCTGGCTGTACTTCTCTCAAGACAGACTTGTTCGTTCTTCTGGCAGACCATGGTACATTCAGTATTCTTCACCAGCACCAAAAGTCAAAGGCATCAATTCTTCTTCCATCTTCCTTATTCATTGAAGAGATAATAGCAGGATTAATATCATCAGTATGGCGTGAGATAGTTTGTATAGCAGTCCGGACAATACCCAGCAAATGATAAGAGCTCAAGAAATGCTTTCACACTTGGTGATGGTAGTGGAGGAGCTTGTGATAATGATACCTGATGGCGACAGTGATGTTGACTAGGACGTAACATGGCAAAATGGTTTTACTCATGACAACCTGGATTCAGAGTGAGTTCAAGTTTTCCTTTGCCATCTCTATACCCTCGGGAAAATTACTTCACTTCTTTTTATTTCAGTTTTCTCAACTGTAAAATGTTGTTGTTGGGTGCCTTTGAGTCAATTCTGACTCATAGTGACCCCATGTGACAGAGTAGAACTGTCCCATAGGGTTTTCTAGGCTATTATGAGTCAGCACTGACTCGACAACAATGAGTAATCTTCATGGAAGCAGATGGCCAGGTCTTTCTCCCATGGAGCTCCTGGGTGGGTTTGAACTGCCCCTCTTTCGGTTAGCAGGAAGTGCTTAAGCTTTGTTCCACCAGGGCTCCTGTAAAGTGGGGATGATGATATTCATTGTTGGTCATTATAAGGACTAAATGAATTAATATTTGCCAAAAAATTCAAAGAGTGTTTGTTCTAATAAACTAACTCTCTAGCAAACAGAGTGTTTATTGAATAAATAAACAAGTGCCTGGCCCAGAGTGTCGCCTTAAAAAATAAAGACAGGGTAGCTAGTGGCTCTGGTCTGCCTCTTTATTCTTGATTTTTGCATTTCAGTAGCTAGCAGGAAAGGCTGTCTTCCCCTTTGGTCCATGATTGGACCCGCCCCCATCCTTGCCTGTGTTCTGAGCATAACAGGTGTGTGATGAGCCGGAGTTCTGGCAGGGTGCGACATGAAAAAGACTCCCAGTAATTATAAAAATAACAACGAGGGCTGCTCAGCGAGGTAGGCAGATGAGCACACGACTAGCCAGAATGATAAATAGCGCCTGCAAATGTTAGGTCCCAGTAGGAGTAGGGAACATATGGGAGCAAACCACACTCCAAGTTGGACATCACTGGTAAGTTTACGGCGGTGAAGGAAGCCACTCCAACGCCAAGTGTTTTGTTTTGTTTTTTTAATTCTTATTTTAAATTCTTCAGTTCCCTTTTGTCCCTTTGTTCTAGTTTGGTCCTTAGAGGAGTACCCGTCTTTGAGGCCAGCCGTGGAGTCTCCAAGGAAGGGAAGTCCGCGTGGTAATCCGAAACAAATGGCCACTCTGGAATCTGTGAATTTGCATATTGAGTGCCAGTCAGTATTGGTGGGGGAGATGCAAACAGACACAGTCATTATTATACGGAATGCTGACTTGTTGCGTTCAGATCGGTGATAGGTGGGCGAGCAGAAAAATTAGTACCTGAAGGCCAGCCTGTACGCTTGCAAGCTACTGTAGAAGGAGGAAGCTACTCTGCCTGCCAAGTTTATTTATAAAGAAAGTGTGGATAGTGGTAGATTGATTTCAGGTTGGTGTTTCTGTGTCTCTGGGTCTGAATCTAGTTGGAGATCGTACGGTCTGTGTCTGCCAGGGACCAGCAGCACTGAGATTTCTCTGGAAAGGATATTTTGGAATTCTTGTTCACTGCCCACACAGCTTTTCCTCGGCCGCACTCACAAGAGGTGTTATTGCGGAGTTAAGGTTTACAATGCGGGCATCTGAGTGTCGGTGCCAGCTCCTTCGAAGGTTCCAGGATTCCTGACTCAGCAAATGCTTCAACATCCTTGGTAATGCAAAGCATGCAAAGGAAAGAAAAGGGCTTTGGAATCAGACAGGCATGGCTTTGCCTGGCGGCCCTTCCACTCTTCTTTGTTTTTAGTTGCCATCTTGTTGGCTCTGACTCATGGTGATGCCATGTACAACAAGAAGAAACGTTGCCTGGTCCCGTACTATCTTCATAATCGTTGGTATGTTTGAGCCCATTGTTGAGGATATTGCGTCAATCCATCTCATTGAGGGTTTCCCTCCTTTTCACTGACCCTCTTCTTTACCAAACATGATATTCTTTCCTAGCGATGGGTCTTTCCTAATGACGTGTCCAAAGTAAGTGAGTCAGAGTCTCTCCATCCTTGCCTCTAAGGAACGTTTCCAGTTGTATTTCTTCTAAGACTAAGCTTGTTCGTTCTTTTGGCATTCCACAGTATATTTAATATTTTTTGCCCACGCAACTAGCCAAGAGTGATGTAAGCACTCTGAGTTGTAATATCCTCATCTGTAAAATGGAGCTATTAAGAGTACCAACACCACTGGATTGTTAAAAACTTTAATGAGTTAATATGGTTAAAATGCATAGAATTGTGTTTGACATGAGTTAATATGGTTAAAATGCATAGAATTGTTTGACATGTAGCAAGTGCTGTAAAAAATGTTTGCTAAAAAACAAGCAAAAGATACCCTCTATGACTTCCTTCTATGCATATATATGTGTGTATGTTTATCTGCTATTTTTTCCACCACTTTTATGTTAGTCCAGAAACAGCCGTTGCAAGTAACAAAATCCCAAATCAAACTCGCTTCAACAAAAATGGTGACCTATTGATTGATGAAATCAGCACGTTTGGAGGTCAACCAGTTGATGAGGGAGTGAGTAATCGCTTAAATGCCTGACATTCTGGTTCAGATGCAAATGGACATGACCATGCTAATTTATAAGCCCCTGGAATAGAGCTCATACACGTAGAAATGGACTTAAGCCCAGGGAATATTTTAAGTGCATTGTTACATTATTAAAATTACTCCCCACAACAACCCTGTGAGGAGAGTATTGTTGCCTCCAGTGTATAAGTGAATCAACTGAGAATCAGACAGCTTAAGTAACTTGCCCAGGGAGACACAGCCAGGAATTATCAGAGCTAGGATTTGAACCCAAGCATGGTATGGCCCCAATACCTGAGTTCTTGGCCAATGTGATATGTTACTATTATAATTTTTTAAAAAGGGTGTTTTTTAGTAGTCAATTGGAGACCTGCAGAAATCTATTTTCAAAAAGATGTCCTTCCTGAAGAGGCAGCATAGCAGGGGATTTTGAACCTGACTTCAGCAAGCTTCACTACTTACAAGCTATGTGATCTTGGGCAAGTTCCTTAACCTCTCTGTGTCTCAGTTTCCAAAACAAACAAACAAAAAACAAAACAAAACATTGCTGAGTTGATTCCAGTGCATGGCGACCCCATGTGTTACAGAATACAACTGCTTCATGGGGATTTCTTGGCTGTAATCTTTATGGAAGCAGATTGCCGGGACTTTCTTCCACAACACCATGGAGTGGGTTTGAAACGCTAACCTTTAAGTAAGCAGTTGAGCACAATATGACACCTAGGGACCTTCCTATCGGTAATGTGAAGATGACAGTAGGCCTTACCACATAGGGTTGTTATGATGCTTCAATGAGTCAACGCTTAAAAGGGTTAGGAGGTATCTGGCAAATAGCAAATCATGTATGTGCCTAAAAAAAAAAAAAATTAAAAATAGATTATATTGTAAGAGTCGGAGAGGAAATGAGGTCACTTGGGGTTGTTCCCCTTAGATGACCCCAGAGTATTCCAAAGGGGCGCTGCTAATCTGGGACGTTGAAAAACCCACCTGTCAAAGGCTGTCTGCAGCCACCAGCTGCCTGGCCATGACGTCGTGGAGAAACCATCCGCCAGTGGCCAGTCCCGTTGCTAATCCCCAGTGAGGCTCAGCTGTGCAACCTGACACAGCTTGGCTCTGGTCCCTCACATCTGTGTCTTTTCCGCCAGACCAGATTGTATAGTTTCTGAAAACGAGTGTAATTTCTACCTCCATTTGCCCCCACCCGGTGCCGTGTTTGGTGGGTGCCCTATGACGTCTAACGCTCGATCATTCACTTGATGGTGTCTGTTTCTTGACACTGAAAGCTGGAGGTGGAATCTTCAGCAGAGAGAAGCCAGACCCTAGTCTAGAAGGTTACTTATTATTAAGTAAGAGCAGTGTCTTAGTTACCTAGAGCTGCAGTAACAGAAATACCACAAGGGGGTGGCTTTAGCAAACAGAGATGTATTCTGTTACAGTCTAGGAGGCTAGAAGGCCAAATTCAGGGTGCCAGCTCCAGGAGAAAGCTTTCTCTCTCTGTCAGTTCTGGGGGAGGGTCCTTGTCATCTATCTTCCCCTGGTCTAGGAACTTCTCAGTGCAGGGACCCCGGGTCCAAAGGATGTGGTCTGCTCCTGGTACTGCTTTCTTGGTGGCATGAGGTTCCCCTGTCTCTCTGCTTGCTGCTCTCTTTTATATCTCAAGAGAGACTGACTCAAGATACAATCTAATCTTGTAGATTGAGTCCTGCTTCATTAACGTAACTGCCTCTGATTCTGCCTCATTCACATCATAGAGGTAGGATTTACAACACATAGGAAAATCACATCAGATGACAAAATGGTGGACAATCACACAGTACTGGGAATCTTGGCCTAGCCAGGTTGACACACATTTTGGGGGGTTACAATTCAATCCCAAACACGCAGTAAGGGTGCTTTTGGACTTCTTGGTGTCTGGTTGGAGTCTCTGGGTGGTTCAATACAGTTAATGCACTCGGTTGGTAACTCAAGTGCTGAAGGTTCAAGTCCACGCAGAGGTGCCTCAGAAAAAAGCCCTGGTGATCTGCTTTCGAAAAATCAATCATTGAGAACCCTATGGAGCACAGTTCTACTCTAACACAAATGGGGTCACCATAAGTCAGAATCTACTCGGCAACTGTCGAACTTGGTTTTACAATCTGAAATGCCTTAGCATTTATCCACGTAATTCGACCTGCTTGCCTCCTCGAAACTTCCCCCACCCCTACACTGCCAAGCTATCACGAGCATCCTGTGACTGGCAGGTACACATCCCCAAAGTCACAGTGCCAGTCAGCACGTCAACATGATTGCGTGTGAGAACAGTCATCTAACTGTTAAGATGAGCCTGGTGTAATGGATTTTGACTTTATCCATGTCTTTCCTTTATAAAGAGTTCAGCACATGTTGGCTACATGCTTCAGAACCTGGTAGGGTTCAGAGGCCTCTCAAGGGTCCCTTTAGGCGCAGTTTTCTAGGACAAGGACAACATTTTGAGTAGTTCACAAATCAAAAAATAGAATTGAGAACCACTGCTCTAGGGATACCCCCCAACTGCACCCCAGAAGAAGCATTAATATGGGACAAAAGGCAAGGGAGTCATGGAGGTGGGGATGATGCTTTCAAGCACCAAAAAGAAAGCTCAAAAGATAGAGTAGCAACTCAAAAGGTTAGATAGGGAGTTTAGGGCTTATGAGTTTATGTTAATGGGGAAGGAACAATTTGAAAAAGGAGGAAGAGAATGGTTGCACCACTTGAAGACTGTAATCAACATCCCTGAATTCTATGTGTAGAAATTGTTGAATTGGTGTATGTTCTGTTGTGTGTGGTCTCAACAACAACAACAGGTAAAGATAATCTGTTTAGCTGTCCTTCTCCTGTATGTGCCTTCCTTTTTCTCCTGCCATGGTGACTCTTTCCTGATGTTCCACGTGACTGCCATGTGCCTTGGACTTCCTCTTGCGTGGAGGCATCCCCCACTTCCCAAAGCTGCAGTGAAGACTGGTTCAGGCAAGCTTTGAAATCTCCTCCAGCTTGTTACCTAGTTACTCATTTCTTTGCCTTTGTCTTCCCTTGCCTCTAAGGGCGATCAGAGTGGTTGAGATTGAGTTAGGGTTTGAGGGCAAAGAAGACAAAGAGGCTGCTCAGCTTGAGTTTAGTCCAGACCATCATTTTTCAGAGCATGCTAATGGGTGTCACATACCAAAAAAGGGCTTACCATAGCAGTTAGAAAAAGGGGGCTCAACAGCCGGTCTTGGCTCAAGGTGTAGCTCCGCCATTTAAGAGCTTATTGTTTGTCCAAGGCACTTCACTTCCCAAGGCCTCACTTTTCTCCTCTGTCAGATAAGACATTGAAGAGAATACACAGTACGGGCATACAGAGAGGCAACAGTGAGATAGCACATTTGATGAGACTAGCACAGTGCCTGGCACATAGTAAGCATTGAATAAATGGTGGCAATTATGATGATGGAGAAGTAGAAGGAGATGAAAAAAGGAGGAGACAGAAACAAAGATGAATTAGGAGGAGGAGGAGTAAAGTGCTTTGCACAGCACCTGATACATAATAAATTCTCAGTAGCAAGATAGTCAGATACATAGCAGGGTGGATGGATGGGTGGGAGGGTGGATGGACGGACAGACGGATGGATGGATGCTTGGTGATAGATAAATAGATATGTGTAGAGGGGTGCTAAGTGATTGATAAATAGGGATGTGTGTGTGTGTGCGTGTGTGTGGTGTGTGTGAGACTATGTATAGTCATGACAGACTTTTGGTAGTATACATGTACATTTTATTTCATGAAAAATCATTGGTTTTGAGAAAGTCTGGATCAAACAAGATCAAGCAATTGTTTTTTTCTTCCAGGTCTTCCCAGGTGCTTTAACATGCTAATGTTGTTGTTAGCTGCTTTAGAGTGGTCTCCGACTGTAGTGACTCCAGGCACAAAGGAATGAAAGCCTGCCCAGCCCTGCGCCATCCCCAGGATTCGCTGTGTATCGGACAGTTTTGATCCATAGGGTTTCCATTTGCTGATTTTTTGAGAGTATGCTAATAGCCATCACGCATCCCCAAGAGGGAGCGAGAGCAAGCAGAATTTCTCAAATGCATTTGGCCATGGAATCCTTTTTATATGAAAACGTCTAATGAGGCTTCCATTGTGCAGAGCTCACATTGGGAGGTAGTACTCCAGGTGTTCATCTCTAAGGGGAAGGACTGACACAGGGCTCAGGTGATTCAGTCTGGTCACAGAGACTGGAAGGTGTGCACGAGGCTGGCGCTAAAAGGCCCAGTTGGTTACTCCTCGAGACTTGTGCTGTTTGGAGTGGTCTGGACCTGGCTCCTGCAGGGACCTGCAGCACGGAAGGCAGATGTGCACAAAGGAAACTCTAGGGGAGCAGCTGATTATTCACTCCTCCCACCCCCAGAGTCCCCAGGGAGTATTTGTTTGCTTCCAACAAGGTCAACAAATTCTCAAACCAGGTTGCCATTCATCCCCAGACAGGTCAGGGGTCAGTTCCTGAAGTATTGTTGATCTCAGCAGAGTTGATGCGCGGGGTTGATATTCTTAGATTTGCTCATTCAGCCAGTCAGTCTGGCTTTCAGAGGAGAATCAGGTCAAGAAGCGCTTAATGAACCAAGAGGAGTACAGTGCTGCCTCTACCACTGGGGGTTCCAGCTTCTAATGAGAATCAGCAGCTGCCTTACTCACAAGATCTACTGGAATTTTCTTTGTGCATCTTCAGAACCATTTTTGGAGGTGGGGCACTATGACTGGGTGCTGTTGGCTGTTGTTTGCCGTGTGACCGAGTAGAGCTGCCCCATGGAGCTTTCTGGGCTGTAATATTTACAAGAGTAGATCGCCAGATTTTTCTCCTATGGAGCAGCTGGGTGGGTTCGAGCCGCCCACCTTTCTTTTAGCAGCCAAGCGCTTAAATGTTTGTACCGCCAGGGCTCTTCATACTACAGGGTGGGGTGGGTGACCCAGTGTTGTGGATTCTTTGCAATACTCTTGCTGTCAAAGTCACTGTCTTCATCACCCCCTTAAACCATCAGTCGGCTTTGAAATTCGAATATGTTGGTTTCATAACGATAGCTTCTAGGCTTAGAAGCAACACAAACACCCTTGTTAGCTCCTGTGTTCTTCATTTTTTTGCCTGGAACATGTACAAAGGAGGCAAGCTCTTAAACAAGAAGGTTCATCACAAGTTGCATTCATAAGCACTATTTTATTTAAACAATTCACAGTTGAAAACCAAAAAAAAACACACAAAAAAAAACCCGTTGCCATCAAGTCAGTTCTGACTCATAGAGACCCATTGTGTAACAGACTATAATTTGTCCATAGGGTTTTCTTGCCTGTAGTCTTTATGGAAGCAGATCGCCAGGCCTTCCTCTTTCGGAGCTGCTGGTGGGTTCAAACCACTCATCTTCCAGCACTGTATCAGCTAATATTCCGTTGTGATCCATAGGGTTTTCATTGGCTAATTTTCAGAAGAAAATTTCCAGGCCTTTCTTCCTAGTGAGTCTTAGCGTGGAAGCTTCTCTGAAACCTGTCCACCATGGGTGACCCTTCTGGTATTTGAAATACCAGTGGCACAGCTTCCAGCATCCCAGCAACATGCAAGCCACCACAGTACAGCACACTGACAGACCGGGTAGAAGGAGTAATCACACTTTAAAAAATGATGCAGTGTGACTGGTCTTTGAACTAAATGCTAAAATGACTGCGCAACATAGGTGGTGGTGTGATTAGTTCTGCCTGGGGTTGGGGGGGAGCTTTGCCAAAAAAAAAAAAAAAAAAAAAGTGACATTTGACTTAGGCCAAACCTGTTTAAAAAAAAAAAAATCAGTTGCCATTGAGTCAATTCTGACTCAGAGCGACCCTGTAGGACCGAGTAGAACTGCCCCATAGAGTTTCCAAGGAGCGGATGGTGAATTCGAATTACCAACCTTTCGGTTAACAGCCAAGCTCTTAAGCACTGTGCCACCAGGGCTCCTGACTTAGGCCAGCAAAGTTGAATTGGAAGGAAGGAAGGAGGGAAGGAGGGGAGGAAGGAAGGAAGGAAGGAAAGAAAGAAGGGGAAGCAGAAGGGAAGGGAAGGGAAGGGAAGGGAGAGTAATTCTTCACAGCAGAAAACAGTTTGAATAGAGACGTGGATTCATAGACGTGTTGGGCAAGGGCGGCATGCCAGTGTGGTTTATACATAAAGAGTAATTTGAGAAGGAAGGGCAGTGCATATTGGAGGATGAATCTAGAAGAGTAAAGGTGAGAAAAATTGTGAAGGCCCTTATATACGCTAGGAAATTCTCTGTTACACAACTTTGCCTGAAAACAGGATGGTGTAATTAAATAACCAACCAGTTGCTGTCTAGTCAATTCCAACTCATGGAAACTCCGTGGATATCAGAATAGACCTGTGCTCTATAGGGCTTTCAGTGACTGATTTTTTTCATAAGTAGATCACTAAGCTTTTCTTCCAACGTGCCACTGGGTGAACTCGAACTGCCAAACTTCTGGTCAGTAGCTGAGTGCGCTAACGATTTGCACCACCTAGGGACTCTGAGTAATTAAATAGCCTGTATAAATTCCATAGTTTGAGATTGCCATTGTCAATATCCACAAGGTAAGAAATGCAGTTAACAGTAAACTTATTCAACAATATGAACAGAGACGCACCCTTTGTTTTGTCTTAATTGTTGACAACTGGTAATTGACAGGATCCCTAGTGGTGCAGTGATTGAGAGATCAGCTGCTAACCAAAAGGTCTGCAGCTTGAATCCACCAGATGCTCCTTGGAAATGCTACGAGGCAGTTCTACTGTGTCCTGTAAGGTCTCTATGAGTTGGAATCCACTCAACGGCAATGGGTTTGGTTTGGTTTGGGTTGGTATTTGACACTCGGCTTCTTTTCAGCGAGCAAGTAAAGAATGGTAGAGACAGTCTTATGAAGAGGTCCTGACCTGTAGAGGAAGAAGCCCCCTCCCCAGACTTAAGTGATTATTGATTCAAGGAAATGTGACCCAAAGTTTCTAGATCCTTCAGTCTTTCAAGAGAGGTTGTAAATCTCAATTTTACATGAAATGTCTCTACTTAAAATTGTTAGCTCTTCTATACACAGTGCAGAGAAATCATCATTGTCATCTATGGACTGAATTTGGTCATGGGGCTGCAGTTGACATGTGCCAACAGAACCCATACAGCAGGAGTTTATCTTCTCCAGACTCCCCACCTCTTCCATTCTCCAGCCAACACCTCTGTTTCTTTCCTCTTTTCTTCTCTTACATGGATGTTTGGCTTTTCAGCAGCTGCCGCTTAGAAGAGCTGGCAGGGGTCAGAGTTATCTTCGTGTTTGATTTAGAATCTGGAGAAGGAGACGCCATGTCTGATGGTAGGAGAGGATCTGTTTTGATCTTGGAAAGGAAAAGAGAAGTTAATAACTGAGAAGGGAGAGTCATCATGGAAGGTGGAAAAAGATGGAAAATTTAGGGGGGAAGAAGGGTTGAGATAGAATTATCAAAGGCTGGCTAAGAAAAAAGAAGGAAAAATCTCTCTCTTTTTTTATTGTTAAAAGCATACACAGGAAAACACACACCAATTCAACAATTTCTATATGTACAGTTTGGCGACATTGATTACAGTCTCCAAGTTGTGCAACCATTCTTGCCCTCCTTTTCCAAATTGTTCCTCCTCCAGTCACATGAACTTACTGCCTCCTAAGTGATTTGATCCCATATAGATAGTTCTTCAAAAGAGAATGATGTTCAAGGCAAACATTCTTTACTAAATAAGGTTACTTATTGTTTGGTTTAAAGAAAACATCAGGAGTTATTTTTGGCTTAAGATTTAAAGTTTAAAGATGATCTCAGGACAACAGTTTCAGAGGTTCATCCAGCCTCAATGGCTCCAGAAGATCTGGATAGGGAAAATCTCTCCGTGGAAATCCCTAACACAGGGAAGGGGAGCATAAGAAGGAGCACCAAGGAGGTGACAAGAAAGCCGAGCAACGGGTAAGGAAGCAGCAGGGAACACAAAGGAATACACACGAGCCTTCGTATTGAAGTCTGTCTGACTTGTAGAAGTTTAGATAAATATATGCTCTAGATCAAGAGTCAGCAAACTACAGCCCGTGGGCCAGATCTGGCCCATTGCCTGTTTTTGTACTACCCTTGAGCTAAGAATGTATCTCACACCATTTTACAATAGTTGAAAAAAATTGAAAGAAAAATAATATTTTCTGACATATGGAAATTACAAGAAATTCAAATTCTAGTGTCCGTCAATAAAGTTTTGTTGGAACATAGCCACGCTTATTTATTTATGTGTTGTCTTTGGTCGATCTCTTGCTACAATGGCAGAAGAGAGTAGTTGCAACCGAGACCATAATGTCTACAACATGGAAAATATTTATTATCTGCCCATGTACAGAAAAATGTTTGCCAATCTCTGCCTTAGCTCTGATACTTCACGATAGCCAGAGTAGGTAAGATATATGGACTTTGTTTTGAGTTTAGTCCGTTTTGGAAATCTGTCTCTGTTTTCTGGACATTCCCAGAAATGCCTCCCTTCTCCTTTCAGCTTACCATTTTATTCCACATTTTTTTAGTGCCCGCAATATCCATGTTGTTGTTAGTTGCCAACGAGTCATCCCCCAAGTCATGGTGACCCCACGCACAGTGGAACTAAACACTACCCGGTCCTGCGCCATCCTCATGATTGGTAGTGGATGAGACCGTTGAGATGCATGAAGTTTTCATTGGCTGATTTTTGGAAGTAGATCACCAGGCCTTTCTTCCTAGTCTGTCTTAGTCTGAAATCTTCTCTGAAACTTGTTCAGCATCATAGCAACATGCAATCCCCCACCAGCAGAGTGTTGGTGGCTGCGCATGAGGTGCACTGGCTGGGAATCGAACTCGGGTCTCCCCCATGGAAGGTGAAAATTCTACCACTGAACCGCCAATGCTGGCAATATACCATGTGTTTAATACCACACACTAGACCTCTTGAAAGTGAGCCTCGTGAGCCGTGTGCACCACCCGCTGGGGAGTGGGGAGGCACAGAGTATGGTGCCTGCCTTCTGGTGGAGAAAACGGATCCAAGAAGAAAGGATCGCAGTCTAGTAATAGTAGGTGCTTCCCATTTGGGAAGACGGAACCTGTGTTTGGAGCAAGGGGCTTTGTTTAGTGGTTGTTGCTACTTATGTATGTCTTTTGTTATTTCATAAAATATTTGAGGTGGGTTTAGAATGAGGATGCATTCCATACATTCTCAATAATATACATATTCTAATCATATATGACAATGATGTATAAATGTAAGATCAGAGAAGATATGAGTAACAGTAGTTAGGACTGGAGGTGGTGGGGACAGGAAGGCAAGAACACAGATATGCAGGCAGTAAAAGCCAACAAAATGGACAGAATGGAAACTCATAATTGGCTCTGAACTTCCTGGCACAAAGAGAGGAGAGAATATCCATTACTTGGGGGCAGAAAAAAATTTTGTTTCAGGGAGAAGAGGAAGAAAGAAGGGAAGGAAAGAGGGAGGGAGGAAGGGAAGGAGGGAGGAAGCAAAGAAAAGTGTTATCATCTGCAAAGGGTATAGCTACGTATCTGTATGTCCTTTATGTAATGCATTTCCCATTTCTCTCCAACTGAAATCATCCGGTTCTTTAGTAGAAACGGTATCTATGGTAATAAATGTAACAATACACTGTATTTCTATAACTCTACAGTTTCAAAACACTCCTACAGGTTTGTTCGCTGGCCCACTCCTAGTGAAGAAAGAGTAAGTGGATGTTACCTCTGTTTTATGTTGAGAAAAAATAACACCCTAAATGTGTAAATTTCTGGCTCAATTGCCTGAATTAAGTCCCCTGCCTTCTGGCACAATGTTCTTGCCACTTTTTAACACTAAAACTGAAAAAAACCAAACCCATTGCCGTTGAGTCAATTCTGATTCATAGCGACCCCATAGGACAGAGTAGAACTGCCCCATAGGTTTTCCAAGGAGCGGCTGGTGGATTCGAACTGCCGACATTTCGGTTAGCAGCAGAGCTCTTAACCACTGTGCCACCAGGGCTCCCTTGATAACAGTGAAGAGACATAATTCAGCCTGACCTGATCCTTACCAGACTGACTCCCGGCACTCCCCACCAGGATTACTAAAGGGAAGCAGGGACTAGGAAAACACCTCCGTCACAGGGGGATGCTTCCGCACTCGTGGCTAACTCCTCAGAAACACAGTGTTGAGAGTCACAGTCAAAAGCTAAAGTTAGAAACGGTATCGGCCATTGAGTAAGAAGGGTCAGCTTGCAGCTGTTACGAGAGCTTTCTGAATTGTACAATGTGGCCACTTTGATGCGTGAGAATCAATTACAGACAGACCTCGTCAAGATGGCCAAACGGCAGCCTTAAGTAATTGAATTCTCTGCCAAATGGTGTCCGCTGTCATTATCTAGAAATGTAATTATGCAGCTAAATCAAGCAACTAAAATTAGTGTAGTGTAAAAACACCTTGGCTATCTAAAAGTGGAGGAATTGACATTTGGATTTAGAAAAAGCCGATAGTTGACCGTGTTCCGCGGAGTTGGAGGTGCTCCCCATTTTGACAAAATGTATAGCATGTGTCCTATTTACTATGAGGGGAGGGGTGTGGTGAGCAGATGTTTGGTTTGAAGGTGATTTTCAGTTACTCCTGGCCTTGAGCATTCTTTAAGTAGACTCCTTTCAACACATTTTCACACCATTGCTCTCGAAATTGTGGAACTCTAAACACGCCTCCGTGCTTTGCTCTTAGGAAGATTAGGAGAGTGACAATTTGAATGTTATCTGTGCCTTCCATCGGAAGCCAATAATGTCTCTGTCTATGCCAACCCATCAGGAGAACAGGAACACGTGACAAGAATGATTATGTGCTCCCTGCCTTGTACGTAATGATATGATGCCAAGGACGGTGTCCAGAGACCAACGAAGACTTTATTTCATTATCACAGCACCCTGCGAGGGAGGGACTATTATCTCAGTTTTTCTAGTGAGGAGACTGGGGGTCAGAGAGGCTAAGCCATTTGTTCAAAGTCACACAGCTAGTAAGTGGGACACCCAGGTCAGTATAATTCCAATTCATTGATCCCATAGGAATTTATCTATTATAAGGTAACATATCCCAAATAATCACTGGAGTATTTTCAAGCACCAGAAATATTTCACGTATGGGCTTGAGTGTATTTCTCATCCGTGATTTTAGGGTACATTGACAGCTGCCATGGAGTCAATTCTGACTCATGGCGACCCCAGGTGTGTCAGAGTAGAACTGTGCTCTGTACTGTTTTCAATGGCTGAGTTTTTGGAAGTAGATCACCAGGACTTTCTTCCAAGGCACCTCTGGTTGAACCAGAACTGCCAACCTTTTGGTTAGCAGCTGAGTGATGATGACACCTTAATTTCCTATAATATGTTAACACTTTACACCACCCAGGGATTCCCTGGTCCACATTAGATATGCCATTGAACTCCAGGAACAGGGAGCTACCTCTTCATTGGAAATACATTAACATGTTATATATCACTATATCACAATTTAAAGCCCAAAGATAAAGAATATTTTTTAAAAGTGCAAAGAAAGGTATATGAAATTCTATTACGGAATGAAATGCAGTAATAAATGATAGTGCCAAAGTTAGAAATTGGGCTCTGGAATGTGTTTGTAGCCCAGGTCTGCCTGTTACAAGCTGTATAGCCATAAGAAAACTGCTCAGCTAATGTGACCCCCATTTCCCATTGGCCGCAGGAGAATAATAGTGCTGACTTCATATCGTTATCATGAGAATGACATTACATAACTCGTGTAAATAATTTAACTCAGTCTCAGTGCATAGCATGCACTATGGAAGTATTAGCTGATAGTATTATGTGTGTGTGTGTGTGTGTGTGTGTGTGTGTGTGTGTGTGCGCGCATGCAAATTGCCCCCTTTAAAATGGAAATGAGAGAAAGAGTATAACAAACTTGACTGAGTATCTTAATTTTTTGAGGTCAGTACCCATTCTGCCCACATTAACATACTCAGTTTGAGTTTTCAGTAGAAGCTGATAATTGTATCAGTTTACATTTCTGTTTTCTCTCTAAGAATCCCACGTAGACCCCATTCCCTGTCTTTGGCCCAATTCCTTTGGGAGACCCTGGCTGTCATAGCCCAACACCTTCTGTCACCCTGTCTGTCTCCTGATCTCTCTCTCCCTCTCGCCGAGAACTAAACTAATGAAGAGTATTTGGTAAGTCATGTTAGGCAAGCTGTTCCCAAAATAGCACCTTCCAATTTGGTAGCTTCAACTTTGCAGCTGCCGTGTCTCTTCGGCGTCTGGGAAGAAAACTTTCACATCAAGAGTTGCTGATGTGGATTTTCTTTCTTTCTCCTGTCTGCGTTGATGACGGCTTGGCTCCCGACAGAAGCCACTTGGCTCTCAGCTTTGTAGTTCGGAAGAAGTTGGGCCTATAGATTTTCCCCTAACTCTCAATTGATGTGTTGAGCTTCAGAGGGAATAATACCTTCGCTTAAAGCATGTTGTCGTCTCAAGGAGTCCTCCTGCATCCCTATGGCGTGCCCATGATCGTCCCAGCAGCCCCCTACTTCCCTGGACTGATTCAGGTAATTCAAGGCCTCAGCCAACGAGCAACTTAACTCCAGAGCGCTCAGAGTAATAATTGGAATTTTTATGGTTGAGAAAGCAAACACTTTTAATACAGGAAAAAGCCCTCGCGTAGTCAGTGGGAAGACAGTAGGAAATCAAAAAGATGGATCACCCTAATCTGGCTATTGACATCTCTCATGGCTGACTAAATGGTGTAGTTGAGCTATATTTGCTTGTATTGATCTGCGTGCTCTTTAACATTCATGCCTTTGCTTCAGGAGGTTGACCACGGGGCAAAGGATTTGCACTTCTTCCCCACTTTCTGAGGGGCTCAGTCTCCCAGAGCAGATCCTGAGGCAAAGTAACTTATCATGAGGTGACTTGGTTAAGAGCTTTAACCCAGGAAATAGGGGGAACATGAGCTATGCATTAATTCCTGTGTTCTCCTTCACGTGGATTTTCAGTTTTTTGTGGAAGGTGTGTTTTTTGTTTGTTTGTTTTCCCTCTGACTTGAGTGGTGGCACCGAGGCAAGAAGGGAACAGTCTACCGATGGTTAATGTATGATGTCTGGAGATGATCTAGAAATCGTGTGCCAGCTGTTTATGTCTTAATGATGGCAAGAGAGTGGAAGATGGAGCCATGTGTTGGTTTTACTTCTAAGGCTATTAATTCTGTACAGAGAGGATCATCTGCTAGTAAGAAATTTGGCACTTCCCCCCTACGAGTTTGTCTTTTTAAGCAAGCATTGGCTTCTGTATAGATGTCTAAAGATCTCTCTGGAAAGCTAATACCTAATAGTCATAGAGAGCAGACATCAGAGGAAACCAAGGGTTTTTTTGTTTTGTTTTGTTTTTAATTATTATTGCTTATTTGTTGTTTGTTTTTTGAGGATATACTTCCCTTGGTAATAAATCCTGATCTCTTTTCTGTAGGAAAGGAAAACTAAATGTATTTAGGATGTCCTTCACTGCCCACCTCCTCATATTAAAAAAAAAACTTCTGCAACACCCTCGCTCATAATTAAAATTTCAGGAGAGAATTCTGGTCAAGCACCCTTGTTCTCCCTTTCTGAATGTTGGTTTTACCTCCTGTTAACTATAAAAATTTTGGTGATGATAGGCATTGAGGGGTGATTCCACATAATAACAAAGCATTCTATCAGCCTGGATTGATGACCTTTGCTCTGTTTGGAGGCGTTTATATTACATGTTACAAATAAATGAGCCTCCTTGAGAATGGCCCTTAACAACAGGGAAATTGTCCCATCGTTGCTCCCCTAAGGGGGCCAGTGTGGCGTGGTTGTCACCGTTGGAGTGGGACTCGATGGGAAAGTGGAAGGTGGCAGACCTTTTGCTTCTTTTGGAAACTGGGGGTGGAGGTTGGCCATTGGAGTTTTGTCAGACCCTCTGCCACCCCATCCGATAAATAATTACAGGCAAATCGTGGCCTTCACTCTATGCTGATTGATGCTGAAATTGCTTTTGAAAGTTCTCATAAGTTCCTGTTATAGATTAAGTGCCGGTGTAGGAAAAATCACGGCACCAACTGAAATGGGTGAATATAATCAGGTTTAATGGACTCAAGAGCTTGTTGGGAATTAAATAACTATCGATTTGCTGGAATGTTGCTGTCATTACGAAATGCCACTCTGGACGCATTACCCCAGTGATAGATGAGAAGACGCGAGGGCCAGCTGAAAAATTTGGGAGACTATTTCTTCCTCCTTTGCAGAGTGTTTGAGAAACATATTCAGCTATGTTTGGAAGGAACAAGTGATTTTACTTGCAAACCTTAATCTGATTATACTTTCTTTTCGCAAGTGACACCTCTGGTAACTAGTTATCCGTAGTCTAGAAAGCAGAGTAGTAGGGCGCCTCTAGAACAGCTGCTGGGATATCCTTTAACTTCTTCCTCCCCTACTCCAGTGGAACGTGCTAAAATGTCGTGGACAGAAAGAGACTGGCTTTTATTTCTGGTTTGCTGAGACAACCCATGTTAGTTACCCATTGGCATTAAGAAACTCAAATCATCTACTGCAATAATATTTAGGAGGGGAGAGAGAGCTAGGAGAAGAGAGAAACATTGTAAGACACACACACCTTTCAGCTGATGCTCCTGATGCTAATACTGTTCTGCATCCCAGCAGACTACATCCACTTGCTTGCCAACCTTGACTTTGCTGGTTTCTTCCCATCCCTCAAGACACCATGTCTTTTTTATAAGGAATTAAGGTATCATCGTCATCTTAGTTAATGCCGTCATTGTGACATTCAAGTGGCCCAACATCGTGAATGTGGATTCCATCATATGTAGTAAGTTTTCTGTGACTAGAGATGGTCCAACAGAGCTGCTGGGCAGGATTGTTGTATGAGAGTTCTAGATTACTTCTAAAGGTCTTTCCAATCTCAGGAGCCAATCTCAAGAGTTACGGCAGGTTGACTTCCTTTATGTAATTCTTTCAAGCGCCACTTTTTTAAAATCCAGACTGAACTTGCCCTGTTTTTGCCTACTCAGTTAAAGAAAAAAATAAATAATTTACCAAATATTCTAAGAGGGAGCTCACTAACCCTGCCAAAACAATGAGTAGAAGTATTTCCTAATAGTTCTGAGGGAAATTACCCATACAGGGTCTTCTGTTCCAGGAGTAAATTCAACAGTTACCACTGACTCCACCTTCCCCTACTCAGAAACCCAGTATCTTTACAACATTGGATCCTCTGAACCCATTATCAAGAAGCCCTGGTGGCGCAGTGGTTACAGTGTTTGGCTGCTAACCAAAAGGTTGGTGGTTCAAACCTGTCAGCCACTCTGAGGGAGAAAGATGTGGCAGTCTTCTTCTGGAAGGATTTATAGTCTTGGAAACCCTATGGGACAGCTCCACTCTGTCACATGGGGCTGCTATGAGTGGGAATTGACTCGACAGCAGTGGGTTTGAATGCATTATCTGATATCTTATTGTCGTTGTTGTTGTTAATTTCCGTTGAGTTGATTTAAATTCGGGGCAACACCACGTGTGCGGAGTAGAACTGCTCCATCGAGTTTTCCAGGCTGTGACCTTTCAGAAGCAGATCTCCATGCCTGTCTTCTGAGGGGCCTCACAGGGGATTTGAACTGCCATCTTTTTGGTTAGTGGTAGGATGCCTAATTGTTTGCACCCCCCAAGGACTTCTATCTGATGTCTAAACATGATGAATATATAGTCAAGTGGCTAGTTATTCCTCTGGCCATGTAGAGAATTCCAGAAGGACTGAGGAGGATTGAGCTGAATCAGTTTGGACTGTTCCATGGGTTAAAAGATACAGAAGAGAAGAGGAAAGAACAATGCTACCAAGCTTGTTGTAGAAACATTGCTCTTTTTCCATTGGAATAGACCCTAATGTTATTATATTTAGATAAGAAAGACCCATGCATATTCCTATGGAACCTGTTTAATTCTTTCAAATTTTCAGTGATATTTAGATGACTTGATTGATTTTGGTCACTTGAATGATTTATGAGTTGTCTGACAGGGGAACAAATGAGGTCAAGTCAATTGCCAAGGTCAGCCTTAAGTTCAGAAGCTGCCAAGAGGACTTACTCATGCTATGGACTATGGCTACACTATGCCAAATGGTAGAGTCAACAGTGGCTTTGTAAATGATTAGTCTGTTTGGTTAGCTTTTGGGTCTGATGAACCCTTGGTTCTGGGTTGCAGGTTTGGACAAACACCCTTCTCCCTAGAAAGCTGCCTCATACGTATGCCCCATTGAACACACATAGCTGGATTCTTTCTCCTGGGATGAATAGCTCCCGTCTCATCAGATCTTACAAATGATGGGTTAGAGACTGTTTTCCTGGATGGAGGATGGTATAACAGAACCTCGTGTACCTCACCATGCACTTATTCATTTTGTTATCCGTTCCCTGCACTTGTGCTCTACATCAGACACTGTACTAGGCACACAGAAAACAATCGTGACAAAGATACAGCCACCTAGCTGTTTGCTCATTGTCTAGTGGAAGATAACAGTAGATAAGCACGAAAAATAAGCACAAAACTATAATACCACAAGAAAGACAGCAGGAAAGAATAATAGGTCACAATTGTTGAGTACTTGTAATGTTCCAGGCACTGTGCTAAACATTTAGAGGTATTATATCAATTATTCTTGCAACAATCCCAATGAAGTTGGGTAATGTTGGCCCGCCATCCCTTATGTGGAATTCGAAGTTCCAAAAAGCTCTGGAAATCAACTAAATCACTTTTAGGGGGAAGTTTGGCACCAAAGCTCAATTGGGAACAAAACTTGACCTGAAATGCTGTGAGGCTATTTATAGACCTTATTTATCCTGTTTGGTGTGAATATTCATACATTTTGCTGAGGGAATAATTGTGTATTTGATGTCAGGGTGTTTTCCCAGACCCTGCTAAGGGTGTTATATAATCACTGTTTCCCCTTAAATAACTTTCTGAAAAAGAAAATCCCCCCAAAATCTGAATTTCAAAATATAGCTGGCCCCAAGTGTCTCAGGTAAAGAATCCAAGTCCTGCATTATGACTCCTTTTTTGCATATGAAGAAACCAAAACTGAAACACAGAGAAGGGGAACTGGCCCAAGGTCCCAAAGAATGCCAGTGACAGAGCTGAGATTTGGACCCAGGTTTGTTGGGCCAGAGCCTTCCCTCTTAACCCCCCACGGTACCAACAAGGCGCATAGAGAGGGAGCAATGGAAACATAGGAAGGAGAGAATCAGACACCTCTTAGAGTTTAGAAAGAGGTAGCATTGGAGTTGGGCTATAAAGCATCAGTCAGTCGGTGTACACTAGGAGCCCAGGTGGCACAGTGGTTAAAGCACTTGGCTGCTAACCGAAAGGTCAGCAGTGTGAACCTACCAGCTGCTCCGTGGGAGAAAGATGTGGCAGTCAGCTTCCATGAAGATTACAGCCTTGGAAACCCTATGCGGCACCTAACCTCTGTCCTATAGGGTCACTGTGAGTCGTGATCGACCCATTGGCAGTGAGTTTTTGAGAGGTATACACTGGCCAGGCAAAGGAGAAAGGCATTCCTAGCAGAGCAGAGAACTTGAGTAAATGAATGTTAAGATGAGACATTGAGATAAGGCTTCAGTATCTTCCCCCAGCCCGCTGGCACTGTGGGATTTGACAGTGTTTAAACTGAGGTCAAAAGGAGCTGGGAGGGATCTCAGAAAGGGGATTCCTAGGCCCCGAATCTCTGTACGCCCCTTAGAGAAATGAGCTGCACCATACTCTTCTGTGAACCCAGCAGGTGAATGTCTGACTCCCTGGATTGGTGTCCTGTTCACCCTTTGCTGTCCTTTCTCTCTGAGACAGTAAGTTCCCTTACTTGGTCCCAACTTGGTGTGTGCCACCTTAAATTCCGTAGATTCCTCCGAAAGTTAGACAGAGAACTACCATGTTGTTGTTAGTTGTCACTGAGTCAATCCCGACCCCTGGCGACATGAGTGCAGAGTAGAACTGTGCGCCGTAGGATTTGCAAGGCTGTGACCTTTCGGAAGCAGATCACCAGGCCTGTCTTCTGAGGAACCTCTGAGTGGGTTTGAACCACCTACCTTTTGGGCTAGTAGTCAAGCGCTTAACCATTTGCACCACCCAGGGAACCGTACGTAGAACTACTGCGTGACCTTGAATTCCATTCCCAAGAGACTTCAAAGCAGCAACCCAAACAGACACATGTACACCAGTGTTCACTGCAGCACTGTTTACAACAGCCAAAAGGTGGAAACAACCCAAGTGTCCATCAATGAATGGATAAACAAAATATGGTATATACATGCAATGGGATATTACTCAACTTCCATAAAGGGAAACGATGTCCTGATGCATGCCGCAACATGGACGAAACTTGAAAACATTATGCTGAGTGAAGTCAGTCAGTCACAAGGGGACAAATACTGTATGATCTCACTTAAATGAAATATTTAGAATAAGGAAGTGCACAGAGATGAATGTTTATCAGTGGTTATCAAGTGTAGGAGAAGGGGAAATGGGGGAATCATTGTTTAGGAATCACTGGGTATCCGTTAATGGTAATGGAAAATGTGACAGCAGAGACTGGTGAGCCTTATGCATTATGGTTACCGTAATCAACGTCAGTGAATTGTACATGTAAAAAGTGCTCACTTGCTAAATGTTGAGTTATATTTATGTATTATGAAAGAGAGACAGAGACCCACCGAGCTAGACAGTGGCAGAGAGATGTTCAAAAAGCTCCTTTGATGTGAACAGCAACTACATAAACAAACCCTGCCCTCTGGATTTTGAGACACAGTCAGCATTACTGAATTTGGCCGTATGCTTCCTGACAGATCTGCGTACACGTATGTAGTGATACCAGGAATTATCAAAGTGTTGCTTTTCACGAAGGGCAAAGGGTAGGCATCCCTACAAAATGTAGAGAAGCACATAAGGAACCTACAAGTCATTTGTATACATTTCTGGATTTACTTTAAAAAACAAAACAAAACAAAAAAACACTCTTGTTTTACTCAGTGACTGGTGGAGCCATTTCAGAGCCTGATGTTCCTGCCCTGCCTGTGTTGTTATCTTCATATTTGGAGTGTCTGCTGATTGGGAAAGGACTCAGAATGCACGCCTGCTCTAAATGCTGCTGGTGTCATTTACTTTGAGGCTGCTCCATTTTAGTCAGAGTGACTTTTCCGTGTTGCCAAAGAGGCTGTGTCAACAGCAGACTGAATTAAAGAGTCAGGGAGGTGGCAAAGAGAATTTGGAGTCAAACAGGGCCAGGTTGATATATTGGCTCTGGCATTTACTAAGAGTGTGGCCTTGGGCTTGTCGATTAACCTCCCCAAACCTCAGTTTTCTCAGCTACAGAATGAAAGCAGGAATGCCTATCTTGCAAAGTGGTTGTGAGCTTGGAATGCAACTCGTCTCTTCATTCCGCAATTATTTATTGGGCACCTACTGATGAAGATCAAAGACCACAGCCTTCAGTATGGATTACACTGAACAGAAAGAAAGCAAATATGCTCACAACTGGACCAATAAGCAACATCATGACAGATGGAGAAAAGATTGAAGTTGTCAAGGATTTCATTTTACTTGGATCCACAATCAATGCCCATGGAAGCGAAAGTCAAGAAATCAAATGACATATTGCATTGGGCAAATGTGCTGTAAAAAATCTCTTTGAAGTGTTAAAAAGCAAAGATGTGACCTTGAGGACTAAAGTGTGCCTGACCCAAGCCATCATATTTTCAGTCGCCTCATATGCATGAAAAAACTGGACAATGAATAAGGGAGACCGAAGAAGAATTGATTAGAAGTGAGGTGTTGGTGAAGAATATTGAACATACCATGGACTGCCAGAAGAATGAACAGATCTGTCTTGGAAGAAGTACAGCCAGAATGCTCCTTAGCAGCAAGGATGGCGAGACTTCGTCTCACATACTTTGGACATGTTATCAGGAGGGACCAGTCCCTGGAGAAGGACATCATACTTGGTAAAGTAGATGGTCAGCAAAAGAGAGGAAGACCCTCAACGAGATGGATTGACATAGCAGCTGCAACAGTGGGCTCATGCATAGCCATGATTGTGAGGATGACAGAGGACCAGGCAGTGTTTCGTTCTGTTGTACATACAGTTGTTATGAGTCGGAACCAAGTCGACATCACCTAACAACAACAAGACTGTTTGTCAGGCTACGAACTAGGAGTAGGTGATGAGGCAGTATAGAAAACACACAAGGTCCCTTTCAACAGGAAGATCACATTCTAATATATGGGAAATGTCTAGTACATACCAAACATCTACATACATACCAAGGTCTAGTACATATCATATATATATATATGGGGAAATATGTGGCTGTCTGCTTCTATAAAAGATTTATAGTCTTGGAAACCCTATAGGGCAGTTCTGCTCTGTCCTATAGGGTCACTACGAGTCAGAATCAACTTGATGGCAACTGGTTTGGTTTATATATATATATGTCCCATTACCATTGAGTCAATTCTGACTCATAGCAACCCTATATACCATTGAGTCAATTCCGACTCATAGCAACCCTATAGGACAGAGTAGAACTGCCACACAGGGTTTCCAAGGCATGGGTGGTAAATTGGAACTGCCAACCCTTTGGTTAGCAGCCAAGCTTTTAACTACTGTGCACCAGGGCTTCTCATATTTATATGTGGTAGGTGTTTAATCAGGACTCTTTCATCTACGAGTGATAAAAGTCTTACATTGGCTGGGGGGAAAAGGAAATATCTAGGCCCAGCTTCATGGACAGTGGGATACAGAGGCTCTAACAACGCAAAGACAAGGCTGTCTCTCTCCATCCCTCCCCTGTGTTGTCTTACTTGATCTTCACTCACATGCATACCGGGTCCAAGCGTTGACAGAGGCAGTCCTCAGCAAATCCAGGCTTCTTGTTGTTAGTGGCCGTCAAGTCAGCTCCAACTCATGGCAACCCTGTCTACAACAGAACAAAACATTGCCTGGTCCTGCGCCATCTTCTCAATTGTTGGTATGCTCAAGTCCATGATTGCGGCCATTGTGTAGTGCCTTCCAACCTAGGGCGCTCATCTTCCGGCACTGTATGGGAGAATATTCTGTTGTTCTCCGTATGGTATTCACTGGAAAATTTTCAGAAATAGATCACTACACCTTTCTTCCTAGTCTGTCCTAGTCTGGAAGCTTCACTGAAACCTGTGCAGCGTCATAGCAACATGCAAACCTCCACTGACAGATAATAAAGATACCATATTGGAAGGGACGGGTAGGGATAGAGACTCAGCTGTCTATCTTCGAGTAGTTGTGTTTAACTTCTGACTATATTGCTAACGGCATGGCCCTCTGAGCTACCTCTGAGGATAAAGACTGGGTATGATTCATCTCAAAGCTTCTAGAGCTTAGGTAATAACCCAGCATGTCACACACGATCAATAATTAACTATTAGAATGAATGAATAGATTTCCCTGTGCTTCTATCTCCTACTTGTACAAGTCTGAAGCGCTCAAGCTCGAGAAATGGGTAATTCCAGAAGACAACAGTCCCAGTTGCCCAGAGGGAAAGACCTGCAGAGTATCAAGTTCCATATCACTGGACATGATCTTAGGGTTCAGCAGTTAATCAAGTGGTGATGCTGGCTCCTTGCATGTTGGTGGGCTACATGTGTGATAGGTCTATCTTTAGAAAAGAGGGAAACATAAATAAGTGTGAGCATCTCCGTCATAAATCACTTGGGAAGATCACTTACCCAAAACAACCTTTAAGATCCTGGGAGGGGACTCTAGCCCTCATCAAAGTCTCATATTGCTGAACACCAAACAGCAAAGTAGAGTGTGAAACCCACAGTTCCCTCCAGCCCTGCCTGCTCCACGCCAATGTATTATAAAAAGCCTACTTGCTGATATAGCGTGCCTTTAAAATGATCAAAAATGACAGATGGCTGCTTCAGAAACACATCCTTTTTATAGGACTGATATTAATCAGAAGAGATTGACAGAATTCCTTTGATCTTTCAATTTTGAAAAAAGTGTATTTCTGTAAAACAACGGGGCAAGTCACTAGCATTTCCAAATGCTTTGGGACAATCGAAGGTCCAGACCGTTTCCAATTCAGTAACTGCGGGGCTTTTGTTTTGTGTATTTATACATTTATTTATGTGTTGATAATATAAAGAGAAGGAGCCCTGGTGGCACAGTGGTTAAGTGCTCAGCTATTAACTGAAAGTTGGTGGTTTGATCCCACCTAGAGTCTCTGTAGGAGAAAGACCTGGCGATCTGCTCCTGTAAAGATTATAGCCTAGGAAACCCTGTGGGGCAGGTCTACGGTGTCACATAGGGTCGCTATGAGTCAGAATAGACTTGACAGCACCCAACAACAACCGCCACCATGATATAAAGAGAAGTGATGTGGTTCCATGGTCTGAGAAAACCAGTCTTGCCTTGATCATTGTCTGTTGGGTGTCATGGTCATTTTGCCTTGACTTCCCTAGGTAATGGTGTTGTTCCCTACAAGAGTGAGAATGCCCCAAACACACCCTCACGGGAGGCAGTAATGTAATGAATTCAGGTGGGAACATGCTGGGTAAAATTGCCATATCTGCCTTTGGTAAACCCGATCATAAATGGAGGAGCAAAATGAACTGCATAGTAGATCCATTACCTGGTGAATGCATACAATGGCAGCAGACAATCAGGACAGTTAAGATCAGAAACCCACAATCTTCTTCCCAGAAGAGAGTGTGTGCAGAGTTTGGGGGAGCATGAGCATGTTCGGATGTTTGTAATAGTGTCAATGTCTGTTACTGTTACTCATGGGGATCCTGGTTTCTGTCTGTCCAGCACCCTGTGTTGGTAACAGCACCCTGATTTCCCTTCCATTCACATCCCATAAAGCTCACTGGGGGCAGACCATGGCCTCCAGCTACAAAACTGGGCACCTGGCTCAGATGAGGCCAATCAGAGTCCAGATGATTGTTTTGGAAATGGGCATGATCTCCAAGATAAGTTAAAGGGTTTCTTCCGTGGATTTTTGCTGGAACAGTTGGCAAAGAAGCTGACTTTCCAAAAGGATTGGTAAAATAGGTGAGATGGAGTCATTACCTCTCTGTCAGTTTGTCAGACCTGCATGTCACTATGATTCTGAAAGCTCTGCCATCGATATTTCAAATACCAACAGGGTTACTGAAGGTGGACAGATTTCAGTGGAGCTTCCAGACTAAGACAGACGAGGGAGAAAGGTCTCATGATCTACTTGTGAAAATCTGCCAATGAAAACCCTTTGGATTACAAGGGTTGGCTTTGCAGCTGATCATGAGGATAGTTAAGATGAGGCAGCTTTTCATTCCATTGTGCAGGGGGTCGCCATGAGTTGGGGGACAACTCAAAGGCAGCTAACAGCAACAACTGCTGTGAATGCCCGGGCAGTCTAAGGTTTATTTCCAGTCCCAGGCAGGCAGCCTCCTGTAGACAGGTTTTCCAGCCTTTCCAAAAGGAAGGGTCTCTGACATGACAAACTAACAGACAAGTGATAGTGGTCCATTGTAGGAGCCCCAAAAGTGATGGCTCATATTCATGTTGTTACTGTTTTCTTTTTTTTTTTTGTGCATGATTTCTCTAGTTGCTGCACTTTTTTATATATGAGGATGTATTAGCTTTTGAGGGTTGTGTGTAGTTGTATCTCTCTGCTCCAACTCTGGATGAAGAGTCTTGGTGACCAGGGATGTATGTTTTTGGTACAACTGGACAGAGTGGGGGTAAAGTCAGGGAGTGCTGTGAAGAAGAGGGATATGCTTCCATGGAGTTTGGCATCCTTAGTCCATGGCCTTGGGTGGGCTGAGCTCCACCCCAAACCCCTCCCTTACCCACAAGGCCTGGGGAAGACAGGTGTTCAGGCTTCAACCGTGTTGAACCCTTGCCCAAATCGTGGCCACTTCTCCACCAGGGCATGCTGGGGCTGGAGCTAGGGCTGGGTGGGAGGACGAGGAGGGTGGGCCTTTTTAGGGGAATGAGGCCTGTCCCTTCCCCTCCATGTGGCCACAGTCTTCTGGGGACAGAATCTTTGGAACCACCGGCACCCCTGTTCCACACAGCTCCTGGTACACTGTGGGTGCTTAATAAATGTTAATAAGAATAGCTTCCATCTGTCAGTGCCCAGTGGCAGGGTGGATGGTGTGAGTGCAAGACGGTGGCCGGCTGGCATGGGGCAGCTAGTGGGGAAACTTCTGGGAAAAACCACAGCTCAAGTGGCGTCAAGGGCCTCCTGCATCAAAGTGCTCAGAATCCAGGCAAGTCCATAAACAACGCAGGTTCCCTGACGAGCTCCCGCCCCAGAGGGCCTCATGCTTCTCTGTTCTGCCCAGGCGTCTCATGGGCAGCTGGACCTGGGAACCGGTGCTGAGCAACCACACAGGGGCTTTGCAGGGGCTTAAATGGGGCAGAGGATCTGCCCTCTGAGCAGACGGCGTCATAAATTCCCACTTCCGTCGTTTTCTTGGAAGAAAATGCCTACTGGGCTTTTCACATTTTATTATAATAATAACCTCAGCAGCTGCCAGTTTGCCGGCGTTTCGTCTGCACCAGGCCGGCTATAAGGCATGTCACCTACAGTATCTCGTTGATGTGTGATGTTTTATGGAGGAAGATACAGGCAAAATGGGCAGTATGGTGGAGGTGGGTTGGCTCTGGAGGCTGACGCCCTGGTTTATCCTGTGGTTCCGCTACTCACTACCTGTGTGACCTTGGAGACCGTTCTCACCTTCTTTGGGCAGCACTAACTTCATCAGTGGGCTGTGACATGTAGAGGAACCGAAGCGTATAAAGTTCATAGCACAGTCCTCAATAAATGTATTTGCAGTTTATTTCCAAGTGTACTGCAACACCCCTGCAACGTCAACTCCGTGCGAATCGACCAAGCACGTGTGCTCTGGAGCCAGACGGCCTGGGTTAGAGTCTCAGCTCTGCCTCTTTGGGGAAGTTCCTAAGTCTCTTCATCTGTAAAATGGGCATATTAAAAGCACCAAAATCTGTGCTTCAATTTCCTCCTCTAGGATGGGGGTAATAGCAGTTATTTTGGAGGATCAAATAAGTTAATAATTGTAAAGCGGTTACAATGGAGCCTGACATCTAATAAGGGTTCAGTAAAGGATAGCAATGGTAATATTGTTGTTAGGTGCCATTGAGTCGATTCCAACTCATAGCAACCCCATGTGACAGGGTAGAACTGCCCCATAGGGTTTTCTAGGCTGTAATCTTTATGAGAGCAGATGGCCAGATCTTTCTTCTGTGTAGCTACTGGGTGGGTTCAAACCATCAACCTTTCAGTTAGCAGCCAAGTACTTAACCATCTTGCCACCATGGCTCCTTAGCAATAGTAGTAGTAATAATACATATAATAGGCATTTATTGTATGATATAGTATTATTTAT
>NW_004443960.1:6837150-6857619 GCF_000243295.1 Trichechus manatus latirostris
ATTTCTACTATTGATACTGCAATTTATTATAGAATACAGTATTTATTTATTATTATCACATCAGGTTGCCATGAGTTGAAATTGACTCAACAGCAACTAACAACAATGTTGTTCTTATTATAATTATTACTGTAGCTGCTGCCACCATTACATGTCATACCACTGAGTAGTTCCTGTAAAATATTTCCACTACTTAGAACCATACTGGAAAGACTACTGTCTGAAAAGGATACTGAAGCCTAGCAAAGTACACCTATTGGCCCAGCTCTCACAGCCAGGAATGGCTGAACTGGGATTCTAACCCTGGTCGTCCAGCTCCACAGCCCCTTCCCATAAGGATTGCTCTACTCCCTTGTCCCTTTGGTGCCATCTCCCACACTCCACGGGCTGTCAGCTACATCTCTCCCCGCACAGCCTATACTCAGTGGAAGGCTAACGGGATTTTGTGCTGCTGTCATTTCTGATCACTGTTTCTCCCTCTGTCTCCTGGATCTCTGTCAGGAGGTCTTGTTCCTAGTGGAAGCCTCACTCCTCAGGGAGAAGATCAAAGCGCAAGATGGGATGGTGACAAAGGGGGACGAGGGGACTGCCGGGGCTGGTCTCTGTGGGGCTTTGTTGACAAGACCTTCTTTTTGGTTATCAATGTCTAAACCTCCTGGAAATACACTTCCTGTTTCCCCTTTAAACACAAGTCAAGGAATATTACCAACACACATTCTCTGTCAAACATGTCAGTTACTCCAGAGGCTGAGGACAGCTTGCAAGCGATGCCTTCCATTGTTACTATGGTAGTGTGTTATTTCTCCCTTCAGCGGCTCCGCGTGTGTTCTGGGGAGAGGTATAAACACCGAGCTGCCTGCTATCTGGGAGCTGTTGGCAAGGAATATGACATTGACAGGGACCACTCCATGGCCATCTTCATAAGGCATCCATCTCCTTATAGAGGCAGGGCTTGGGGGCCACCCTGCATTTGCCTGTAGCGTTTTCCAGGAATTTGGGTGGAGGCTTCAGGATGCTAATGAGCTGGGAGTTTGTTTCACACCTGGTGTTTTGGCAGATGACTGTTCCCGTTGTGACTTAGTTGAGGGACTTGGCACCGTTTGCCAGAGGGCCTAAGATTCGTATGGGGGACGAGCAGATGTTGGATGCATTCGCCCATCCTACAGAAGGCCCATCATCGGCAGCGGATCACTGCCGATACAGAGTCCCGTCCTTGTCTATGCTGTCAAGGCCCAGAGCTTACACTTGCTGCACGGTGGCGGGGTGGCCTGGAGATGGATCCAAAGCCTTTCCATTGCTGAGAATGATCCAGACCATATGGGGCTCTTATCTGTTCAAATACTTGTGGGGTTTGGGCGTGAGATGCTGTCTGCATGTATATTTTTTTAGTGTTTGGTTCTAGCAATTCAGAGCCTCACCAAGGGAACACACTGTACAGCTCCCTTCCGGGAATGCACAGGGTACATATTTGATGACGTGCTTCAAGTGACAGCTTGGAAGTCTCTGCTTCCTGGCTTCCAAACTTTATCACGTGCTGGCCTTAGTGCTCAGCACAGGTGTAATCAAGCCCCATCCTCCTCCCCGTTTAGGCGAGTGTTCCTCTGCCATCTTGGCTTGCTCAGCAGGGGTCTTGTTGCTGACAACATTGTATATGCAGAGTGTACCAAATGGCCCAAGAGGAGATAGGTTTCGTTCATGCCTTAGTGTTCAGATCGGCTCCAATATCAGAAATAAGTTGATTAAGGACTGTTTGACTTCTTGTGGGTTGAAGGAGGGCAGATGAGCTCTGCCATTTTGAATGTCAAGAAACCAAGTCTAATTCTTAACTGTAGATGTTTTTGTTAAGATTGCTTTGGCTGAAGGAATAGAACCTAATCGTGGCTGGCTTAAGAAAACATTAGGGGAGAGATGTTTATAGTTTCATTATTTTTGAGGTTTAATGCATAAACAACAGAATGCAAAAAAACTCTTGGATTCAAAGGAAGAAGAGAAAGAAAACAAGGCAAGGGACATACAGGAGGCAGGGCAGGCTCAGGGAAATCAGCAGGCAGAATTGGGCCTTCTGTCTAGGTTCGCTAGGTGGCTCTCAACAAGGGGTGATTTTGCACCTCAGGGGACATTTGGCAATGGCTGGAGGCATATTTGGTTGTAACAGCTTGAGAGAAGGGTGCTACTGGCATCCTACAATGCATAAAATAGCTGGAATTATCTGGAATTACCCAGAATTACCAGGGCCATCGTGGAGGCATCGATGATTTACAGAACACAAAACAATCTCTTAGAGACCATGTTGGAGTTCATACTCCTCTTGGGGCTAAAACTTAGGTTGAAACAAAACTGCTCCAGAGATCAAGATGTCTTCTGGACAGCCTTCTGCTAGGAGCTGCGTCTGGGAGACCAGCAGACCTGCATTGTCAGCGCCCGTCACTCCTGACCAAGGATTTCTCTTGCAAACCAAACGCACGGCTACAGCACAAGATCAGTTTTCAATTTAAATGACTTCACTTTCTCTCTTAAAAACTAAATCCTCCTCTTAATTCCCTTAAGTCCTGAAAGTATAACATTTTCCCTTTATAGATTGGAGAAGGGGCTTGCCAAGGGCACTAGGCGGAGGGGAGCCAGCCAGACTCTGTCTGAGTGTGCACACAAAAACATTAAAAGACCTTTTCCCAATCGGGAGGGTACCAGTGAATGTTCTTCCCTCTCCATCTCCGCTGTGTTCAGACCCTCAGAATCAAAATGAGGGTGTTGACGTGCCATGTGCATTTCAGAGGGTGGAGAGCGATTGGTTTGGAAATTCAGATAACTGTGGCTTGGTTTTTGTATGTGTTCATTAACTTAGTAAATATTTATTGAACACACAGTGTGTGTTAGACAGTAGGGTTGCAGGTATGCACAAGAGAGCTATGGCCCTACTTACTTTCTAATAGGAAAAAGCAGGCAGTGAGCAGGAGAATATCAGATGGCACGAAGTGCTACAAAGACAATAAAGATACAATGTGCTGGCAATTGATTCCAACTCCTAGAGACCCTATAGGACAGAGTAGAACTGCCCCATAGGGTTTCCAAGGCTGTAATCTTCACAAAAGCAGACTGCCACATCTTTCTCTCCTGGAGCAGCTAGTGGGTTCCAAATGCCAACCTTTCAGTTAGGAGCTGAGCGCTTAACCACTGCACTACCAGGGCCCCTTGTTGAAGGATAAAGGGGGTGGAATTTGAATGAAGATGTGACTGATAAGTAGGAGCGACTCGTGTAAAGTCCCAGTGTAGGGAAGGAAGTCCCAAGTACAGAGAACATCAAAGACCCTACAGTGGGAATGAGATTGACATGTTTGAGGAACAGGAAGGATGGACAATATGACTGGGTCATAGCGAGCGAAGGTGGAAGAGGTAGGACATAAAATCAGACAGGTAGTCAGCAACCAGATCACATTCAGCTTCTAGGACATTGCAGGGACTTTAGATTTTGTTCTAAGAGAGACGGAAAACTGCTGGAGAGATTAAAGTAGGGGAACGACATGATCTGATCGTAGGGGAGCTGGATGGAGAACGGACAAATGGTCTTTAATGGGACAAGATGAGGAAACAGGGAGGAACAGCTAGTCTGTGTACAGGTAGAGAATGCCAGCACCGTGGTATTCATGATTGGCCAATGGTGTTTCCATTCCTCATGCCGCCATTTCCTTGACCTTCATTGCCTAGAGAATTCTTCCTTTAGAGGAAAGACCATTTCTGGGGGGAAAACACAACGTTTATTGAAAGAGAGGTGGAGGGGCTGTGAGAGCTATAGAACTGTGTCTTCGTCTATGTCTGAGGGTCTGGGAACTTGTGTTGCTTCAGGGTAGTGCAGCATGCGTGTTTAATTGTTAACGATCCAAAAATGCATGCCAGGACTGAAAGCAAACCTGCTGAAGCATGGGGGATCAGTCTTGGGTGCTTTATTAAGTCTTGCCCCACCAAAGCCGAGAGCAACATCTGGTGAGCCATGTGCTCATGGTCTGAGCTTTCTATCACAGGACACTTCTGTCTTAAGGCTGGCTGATTTTCCTTTCATTTTATTTCAGCAGAAGTAGGGAAGGCCCCTGGGGGCTGGATCTCTCACGTCTGTAATCAGCGGCAATGGGGACAACTTGGGAGTTTGAGTTCAACAGCCTCGAGTTCCAGAGCCAGACCTAGCCCTTGTTGACTTTGATCTTGAATAGTTTATTCTACCTTTCTGAACCTCAGCTGATTCATCTGTAAAATAGAAGGAATAGTTTGTATGTCAAAGAGCAGTAGAAAAGATTTTTATGTAGTGACCGGTTGATTCATTCCTTCGATCATTAGTTCTTCACACGTTCACTGAGTACCCGCTTTATGCTTGGCACAATCCTAGCCGTCGGGAGGATGACGCTAAGAAGTCAGGTATGATCCCTTCCTTAAAGAAATTTACAATCTCATGAGGGAAAGAGACAACGCAAATATTTTAACAACTACCAGGACCAGTACCAGTTACTGTCGAGTCCCATGTGTGTCAGAGTAGAACTGTGCTCCATAGGGTTTTCAGTGGCTGATTTTTTGGAAGTTAGAGCACTGTGAAAATGGCGTGGGGGCGGTGTCTGACCTTCTCTAACTTCACAAGGGGGAAGGAGAATCAAGATCAACAGCCCAGGCTGATTCTCATGAGACTGAGGTCAGACATGCCTTCTCTCTCTGCCATCTTTACCAACTCTGACAGCAACCATCCCTCCCACAGCACTCTATCTACTTCTCTGCTGGGTTAGATAATGCATTGCAATGGCCACACAGAACTCATAGATAATACTTACAATTATGGGGTGTATAAGGGAAGTAACAGTTACAATTCAGACTCAGGAACGCTCAGGATACAATTCTTCCATCAGGACAGCCTCTTCCCAGCCTTGCTCACAGGCAGGCTTTTCCCTGGCTCTAGACCTCTCCTCAGAGGCATTCACCTTTATCTCTTCATCTCTTGCTGCCGGGTCTCTGCTACTGGCTCTTGCTGCCTTCAGTGTTACAGCTCTCTCTCTCTCAGTCTCCTAGTTCCAGGAGCTCCTCAGCAGAGGGATCCCAGGCCCAAGAGACATGCTGGCTCCTGGCTGTTCTTCCTTGATGACGGTGAGATTCTCTCCTTTACTGCCTCTGGATGGCTCCTTTCAAATCCAGCAGGATGGCAAAATTGACCAATCGCCTTGGTGGGCCACAATTACCCTATCACATATTCCCCCCCAATCACTTGGGTGGGAGTTACAAGACCATGGCTAGAAAGGCCACACAAAAGCGATCCATCACACTGCAATCACCAGACCTTTCTTCCAAGACACTTCTGGGTAGACTCAAACCTCCAACTTTTCAGTTAGCAGCCAAGCGCATTAACTTTGCACCACCCAGGGACACCATAACAACTATAGTAACACATAAATTGACTGATTATAGATTGTAGTAAGTCCTGTGATAAACATAATGTTGTTAGTTGACATCCTGTAGGCTCCGACTCATGGTGATCTTATGTATAACAGAAGGAAACATTGCCTGATCCTGCATGACCTTCATAATCATTGATATGAAAGTAAGAGGGAAGGAAGAGTGAATGGCAGTGATGGTACACGTAATACTCCACCCTTGAGCTCACATCCCGCGGTGTTGAGATCCTTCTTCCTTTAGCTCACTCCTCGTCTTTTCTGAGCTTCCTGAGTTTGTCTTGGAGACTCTGGGCACTGCGCTCTTCCATGCCTTGGACACACATGTCCCCAGGAAGCAGCTGGCTTACTGTGGAGCAGGGGTGTGCGCTTTCCCAGAGTTTGGGGACCGCCTGTTCCTGGGAGTGCCCGTCACTCGATCTTGTGGCCCAGGCAAGGAATTCTCAGCTGTCAGCAGCTGTCTCTCTGATCCACTGCCGAGGAATTTCCAGCCACAGGAAAAGTCCACTGTGACCCAGTCAGCAACTTTGACACTGATCCCCAGAGCTAAGAAAGAAAGGAAGCTCCTGCAGAGTGATTTGGAGACATAGATTCTTGACTTGGGGTACCTGGGAATGTCCCCTTAAATTGTACATAATCTGTGAACATGTGTTTTTACACTAGATGGATTTGCAACTTCTGGGTGATTGTCAAAGCAACCCAGGGCAGAAAAATGCTTAAGAATCTTTACTCCAGAAACAGCAGTGGCCTTGTGGCTTTGTGGCTTCTGGGTAGAGAGAGTCTTCCAGCCTCTCTGAGGAGGTCAGCTGGGCACTGCAGTGGACAGGAGCCTAAATCTTTGCACATGTCCCCAAAGGCCAGATGACTGAGCAGGAGGGTATGAACAGGAGGGTATGAACTTCTGTTCTCAGAAGTGGCATCAGACCATGCAGGTCAGAGGGATATGCCATCCTGGGACTATTCAGCCCTTTCTCTCCACAATTGATCATCAGCTGGGGAATGGAAGAGTGGAATCTGCCACCAGATTCCGGCTGCAGGCTGTCCATCTCCACTTACTGTGGAGCAAGGCAGTGTGCTTTTTCTTCTCTGCTGTTTGATCAGCCGTTTGCCCCAAAGTCCCCTGTGCCCAAATCCCAGGGAGGGATAAAGTGGGAAGAGAATGATAAAGAAACTCGGGAGGTATGGCCTTTCTCCAGGAAGAGAGCTAGAGTGGCCTTACCTGCAAAGACAGGCTGAGCAATGCTTCTAAATTTTCCATGCAGTTCTAGAAAGAATCATGGTGAAGGGCTTCTGAAGACGGCACTCTTGTTCCATCTCTGCCCCCTGGATATCTGTGCATCGCTGAGCAAGTCTCCTGACTTCTCTGCTCCTCACTTCTGGGTACAAACACACAAAACCCAAACACACACACTTCTCGGGTTAGGCCAAAGCAGAGGTTTTCAGACATAGACACACCAGTGCTTACACACACACACACACACACACACACACACACACACACACACACACTTTTGCATGTAATTTCAGGTTCCAGGTCTATCATGGACCCCATAAGGGGGTCCTAAAGTCATGGATTCTAGCACAGCTTCTTAAACTTCAGAGACTCAGGTACTACCCTCATGCTTTGTACCACCAGTACTATTATATATTTAATACGTTTGTTAAAGTTGATTCACTGTTTATAAGTAACGTGAGTTGATTTCTGAAAGGAAATGTTCCATCTCTACTTTAACTGGGCATTCCCCATCACTAGGCATAAATAAATGATATCTCTGAAATATATATTGATCATACCCACTAGGATGGCTATCATAAAAAAAAAAGAAAGGTGGAACCTTCACACATTGCTGGTGTGAATGTAAAATTTTGCCACCACTTCAGAAAACCAAAGCCACTTAAGCATGGAGTTACGGTGTGACCCGGCCCCTCCACTCGCCGGTAAACACCCAAAAGAATGTAAAGCACGAGGTGATACAAAAAACGTGCACACGAATGTTTATAGCACCATTACTCATAATAGCGAAAACATGGGAAAAATTCAACTATCTATCAACTGATGAATAAATGAAACAGAATGTGGTATATCCATACAATGGAATAGTATTCTGCCACAAAAAGGAATGAAGTTCTGATACGTGCTACAATGTGGATAAACTTTGAAAAGATTACGCACAGTGAAAGAAGACAGACAAAAAAGACCCCATATTTCATGATTCCGTCTATAGGGAATGTCCAGAAGGGGCAAATCCAGAACCCCTGGATGGTGCAGTCAGTTAAGTGTGCAACTACTAGCCAGAATGTTGGCAGAGTGAACCTAACCAGAGGTGCCTCAGAAGACAGGCCTGGTGATCTGCTTCCGAAAGGTCACAGCTTTGAAAACCGTCTGGAGCAGGTCTGCTGTGCACGCATGGAGTCGCCATGAATTGCACTCAGTGGCAACTAACGACAACAACAACAACAAAAAAACACAATAATTGAGCAATACAAATCAAGAATAAGCAGAATCAGTATAACATAATTTGCTTGAGAAGTCAGTCCGTATTACTTTACAGATTGGTTAACCTGGAATGGACAAGCAAATTGATAGAAACAGAAAGGAAATTAGTGGTCACCAGGGGCTGGGGGTGGGCAGGGATAGGGAGGGGCTGCTAATGGATATGGGGTTTCTTTCTGAGGTGATGAAAGTGTTCTGGAATCAGACAGTGGCTATAATTGCACAGCTCTGTGAATAGACTAAAAACCACTGAATTGTACCTTTTAAAAGGGTGATTTTTATGGTACGTGAATTGTATCTCAATACAAAAAATACATTGGACACAAAGCAATGTTATCAATTCTCCCTTTGCTGGTGTTCACTGAAGGTGTTTGCTGTGCCCAAGGCCTGTTGGGGAGGTGGGGGAGAAGGAGATAGGAAGGTGTCAGCAAGGTGGCATTCAAGACAGGAAAGTACCTGAGATTCTCTCCTTCAGGCAGTCAGAAAAAGAGAATGAGGCTTGAAAGGAAAACTATTTTCTAGACCCTTCTAAAGTGATTTTATACTTTATCTTTGTATTTACATGACGGACTGCCAAAAGAACAATCAAATCTGTCTTGGAAGAAGTACAAGCAGAATGCTCCTTAGAAGCAAGGATGGCAACACTATGTCTCACATACTTGGGACATGTTATCAGGAGGGATCCGTCCCTGGAGAAGGACATCATGCTTGGTAAAGCAGAGGGTCAGCGGAAAAGAGGAAGACCCTCAACGAGATAGATTGACCCAGTGGCTGCAACAATGGCCTCAAGCACAGCAACGATTGTGAGGATGGCGCAGGACCGGGCAGTGTTATGTTCTGTTGTGCACGGGGTCACTGTGAGTTGGAACCGACTCAACAGCACCTAACGACAACAACGACAACAACAAGATGTACGTGTATAGACACCATCCGGACACACACACACACACACACACACACACACGATTTCAGTAAATGGTGTGTCATCATATGCCTTGTTCTACGACTTGCGGACTTGCTTTCATTTCCCTCACAGGATATTTTCGCCATCTTTTCATGCCCGTACATATTTGCTGTTGTTGTTAGCTGCCATTGAGTTGACTCCGACTTATGGTGGCCTTATGCACAACAGAACGGGACGTTGTCTGGTTCTTCAAAATCGCCAGCATATTCAACTCCATCATTGCAACTAGGGTGCCAATTCATCTCACCAAGGGCCTTCCTCTTCCTCGCTGGCCCTCTCCTTCACCAAACGCCATGTCCCCCTCTAGCGACTGATCCCTCCTGATGATGTGTCCGAAGTAAGCCAGTTGTACAATATTCTTTTGTGAGCCATAACATTTCTATTGGCTAATTTTTGAAAGTTGATCACCAGGTCTTTCTTCCTAGTTTTTCTCAGTCTGGAATCTCTGCTGAAATCTGTCTGCCATGGGTGACCTTGCTAGTATTTGAAATACTGGTGACATAGCTTCCAACATCATAGCAATACGTAAGCCACCACAGTACAACCAACTGACAGACGGGGGCTAGTACGCGTAGGTCTACCCGATTATCCTTAACAGGTGGCACAAAATTCCATATGATGGTCACACAACATATTTAGCTGGTATCCTCTTTTCTAGGCATTTAGGTAACTTCTCGTTTTGTTGTTCCTGTGACAACAATGCCTTAAATGAATGTCCTTACACATCTGTATCTGTGCACATGCATGAAAATATATTTAGGATAGAATCCTGGAATTGGATTTGCTGGATCCAAGGGTATGCACATTCTACATTCAGAAAGATACTGCCAAAATGCCCTCCAGAAAAATGACTTTGCCGATTTATACTCCCACAAAGAGCGCATGATAGACAGGTTCCCTTGCATCCTTGCCAAAATTGGACATCATCAATCTTTTACAATTTTTGCCAATCTGTTGTGTGATAATTTCTTTCCCTTTAAACCTTCTGGGTCATTTACACCTCCCTCCACCTGCTCTGCTCCGGCTTCTAACTGCTGACAGACAAAGGCATTCTGCCTGAGGAGACATGAGGTCAAGGCCAAAAGCGTATTTCCTTTTAATGGGAGGGATGTTTACGTGAGTAAATATGGTAGATGTAGAGTGCTTCATTGGCTTGGAAGGTGAAGAAACAAGATCCAAGAGCTTCCTCCAAGGCTGTGTGTCTCAACCCTGATGCCCCAACACATTGATTGATGTAGTGTAAATAGTTATAAGGTCAAAGTGTTCACCCATTCATTTATGCATTGAATAGTTATGGGGGGGGCATTGATTTAATGTTAAGTATTGTTTTAGGCACGAAGGATATGGTACTGAACAAGTGAGTTGAAATCCATTCTTTGAAGGTACTTAGGTTCTAGTGGGGAAGGGATGGAGGAAGACAAATGGATAAAGAATCTTGACTGAGATAAGAAATAAGAGATTGAAATGAAAGGGATGTCCTGTGATACAGAAGGCCTGGGTACGAGGGCATGTCACAGATAGGATGGTCAGGCCAATCTTCTCTGAGTGGTGACACAGAAGAAAAAACTGAATGTGAGAAGGACTATCCCAAGGAGAGGGACAAATTGTTACAGAGCATTGAAAAAGGCCAGTGTGAATGAAGGAGTCCCTGGGTAATGCAAACAGTTAACATGCTCAGCTGCTAACTGAAAGATTGGCAGATCTAGTCCACTCAGAGGCAACTCGGAAGAAAGGCCTGGTGATCTACTTCCAAAAAAATCAGCCATTGAAAACCCTGTGGAGCACAGATCTACTCTGACACACATGGGGTCACCATGAGTTTGAGTTGACTTTACCATAACCGGTGTTATAATTGAAGCAGTGTGATGGGGGGAGTTTGGCAAGGAGTGGTGATGGAGAGGTAGGCTATGGCCACATGACGTAAGGCTCTGCACACCATAGTAATGGGTTTGGATTTTTATCAAAGTGTGATCAGAGGCCACTGGAAAGTTTTAAGCAGGACAACAGCACAATCTAATGTATTCTGCAAGCTCTAGGTTAATGGCATTTAATGTTCTGAAGTTTACAAATGCTTTTTGAATAATACAAATCCAGTAGAGTCAAAGGTTCTCTTATAACAGGGCTATTCTGTGCATTCCGCAGTGCCTTCTTGAGTGATGGAGAAAAGGACTTGGAGCCAGGTTTAGTGCACTTAGAATCAAGCCTAGCCCTCTCCTTGTGCTATGTGGGCCACAGCTGAGAATCAAGCATGGTGACCGCTTCTTGCAAGAGTGATGCAGTGGAAAGAACACTGGGGCTAGTCTTGTGGCCTTTGGTGTCTCTTATCTACACCAATGTTCAGGGCCTTGCTTTGCTTGACCATTTCATACCAGCAGAAGTCCAGTTGGCTCAGGAATCCAGGAGCCTGTCTTGGAGCGTCCTGTATCCAAGTAAATGTGACTGCTCCAAATTCTGCCTGGACCAGAGATGGGGAAGGAAGCCTTACACTCAAAGTTGGGGCCAGCATGAAGGGGCGCAAGCATTCTGGACTCTACACATTACTTCATGGAGCCCTGGTGGGACAGTGTTAACAGCTTGGCTGCTAACCAAAAGATCGGTGGTTCAAACCCACCAACAGCTCCATGGGAGAAAAGTGTAGCAGCCTGCTTCCGTAAAAGATTATAGCTTTGGAAACTCTATGGGGCAGTTCTACTCTATCCTATAGGGTCACTAGGAGTTGGATTCGACTCAACGGCAGTGGGTTACACACTGCTTTAAAATCATCCTGAGTGAAGTGGGCAGGCAGAATGAACAGATCCTTTGGATGATACCGGTCCAGTGGGTAAAAACATTCATGCTCGTACATACGTCAATGCGTATTGCAGCACTGCTCACAATAGCCGAAAGGTGGAACAGCCTAAACGTCCGTCAACAGATGAATGGATAAACAAAATATGGTACGCACACACAATGGAATATACTCAGCCGCAAAGAGAAATGAAGTTCCGATGCATGCCACAACACGGACGAACCTTGAAAACATCATGCTGAGGGAAGTCAGTCGGTCCCAAAAGGCAAATACTGTGTGATCTCACTTATATGAAATAAACAAATACATACCCATTGCCAGTGAGTCGATTCTGACTCATAGCAACCCCATAGGACAGAGTAGAACTATTCCATAGGATTTCTGAGGCTGTAAATCTTTTTAGGAAGCAGACTGCCACGTCTTTCTGCAGAGGAGCGGCTGGTGGATTTCAACCACTGACCTTTTAACTGGCAGCCAAGCACTCAACCACTGTGCCACTAGGGCTCCTCAAACAAGTATATAGAAACCAAAAAGTGTTAGTGGTTCCCAGGGATGGGAGGGAGGGAGATGGGGGAGTTTTTGCTTAGGGGCAGTGAGTTTATATTAATGGAGGTGGAATAATTGGGAAAAGGATGGCAAGAAATGTTGCAAAATTTGAGGAATAGAACCAATGTCACTGAATTATACATGTAGAAATTGTTTTAAAAAAGAGTCATGCTTACTCCCAGTTATTATTACTAATGATATTTAAATAGGGAAATTTTTGGTACAAATGCCAATGAATCAGCAATAGCATCGAGCCTAATGGATATAAAGAGCAGAATGGTGGTGGGGTGGAGGTATTGCAGAGTGCAGCCATCTTGGATTTTCCTAGTCTCTCTGATTCCTACTGATCGAAGGAATGGGGTGCACTTTCCTATCTTTTCACACTTACCTGCCTTGTTCTGCCCTGTAGCCTTTGCCTGATTTCTAAGTATGCCTTTACCCATTTGGCCCCGCAATGCTTAACCAAGCCTGGCAACTTGTTAACCGAACCATTTCCTGCCTCTTTTATAGGACAGCCCTGGCGATCTGCTTCTGAAAGGTCACAGCCTTGAAAACCCTGTGGGGCAGTTCCACTCTGCACACGTGGGGTCACCGTGAATCGCAGTCAGTGCCATGGCAGCCGACAACGGCAACAACAAAGTGATGCACGAGTAACATTTCTTTCTGTGGTCTGGCTACCTTAGAGGACCACGTGATTGGAGGTGCTCGCTATGGCAAACCAGGACCAGCTGCCGTCAAGTCCATTCCAACTCATGGCGACCCCATACGTGTCGGAGTTAAACTATGCTCCGTAGAGTTTAAGGACTATGCTCCATAGAGTGTAAACGCTTTATTTTGAGGTGAATTTGGGAGAGTCCGCCAATGCAACTTCCCCCCTCGCCCCAATGTACTTTCCTACTCTCTTCTAAGCCTTCTACTCCATTCATGGAGAGAGATTTTAATTTCCTTTAACTCCTTTTTCTTTTCCTGGCAATTGCAGGAACAAGATTTGCTGTTGTAGCAAAACACATTGCATTTTTATTTTTACTGTCTCTGTCTTAATGGCAAGGCCTGCCTTCATCCGCTTGAGAATCGCATTATCCTGCATGTGGGCTAATAAATAGTGCAGGCTGAGACCTCAACTCAGACCAACCTTCTAGAAGTAGAACATTTAATAGGCTGATCTTCGATAGATAATTTACAAGACTTCCACTTCTTATTGATTAACTTTCATAACTCACTCTGGAAAATAAATTATGTATCCATTGTCATCACACTGGATATGCACGAACTGTCCTGAGAGGACTGGATATGCCTTTGTAAGAATACAGAGCCAAGTCAGCCTCCTCTACAAATAGACAATGGAAAAACCAGGGGGTGGCCATGGCGTTGAAAGGGGGAAGGGACAGTGGCGTCAGAGCAAACAGTGGACACGGTATTTGATAAATAAAGGCAAATAGTTCTCTAACATCTGGGTTTTTTTTGAAGGAAGAGCTAAGACTTCCTTTCAGTGTTTTTTACCAGGAGAATAGTTAAGAATGACAGGTATAGTACAGGGACATTAATGAGACAGTGCTCACAGACTAGCAGAGAGAAAGGAGGTGGTGTGTCTTTAACTTTGGGTATCTGTGTGTTGGGAAAGCCGGGTTTCTAAGGACAGGACATGAGAGACTTCTGCCCTCAACGCCTTTCTATTTCTTCATTCCCAACGCAACGAGATGGATTGACACAGTGGCTGCAGCAGTGAACTCAAACATAGCAGCTATCGTGAGGATGGTGCAGGAACGGGCGGTGTTCCGTTCTGTTGTACATACAGTGTCTACTGAGTCGGAAATGACTCGACGGCACCTAACAACAGCAATAACAATGCTTACAATTTCAGATTAACAAGCAAAACTTATTTACTTATTTATCTGTTAGTAGAAAACTAGATGGATTATGTTTTGGGACTGGGGATACGGAGGGTCTAAGGTTGGTGGAGCTCTCTCTGCTGCCTCCACCTTCCTTCAACCCTGATTCACAGGGAAATTGGAGCTACCAGGCAACCATCTAAGAAAAAACAGAGGAACTTGTGTTAGTTAAACTCACGGGACTTGGGTCCAATCCCAACTCATTCATGTGCATGCCGTGTGACCTTGGGCAAATCTTTTGGAATCCTTCTGAACCTTGCTTCCTGGTCTTGACCTCATAAGGCTGTTGTGAGATAGCATGTATAAAATGATCATCACATAGTAAGCACCTGATAAATGCCAGCTAAGTGTGTGTGTGTGACTAGGAAGAATAACTTGCCTTCATTAAATGACTTAATTCTTGCTACTTCTACCCTTAGAACTTGCTACATAGAGCTACTCATTTGATGGCAAATTGTCACCTGCATTTTGCAGCATCTGTCCCTGTGACCTCATTTGGGACCCCGGTGCAGAGTCAGTTTGCTTTCGGTGTCCACAGTGCTTTGCCATGTGTGAGATGTCTGTCTACGAGCAATCGCAAGGATCTTGTGCTGAACTTCCAATTCAACCACTCTGGAAATTCATTTTTTTGTACACCACATAATCTGTATATGGTTGGACCATCTTAAATATCTCCTCCATATTTGATGAAAATGTAGACCAGCCGACAGACAGATGGGCAGAAATTTCATTTTATGCACGTTATTTCCTATACTACATGCATTCTGTATATTAGATGCTCTACACTGTATAATATGGTATTATATTGTATATTTGAGTCCTGGGTGGTGCAAACAATTAATGTGCTCGGCTGCTAACTGAAAGGTTGGAGGTTAGAGTCCACCTAGAGATACCTTGGAGGAGAGGCCTTGAAATCTACTTCAGAAAAATCAGCTGTTGTAAACTCTTTGAAACACGGTTCTTCTCTGACATGCATGGGGTCTTTGTGAGTCGGAATCAACTGAACAGCAACTGGCTTGGTTATATTGCACATAACATGGAATGCACCTTGAAATACCATCCCATTTTATGGGTAAATACTTCTGAGGTTAAAGCGGGTACCTGGGAAGTCAGGGACTTGTTAGAGGAGGGTCTGCATCCATCAGATGGTGACATGACCGTGGCCAGTACAACAATGCCCCTCAGAAGATCGGAAACAGAGGCTCTTTTTTCTCCCCTGGGGCTGAAATAGATGAACTGGTCTAGAGTACACGTGTAGAATAGCGGGGAGAATAGGAGATGCCTTTCTAAGTCTGGAAAAGCTCACATCATACCTCCTAGCTGGCACTTCCCTGGTATCAGAAAACCCAGGAAGGCGACAGTTACCCGAGGAGCAAGCATGGTCCCTGTGCTTAGGAAGGGAGCTGTTTTCAAGGGTTTTCCATGTAGGCCACAGCCAGGCCGGTGGAATTAGCCGTCCGAACGGCGCAGCATACTTCTCCATTGTTTGGAAAGCCCTTGTCCCGGGAATGCACTGTAAATCTTCTCTGGATGACGCTGTAGATACACTGCCAACTCCCGACACTCTGGGCTTCCTTTCCGTACCCCACGTTGGCTGGAGCCCTTCTTTGCACATCATCTTTCTTTGGATGCTGCCATTAATTAGGCTTCCACATTCCAGCCTGGCCTCCTGGAGACTTCTTCCAGGTCACCTTGAAGCCCTCGAGTATATACGTAAACAGCTCCTTCGTCTGTCCTTGTCCATGGAGTGGGGCATCCATTGGATGTGGACTTTTCTTCCTTCATGCCAAGGGCAAGGAGCCCTGGTGGCACAACCATTAATTGCTGGGCTTCTGACTGAAAGGTTGACGGTTCAAAGCGACTCTGCAGGAGGAAGACCTGGCGATCTGCTTCTGTAAAGATGGCAGCCTAGGAAACCCTAGGCGGCAGTTCTAATCTACTGTTATATGGCGTCCGGTGCAGTAGTTAAGCGCTTGGCTGCTAACTGAAAAGGTCAGTGGTTCGAACCCACCAGCCACTCCACAGGAAAAAGATGTGGCAGTCTGCTTCTGTAAAAATTACAGCCTTGGAAACCCTACCCTGTCCTACAGGTGCTATGAGTTGGCATCGACTCGATGGCACCTAACAACAACACTGCCAAGGGTGACCTCAGCCCTCAGCCTCCACTTGCCATCAATAGAAAGAAGAAGGTGAAACCAAACAAAGAAACAGGCTTTGTGGCTAGATGGACGTTTCCAAACTCTTCACCCCGTGTGGGTTTCTGGACCGCTGTTGAATAAGGCCGTGTACGTAGGAGTGGAGAGTCCACACGGTTCGCCCTGGAAACCCTCTCTCCGTGTCTCCGCTCCTAGCCTGCATGAGAGCCTCGCAGTGAGGACAGTTCAGTTTTGTGCAGGTTTTGGGCTCCAAAGACCCTTTTGTGTCATTGCACATTTTATCCCAGTTCCATCTCGCTGGGCCTGCCCGTAATAGCATCGGAGCTTCTAGGCAGCACTTAGATAAGCCCTAAATTGACTTAGAAAGCTTTGCATTAAGCAGATGTTTACCCTTGGGAAAGATTAAAACCATTTTGCATCGAAGAACGAGGCAGTGCCGCTTGCCCAAAGCATGAGAGAATCACTACTTTTGCTTGACTGAGACTCACCCTGTCCCCTCTGTGACACTCTCTTGCTCCTTGAAATGTATGAAATCCAGGTTAGACCAGGTGAGTCGGAGGGAGGCAGGTGACAGAGAGTGGAATACCCACAACCCTGTTTCTACTTATAAAAATAGCAAAAGCAATCAAAACACACGGTAGTCAACTCCGCACAGTGAGTGGAGAGGCAAGGCAGAAGGGTGGTGTACTTGGATTTGATCGTGATGCCCGTGTTCTGTGGGAGGAAGTGGGAGAGTGCGACAGGCTCAAGACATACTAATGAAAGCCGCAGAAAGCACATACAGACTCCAGAAGCTGAATTAGAAGCCATATCGTGTGTGTGTGTGTGTGTATGTGTGTGTGTGTGTGTGTTAAGTGTTCACTCTCATGTGGAGTAACTTAATAGTGAGACAGAAAATTGTGTGTGTATGTGCGTGTTTTCGTTCATTTTTGATATGTACAAGTGTGGGAGTTAGACATGGTTGAGTTTAAATCCCATCTCAGGTATATACTAGCTGTGTGACCTTAGACAAGCCACTTAACCTCTCTGAACTTTAATTTCCAAATCTGTGGGGGAAAAAACGGATAACCACACCCATCATCAAATGTTTCCTGAGATTTAAGCAGAACGCATTACAGTTCATCCGCCTGAGGCCTGACAGATAACTGAAGCTCAGCTGGATTTGTTGACGGGGATGGTCACTGGAGCTGTTGCTGCTATGATTGTTGGTTTCATATTGTTAGTAGGAGCAATAAAATAATTGCCTCAAGTCGACCTGGCTCACGGTGACCCCATGTGTGTCAGAGCAGGACTGTGATCCATAGGGTTTCCACTGCCTGGTTTTGCTTATGTGGTGCCTCTGGGTAGATTCAAACCTCCAACTTTTTGGTTAACAGTGAGCATGTTAGCTGCTTACACCACCTAGGGACTTCACTAGTAGTATAATATACTAATAGTACTAGTATATAGTATTATCAGGAGCCCTGGTGGCACATCGGCTAAAGCATCCGGCTGCTAACAAAAAGGTTAGCTGTTCAAACCCACCAGCGCTCCGTGGGAGTAAGATGCAGCAGTCTGCTCCTGTAACGACTCCAGCCTCAGAATCCCTATGGGGCAGTTCTCCTCTGTCCTATAGGGTTGCGCTGAGTCAGAATCAACTTGATGGCAATGAGTTTCAGTTTTTCTTTTGGTTCATAATGTTATAGTGTATTATGGGTATATCAGTATATAAACCAAAGACAAACAAACCAACCCATTGTCATCAAGTCAATTCTGACTCATAGCGACCCTATAGGACGGAGGAGAACTGCTCCTTAGGGTATATAGTATAATACTATTAGTAGTATAACAGTACTATTATTACTGTTTTGGTTGTTATTATTATATTTGGCAGATACAGAACCACAAAGCAGATCAGAGGAGGCCTCAATCCTGATTTTGCATGGTCTGATCTCCTTGTCCACTGTGGTATTGGAGGGGAACCTTCAAACAAACATATCTAGCTATCGAGAAGTCCTGCGTCCAGTCTAACTACCTATGTGCTACTTATAATTTGTGAGGCTCCACACATTTTTTTGGTGAAAGGGGATAAAACAAATCCAGTTCTCTACAGTTTTCGTGAGTGGCCCGTGAAATGGCAGCCATAGAGAACTTATGCCAGTGTCTGGCCCAGATGCAATTCTTAACCAGGGTCACCCTGGAGCTAGAAAGGGGATCAAGAGTGGGCCCTTTGAGGCCTCTTAGCTGGGCACAGCGCCTGGTATAAAGTGGGCTGGAGTGCCTTTTCGGGTGGTGTACGGAGCAGCTGGGGCAAGGTCATCCCGAGTTCACAGAACCTTTAAATATACAGGGCCAGGAAGCCTTGGGAAGCTGGCACATTTAAGTTGTTTCGTTGGAGGACAAAACCTCTTTGCTTAAGGCTGAGTACATTTGATGGAGCATTTAATGACTCTTCCGTAAAAGCCGGAGTGCTGTGTTTTGGTTTCAGGGGCCTGAATAAGCGCCCAGAAGCACCTCTGTCCATCTTGCTGTTTATTATCTGTGTGCGCTCGCGCATGTTGGGGGCGGGGGGCGGGGATTGTGTCGGTATGGGGCCAGTTAGCACAGGTCACAGGTCAGCTTATGGGTTTCGTTATTGACACTTCAGCCGACAGGTCCTGGGATTAAGTGGGAGGAGGCATATGGCCATCCTGATATCTCGTGGAGAGGAAAAGAGGACATTTGAGGGGAAGTATTTTTGTACAGGCAGACAGCAGGGTGGTATTTGTAGGTGTGATAGAAAAAGAGAACAGCCAGTCAGATTCGGGACTCGCAAGTCCCAGGTAAGGTCTACATCCTTTCGAAGCATTTTGAAGCAGAGGTATCCATCTCCCCATCTGTTGGCAATTGTGGGATGCAGGAGTCTACAACACACAGCTTACGTTGAAGGAGCTGTTGTGTGTTATTGCACCAGTGCCTTGCACGAGCCAGGCTAGGGGCTTCCCCATCTTCCAAGCACTTGGCTACCAACAAGGAAAGAAGCCCTTTTGGGTATGAGACCCCTTTATCTTGTAATTACTATGGAGAAGAAGCCGTGGGATTAAATGTAGTTTATTGAATTTGACCTTTTTAATAGAAAAACGGTGACTATATCCTGGTGCTAATTCATAGATCTTGAGATGCCGGCACTTTGTATGTTTAACATTTCAGCCAATCATTCCTGGCTGTCTTAGGTAAGGCCCCTTGGCATCAAGCACTGGCCACATACTATAGCTTAAGCAGGAGAGGACATTGATGGGGAGGACACTGGAGTGGCTCACAGTGTGGACAGGAAGCCTAGAGAAAGGGGCTTGGAGCTAGGGAAGGCACCAGGAGGGGGACTATTGAACCACTGGGTGTCTTCCACAGAGTTCTTCTGTCATTGCGCCCCGTTACTCTGTTTAAAACTCCAGGCCTTGGGAGAAGGAGAATGCTGGCTTGTCCTGTTCTTTCCCTGAGAAAATCTGTTGAAAGAAGCCTGCAGAAACCCTCATGGCTCTCGTAGTGAGCATATCGTACTTGTGTTCCTGTACACGCACGAGGAAGGGGCAGTTCCTGTCAAGGGGTGTGAAGGTGCTGTTAGGAAGCAGCAGTGGATCTGGATGCGTACATCAGATGCCAAGCATTCTATCAACGTATCAATATATTAGAACAGTCCTACAATGCTCGTGTATGTATATATATGTATATACCTCACAGGAGTCATTCTGATTATATATATACATATAGATATAGATATATATATAGATATGGATAGATATAGATTGATTGGTTGATTGATTGATTGATTCCTGGATGATGCAAATGGTTAATATGCTTAGCTGCTAACTGAAAGGTTGGAGGTTTAAGTCCGCACAGAGGCACCTTGGAAGAAAGGCCTGGTGATCTACTTCCTAAATATCAACCATTGAAAACTCTATGGATGAGAGTTCTGCTCTGACACACGTGGGGTTGCCATGGGTTGGAATCAAATCAACAGCAACTGGTATAGGAGGCCCCGGGCAGTGCAGACAGTTAAGTGCTTGACTACTAGCTGAAAGGTTGGTGGTTCAAACCCACCCAGAGGTGCCTGGGAAGACAGGCCTCGCGATTTGCTTCTGAAAGGTCACAGCCTTGAAAACCCTATGGAGCAGTTCTGCTCTGCACACGTGGAGTCACCATGAGCTGGAATCGACTTGACAACAACTAAAACAACTATATATATATATATATATG
>NW_004443960.1:6857719-6949523 GCF_000243295.1 Trichechus manatus latirostris
TGTATATGTATGTATATATAGTGTGTGTCTGTGTGTGTATATATACACATATACACATATACACACACAGACACACACAGACACACACATACATGTATATATGCACACATATACATTGAAACCTGTGAGAGCTGGAACTAGACGGGACCGCCTTGTTTTTCTGGGTCTCACAAGTTTTCTGCCTTTGACAGGGTGCAGTCTTACTGCTTTTCTATCGCTCATTTTAGTGGAAAATATTTGAGTTTTCCTTCTCTCACAGGTTTCCGCCTTACACAGGTTCCGGCTTTCACAGGTTTACTGTATATGATTATACCTATAATCATATATATTCCTATAATGCTCTACATATAATCGCATATGTATATTCATATATACATACATATAAGATCATGTATACATACCATTGTATGCATATACAACCTCATGATGGACTGTCTTTCAAGACCAGTGTCTTGAGTATGAGGGACATTTTTTTTTTTTCCTTTTCATAACCGTAAACATCTTTGTGAGATATAAATGTCACCAGAAACCAGAGAAACAGATGAAACACTCCACAACATAATAAATATATGAAGGGCCTTGCCAGATATTTTGTAGCAAGGACAAATTTAGACTATACCCAAGGCCAAGAGCATAGACTGGAACGCACCTTTTTTATAGTCTCAATCCACACACCAAGTGGCCGTAACCAGGCACGGCCAGAGAACCTCGTTGGTTATTCATGTTGAGTTGCTGCATCACGATTCTTTTCGTGCGCCGGTTCTCAACTGGGAGTGATTGTTCCTACCGGGGGACTTTGCGCAATGTCTGAAGACATTTTGGGTTGTCACAATTGGGTGGAGGGATGCTACTGGTATGGGGTGGGTAGAGACCAGGGAAACTGCTAACCATCCTATAATTCAAGGCAGCCTCCCTCCACAAAGAATTATGGCACCCAAAATGTCAATAGTGCCAAAGTCAAGAAACCCAGTTTCCATAAGGGATGTAAATGCCGCTCAAATCAGCTTATGCAAAGAAGTGACATTGTTAGGAGGATATAGATATATCTTATATGATTGTAGTCCTCTTATGAGTCAGGAAAAGAATTTAGTGCCGAAGACTCTCCTCCCAGCTCTCCTTTGTGTCAGTTTCACTTTCTCAGACCAGCTTCCTGCACGCGGTGGGAAACAGGGCTGGTAGTGGCTGTGGAACCTCTCTGCTTTGATGGCAGAGGAGGATTAAGTCCTTTCCCAGACTCCATGGCACAAACTCTCAGGAAAGATTTTGATTGGCCTGGTGCAGATCAAGTGCACACCATGGAGCCAATTAGCTTTGGCCTGGGTACAGGCCTGGGTCATGTGACACAAACATGGCCGCTGAGTCTCCGTGACACAAACATGGCCACTGAGTCTCCTTCACTCATGTGTGCCGAGATCTTTCTCAGAGAATCAAGGATTATTTTGGGCCAGGCTGCCACCCCAACCAGTGTCTGCTTCATGGTGCATCCCCTGATTGCCAGGACATTTGTAAATCCGGAGTTGCTTCCAACAGAGCTGTGTCGGAGAATGTCACTTAGATGTTGCCAGATTGTTGAACACCTTGGCCAAAAATCACAAAGGCATGGGAACCTGGGGAGCAAACAAAGACCGAGTATTTCCAGGGAAGCTGGGTCCTGACATTTACTGTGAGAATGCTGAATGGAGTTAGGTCTTGAAAAATCATCTGGCCTGGCTTTCTGCCTCCAGGCTTGTGCATTTATAAACCCTCCAGGGCATATAGGCTGTCAGGGTGTAACCTTCAATGGTGTCTGTCATCCCTACCTGGTCTGACCATGGAAGTCCCCTTAGTCTGCCTAACTATGTCCTATTTGATATATTTCTTGCAGCAGGTTTGAAACTCTGATCAGTTTCTCCGATGATATTGATGGTTTTTTTTTAATGTTTTTTCCACTTAGATGAAATCTGTCAAGCCTGCATTGTGCTAAGCCCTATTAAAATGGTGCCAGAGACCCAATTATGGCAGCTAAAAGGCATTCAAGAGTAAGCACAGAAAAACACATAAACGGATTAAAGATCAAAAATGGGATTCTAGTGAAAGTACATTAGGAGATACCAGCCAGAGACGCATGAAAGAATTAGGCTATGAGGAACAGAGCCACATAGAGCGTTTGGGTTGTCCTTACTTCTCGCCCACCCCACCACCCAACCACCCCCCCAAATCATTTAATTCTGAGCACGTTTACTCTTTTCAAAATGAGATGAAATGATCGATTGCACTTTTGTCAGGTGGATGTGTTTTTAAAGTCTGGTGTGAAATGAATTGCAGATGGGCTTTCTGGCTCCATCTTTCTTTTCCCTCCTTGGTCTTAGACAATATGGTGTCGGTGAATCATGAAATTGCTACTGGTGAGCTCAAAGGAATGCTCCTTGGATGGTTGATGTTGGCAGCTACACTCTGGAGAGTGGCTGAGACCCCCAGCCCCTGTTTTACTTTTTGTCAAGATGAGATGGTGTGGGGGTGGGCATTTGGGACGTGCAGTTCTGAGATATGGAGTTGTGGTCCAGTTTTAGACATCACCACGTTGACCTTGAAGAAGACTTGTCCCAGCAGAGCTGGGCGGAAATAGGTGTAAATCAGCCACTTTGGCAAGTCACTGCCTGGACTCTCTCGCTCTGTCAGGTAGTTTGACAAATCCTTGTTCAGATTTCTCACTTGCCCTCGGTTACTTGCAGTGGAGTGCGTATGTGACCTCATATGAAAGAGGAGAGGAGATTGCTCTGCCTAGATCATGGTGGAGTATCGGTTCCACCATGGTCCTGCAATGGGCGTTAACAGAAGAGATGGAAATCTACTTTGCTGGCAACTTGCACTAGGCTTCAAAGCCAGACTCATATGCCCACGTAATTCTGCACGATTGCATCAGGCAGGATGGTAGGCACTGAGGAGAACCAGAGAACAAATGGCCCGTCACATATGTTCCATCTAAAAGAAGCAGCTTCCTCTTAGTGACAGTCACTTTTTCCCGTGTCTGAATTTTTGGAAGATAGTATAGTTTTTTTTTTCTGCCCCTTCCGACAAACGTACCCTTAGAGTCCAGTGGGACACACTATGTCCCAGTAATTCTACCCCTCCCACCCCCGAGTCCACTGGGACATGTGTGTCCCAAATAAAAATTTTCAAAATTTCTATTTTTCCTACCAAAAATTCAGACACTTCTTACAATACCCTGTAAAAGCAGAAATTTGCAGCACACACCTATTTCTTCACTTTGAAACAGTCATAAGATCCCCTGCCTTGTGGCAGTGCACACTCTGAGTGGGAAAAACCACTTCCTAATAAACCTGAGAGGTGGAAAATATTGGTGGGCAACCATATGTCCCAACACTCATAAAGGGTTACCGGATTTTCTGGTTATTCAAAAGAAACAAAAATAATCCAGATTTTCGTGTGAATACTCATCATTATTTTTAAATGATAGCAACTAATTTAAACATATATAAACAAACAAACAAACAAAAAAAAGAAACTTGTTGCCGTCAAGTTGATTTTGACTCATAGCAACCCTATAGGACAGAGTATAACTGCCCCCTATTGTTTTACGAAGAGCGCCTGGTGGATTCGAACTGCTTACTTTTAGGTTAGCAGCTGTAGCTCTTAACCACTACACCACCAGGGTTTCCACTAAGTGTATATACATACTAAAAAAAAAAAAAATACTGGTTGCTGTGGAGTCAATTCCAACTCATGGCAGCTCCGTGTATGTCAGAGTAGCACTGTGCTCCACGGGGTTTGCAACGGCTGATTTTTCAAAGAAGTAGATCACCAGGCCTTTCTTCCAAGTGCCTCTGGGTGGACTTGAACCTCTAACCTTTTGGCTAGTAGCCAAGTGTGTTCATGGACTCCAACACACCCAAATACACAGAAACCAAATAGCTGACCAGGCTTTCTGTACATCACCCAAAGCCCCCTTCTAGCATGCCTCCTCCAGCTTTCCTGCAAAGTGGAGGCCTGGGCGGGAAGCAAAGGCGGACAGATGGTGTCCTGCAGACTCTCCCTCCAGCACTTTCATCTCTCTCTCACTATTAATTCATCTGTTTGGATGGATACGTTCACGCATGGAACCAAGATGAATAATAATGAGGTTTTTAATAACTCCCTACATTTGCATTCCAAGTTATTCTTTACATGGTTCTAGCTGATTAAAATGAATCGTTTACATAATTAACATATGGTTATAGTGTTGGCTTTAATATGCTGATTATCTCAATACTTTTGTCTGGAGTCAATTGGATTCAAACTGTAACAATTGTTTGAAGTGAGACTAGTTTATCCCTGGGAGGATGGGGGATACTTGCCCTGGTGCCTGATAAGCAATAGCACAACTCTCCGAGAAGTTTTGTTTTGGTTTCTGTTTCAGAATGGGATTGAAAGATACGTAAACAATCATAATAGTAATCGCAATTATCATAATCGCTGCCAAGTATGTTCTGGCAGCGGCTTTCATGTGCATTATCTCTAATTCTTACAGCCACCCTGCAAAGTAGGAAGTTTTATCCCCATTTTACAGAGGCAGAGACTGAGGCTCAGAAAGGTTAAGAGACTCGTACTTGGAGCTGCAGTGCTGCTATGTGTCAAGGCCGTGAATAACCGAATTCATCTTCATTCCAAAAGTCATACATTTTCAGTACTCTAGGTCACAGTTTTACATTTCAAAATGGCGACTCTGTTGACATTTTGAGTCAATAATCCTTTGTAGGAAGTTTAGCAACATCCTCGGTCTTTATCCACTAAGGAGATGCCTGTAGCAACCCCTCCCCTATTTGTGACAACCAAATGTCACAGGACATTTCCACATGCCCTCTGGGGCACAAAATTTTTGGTTGAGAACTACTGCCCCAGGTTGCTTTCTTACTGTTGTTAAGACAAAATAGTAACAAGCAAATCTGTGGTTTAGGCTGGTCTATTAGTGATAAACATCTAGCTGTGTCTAACTACCCTAACTGCACCAGTTGCCCTTGATTTGACTCCAACTCATGGCAACCCCATATGTTTCAGAGTGGAATTGTGTTCCATAGGGTTTTCATGGCTGTGACCTTTTGAAATCACGTCATCAGGCCTTTCATCCGAGGCGCCTCTGGGTGGATCTGAACCACCTATCTTCTGGTTAGTAGCTGAGTGCTTAGCCGTTTGTGCCATCAGGGATTGTAACTGTGCTGCAATGGTATTTGGATATTTGGAGGTAGATTGTGTCCTTCCAATTATATCTGCTGGGAATTACTGTACTTTTCAAGCAAAGGCATCTCTGTTCCTATCGACTCTGATAAGTTCTGTTTCTCTCTCCGTCTCTCTCTCCCTCTCTCCACACCTCGTCGTCTCTGTCTCTAACTTCTCTAAAGGGCATGCTTCGTGTTTTCTGATGCGCTGCTATGCTGAGTGCATAGCATGCGTTTCAGGATACCGTTTTCTCATTAGCAGACCCTAGGCATGGGTGCCATCAGCTGTGATCTGATTATCTTGCTCGCTCACACTGAATTTGAAAGGGACCTATGAAAGGGTGGCCAATTTTCCTGCTTAGGTAACCGAGGTTTCGGAGTGTGAGTGCTTTGTGAACATCCATGCATATTCGAAGCACATTTTTGCTAATTGCATGATGGTTGCCCACAATTAGTCTGTGGCGGGCATGATTAATTGCAAGGAACACTGACATTCATGCATAAAATGCTTGGGGTCAAAAAGAAATGGAGAGAAACAGGGACTGCAGCCGTGGCGAGTGGAATACTAATACATGTGGCCCCAGGAGCCAACCCCCAAAAGGGGAATTTCTGCACTGACAGGACAGGTATGTTATTGGGACAGGTCTCTCGGCCTTTCCACTTGTATGTATTTTGTTCTCCTCTCCTCCCAAATCCTCGAACTTTAGGCAGGTTTTCAGAAGCCTTTCTGATGTTTTAATAAATACCGAGGCCGGTCTTTTTCCTCCCCCTCTGCGCTTCTCCCACTCAGAATACACTCCGTCACTTGAAGCCCGTAATTTACGTCTTTAGCGTAACACGTATGCGTTATATTTGTTCCGTGAAGAATAAAGAAGCAAACAAAGGAGGCCACAATCCCACCATCCGGATCAAACCAGTAGATGATTTTGTTTAAAGTGATACGTGTACACGATTAATTATTCAGGTGGCACCAAAACTAGCAAAGGAAAAGCAAAGCACAGCTCCCGAGTCTTACTTCTAACTAAAGCTAATCACTGTCAGTGGCTTTATATACACCCGGTGGAGGAAAAGGGGAGGATACTAACGTGTATAAAACAAACGAACAAAACGGTTGCCGTTGAGTCAATGCTGACTCGTAAAGTAGAACTGCCCCGTAGGGTTTCCAAGGAGCACCTGCTGGATTCGAACTACCAACCTTTTGGTTAGCGGCCGAGCTCTTAGCCACTACACCACCAGGACCACCTATATGTACATATACACCACCACAACCACAGCTGTCGTGGAGTCAGTACCAACTCACGGTGACCTCATGGTGACCCCATGCATATCAGTGTAGAACTGTGCTCCGTAGGGTTTTCAATGGCTGCTTTTTTGAAAGTAGATTGCCAGACCTTTCTTCCAAGGCATCTCTAGATGGATTCAAACCACCAAATTTTCAGTTAGCGGCCCAGCGCATTAACTGTTTGCACCACCCAGGGGCTCCATGTGTACCTTTGTGTGCAGATTTTTTTTTCCACAAAACGCATCAGATAGTAGTCTACCCTACTTTATTTTGCTCTATTCTACTTAATAATGCGCTATGAAGAGCTGTCTTATTTATCTAGTGCTGCTATAACAGAAATACCACAATTAAATGGCTGTAACAAACAGAAATTTATTTTCTCACTGTTTAGGAGGCTGGAAGTCTGGATTCAGAGCACCAGCTCCAGGGGAAGGCTTTCTCTGTCTGTCAGCTCTGAGGGAAGGTCCTTGTCTCTTCAGCTGCTGCTTCCTGGTTCCTTGGAGATCTCCATGTGTCTTGACATCTATCTCACCCCACCTCTTCTCTGCTAGCTTATTTAATCTCTTTTATATCTCAAAAGAGATTGACTCAAGATGCTCCTTATACTAATCTTGCCTCACTAACATAACAAAGACAACCCATTCCCAAATCGGATTATAACCACAGGCACAACATTTAGGATTTACAGCACATATTTTGAGGGGACATAATTCAATCCATAACAAGAGCTTTCTACATCTGCACACACTGGTCTTCATCACTTCTTTGACTTCCGTTATATGGAACTAACATACTTTATTTAATCAGTCCCTTTATAGGTTCTTCAATTGTTTGTTTCTTTCTATTATAAATAATAATACTATATACAATATACTGCGGAGCCCTGGTGGCACAAAAGTTATGCACTCTGCTGCTAACCAAAAAGTTGGCAGTTTGAACCCACCCGGGGACTCCATGGGAGAAAGACCTGGCAATCTGCTCTCTTAAAAATTACAGCCAAGAAGACCTTGTGGGGCAGTTCTACTCTGAGTTGGACATGGTTCTGCCATGAGTCGGAATCGACTGGCCGGCTCAAAGCAACAATCACAGCATACACATACACTGAGTTATTTGTATACGTACAGATATGTAGGTAAAACATAGATATGTACCAAAACCAGACCAAATCCATCGCCATTGAGTTGATTCCCACTCACAAAGACCCTGTAAAGACAGAATAGGACTGCCCCACAGGGTTTCCAAGGCTGTAAGTCTTTACAGAAGCAGACTGCCACATCTTTCTCCCGAGGAGCAGCTGGTGATTTCGAAGTTTGAACTTTCAGTTAGCAGTTGAGCACTTTAACTACTGTGCAACCAGGGCTCCTTAGATAGATATATAGACCTTGGTTAATTTTTATGGGCGCGTTAATTTCTTAGTAGTGCAATTACTGACTCAAAGAATTGGCATCCCATAACATACTTTTTAAAGATGTGATTCATGGTGTATCTTCTATTACTTATAATGCTGCCCACTTGACATCAGTTTCTCACAACTGGTACAAACATTCTATTTTAAGATATTTGAAAGAAAGGGAAATAATGAGTTTACTGAGCATCTTCTATTCAGAAGTTTATTTGTCCTTGCCTTGACATCTATGATCTAGACTTCCTGCAGAATATAAAAGATAGGGCCTTGGCACTAGAGTTTACATGTGAATAAGTAACCACTGAACACTCTAAGTCTCATAATAAAGGAATTATTCAGGTACTAGGAGAACCAGTCTGACACAGTGCCAGAAGACGAGCCCCTCAGGTTGAAAAGCGCTCAAAATATGACTGGGGAAGAGCTGCGTCCTCGAAGTGGAACTGACCTTGATGACGTGCATGGAGTAAAGCTTTTGGTGATAGGGCACGACTCAATATGAGAAGAAACAGCTGCAAACATCCATTAGTAATTGGAACGTGGAGTGTATGAAGTATGAATCTAGGGAAATTGGAAGTTGTCAGAAATGAAATGGAATGCTTAAAGATCAATATCCTAGGCATTAGTGAGCTAAAATGGACTGGTATTGGCCATTTTGAGTCAGACAATCCTCTGGTCTACTCTGCCAGGAATGGCAAATTGAACAGGAACAGCATCATTATCATTTTCATTTTCAAAATGAACATTTCAAGATCTGTCCTGAAGTACAACACTGTCAGTGATAGGATAATATCTATACGCCTCAAGGAAGACCAGTTAATATGACTGTTCTTAAAATTTACATACCAACCACTAATGTCAAAGATGAAGAAATTGAAGAGTCTTACCAATTTCTGCTGTCTGAAATTGATCAAAATGCAGTCAAGATGCATTGATAATTACTAGTGATTGGAATGCGATAGCTTGAAACAAATAAGAAGGATCAGTAGTTGGAAAATATGGCCTTGGTGATAGAAAGGACGCCTCAGATCACATGATAAGAGTTTTGCAAGACCAACAGCCTATTCATTGGAAATGCCTTTTTTCAGCAACATAAATGGTGACTATACACTTGGATCTCACCTGATGGGATACACGGGAATCAAATCAACTACATCTGTACAAAGAGACAATGGAGAAGCTCAGTATCATCAGTCAGAAAAAGGCCAGCGGCCTACTGTGGAGCAGACCATCAATTAATTGCTCTTATGCAAGTTCAGCTTGAAGCTGAAGAAAATTAAAACAAGTCCACGAGAGCCAAAGTACGACCTTGAGGATATCACACCTGAATTTAGAGACCATCTCAAGAATAGATTTGACATATTGAATGCTAATGACCAAAGACCAGAGGAGTTGTGGGATGACATCAAGGACATCATACAGGAAGAAAATAAACAGTCATTAAAAAGGCAAGAAAGAAAGAAAAGACCAAAATTGATGTCAGAAGAGACTCTGAAACTTGCTTTTGAGCATAGAATAGCTAAAATGAAAGGAAGAAATGATGAAGTAAAAGAACTGAAGGGAAGATTTCAAAGGGCAGCCAAGAAGACAAAGTAAAGTATTATAATGAAATGTGCAAAGACCTGGAGTTACAAAACCAAAGGGAAGAACACGTTAGGCATTTCTCAAGCTGAAAGAACTGGAGAAAAAATTCAAGCCTGGAGTTGCAATATTGAAGGGTTCTATGGGCAAAATATTAAATGATTCAGAAAGCATCAAAAGAAGATAGAAGGCATACACAGAATCACCGTACCAAAAAGAACTGGTAGAGTTTCAACCATTTCAGGAGGTAACATATGGTCAAGAACTGATGGTATTGAAGGAAGAAGTTCAAGCTGCACTGAAGGCACTGGAGAAAAGGCTCCAGGAATTGAAGGAATATCGACTGAGATGTTTCAACAAATGGATGCAGTGCTGGAAGCACTCACTCGTCTATGCCAAGAAATTTGGAAGACAGCTACCTGGCCAACCGACTGGAAGAGATCCATATTTGTGCCCATTCCAAAGAAAGGTGATCCAACAGATTAAGAAAATTATTGAACAATATCATTAATACCACACAAAAGTAAAATTTTACTGAAGTTCATTCATTCAAAAGTGGTTGTAGCAGTACATCGACAGGGAACTGCCAGAAATTCAAACTGGATTCAGAAGAAGACGTGGACTGAAGGATATCATTGCTGATGTCAGACAGATCTTGGCGGAAAGCAGAGACTACCAGAAAAATGTTTACCTGTGTTTAATGGACTATTCAAAGACATTCAACTATGTGGATCATAAAAAATTCTGGAAAACTTTGCAGAGAATGGGAATTCCAAAACACTTTATTGTGCTCATGTGGAACCTGTACGTAGACCAAGAGGCAGTCATTTGAACAGAACAAGGGGATACTGCATAGTTTGAAAATAAGAAAGGTGTGCGTCGGGATTATATCCTTTCACCATACTTATTCAAGACTACAGCCTTCAGTATGGATTACATCTCAACAGAAAGAAAACAAAAATTCCCCACAAGTGGACCAATAAGTAACAATTTGATAAGCAGAGAAAATATTGAAGTTGTCACGGATTTCATTTTACTGGGATCCACAATCAATGCCCATGGAAGCAGCAGTCAAAAATCAAATGACTTATTGCATTGGGCAAATCTGCTATGAAAGAACTCTTTCAAGTGTTCAAAAGTAAAGTAGTCACTTTGAGGACTAAGGTGCACCTGACCCAAGCCATGATATTTTCAGTCTCCTCATATGCATGCGAAAGCTGAACAATGACTAAGGAAGACCAAAGAAGAATTGACGCCTTTGAATTGTGGTGTTGCCGAAGAATGTTGAATATACCACAGACTGCCAGAAGAATGAACAAATCTGTCTTGGAAGAAGCACAACCAGAATGCTCCTTAGGAGCGAGGATGGCGAGACTTCCTCTTACATACCTTGGACATGTTATCAGGAGTGACCAATCCCTGAGAAGGACATCATGCATGGTAAAGTAGAGGGTCAACAAAAAAGAGAAAGCCCCTCAAAGAGATGGATTGACACAGTGGCTGCAACAGTGGGATCAAACATAGCAACAACAGTGGGTCTTGAAAACCCTGTAGAGCGGTTGTACTCTCTATACATGTGGTTGCTCATGCTAACTCACTCGGTGGTAACTAACAACCAGAACAACATGATGGTTATCAGAGATTTATAGAAAACCTTTATATGAATTTATGCAAGAAACGTTATAGGTAAAAGAAGGAGGAAAGGAAGAGGGAAGGAGGGGGAAGGAGACAAAAGGAGGGGAGAAGAGAGAGAGAGAAAGGTAGGGCTATTGACAGGGATGTTATCGTGAGCGCTGGGATTTGCAGATGATGTAGGGTAGTGGAAAGAGAGACAGAATGAGAAAGACACACTAGGGAGAAGTTCTCAAAAATATCAAGAGTATTCTCTTTCTATGTTGCTTTTTGTTTGTGCTTCTCTGTATTTTCAAATTTGAAATTAGAAAAAAAAAAAAGAATCACAAGAACTGTTAAAATTTAAAAAGACAGTTGGAAAAGAAACCTACAAGACAGTCCTTAAGAGGCAAACTGATCGTGGAGTGCGCGGTGCCATCACTAGGGAGACGGGGGGTGTGCGATCCCCTGACGCTGTCAGAGGGGGTGGCACCAAAGTGAGCCCAGGGTCCATGGCGGCGGCGGCAGTGGCAGTGGTGGGTTTGCCGGTGCCTTAGGAGAGGGGCCGCCAAGGCAGCGGCATCACTAGGGTTGGTGTCACCTGTCACCCAGTGCGGGAACTCGTCACCCCTCCCCCGTCATCCAGCAGTCAGGCTGCGGGTGACAGGGCCGCGCCCCCCGTTGGGTGGAGAGGACAGTTTCCACCTTGGCCAACTGGAGAAGGAAGGAGCTGTGGGGAGCCGGGGCGGGGGGTGGGGGTCAGGGGCGGCGCTGCGCTGCGCAGCACTAGGCCCTGCGCATGTGCAGGACGGGGCTGGGCGGCTCCACCCACCCACGGGGTGGGGGGTGACACCATGAGTTTCCACAGTGGGTGACACCAGCTCTACTGACGCCACTAGGAGTAGGAGGTGAAGGGCTGTTTTGCATTGTTCTCCGCCCTCTTGATTTTGCGGGACCATTAAATGATACACATTCTCTCCCAGTAGAATGCATGGTGTTAATCTCCAGTCTCTTTGTAATAAATGCTGGACTGTGAACAAGAGATGGCCGAATGAGGATGTCCAGGCAAACCTTAACCTTTAATAAGGTGCACAGCTAGTCTGTAACTGTCAGACGATGACAGAGGAACCCGGCGTCTGCCTTCCCGCTCAGAATAAGAAACGGGGTCCAACCTGCGTGGGCTGCAGGAGCCCGGCTCTTTGCTGTGATTTGGGGGATGCAATGCGGCCCCAGACTTTTGGGTCTTGGCACATTCACAGAGCAGCTTATTCCACGGAAGTGGACATGTGTTAAAGAGGCTCCACTTTACGTGATAAAACATGCAGGTACATTCTGATTCCACTCAACTCTTGGCTTATAACTTAGGCCCCCAGTAGCAGCCCTTTCCAATGAAACTATATCACTTTCGAAGCTTAGCAGATGGGAATTGTCATAAATGATATTTTAGTCACAGATATGAGCCATAAAACTTGAAAGATAAAGTATCTTTCCGAGACACACATGGAGAAGCAGATACTGTCACAGAGACGACGTGTGCTTTTCTGAGCTCTGAATGGCAGTGAAGGGTAGGGCGTCTGACAGGGATGTTGTTGTGAGCACTGGAGTCTGCAGATGATATAGAGTGGTGGAAAGTGCATTGAGCACGGATTTTGGGGCACAGACAGAGCTGGGTTTCAATACTGGCTTAAACACTTACTGTCCTATGAAATCAAATTTCTTATGTTTCTCTGAACCTCCATGTTTTCACTGTCAAAGGGAATAGTAGCATGCCCTTATAAGGTGCATCAAAGACTTAATTTGGCACAGTGCTTGGCACAATATGGGGAGCCATGAAATCTTTCTGCCTGTTCTCCATAGAACAAGGTTCCTGGGTGGTGCAAACGGTTTGTGCTCAACAAGGAGCCTAGAGGTTGGTGGTTCAAGTCCACCCATCGACACTATGGAAGAAAGGCCTGGAGATCTGCTTCCATAAAGATTATAGCCTAGAAAAACCTATGGAACCTTTCTACTCTGTAACACATGGGGTCACCATGAGTTGGAATCGACTTGATGGCAATAGGTTTGGTTTTTGTTTTTGTTTGTTTCCTTCTATAGAACATTCCACTCAAATGAAGTGTTGATTATTCCTAGTTATGCGGAATTTTTCTGTTGAGTTGAATAATTCATTAGGGCTTGGGTTTCGAGATATGGCTCAACTGTATTCAACAGACACTAGCCTTAAGCCAGTATGTATATTAATGCTGTTTACTCAGGAATATACCTGGCTCTTCCCGACCCCGATCCCACTTCCACATTGTTGATGTAACCTTAATCTGACAGGACGAGGAGTTTGCGTGTGATGAAGGGGTGACTGCCATCTCCAGACTGAAAAACCAAAACCAAAAAACTGTGGGAATCTTCTAGAAAGACCTGTGGATTCTCTCTTTTGTCTTCGACGTTTACTCAGTCATGCTTTTTTATTCTCGCCATTTTTTTTTTTGGTGGTGTAGCTTACACAGAATCCAAGTATCTTCGTGATACATATAGTTATTGCCATGAAGTGTTGCCCATTTGGAAATACCCAAATGGTAGTATCCTTTTCATTCCACCCAGAATGCAACTCCTCGCTAACCTTCGAGGGCTTGGGTTTTAAGGCCCTTGCCAGCATTCACAAATCTATATGTAGTGTGAGCGATTTCAGTTAATGTGTAGAACATCCCTATCGGTGGAAGAAGATGTACAGATATTCTCAAGTTGTTTTATGAGAGTACACGTGCATGTGTGTGCGGTCCTGGGGATTCAAGGAGGAGGAAGAGCTTTTTTGTGTGGTACCAACTGTATTTCAGGCATTATGCCAGATATTTTGCATGTATGATCCTATTTACTCTTTGCAATAACTTTGGGAGATTAATATCATTATCCCTATGAGAGCCAACTTGACAGCACCTAACAGCAGCAACAGCAACCCTAAGATAAAGAAACTGAAGCTCAGAGAAGTAAAAGAGCTTCTAGGCCAAATCTCTTACTAGTAAATGATAGAATCAATATCAGGGCCAGCACTGCCTCATTCCAAAACTTGAAGTCTTCCTACTCTCCCACCTTATCAGTCTCAGGCTACTGTTTTGTTGTTAGGTGCCATTGAGTCGGCTCCCACTCATAGCTACCTTATGGACAACAGAACGGAACGTGGCCTAGTCCTGAGCCATCGTCAGACAATAATAGGTATGTTTGAGCCCATTGTTGCAGCCACTGTAGCTCATTGAGGATCTTCCTCATTTTCGACGATGCTCTACTTTACCAAGCATGATGTCCATCCCCAGGGATTGGCCCCTGCTTATAACATGTCCAAAGTACCTGAGACAAAGTCTCTCTATCCTCACTTCTCAGGAGCGTTTTGGCTGCACTTCCTACAAGACAGATTTGTTCATTCTTCTGCCAATATACCAGGCATCTAGTATATTTTTAGTTCTGATAATTAAAGGAATGCCTGCTTTAAAAACAAACAAACCCCTTGCCGTGGAGTCAATTCTGACTCATAGCGACCCCACAGGACAGAGGAGAAGTGCGCGCATAGGGTTTCCAAGCCTGTAAATCTTTACGGAATCAAACTGCCACATCTTTCTCCCTCAGAGGGGCTGATGGGTTTGTGCTGCTGACCTTTCAGTTAGCAGCCAAGCACTTAACCATTGTGCCACCAGGGTTCCATAATGTCTGCTTAGGGTAAATTAAAGGAAGATATCCAGGAACCCCATTTTGCTGTTAAAAGTACAAGAATATTTCAATGGTCATTGAATCTCTACACTATAAATGTGAGACCTATCTTGAGCTCTCACTTTATAAAAGAGTTTTCTTTAGAGTCAGGAGTTTGGGGTGAGCTTATCCATTCATATATGCAGTCAGCAGATGTGTTTATCCCATTTTTTCTTCCCCACGATTCCTTCCAAAAGGTGATAAGTTGCCAAGAGGTGAGTCTTGAACATACAGCTTTCCAACAAGAGTTTGAGCCCCCTTGGACGGGTCAGACACAAGATCAGACACAAGACCCAGCACATACACACATGTTGAATGAGCGACTGGCATGGCTTCATGAAACAGACATAGATAGTGTCTTAGTTATCTAGTGCTGCTATAACAGAAACACCACAAGTGGATGGCTTTATCAAACAGGAATTTATTCTCTCACAGTTTAGGAGGCTAGGAGTCCGAATTCAGGATGCCAGCTACAGGGGAAGGCTTTCTCTCTCTGTTGGCTCTGGGGGAAAGTCCTTGTCACCAGTCTTCCCCTGGAGTAAGAGCTTCTCAATGCAGGGACTCTGAGTCCAAAGGACACACTCTGCTCCTGGCTCTTCTTTCCTGGTGATAGGAGGCCCCTCTCCTCTCTGCTTGCTTCTCTCTTATTTCTCAGAAGAGATTGACTCAAGATACATCCTACTCCTGTAGACTGTGTCCTGCTTCATTAACATAATTGTCTCTAATCCTGCCTTATTAACATCATAGAGGTTAGGATTTACAACACAGAGGATAATTGCATCAGATCACAATATTGAGGACAATCACACATACTGGGAATCCTGGCCTAGCCAAGCTGACACACATTTTTGGGGAACACAATTCAATCCATAACAGATATTTCTTTATACTTCTAGGCCTCATGTGATTGCTTAGAAAAGCAGTTACTCAGAATCCTTATGTGTTAAGCTTCCATGCTCCTCCTTGCTCTGGTGAAGTGTGTCCTGCGAGCATTGCCTCCATGCATAAAGTGACAAAGAAGATGGATGATCTCTCCCTTCCTCTCTTCCTCCTTTCCTCTGACTCACATGATTTTAAGCATCATTTTAATCCACTTTTAATTGTGACACTAGCAACACTTTTATCATTATTTGGTACCGGGTGGGAAAATATTCCCTGATACAGGTTACTTTGCAAAGAGAGGACCTTGTGCAGATGTCCTGGCTTAAAAACAAAGTGAAGATTAAGCATTCTCTAGGGGTGAGTCACTGGTGGTGCCAACGGTTCACGTGCACGGCTGCTAACTGAGAGGTTGTAAGTCGGAATCCACCCAGATGCACCTCTGGAGAAAGGGCTGGCCATCTACTTCTGAAAACTCAGCCATTGAAAACCCTGTGGAGCACAGTTCTACTCAGACACACGATGGGATAGTGATGAGTCAGAGTCAACTCAATGGCAACTGGAGTTTTAGGTGAAGCCAAGAGCGAGAAACGTTGACGCACTACCATCCCACAAGCTGAGGAATGGGGTCCTATGTCATAGACCCAGACGTGAGGCTCGGTTTTATGTTTCATTGCTGTAAACGAGTGTGTTAGGAAAAAAAAGGAGAAGGCATACATTTCTAAGTTACTTTTATAAAACAAGCAGCCCTGGTGGCACAGTGGTTAAGAACTCAGCTGCTAACCAAAAGGTCAGCAGTTCAAATCCACCAGCTGCTCCTTGGAAACCCTATGGGACAGATCTACTCTGTCCTATAGGGTTGCTATGAGTTGGAATCTAGTCAACAGCAATAGGTTTGGGTTTGGTGGTTTTTTTAAAAAACAATATGACAGAATGCAAATATCATTTAAGCAAGGGATCACCACACCTTTGGAGCACACATGTGCTTAATTTTCCCCTCAAGTAATTTACAGTCATGAACATACTAACGATCGTGAAGATGGCGCAGGACCGGGCAGCATTTCACTGCGTTTTACATAAGGACCCCATGAGTCGGAGCTGACGTGACTGCAATTAACAACTCACAGTGTACCCTAAGTTGTCGTTTAATACACTCCGTCATTGTGGTGTCATGAAAGCTGTTCTAGCTAGACAAAATTCTGATAACCAGGGCATCGTATTCGCACTTTACTGATTCATCATGCCGTTACGCTTGCAACCCAGCTTTAATAAAACTCCTAGGATGTGTTCTGTGTGAAGTCATTCTATTTCAAATCATTGACGTGTGACTCAACGTAACATCCCCTTTGAGGGGTCTCAGGACTTCGTCCCCATGTTACAGATGAGCATGGCTGATAAGAGCAGGTTAAGTGATTTTTTTGCCTGAGGTCAAACATGCTGGGAGGAAGATTAGGCAGTGGGGAGTGTTTACCAAGGTGCTGTGACTGTGATAAGCACCTGCTTTTTAGTTTTCCAACCTCAGAGTTTTCTGGGTTAGACCTCCCGCTAACTAAGAGGGGATGTTGTGTTGTGTAATTAATTACAATTATAATTATCTTCATTTCTGGGTCACTTAAAGATCATCAGTGCATTTTGTTTTCATGGTTCATGTGGCAATGGAATTTTTTTTTTCCAAAGTACAGGCATAATTAATCCAGTTTTTAGACTCTTAAATAACAGGAAAGTTAAAACATCAATGCAGAAGACTGAGTTAATCTATGCCGCAATGACTTGGAGTAGGACAAGAGGGTAGAGTTCGTGTAGCGGTTGTCATTCTTGGAACATAAAACCTTCCAACTAGAGTTTGAGCTCCCTGGGAGGGGTCAGACACAAGGTCAAACACATGACTCAGCACATACAAATGTGTTGTATGAGTGACTGGCATTCTCCATGAAATAGACATAGAAAAATCAAAAAACCAAACCCGTTGCCGTCGAGTCGATTCTGACTCATAGTGACTTACAGGACAAAGTAGAACTGCCCCATAAGGTTTCCAAGGCTGTTATCGTTACAGAAGCAGACCGACACATCTTTCTCCCACGGAGCCGCTGGTAGGTTTGAACCACCGTCCTTTTGGTGAGCAGCCGAGCACTTAACCACTTTACCTCCAGGGCTCCTTAGACATAGATAGTATTCCTTTATACTCCTAGGCCTCATGTGATTGCTTAGAAAAGCAGTGATTTCCATTGTTGTTACTGTTATGTTCCACTCATGGAGAATTGCTCTCCATGAAGAGCTCTTGAATCACCTCCAGTCGCCCCTGAGATGGCAAATGCTATTGGGATACATGGAGCTGCTTAATTGGGACATAAAAGACTAGTTGTCATTAAGTCAGCTCCAACTCATGGCAATCCCTCGTGTGTCAGAGTAGAACTGTGCTCCACAGGGCTTTTAGTGGCTGATTTTTTGGAAGTATATCACCAGGTCTTTCTTCTGAGGCACCTGTGTGTGGACTCAAACCTCCAACCTTCTGGTTTGAAGCTGAGTGTGTTAACTGTTTGCACCAGCCAGGGACATGGTGGCATGCACTTCTGGGATAAGCTATCCACCAGGAAGCTCTTTCCCTGGAAGCAAGGTCTGTGCACAATCTTTGCATGCCATTGTAGGTCACACTGAGGAAGAGTTCCTGAAGAATTATTTCATCATTAAGAAATATTAAATATGGCAGATTTTCTTATAAATCAATTATCTGGGTAAAAAAAAAATACTGTAGTAGCATCCTAAGGAGGCTGTGAACCCCTTAGCTCTGTAATGCATAACTTGCAGTGTTTTAGAATGTTCTCTGGCATTCTTCTTTATCAGTAGATCATTGAAGCACTTCAGTGTATGAAAGATGATCCACTAATGCATTTATTTATTTGTTAATTCATTCCACATACAGTTATTGAGAGCCTCTCTATATTCTAGGTACTATTCCAGGCATCAGGAATGCAGGGATGAATCAGAAATTGAAGTCCCTGCTCTCAGGGAATTTAAATTCTGGGGAAGAGTTAGGCGATAAGCAAATAAGCAGGAATAGAGCAGAGAATAACAAGTGCAAGGCAGAGAAACACAACCAGGTCATGAAATAGCTCCTAGGACTCCTTTTGTTTGGTAATTCAAGGAACATCTAAGAAGGTGATATTTCAATTGAGACTTGAGTGACAAGAAGGAACCAACCAGGTGACCATCTTTGGAGAAAACATTCCAGACAGTGAGAACACAAAGAGTAAAGTTCCCAAAACTTGGCATATCTGAAGAAGAGAAAAAAGGCTCAGGTGACCAGAAGATTCCAGTTGAGAGGAGGTGGTAGAAATGAAAGCTTGCCAAGTAGATAAGCCAGATCAAGAAGGGTTTTGTAAGGCAAGGTAAGAAATCAAACTTTATGCTAAATGAATAGGAACCCAGTAAGGCATGAAATAGGTTTTGATGACACTTCGCCTCCTGGTAGGGAGGAGGGGAATGTAGAGGTGATGATGAGGCCTCCATCTTTCAGGTTAAAAGTGAGTAGGGAAGTGGAGTGTGTATCGCCAGCCAGACTTTGAAGGACCAAGCTTGCTGAAGGTCCTTGATAAGGAAGAGCTGTAGCCATGACAGCTGAGTTGGAGCTGACTTAATGACAACTAGTCTTTTATGTCCCAATTAAGCAGCTCCATGTATCCCAATGGCATTTGCTATCTTGGGGTGACTGGAGGTGATTCAAGAGCTCTTCATGGAGAGCAATTCTAGAACTGCCACCCTCCCAGCCTTCTGAGAAGGCTGGTACTCGTGTAACATTTCTGTCTTGGGTGATTGTCCAACTGGATATGGCATGTGTACTGAGCCAGTGGCAGCTGCAGCCTACTGATGCATTTCGTCTGGGACAGGCTGGTGGGAGAAGCATTAAGCTCATTGTCTTCCTTCCTTTCCACGTGGAATGCTCAGTAGAAGTTCAGTCTTGGCCACCACTGCTGTGGCCTTTTATTTCTCATGCATTTCCCCTTTCCTTGCGCTAATACCCTATGATTCATCTGGCCACACCCTGGTGAGCTCCTTGCTGCTTTTCTCAGTAGCTGATTGGTACAGTGGGGCTTAGACACCGGTGTTGGGTGAGATGTTAATTCAGCTTCATTCTCGGCCATTTCTCTTGCAGTGTGTGAAAGAACATTCCAAAGCAGCTGGATGATGTGTTGTTAAGTGACAGTAGCAATGGACTTCTGTGGGTTAGCATTATCCTAAGAGACACAATGGAGGAGCAGACAGATCTTGGAAAAGTCCCACTAACACCATTTAGAATCTAGCAGACCATGAGCTAGATATTTACTCTTTAAGTTTCCTCATCTATGAAATGGAAGTAGTATTTTTTTTTAAATTAATTAATTTTTTGGCTGAAAATATGTATAACAAGACATATACCACTTCAACAATTTCTACCTGTACAGTTAGTGACGTTGTTTACATTCCTCAAGGTGTGCCACCTTTATCGACAACCCTTACCAAACAGTTTCACAAAATCATTAATACAAACTCACTGCCCTCCTAAGCTTCTCATCTGTCCTTTCCAGTTGCTGTTGTCATTTTGATCACATATAGATAATTTTTTTAAAGAGAATTGTTATATAAAAAAGAAGTATGTTTAATGCAGACATTATTTTCTAATTAGGCTGAACTGTTGTTTGCTTCAAAGATGATTTCAGGGGATACTTTCAGTTCACAGTTTAAAGATTTCCTCAGGGTAATATTTTCAGGGGTGGGAGAGGTCATCTGCCTCAATGGCTCCAGAAAGTCTCGATTCCATGAGAATTTGAAATTCTGTTCCACATTTCCCCCTTTTGATCAGGATTCTTCTGCAGAATCCTTGGTTTAAATGTTCAGTATTAATATTAGCCAGGCACCATCCATTTCTTCTGATCTCATGGCAAAGGATGCAGTTGTTTATGGAGGTGGTCGGACACCTATGGAATGGAAGTAGTATTAACAGTACTTTTCTCATAGAAGTGTAGCACCGAGTACATGCCTAGCATATCATAAGCGTTTGATCACTGTTAGCCAGGGTTGCTTGCTATTATTGTTGTTGTTGTTCACAGGGGTAACAATAGTGAGTTCCCTTTCTCCTTCGGGCTAAAGGGAATGTTGGGAAGAGAGAAAGAACTGAAACCAAATGAGATTTCACTTTCCTAAAGAGCTTCAACGGAAACTGTGTCTTGCTTCTTCCTATCCAAAATGCATCTTTCTCTTTAGGCTATTTTCAAATAATAAAAATAATACCTGCTCTATCTGGCAAAAAAAAAAAAAAAGAAATAACCTAATTGGAAAGGATAAGAAAATAGAGCACTTGTGTACAATGGAATACTATAGATCAGTGAAAATGAATGAATTAGAGCCATAGAAAACAAGAAGAATGGCTCTTCCCAACATAACGTTGGGTAAATGAAGCAAGGTGAAAAAGATCGGTATTTTGTGAAATACCACTCTGTGTTGTTTAGGAATGCATACATATCTGGTTAATATATATAGACAATAAGGAAACCTTCTAATTCAGAATAGTGATTGCTTGTAGAGTTGAGGAAAGAGGGGTGCATTTGAAGAAGGTTTCAGACAGGGGTCTCAGATACATGGGGAATGTATGATTACTTAAGTTGGGTAGTGTTTGCACGGGTGTTGTAATGTGAGTCTTTACATGTTTCAGTGTATCAGAGCTGTTTAATAGTATTTTTTTAAAGTAACATATGATCCCAGTAAAGTAATAATAATAATAACAACAACAACAGCCCTATTCACCACATAACCCATTCCCGTCCAGTCGATTCTGACTCATGGTAACCCCATGTGTTACAGAGTAGAAATGTGCTCCGTAGGCTGTGATCTTGACAGAAGCAGTTCACCAGGCCTTTCTTTCACAGAGCCACTGGGTGGGTTCAAACTACCAACCTTTAGGTTAGCAGTGGAACGCAAACTGCTTGGGCCAGCCAGGTAAAAATTAAAATCTTGGTCTCCTTTCCTTCCCTCCTCTCTCGCTCCCTGCCTCCCTCCTTCTTTCCCTCTGTCTCTTCCCCTATCACTTAATAATTGCTAGCACATTTCTTTCCAGATATTTTCCGTGCACATTCAAAATACACACCTTGAGAACATACACACTTACTTAATGTACTAATCCCCGGCTTTCTGTCACCACTTAAAAATAGCATGTAAACCTTTCAATGCCAGCACCTATAAATTATCTACCTCAGTGTCAATAACACCTGCTTAGTAGTCATATTTCTATGCACTGTAATTTATTTAACCAGTTCCCCTGTTGATAGACACATGTATTAAAAAAAAAAAAAAAAAAGACTATTTACAAACCCTAGGTGGCTTTCACATCAGAGAGAGCAGGTTCAACTCACACCATTGGTCAACCAAATTCCTGTCTTCATAGGGAAAACACCCAGATAGATGTTTCATTAACTTGTTTTGGTTTTCAGCTGAGGGTTCAGTGACTGTGTAGCCACAGCTAGGAATTCATTCTCTGGGCAAAAAAAGAAAATAATAATAATAAAACTTAAGATTTCCCAACAAGGAATAATTCAGATTTAACACAAGCATGAGTTCTCCATCCTACCAGACGTCTCCTCCAACATGTTAGGGATTTTCAAGAATACGGGCTTTATAAATGCCACTGCTAAAATGTGATGGGGAAACAGAGAGAAAGAACAGTGTTTTGAATGTGGAGTTTAGAAATTCCACACTTCCCAGTAGTGACAGACAGCTAGATATATGCGATGGTCTTTCTTGCTTGAAAGACAGTCTTGGTATTTTCTCTATTGGACTATTGAAAGTTTAGATCGGAGTTCACGGATACATTCAGGATGTCATGCTTCAAACAAGGCTTATGTTTTTGCCTTCGCAGCAGAGCGAATGGACACAGGATGTTCTAGCAACTTGACCTTCTCTCTTGTTAAATTCTGTCTTAGTTATCTAGTGCCGCATAACAGAAATGACACCAGTGGATGGCTTTAACAAACAGAAATTTATTTTCTCACAGTTTAGGAGGCTAGAAGTCTGAATGCAGGGTGCCAACTCTAAGGGAAGGCTTTCCTCTATGGGCTCTGGGGAAGGTCCTTGTCTCTTTGAGCTTTTGCTCCTGGGCAGTCTTCATGTGGCTTGGCATCTCTCTTCCCCCATCTCTGCTCTGCCTCCTTGTTTAATGTCTTTGGTATCTCAAAGAGATAGACCCATGAAGTAGGAAGAAAATCAAGTGAAGCCAAGTGAAGAAAGTGTTTTAGGAAAGAGGGAGTGATTAGCAATATCAAATCCTGCTGAGAAGTCACGTAAAGTGGTTCCTGAGATTAACCATTGAGTGTAACAATCAGTGGGGTCACTAGGGTTGGTGTTACCCAGTGCAGTAACTCATGACATCACCCCCCCATGGGCCTCCTCCCATACCAGACCATACAGAATCCTTAGTCATGTTTTTTGTACTAATGTTGCTCGTAAATCCTAATACCTACATAACACTGAATGTAATGGTAATAGTAGTGAAATAACCAACTAGAAAAATTAAAATTACACCTTTAAATTTAAAAATAAAGAGATTGACTGAAGTTATACCCTACACTAATCCTGCCTCATTAACATCATAAATGCAACTCATTCCGAAACGGGATTATAACCACAGGCATAGAGGTTAGGATTTACAGCACATATTTTTCAATTCAAGCCATAACAAACTCCTTACATGGGATTTACATATCGGGCTCACTTCAAAGAGACCAAGGGACTGAGGCAACTTCTCTCAAACTCAAGTGCAAGTCCACGTCCTTCTGGGCCCTTTCTTCCCCCGCCCTTTTATTTTCTCAACTTGTCTTATTGCTTAATTATGCAAGAAATGCATATCACTGGTGGGAAATGTTGTAAAATGCAATAAGCAATTAGGAAAAAAATTAATATTTGAAATAAAAAGTCATTAAGCCCACAGAAAAGTAACCCCTACTCTCATTTCGGAAAATCTAGACTTTTTTTTTTTCTTCAAGGAATCTATATACTTCTAAAGTATAACCCAAACCCATTGCCATCAAGTTGATTCCGACTCATAGTGACCCCATAGGACAGAGTTGAACTGCCCCATAGGGTTTCCAAGACCATAATCCTTACAGAAGCAGACCGCCACATCTTTCTTCAGCAGAGCTGCTGGTGGGTTTGAACCGCCAACCTTTCAGTTAGCAGTCAAGTGCTTACCCACTTCACCACCGGGACTCCTCTTGTAAAATATATAGGCTGCAAAAATGGGCCCATGCAATACACTTTGTTTTGCTGCTTGTTTTTTAACCACAGAATAACGTATAATAAACATGTTCCATTCCATTAAACCTACGTTACTTTTTTTTAACAGCATCAGACCACATCTCCTATATAAGGGTTGTGGTGTTTGGTATCACTCCCTCTCCTGTTTCACTGTTATAAAATACATTGTTTTGGAAAGTTGCTTTTATTGTTTTTTTCTTTGATTTTCTATAACATGTAATAGACAACGGTTTCTCCCCTATAGGTAAAATGGGCAACCGTAACAACATAAATTTGGTGTTTGCAGATTATGGTAGTGAGCCAGCTTTCCTCCCAGGGACTGGCTTGGACTTCCAGATACTGGATTTTCTCTTTGCATTAGGTTTCTCGACCTCAGCACTGTTGACATTTTTGGCCAGGTAAGTCCTTGTTATGGAGGCGCTGTCCTGCGCATTGTAGGGTGTTATGCAACATCCCTGATCTCTACTCACTCAGCGCCAGTAGCAACCCCTCCCAGTTATGACAACCAATGACGTCTCCAGGCATAGCCACATGTCCTTGGGTGACAAAATCACCCCCAGTTGGGAAACACTGCCTTCAAGTGATTAGGTTCTTGGTCATCTAAAGGATGATGTTACCTTGTAACATTTATAAATCAGTTGGAAGTTGGTCCTGTGTTAGCTCCTAAAATAAAATTCAACTTATTCTGGGAAAACAATATATTTGAGTAGGGACTAATTACCTCTTTTTTGTTTCAAGTGAGAAACGCCAATATATCACACTTAGCCACTAGGAAGACTCCATTTCAGTCAGCTAATTAAGCTAATCCCATCTCAACTCATTGTTCTCAGTTCCACTAAATATTTTAACACTCTAGATTTATTTCATTACATAAATTATATCATACTTAAAGCAATGCACAGCCCTGCTTGGAGTCTTGAGAGTTTATTTTGGACTTTGAAATGTGACTTTCAGCTTTATCTGGAATGTGTATTTTTCATATCTTTCCTCGCGGATCATTCACCTTAATTATGACTAATTATTAAAAATGATATATGACTTTAATTAAATGAAAGTTCTCGCCTTCTTGTTAGCACTTACTAACTACTAACAATATTACAAAGATAATACAGTGCAGGAAATAGCAGAACTCACCGAATTGATTCCATGTTCTTGCTGTAAGCAGGTGTAGATCCACATTTTAAGAGAGAGATTCATGTGCAAGATGGCAAGAAAAGTGTTTTTTCATAGTTAAAAGGAGTTAAAGTCTATGTCCATCCTGGATTCATTTTCTAGCAGAGGATAGCCACATAATTAAAACGTTAATACACAGCCCGCTATTTGTACTTATGTTCCAAAGCCAGCATACATTAAATAGAAATTTAGCCCAAGTGCTTCTTGGAGAAGCCAAGAGGAATAGTGCCCAAGTACCACTTCAGAGTAAATTGCTCCCTGCTTATAGACGTGTAATGCAATTAAATGGAGGAGCTGTAAGCTGCCTAAATCAAGTAAGTTTAGTTTAGGTATTTGTCTTTAGACATCTCCCTGTTAAGGGCTTCACACAGAGGAGAGGAGAGCAGACATCTCGCCAATGAACTGTTGATTAGAGTTGACATATGGTAAACAAGGCTGGCAAATGCCTAAGGAATGGAGAATTTTCTTTGGCATCTAAGGGAAAAAACCCAAAGCTTTCAAGTTGATCTTAGGATAACCATAGTTAGGTAACTTTCCTCCTGACTCTTGGATTCTAGCAGGGCTTCTTCGGCCAGTTTCTTGTTCTGTGCTTAGTTTCAGAACTGAAAATTGTTTAAAAAAAAAGTTGACATGCATCGATAAGATGGTATAACTTCTCTGCCTAAGACAGAATCATATCCTGTGGTGGAGAAAAAACGGCTAACGGCAAACATACTTGTCGTTATTAGTTTCCATCCCATCCTCTCATAGCAGTCTTATGTACAACAGAACAAAATGTTGCCCAGTCCCGCACCATCTTCATGATCATTGGTATGTCTGAGCCCATTGTTGAAGCTATTGTGTCAGTCCATCTCACTGAGGTCTTCCTCGTTTTCACTGACCCTCCATTTTACCAAACATGATGCCCTTCTCTAGCGATTGGTCTTTCCCAATGACATGTCCAAAGTAAGCAAGACAAAGTCTCACCATCCTCATAAATATGTAAGTAGCATCATTTGAAGTGCTTGGGGTCCCAGATCCTTGACGCTGAAATCATCTCTCCAGTTATCTGAGTCTTATGCTAGCCAGGGCCAAGGGGCCATCAAATAATGCCCTTGTAACTCATTTTTTGAGTTTCAAGGGAGCATCAGTAAGTACTTTTCCCTGACATACTGGCTTCATTACTCTCCGTTTGAGCCCTGGTGGCACAGTGGTTAAACACTCGAGTGCTAACCAAAGGTTGGTGGTTCAAACCTGCCAGCCACTCCGCAGGAGAAACATATGGCAGTCTGCTTCCGTAAAAATTGTTGTTGTTGTTAGGTGCCATCGAGTCAGTTCCAACTCATAGCAATCAAAGGTACAACAGGATGAACTGCCCAGTTCTGCACCATCCTCACCATCGTTGCTATGTTTGAGCCCATTGTTGCAGCCACTGTGCCAGCCCATCTCATTGAGGGTCTTCCTCTTTTTTGCTGACCCTCTACTTTACCAAGCATGATGTCCTTCTCCAGGGACTGGTCCCTCCTGTAACATGTCCAAAGTACATAAGATGAACTCTCACCATCCTTGCTTCTAAGGAGCATTCTGGCTGCACATCTTCCAAGACAGATTTGGTTGTTCTTCCGGCAGTTCATGGTATATTCAATATTCTTCACCAACTACAAAATTCAAAGACATCAATTCTTTTCCAGTCTTCCTTATTCATTTCATTGTCCTGCTTTTGCATGCATATGAGACAATTGAAAATACCATGGTTTGGGTGAGGCACACCTTAGTCCTCGAAGTGACATCTTCACTTTTTAACACTTTAAAGAGGTCTTTTGCAGCAGATATGCCCAATGCAATATGTTGTTTAATTTCTTGACTTCTGCTTCCATGGGCTTTGACTGTGGATCCAAGTAAAAAGAAATCCTTGACATTGTAAAGATTACAGCTTTGGAAACCCTATGGGGGCAGTTCTACTCGGTCCTACAGGGTTACTATGAGTTGGAATCGACTCGACCACAATGGAATACATTAGCCCCAGGAAGAGAACCATCAGTATAATAGGAAGAGAAAAGTGGGAAAGGGGGCAGTCATTTGGGTGTTCCTGTAAGGCCTGGTGATCTACTTTCTCCATGTTTCAGAAGCATGCATTGTGATAGCTCTCAGGAGTGTGTCTTCCCCGATCTTGTTCCCAATCAGAATTGCACATTTGCCGGCAAGAAGACAGCGGCACATTGATCCCAAACTGTGAAATAAATGCACACCTTGAGAGAGGCTCCTAGGAAGTATGGTCAAACACCATGGAAACTGTTATGTGTTTGGAAGAAAACTGATATTGGGTGGTCTTCAGCACAGGGTGCCATTAGGAATGATACCTGCGGCAGCTGCCGGCTGCCATGTTACACGCCATGTGTTAGCGTCAGGCCTCCCCACAACCCGTGGATATAGCAAAGCTCCTCATCTTTTTTGAAACAACCAGGCTGAAGAGAGCTGTGGGCATGTCGGCCTTCACCATCAGCTTAGAAGGTCTCTGGGACCCCTTGGTTGGTTTAATGTCTTAATTACAGGAACTTCGTTATTTTACTGTCTTTATTATTGTCTCCTCTATTTTATGTCATTGTTGCAATGGTGAAAAGCCCAGCGCTTAAGACTTGTTTTGTTCTTTAGCTATCATGGGGGCAAAAGAGCAACACAAGCAAAACGGAACACTATATCCTCTTTTTTGTCTCTTTTCTTTAAAAATAACCAATAGATCCTTTTTTATTGACTTATTCCAAATGTGAGTAAACATATCAGTGTTAGTTAGTTGTTAACTGTTAGTCGCCATGGAGTTGACTGTGACTCATAGCGACCTTACGTATAACAGAACAAAACACTGCCTGGTCCCGCGCCATCTTCATGATCGTTGGTGTGTGTGAGTCCATTTTTCCAGCCATTGTGTCCATCCATTTCATTAAGGCTCTCCTCTATTTTCACTGACCCTCTACATTACCAAATAGGATGTCCTTGTCTAGCACTTGGTCTTTGCTGATTATGTGTCCCAAGTAAGTGAGGTGCAGTCTCGCCATCCTTGCTTTAAAGAGCATTCTGGTTGCATTTCTTCTAAGACTGATTCGTTCATTCATTCTTCTGGTTGTCCATGGTATATTCAGTACTGTTCATCAAGGTATACCCAATACAGTTTTCAAGATTTAAAAGGGCAGCCGTCTGATACAAGGTTGTATGGAGCTAGAAAGAGATTAACCCTCTAGTTCCTAGTCTGGAATGATTCTATGAGACATACAGGCTAGGTGTGACTCTGCACTAAGAAATGATGATGTGCTTGGGGGCTTCCTCACCTGTAGGTCATGCTTCTTTTTGGAGGAATCCAGACACTGCATAGATTCCGAATGCAAGTGGTAGTGAGATGACATATGTGAAAGCAATTTTAAACTGAAAAACATTGTATATCCTTTATTATTGCTGGGATGTATAATTTTAAAAAAATACATGTAGAGTGAAGTATATGAAGCATGGGCTTTGGGATCCAACAAACAGGTTCAGATTCTGCCTCTACTCTTTATAGCATGTGTCACCCCTTCCCAAGCTTAAGTTATCTGTTGAAGAAAGATAATAATACTCCTTACCCCATATGGTTTTGTGGAGGACAGAATGGGATAATCCATACATAGTGCTTAGTTAAGAGCCTGATACAGAGTAAGTGCTTAAAGAAATAGCTCTTATTCTAGGATGTAAGTCCTTTGGAGAGCCTGAATGAACTGGAAGAGTGGAAATATATAATCTGCACAGTGCAGCACCATTCTGAGTTATTTTTTATTTTATTGTTGTACTACAAGTGAAAGTTTACCATTCAAGTTAGTCTTTCATACAAAAATTTATACATACATTGTTATGTGACCCTAATTGCTCTCCCTATCCTGTGACAGCACACTCCTCCTTTCCACCCCTGATTTCCCGTGTCTATTCAACCAGCTCCTGACCCTCTCTGCCTTCTCATCGCACCTCTGGACAGGAGCTGCCCATTTAGTCTCATGTATCTACTTGAGCTAAGAAGCACACTCTTCATGAGTATCATTTTATGTCCCATTGTCCAGTCTAATCTTTGTCTGAAGAGTTGGCCTTGGGAATGGTTTTAGTTCTGGGTTGACAGAGAGTCCAGGGTCCATGCTTTCTGCGGTTCCTCCAGTCTCAGTCAGACCATTAAGTTTGGTCTTTTTACAAGAATTTGAGTTCTGCACCCCACTTTTCTCCTGCTCCATCAGGGACTCTCTGTTGTGTTCCCTGTCAGGGTGGTCATTGATGGTAGCCAGGCACCATCTAGTTCTTGCAGTCTCAGGCTGATGCAGTCTCTGGTTTATGTGGCCCTTTCTGTCTCTTGGGCTAATACTTTCCTTGTATCTTTGGTGTTCTTCATTCCCCTTTACTCCAGGTGGGTTGGGACCAATTGATGCATCTTAGATGGCCACTCCCTACCTTTTAAGACCCCAGATGTCACTCACCAAAGTAGGATGCAGAACATTTTCTTAATAAACTTTGTTATGCCAGTTGACCTAGATGTCTGCTGAAAGCGCGGTCCCCAGACCCCTGCCCCTACTACTCTGTCCCTCTAAGTTTTTGGTTATATTCAGGAGCCTTCTTAGCTTTGGTTTAGTCCAGTTGTGCACACCATTTAGAAGTTGGTCTATTTAATTAAATGTTGATTGGTATGTACCTGCTTCCCCTAAAGCAAGCTTCTAGCCTTCATCTGGACTCCAGGGACTAAAATATCATTGCTTAGTGTTATGAATGGAATTGTATCCTCTGAAAAGACATGTTGAAGTCCTAACCTTCAGTACCTGTGGATGTAACTCGTTTTGGAAATAAGGCCTTTGAAGATGTTATCAGTTAAGTCAACATGGGGTCATACTGGAGTGGAGTGGGTCCTCATCCAGTAGGAGTAGTGTCCTTATAAAAAGAGAAGAGACACAGACACAAACACAGAGGGAACATGGCCATGTGAAGATCAAGGCCGAGTTTGGGGCACCAGGAACCACCAGAAGCCAGAAAGAGGGCGAGGAAAAAGCCTTCCCTAGAGCCTTCAGAGAAAGCATGGCCCTGCTGACACCTTGAATTCAGATTCTAGCCTCCAGAACTGTGAGAGAATAAATACCTGTTGTTTTAAGCCGCCCAGTCTGTGGTACTTTGTTTCAGCAGCCACAGGAGACTCATACACTCAGTCTCTTGAACAACTCTGGAAGGCCCTTAGAAAAAAGTTTGCTTTAGCCACATCCTGGAATGAGGCAAAACACTGCCTAATACTATAATGGGCAGAATTGGCATCAAAGTATGTTTGAGAAATTCAGAAGATGATGGGGCCCATTTCCAATATGCACGACAGCAGCGTGCTTCGGAGATGGTATTACAATTCAGCGACAATAACGACCCCATAGTAATACTGGTTGCTTCCATTCGTTGGGTAGGTAGAATGTTCCTGATACCCTGCTAAATGTTTTATATGCATGTAATATTTATGCCACCCTGCCAGATGCATGGCATCGCCTCTGCTTTTCAAATGAGAAAGTTGAGGCTGAGAGAAGCGATTTGCCTATAGTCAGGCAGAGAATAAATCCTCAGAACCAGCTCTCCAAACAAGATCGGTGTGACACTCACCCTCCTGTGTTTAATGATGAGGTGTTGGAATGTGAAGTCAAAAGAGTTAGATTCAAGTTTCAGCTGGCTGGAACCTTACTCACATTCCCTAAACTCTCAGAGCCTTGCTTTTCCCATCTGCAAACCAGAAATAATAATACCTTCTTCACAAAGTTGCACAGACTTCATGAGAACATGCACATAAAAAAAATCTTTACAAATCATAAAGATTAGGCAAGCGTAAGGTGCCACGTTCTGTGTTATCAACAGAAAATAGATCATTTTTGGATTGTGTTTGGGACTGTGAATTTACAAGTTTGGCAACTTTTGACTTAAAAAAAAATCAATATTCTGTCTCTTTAAAGAGGAATTAGTGGTGAGAAGAAGTGACACTTCATTTAGAGATCTGTTTTTCTGTATAGCAGGCAATGAGACTGTTTTCTTTCCATTTATAATATGTGTGCTTAGGGGAGGACGGATTCCAACAACCAGGTTGTTTGCTGTGATTTGTTCGCCCTGGCGATATGGAGAATCGGGAATGTAAGGAAATTGCAAATATGGAATACAAAGATCTAGAGAGAAGATTTTTACTACCCGCTTCAGTTGTATGGCTTAAGTCTTACAAAAACCCAAACTTGTAGCTGTCGAGTCGATTCCGACTCATAGCTACCCTGTAGGACAGACCAGAACTGCCCCATAGGGTTTCCAAGGCTGTCTGTAATCTTTATGGAAGCAGACTGCCACATATTTCTGTGGTGGAGCAGCTGGTGAGTTTGAACTGCAGACCTTTTGGTTAGCAGCTGAGCACTTAACCACTGTGCCACCTGGGCCCCTTTGGGTCTTGCTAACTCCTGTTTTTGCAGGCCCTTTGGCTCTTCTCCTTGTGGCTGTCTCAGCTGCTCCCAGTACCCGTCGGAACATACCACCTATCCTGAGTCGACCTTTTGAACTAAATTTGTGCAGGTTGATCCCCTGTGAGGTTTTGCTGAGGGCAGCATGCCCAGGCCCTGTCTCTTCTGCACATGAAGGCTTGCGCCTGGGTTCCAGGGTGGTGTTGATGGATTTTCTAGGCCAGTCCCATTTTAGAAGCCCGTTTGCTGATGTCCCTCCAAGAGTGCTTGTCTAATCATGCGTTCCAGCGTGTATTTTGGAAAACAGGGGCCCTCGTGGAGGTAGGGGGGTTGTGGTGGTTCAGTGGCAGAATTCTCGCCTTCCATGCTGGAGACCTGAGTTCAATTCTCATCCAGCTCACCTCGTGCACAGCCGCCACCCATCTGTCAGTGGACGGTTGCATGTTGCTATGAAGCTGAACAGGTTTCAGTGGATCTTCCAGCCGAAGACAGACTAGGAAGAAAGGCCTGGTAATCTACTTTTGAAAATCAGCTAATGAAGTCCTGATAGATCATAATAGTCTCATCTGCAACTGATCATGAGGACAGCACGGGAACAGGCAGCATTTCACTCCGCCGTGCATGGGATGGCTGTGAGCTGGGCCGCCAATAACAACAACGTGCAGGTAGAATGGAGAAGTTGTCGGCCCCGCCAAACCTTTAGATACACAGCAAGCGAAATTTGCCTATACTTCCTACCCCTTCCATTTCTGTTTATCCATCCCTCACAGGATCCAGGGCTGTGGTCTCCCCTAAACAAACAAACAAAACCAGTTGCTCTCAAGTAGATTCTGACTCAGAGTGACCCCATGTGGGTCAGAGTAGAACTGTGCTCTACTCTGTAAAACGACAGAATTTTCAATGGCTCATTTGTTAGACGTAGATTGCTAGGCCTTTCTTCCAAGGCACCTCTGGGTGGATGAGACCCTCCAGCCTTTTAGTTAGCAGCTGAGTGTGTTAACCGTTTGCACCACCCAGGGATTCCCTGGTCTCCCTAAAAAAATACCCAAATCTGTTGCCCTAGAGTTGATTCTGACTCATGGTGATTCCATGTGTGTCAGAGTAGAACTGTGCTCCATAGGGTTTTCAGTGGCTGATTTTTCAGAAGTTGATCACCAGGCTTTTCTTCTGAGGCACCTCTGGGTAGACTTGAACCGCTAACCTTTTGGTTATCAGCAGAGCACATTAACCATTAGCACCACTCAGGGACTCCATGGTCTCCCTACTCTCTCTCGAAGGGGGACCAGTCTAGTATCTTGGTTCTTGACTTTTCAACGTTATCAGGCAGCTGTGGGAACCAGTACCAGGTTTTCATGTGGTAGCGTTGCAACAGTGAACCCTGGTGGCACAATGGTTAAGCACTCAGCTGCTAACCAAAAGGTCAGTGGTTCAAACCCATCCTGGGATTCCATGGGAGAAAGACATGGAGATCTACTTCCGTCAAGATTACAGCCTAGGAAACCCTATGGGACAGTTCTCCTCTGTCAGGTGGGGTGGCTGTGAGTCAGAATCGACTGGACCGCACCCAGCAATAACAACACAGCAACAAGGTTGCAACACCAGCGATGGCAGATTGAATCTTCTCTTGTAATTCTCAGCAAGGCAGGTCCCTCTTCTCCCCTTGGATGTAAATGATCTGATCCCTACAGCGACTCTCCCATGATTCCTCCTTCTCAGGGTTTAGCAGTAAGTCTCCCTCCACCCTGCTCCCTCCCCATCCCCCTCACAGTCTCCGACAGGCGTCATGTCTGCACACACATAAATAAGGCTGTGTGCACGCGTGTGAGAATATATAGCCATCATGGTACTCTGTGGGCCTGTGTATGTGCTGAGGAATGTAATCAGCTGTGGTGCTGTGTTTGGAGGTGTGTAATAAGTTTGCCGCAGACTAGGCGGGGGGAAATGGAGCCATTTGTTGATTCAAACCAATTTTTTTTTCCCCTTGAGTTAGTACTCTATCTGTAGCTAAGAACTGCTGACTACAGCATATTTCTGCGTGTAGATTTTTTCTCCCCCTGACAACCAAGACCTAACTCCTGCCTGATCTATGTAGCTGCATTGTTCAAATTACAAAGCCTAGGTGACAGAGCTGCTCTGTTTTTCCGGGAGCCCCCAACACACCTGTCATTAGATAGATGTGAGAATGCCCAAGTCATCACTTTACCTAGAAACTCAGCAGATGATTGAAATTATTTCTTACTACTAATTCCCCTTTTAGTGGAGATAAGCAGCTTTGTTCAGCTGTAAATGAAACATTAGGGTATTAACTGTGAAGCCAGAAGTGTTGGGGAAACTGAGATTTTATCTGCAGTCGGAACATTTTGGGCAATAAATTGTTTTGTTGGACAGAATACTAAATCTCTTGAGTTACAAAGAAGCAAAGCTCATTAAAGGGGATGCTTAAAGCAGGGGGGAGAAAAGGCGAGACAAAAGCTTATTACCTTTGTTGTGGGATTGGGAGGATGTTTGCAGGTTCTCATGTATATGTAGCAAGTAAGAATTATGTGGTGCAGTTATTAAATAGATGCGTCTATAGGCTTGCAAATGTTCTATGAATATGTCCAAGGGGCAAATACATCTCTGAAATATCAATAGCAATCTGCAATAAGTTATGAATTTTGGAGTACATATTTATCCTCAAAGACTGGGTTTTTGTATCCTGTGGGTGAAATTTTCCCGTCTCTTTGCCACATCCTTCAGATTAACCAGCTGGCATGGTTACATAAATGTTTGTAATAGAGAAGAGTAAGTGCCAGGGTTATCCAAAATACACACCTAAATTAAGATAATTATGTGTTGGGAGCACCCATCAGCAGAGCTTGGCAGGGAGGGGAGCTCTGCCACAGTGTGGGGAGGCTCTTGCCGGGGCACTGGAGTTGTTGTAAACGGTGGGTTCTGGGGCTCACTGAGTCCCCCAGCTTGTAAGTGGTAGAGAGGGGCAAAGGTTTTCTCTGATGTCAATAACCAGAGTGGAAGTAGGAAGAAAGGGACAAGACAGGGCAGTCTGGTCCCTGGCCTGAGCAACCCTCCCCTGTGCCTCTTGGAGCAACACTGCAGTTGTCCAGTGTCTACCTGCCTGTACCTGTGGCTTCTCGTAGCCTTTGAGAAGAAGATGGTACCGACGTTGCACCAGGGGAAACTCAGGTAGAGAAGAGTGTAAACAAACGTACCTCTGCTGCAAGCAGATTGGAATTTAGTGGAGCATTTGCAGGGCTGGGCATTTATTTTCCTTCTTTTTTCTCTCTGAATGATTCCAAGCATCTTCTCGCATATCCCCACCCTGAAGGCTTTCATTGCCATTTCCGAATTTGCCGGCAGGTCTGGATTCATAGGTGGATGCCCAGGACACAGTCATCATGAGCAGCCTAATGCTCCCTGCAGAGCTCAAGCGCTCAGAGTTCGCAGTGTGTACCTCCCGCTCGTTGCAGCAAATGTCTCCCCTTCCTGGGTGCTTTCTGCAGAAACAAGGGCAACACTTGTCCAAACATAGGAGGAGTGTACCACGGGCAAATTACATACCGGAAACACACAGACACATATCCCAGCTTTGTGAAAACGCAGACACCTGACTTGCGTTGAGAAAACTCAGTATAGGAAAAAGGAGAACTGATTTAAAAGAAAAAAAAAAAACCAGCAAATAAATGAGTTTTTTTTTTTTTTTAAATCCACCACTTATCTATCAATCAGTCATACTGTGGTGGTTTGTGTGTGACTGTGATGCTGGAAGCTATGCCACCGGTATTTCAAATACCAGCAGGGTCACCCGTGGCGGACAAGTCTACGTGGAACTTCCAGACCAAGACAGACTAGGAAGAAAGGCCTGGTGATTTACTTGTGAAAATTAGCCAATGAAAACCCTATGGATCACAACAGAACATTGTTTGACTCACTTGCTTTGGACATGTCATCAGGAGGGAGCAATCGCTAGAGGAGCACATCATGTTTGGTGAATCAGAGGGCCACTGAGGGTGAGGGAGACCCTCGGCAAGATGGATTGGCACAATCACTGCGATGATGGACTCAAACGTGCCCGAGGTCACAAGGATGATGCAGGCCCAGGCAATGTTTTGCTCTGTTGTACACAAGCCCACGAGTCAAAGTGGACTCGACAGCAGCTGCCTGTCTATTTTTTTTAAATTAAAAATTCACTGAATTGTAAGATCCTCCACAAAAGTTGTACCCACTTGATCTTCTGTCTCAGATGCTGAATGCAATGCCAGAAAGTTTCTTGAACTGAACTGAAGACTTCAGTAAAAAAGAAATGCATGTGTTGTACTTAAATCCAGTATGCATTTAAAATGTGATTCAAATCACAAACTATTAAACCTGTCATTCATTTTTTCAAGTGACTTTTCAGGACCACGTATCCATAGTCTGTAGGACACCAGCCTGTCAACACTGGTTTATAGGAGCACCAGACTTCAAGTTAATTGCTTGCAATTGTCACTTACAGGGTATTTTGAGATCTTCCGGAGACTAGTGGAAACATATCTCAGTAGATGTGAGCAGAATTCACCGGTGGCCGAGGGGATCTTGGAGGACTTCCTGCACTTTGGAGTTGGTGCCAAACAACAAGGACAGTGATGGAAGGAGATTAAAGTAAATGTTTTCAATATGGCGTCACAAACGTAGTGTCAATTGTGAGGATGGCGCAGGACTGGGCAGTGTTTCCTTTGTAGGGTTGCTATGAGTCAGAACGGACTCGGTAGCACCTAACAACAGCATCACAAATCCGTAGAAACTCTATGGATGAACTTTATGGTGAATGACACAAAGGTAACATAACATTTAGGCAACAAAACTGGGGTGACACCTTGAAATGATTTTGATTATATGTATATACATATATGTATATATGTATACACATACGTACTCACACACGTATGTATATATATATATTTGTTGTTATTAATTGACATGGAGTCAGCTCTGATTCATGGCAACCCCATGTACAACACAATGAAACATTGATCGGTCCTATGCCATCTTCATGATCATTGTTTGCTCGAGTCCATTGTTGTGGCCACTGCGTACTTTGAGTGCCTTCCAACCTAGGAGGCTCATCTTCCAGCACTGTATCAGGTAGAGTTCTGTTGTGATCCATAGGGTTTTCACTGGCTAATTTTTGGAAACAGATTATCAGGCCTTTCTTCCTAGTCTGTCATAGTCTGGAAACTGCTGAAACCTGTCCACCATGGGTGACACTGCTGGTATTTGAAATACTGGTGACATAGCTTCCAGCATCACAGCAACATGGAAGCCACCATAGTATGACAAACTGACAGGTGGGTGGTGGTAATATTTTTATATATTTATGTGTATATATGTGTGTGTGTGTGTATGGAGAGAGAGATTTATACCATTTTTCCCTTAAAATTAAATAATTTACTGTGCTGTGAACACAGGTGCCAAGAGATCTGAGTTAAAGTCTGTATCATCATAACTTACCTGAATAAGCCCCTTGGTCTATTTGAGCCTCAGTCTTCCCATCTGTACAATGACATAATTAAGCTACCCAATTTTTTAGGTCCCACTTGGCTCTGAAATGTTTCAGCTCAATGAACGATGGATGCTTTGTTTTTAAGCTGCAGCAGCATCTAAGCGTCTTTCTTGCGGTCTTCTGTTCGGTGACTCATCTCCGCCCTACTGCTCCATATCTGGTATTGTTCGTGTGCACGTGATAAAGGCTATGCCCCAGGATGATTCCACATGGAAGAAGGAAGTGACTTTGCAGAGCCGTTTCAAACAAGCTCAGAACTGGTGGGAAGGGACTGAGATGTTTATGCTGAAGGCGCCGCCAGTGTTACGAGACAGCCTACCCCAGTGGAAGGAGCGTGGGCTTGCCTCTGGGTGAACTGTACAGGATCTTTTACCTTGCTAGGACTTAGTATCTTCATCTGTAAAATGGGACAGGTTACGAAAGTTCTGGTAATGATAAAGATGAAGCATTTAACATATACTCAATGTGTTAAAGGTTCTCAATATGTGGTGGCTATTATATTATCTAAATTTGGGAATCGGAATCAATGGGTAAATTCTCCGGACAGTCTAGAGCTGTGACAGATCTTGGTAAACTTGCAGCTGTCCTGAGTGGTTTGCCCAGATGTTGGCCTCTCTGACCTCTATCTGACGTATAGCACCTCCAGATCTCTACATACCTGAGGAGCTTTCTAGAGAAGAAATTATTTATTCTTTCAGGAGGCTGTGGCCAGAGGACTCCTGAAGCCAATAACATCTACAGAGTCTGATCCACTGGAGCTGAGTCCCAGCTCTGGCCCCATACACGGAGGGGTCAGGTACTCCACAGTTCAGCCAGCATCCTTGGAGAAGATAAGTCTGAGATGACCCTTTCCAAACATAATCCTTGGTCTAAAGCGGAGCTAAAGACCTCTATATTAGTTTCCTAGTACTGCAGTGACAAATAGCCACAAACTAGGGGGCTGAAAACAACAAAAATTTATTCTCTCACAGTTCTGGAGGTTACAAGTTTAAAACCAAGGTTTTGGCATGGTTGATTCCTTCTGAGGCTTGGAGGGAGTATCTGTTCCAGGCCTCTCTCCTAGCTTCTGGTGGTTGTCAGCGATCCTTGGCATCCCTTGGCTTGTAGATACATCACACCAGTCTCTGCCTCCTGCTTCATACGGCTTTCTTTGTGTGTTCCTTCCTCTTCTCTGCACTTATAAGGACACTTATCATTAGCTTTAAGGCTCACCCTAATCCAGAATGATCTCCTCTTGAGATCCTTAATTTAATTACATCTGCAAAGACCCTTTTTTCAAATGAGGTCGCATCCACAGGTTCTAGGGAGGGGAGGTGGTTAGGATTTGGACATATTTTTGGGGGGAGTCACAGTCCAACCAGTACCATCTTCCTGCCAAGCACCCTTGTATGGAGAAACACTTTGATGTTAATTAGACCAGTCAACAACAATGACATAATAAAAAGAGCTGATGCTTATTGGGTACTTACTGTGTGCCATGCTTTGTGCTAATTGATTATACGCATGATCTTTTTATTCATCTTAACAACCCTATGAAGTAGGTAATAGGATGCTGTCCGATTTATTGATGATACAATTGAGCCTCAGGAGGGGAAGGTCATTTTTTCTGAGTCACCCAGCAAGGAAGGTACCACAGCTGGCATCCTCACTCAGGTTTTTCTGATCCTAAGGTTCCTGCTTTGAACCATTATGTCAGGAATTTCTCAAACTTCAGCAGGCGTAGGAATCTCCTGGGGATTACTCAAAACTGCACCTTCCCCAAACCCCATCTCCGAAGATTCTGATGCAGTAGGTATGGGGGAAGGTCAGGGATCTGGGTTTAAAATAACTGCATTATGTAATCCTGCCCCCTCTCTCCTCCCACTGAATCCATCTCTCCGGTAATTGTAACCTCAACACAGGATCCAGCAAACAGATTCAGATTATCCATGAAGACAGAAATCCTCAAAAGTGAAAAAACACCCAAAGCAGAGGCCGAGTTGCTTTTTGCTTTTAAATTAAAGCACCTTTACTCCCTAAGCACTGGTGGTACAGTGGTAGAATTCTCATCCTCCATGTGGGAGAGACCCGGGTTCAAGTCCCAGCCAATGCACCTCATGCGCAGCCACCACCCATCTGTCAGTGCAGTCTTGCATGGTGCTATGATGCTGAATAGGTGTCAGCAGAGCTTCCAAGCTAAGATGGACTAGAAGACCTAGTGATCTACTCCGAAAAATCAGCCACTGACAACCTTATGGATCACAGCGATCTGATCCACAACCAATCATGAGGATGACACAGGACTGGGCACAATTTGTTGCATTTTGCATGGGGTTGCCATGAGTCCCGTGGCTGACTCCACGGCTGCTAACTACACCATCCTTCGCTCCCAAGCTTTCCCCCCAACAGTCCCTCCAAGCATTTCCCTTTCCTGGTTGCCCATGAGCATGTTTTCTATTGCTGTCCACCTGCAGGAGGAAATACGAGGATCGCTGGAGTTGCTCCTAGCGCCTTCTTATGTTTGGTCTCCTGGCTCTGCAAGCATTTTGCAGTTTTCCACTTGGAGGACACCCACAGAGCTGGGGGGAGAATCCTTCAGCAAAGCACAGCGGAGGAGCCACAGTCCTGCAATAATCCAGTCAATTAAAAATTGATTTCAGTTCCAGGCAGCGTGGTGGTGATTTGGTGGGGAGTCGGTGGCCACCTTGCCCGTGGTGCAGACGCCTGTTAAGTGATATTTAGGGGATCTTCTGTCATAGCAGAAAGCAGTGCGGTTGATGATCTTTGCTGCTGAAGAAGCAAAATGGAAGTGTCAGATACAACGATTGCATTTTATTTCTAATATGTTGCCCTGCCAACCTTGGAGCCACTGTACAAAACCAGGGGATGTGAAAGGACAAAAGTATGAAATCTGGCTCGAAGTAGATGATTTGAGGTGGTTCATCCAAAAAATATCCCCGAGTCATCCCAGGAGAACTTGCCTGAATGGTGGGAACTCATGATGATATTAGAAAATCAAAAGAGTTAAGCTACCTAATAAAGTTTGTTTTTTAAATTTTATCATGAGTGCACTTACGTTTAACCAAGCAGTAGTTTGCATAAATTCATTCTCTCCGTGAAATAACTCAAACTATCCAGACCAAAAAAACAAACCCATTGCCGTTGAGTTGATTCCGACTATTAACACCCCTACAGGACAGAGCAGAACTGCCCTATAGAGTTTCCAAGGCTGTAATCTTTATGGAAGGAGATTTCCACATCTTTCTCCCTCAGAGATGCTGGTGGGTTCGAACTGCTGACCTTTCAGTTAGCAGCTGAGCTCTTAACCACTGCACCACCTATGCAAAAATGTATAGAGTAAAAGATGAAGGTTTCCAAATTTGAAATAGGCTCCAAATCTCATCCCTTTCCTCAAGGAGATAGCCTTTGTAAATAATTAGCATTTTTCCAGCCTTTTCTCTGGCAAACTTTCAAACTCATCTTCAAAAAATGGCGGCGTGCTTTGGTGAAGCCATAGACAGGTGGGTGGTGTGGTGAATAGATACGTTGCTGTGGTGGTGGTGGTTGTTAGTTGGCTCCGACTCATGGTGACCTTATGTATAACAGAAAGACGAGACGTAACCTGGTCCTGCACCATCTTCACAATCATTGAAATGCTCGAGTCCATTGTTGCGGCCACTGTGTATTCTGATTGTATTCCAACCTAGGGGCTCATCTTCCAGCACTACATTCGATAGTGTTCTGTTGTGACCCATAGGGTTTTTCACTGTTGTTAGGAATAAACACGTAGACAAACATATTGACAGACAGGCAGACAAATTAGACAGGTTGACACCAGAAACATAGATAGAAAAATAGACAGTTTGGAATCCAAAAGTCTCAGCAGGGAAAACTTGCAACTTTGCCACTTATTCCCTGCGTGATACTGGGAATTCGTAAATTCATTGTTTAACTTCTTTGGCCCTATCTTTCATTATCTATAAAGCAGGAAAAACAATATCTGCTTTGCTTGCCTCCAGAACGGAGGATGAAAGTGAGGCTTCAATGATAAAATGTATTTGAAATTCTTGTGGGCTCAACAGATACATTGGCACAACCAGCAGGTATAACCTACCCAGCTTCTTTCACATGTTATAACCTATCGTGGGCCAAAAGAGTCTCTAAATTGCATAAGGAAAACTAAATTGTCCTATAAAAATGGCACCAGAGAAATTCCACATTAAAACACATGTCATAGCTCAATGAGGTTCACTCTAGAAGAGAGAGACATCGTGTGTTAATAATACATCAAGCATGCTGCACGTGGGCGTTCGTTTTTCTTCCCTTTAAAAAAGTTATTTTTATTTTATTTGAAATTGTTTTGATTTTAAAGATGCAGGGTGGCATAGTCCACATGGCCAGATTATATCCTAAAGTGAAAATTTAATGGAAAGGTAAAATGGATTTTCACCAACTTAAAATATGTAGGTATGTGTGTATGTATTTCAGAACTTTAGCTGTGATGAGCAACGCTTTGAAAATGTGTTTAAAAATTCACCGAGTCTTGTCTGAAGACTAACCGATGAGGGAGATAGACTAACTTATTCAGTCTGGACATTGTTAAGTGCCCTAAAATTGGTGGTTAATAATTTCCTTTTGAAGTTAAAAATAGTAAGCATGTTCCTGAGCTCATCATCAATCTTTAATAATTTCAGATGAAGGCGTTGTCTTTTAATACAAATGAGTATCATCTTTAATAAGTGATCTTAAATTAAGATAATAATATTACAGCTTCCTTCACTGAATGTCTACGGAAGGATAGGGGCAAATAAAGACCTCTTGCTGCTTTTGGAGGGTCGTGGTTGGGGGCAGGAGACTTCAAAGTACCTGAACCACCATTGTAAGATGTTGTTTCTTGGTTTCTAACTCCTTGTGCATAATTTGAAGATGAGTAGCTTTCTAGGCTGAGTATGCGAGGCTCCCTTCCGTTAATTATAGTATTTCAGATGAGCCTAATCTGACAGCCAGTGGCACACAATATGCTAAATACTTCATCTAATGTGACTTCGAGAAGAAGGGAGAGCTCCCCCCTCCTCTTACGAACCCTCCTGGATAGGATATCACTCCTTAGAATCTCAGCATCAACAGCGGGAAACAACTGATTGTAGAAAGTGTCTGTTTTTATTTGATGCACAAGCCAGGGTCCATGGGAAGCAGGGGGACTTGGGGGCGATTCTAGAACCACTGCAGCTGATTTGCAACTCTGATCCTGACAGAAATGGCAAGCAGAGTTTCACATGTAAGATGCCGTGTTGGCATGAAATGCGTGTTCCTTTCTCTCGGCTAGTCCAGCCACTTCTTCCCCACGTCCCCAATTGATCAGGGAGACCTGAATTCTAGAATAGACCTTCTCCGTTCGTGACTCAGCACACATTTTGAGACACTCCCAAACAAATCCCCTAAAAGATGCCCCAAGTGATGACATTGGCTGTGTACCTTTTAAATGGATGTGAGCAACAAATGTATATTGATGCCTCATACTCGTGATACAATCAGTCTTTCTAAGGAGCATTACCACGTCTTACTTTGCCTTATACTGACAATGATATTTGGAGTCAAGGAATAAAAAAAAAAAAAGGCAAGTGGTATTCTGTCCATTTTGGCAGACGAGGAAAACAAACACAAAGAGGGAGGAATGCAAAGTCACTTTGCAGGTCACTGTCACAGAGGAGTATCTAAGGTATGGCAGATATGGCGTGTGCCCGGGGCACCTCTTGAAGGGGGACCACTGAGCAGTCCCTATTTACCCGGTACGGCCCGATGTCCTTCCTGAAGCACAGTAGACACAGAGGTAGATATAGTAATAACCCATGTTGTTATTTGGCACCATCTTGCCAATTCCCACGCATAGTGACCCCATATGACAGAGTAGAACTGCCCCATAGGGTTTTCTTAGCTGTCATCTTTATGGGAACAAATCACCAGATCTTTCTCCTGCTGGGTGGGTTGGAAACACCAGCCTTTAGGTTAGCAAGCGCTTAACCGATGTGGCACCAGGGCTCCTTAGTAACCCGTAAGGGTGTGTTTCTAAAGACAGTTGCATGTTTGCTTGGTTGCAGAGTGATCATCAAGCCAGCTTCCTTGGCACGTCTTCGAGAAAAACCTCCAGTGAAGCTGAGGTTGCAATTACTTTCCTCATCCTAGCAAGAAAGCTCTTGACGATACAGCAGTGTTTGTTTTTCTGCTTGGTAAAGGAGAAAGGAAAACAGCAGAAATTAGCCTGGCACCGCAAGGATGCCAGCCCAGAGCCAGGGCCTCTGACGGTGACCCTCTGCCACCAAGCTTTGCCGCTGGAAAGCCCTGCGCTGTGAGGTTAGCAGAGGCGGCAGCTGGCCCAGGCGCTGTGTAGTTTTTTCCCTGTTCCACCAGGTGTTGCCAGAGAACATTGAGCAGAGCCCGGCTCCAGGCGACGTGTGTTCGCAGCTGCTCTGGAACACCCAGGCTGCTCCTGCGGCGGCAATTAAATGCGTGATGCTGATTCCGACAACCCTCTTCCTTGCGCATTTAAGCGTGTCTCCTGCATTTGCCTCGTACCTCACAGTTCAAATCCACACGTTTCAGTGTGTGTTTGTCTCTGCCCACACATCCTCACACTGGCAGAAGGAAAGCAGGCAAGTTTGTACTGATCCCGGGTCTCCAGGCCCGCCCCTGGTGCACCTGTGTTTACCTTCTTCTCTACCTGCAAGCCGAGAGGTGGCTTGGATGCCCAGAGGAAGCATTCTCCCTGCCAGGGCGTTTGCCTGTTACTATTGCTTCCCAGCACCTGCTTCCTTGTCCCTTCCCACCTTCTATACCCAGAGCAATGAGGTCATAGTTCTCATCAGCAGTTCTCAGCTGGGTGTGGTTGTGCCCCCTACCCCATGAACACTTCCCATGTGTAGAAACGTGTTTCACTGTCACAACTGGGGAGGGGATGCTACTGGCATCTCATGAGTAGAGACGAGGGATGTTGCTAAAGAAATCTCTCTCTGGTTTCAACACTTCTGACTCCCCCTTGGATAATCCAGGACAATCTCCCTGTCTTAGGGTGGGTTCTCTAGAGAAGCAAAACCAGTAAAGTGTATAAATATATATATAGAGAGAGATTATATCAAGGAAACAGCTCATGTGATTGTAGAGGCTGGAACATCCCAAGTCCGTGAATCAGGGTAGAGGCCTCTCCCAAGTCACACAGCTGCAGAAGCTGGCAAGCCCAAGATTGGCGGGTCAGAGAGCAGGGCTCCCGCTCACAGGCTGCGCAGATCGACGAATCCCAGGTTTGGCAGATAAGTTGACAGCTCGAGTCCCAAGAACGGGAGATGAGATGACAGGAAGCAGCCGCGGGATCCAGAGAGAACAAAAAGCCAGAACATCTGCTTATATACAGATGCGGGCCACACCCCCAAGGAGACTCCCTTTCATCTGATTGGCTACTCACAGTATATTCAATCATGGGAGTGATTACATTAAAACACGGAGAATCACAGCCCAGCCAAGATGACACACAATCTTAAGCATCACACTCCCCATCTAAAGATTCTTAACTTAATCACACCTGCAGAGTCCCTTTTGGCATGTAAGGTAATGTAGCCACAGGTTTCATGGAATACAGAGTGGACATCTTCGGGAGCCATTATTCTGCCTCCTGCACCCACTCATCTGCTAGCGATGCTGAAACACAGTGATGGAAACAGATTTTGCCTCCAAGGGACTTGCGTGATGGGAGTGTGAGCGTGTGCACCCACGTGTGCTGCAGGGGAGAGTGACCCAGGAAAGAAACTAGTACACTAGTATAAGCAGTCTAGGGCAGGGGTGGTTATCATGATTCTTATTCATCTCTGTATCCCCAGTGGCTAATATGGTGTCTGGCACACAGTAGGGGCTCAATTTGTGGTTCATGTGTTAGTTTTCCTAAAGAATGCCTGTTCATGCAATGGGAATACAGGGGAAAGACCATGTACCAGGGCAACCCAATTAGGACAACACAGTCACTCTTAATTGTTAAGATTCACCTTAGCACAATGTTAATTAATATTCACAATAATAACCTAGAGACTATACACGCTTTTCAAAGTGCCTTCTTCAGCCTTACAGATTCAGTCCTTCAGTTGAGCTCTCGTGTTGTACAGAGTTTTATATTTTACAAAAAAAAAAATGGCCGTTGATTCCAAGTCATGGCGACTCCATGTTGTCCGAGTAGAACTGTGCTCCGTAGCGTGGCTGATTTTTCAGAGCTAGATCTCCAGGCCTTTCTTCCAAGGTGCCTCTGGGTAAACTCGAAGTGCCAGCCTTTCAGTTAGCAGCCAAGTGAATTAACCATTTGCACCACCCAGGGACTCCTGTATTTTCCGTGGTTGGCAAACGATGGCCCATGGGTCGAGTCAGAGGTCTTCAGCCTGTTTCTGTAAAGAGAGCTTCATTGGAACACAGCCACACCTATTTGTTTACACATTGTTTAGGGCTACTTTAGTGCCCCAACTGCACGGGGCTGGTGGCCCACAAGCCTGTAATATTTACTATCTGGCCCTTTACAGAAAAAAAAGAAAAAAAAGTTTGCTAACTCTTGCTTTATACCGTTGACCATGAGCAACTTTCCCTTGTAAAAAAAACAAAACCAAACCAAACCCGTTGCCATTGAGTCGATTCCAACTCATAGTGACCCTACAGGACAGAGTAGAACTGCACCATAGAACTTCCAAGGAAAGCCTGGTGGATTCGAATTGCTGACCTTTTGTTTAGCAGCCGTAGCTCTTAACTACTATGCCACCGGGTTTTCCAAAACAAACCCGTTGCTGTTGAGTTGATTCTGACTCATAGTTGACCCTGTGGTGACCCTATGAGTTTCCTTGTAAGGACACAGAAAGTTTGCTTGACCAGGACACACCACTCTTGGGCAGCCTTGGATGGCAGAACATTCTCCTTCCTTGAATTATAGTATTTGTAACAGCATCCTATTTAATGACCTCACCACAAATAATAAAAGCCTGCAGTTAATTGAGACAGTCGCTCAAATTGTTTAGGTGTTTTTCCCAGCTATCTTTAGTGAGATAAATTGAGCTTCACTGTGGTGACTTGTGGATGACAGCAGAGCAGAGGAAATTTAAATACAGTGACTGTGTTCATTTGAAATTAAAAAAAAAAAAGTTAAAATCCATCTTCTGCAGGAAGTCAAGCACAGTAAACCATTCCCAACTGTCAGTGCATTGAAATGAATGGGAGTAAACAGGGCATCGCCAAAAATACCCCGTAACTATACTTAAATCACCACGATCTGTTTGATCTGCTGAGAACTAACAAATTCCTGAAGCTCTCTCCTCTCCAGACTGCTCATCCGTTGTAGTGAGTATTGAGATCGCTGTTGCTGATAAGGATCCCTGGTGGCACAGTGGTTAAAGCACTCGGCTGCCAACTGAAAGGTCGGCGGTTCGAACCCATCAGCTACTCCACGGTGGAAAGATGTATCAGTCTTCTTTCGTAGAGATTTATACCCTTGGAAGCCCTATGGGGCAGTTGTACTCTGTCCTACGGGGTAGCTATGAGTCGGAATAGATTCAATGGCAGTGGTTTTAGTTGCTGATAACTAACTTGATAACCTAATTAGGCTTTATCTCAGGCTAGGTGGGCAATCAAGGGGGCTATCTTGTAGAGCAGTTTTCTCTACCATTGCCATTCTGGGCTGTATCATCTTTTGTTGTAGAGGGCTATCTGGTGCATTGTAGGATGTTTAGCAGCATCTTGGGCATCCACTCATTCCATGTCAATTGTATCTTTCCCCACTCGTGACTAAAATGTCTCCGGACATTGGCAAATACCCCCAGGAGATGGGAGGCAAAATGGTTCCCTGTTGAAAACCACTGTTTTAGGAGGATGGTTATGGAAGAGGCCTCGGAAGTGCTTCACGGTCATGTGCATTTAACCAAACCAGTCGCTTTCAAGTCCACTCTGACTCATGGGGACCCCGTGTGTGTCAGAGTAGAACTGTGCTCCACTGGGTTTTCCTTTTGATTTTAATTTTCATGAAAATATACACAGCAGAACATACACCCCATTCATCAGCTTCTACGTGTGCAATTCAACAACACTGGTTACATTCTTCACGGTGTGTTGCCATTCTCACTATCTCTACACATATTGCTATGGATTTCATTGGGTCCTCCCAAAATATGTGTGTAATCCTAACCTTTGTACCTGTGGTTATAATACTATCTGGGAATAGGTTTTGTTTGGCATGTTAATGAGGCAGTATTAGAGTGTGTCTTAAATCCATCTCCTGAGATATAAAAGGGAGAACACAAGCAAGCTAGAAGCAGAGATGCCATGCCACAGGAAGATCACAAGGAGCCAAGGAATGCCAGGCCTACAGATGCTGGAAAGAGACAACAACTTTCCCCCAGAGCCAACAGAGAGAGAAAGCCCTCCCGTAGAGCCAACATCCTGAATTCGGACTTCTAGCCTCCTAAACTGTGAGACAATAAATTTCTGTTTGTGAAAGCCACCCACTGGTGGCATTTTTGTTACAGCAGCACTAGATGACTAAGAAAACCACCACTGACTTAGCCTCAGTAAGCCCTAAACTTCTCATCTGGGCTTTAGAGTTACTGTTGACAATTTGATGTCATATAGATAATTCTTTCAAAGTGTGCTCCATTGAGTTTTCAATGACTGATTTTTCAGAGGTAGATCGCCAGGCCTTTCTTCCAAGGCACCCCTGGGTGGACTTGAACCTCCAACCTTCCAGTTAGCAGTGGAGCACATTGACCGTTTGCACCACCCAGGGACTCCCATACACATGTAAATCACTACATACTGGTATTTTAGATGAATTTTTCTTCTTTGCTTTCTGCACCTCTCCCCTCAATTATTCCCCTCCTTCCTCCTCAATGTAGCTTTCTGAATGTCTAAATCTGCCACAAAGATGAGATTGCCTTGAACGCCTCCAGCGTCAGTCTGATAACCCTAGCTGTGCTGCCACGCTAAGCCAGATCAGTGGAGCCAGGGCTGTGATCAGGATACGGAAACTCAAGCACCTCGCCATCGCGGGCTGCTGTGATCAGAGGATCTAGGGAATGAACGTCTTTCTGATATGGTCTTATCAGACCCAGCCTAATGTCAACCCTGTTAGAGAAGCTTGGTCCGATCTGCCTGTAGCTTTGTTCTGAGCCATTCAGCCACAGTTCACTGGAGCAGAAAGAACCTTGCGAATTGATATTATAAACCGGCATGCCTGTTTTATTCATTGCGGAGGCAACAGAATATAACACAAGTATTTATTTTTAGTCGTTGGAGAATGGTATTTCTCCCCCCTCCCCCTTGTCACGGAATGCAGAAAACAGAGAAAACAACAAATGACTCTTTGTGAACACAATTCTATTGAGCAGATATGGCCAATAGCTTCCTGTTTCAATTATTCTGCACTCTCCTTAGTAGTAGACGTGTGTGCGTTGAATATGGCTGTGTGCGTGATGTATCTTACAGTTGTTTGGATGGTCTTCATAAGGAATCGCAAGCTGGCAAATGTAATCCAATCACCGCGAGTTGGGCTGTCCTAGCTCTGACTGTTCCCTTGACCCCCACCTCCCCGGCTCCATTGAAAGTTAGATTTTCTAGAGAAATTCATGAAACTTCATCATGTTTCATTCATTCTTTGCTCCTGGGCATTCCTCACTGAAGGTCAGGAGCTGTGAAATTTCTCTTTAGTCCCATTGCTTTGATATGGCACAGGCCGGGCAATGCAGAAAATGAAGTGTGGAAAAATGGAGTTACGGCAATGTCTTAAATGGGGGGAGGCGTCTGCACAGAGGCTAGGTTAGAAATGAGGAGACGTGCTGCCTGTTGTCGGAGCTGGCATTTCGGTGGCAGTGGGACCCCAAGGAGAAGCAGGCTACAGCTGGGTGACCCCAATCCCAGGGTTGATGTAGTTGCAGTTAAAGCTCAGTCTTCTATTGGTGCCCTTAATAATGATGGTGAAGAAGTTGATGATGATGATAACGGTAGATTGAATCATATGAAATTGCCAACATTTAACAGTTGACTACCTTTTTAAATGTTAGTTTCATATGGTTCAACCTTATATTTCTAAAAACAATAGTGAATCTGTATTAGATGGTTTTGGTGGTCCAGGCATATGTATTAGCTCATTGGATCAACACCGGTTACCAGTCAACATGGAGTCTATTCCAACTCATGAAAACCCTGTGTGTGTCAGAGTGGAACTGTGCTCCACAGGGTTTTCAATGGCTGGTTTTTCAGGAGTAGATCACCAGCTCTTTCTTCTGAGGTGCCTTTGGTGGACTTGAACTGCCAACCTTTTGGTTAGCAGCCAAGTGCCTTAACCAGTTGCACCACCCAGGAACTCCTGGTTCAACACACCAGTTTCCTAATGGAGATACTGTTCTTGTCCTCCTTTGACAAATGAGGATACTGTGGCTATGGGAATAACTTATACAAGGCAATGGAGCTACTGAGTTGCAAAGGTGGGATTCAAACTCAGGGGGTTAAGACTATAATCTATGCTGTTATCCCTTACTCTGTTTTCTTGGCTAAATAATGATTTTAGACAGATGTTCGTACTTTCCCCAGAGAGTCCTGCATTTCCGCCAGGCTTGTTTGGGGTAAGTGAGGTTTTTGATTTGTGTGTGAGTCTCTCTAATTATAAGGAGTACCCAATAAGCCCCAGAATCTGCTCACCACCTGGTAATGGGTTAGTTGCCATCAAATTGGATTTCTAGAAAGATTGACCAACAGACAACTTTGCCTTGAGGGTTATGTGTTAAACAATAGCTGTCAGTTCTCATCCTCATTGGCTTAGCCAAACCTCTGAGTTAGGTTTTCTGATAATACATGGGATGACAATTGTAAGCTTTTCCTCCTTTGAAATCTACCACATCTCTAAGAGAGGAAGCAAAGCCCTAGTGCCTTATCATTACACTGAACATGTGAAAATACCAAGTACTATTTAAAAAATGGAATAATGGTGATCTTCCTCTCCAAAACCCACAACCACACTCTAATCATGAGGAAAACATCATCAGACAAATGCCAGTAGAGGGGCAGTCTACAAAATACCTTCCCAGTAACCTTCAACACTGCCACGGTCGTCAAAAATATGGAAAGTCTGAGAATGTCCCAGCCAAGAGGAGCCTAAGGCCCATTTCATAAAGTCCCTGGACTTGGTTCCCTGCTGTAAGTGGAGGTGATAATATTCACCTCTGTAGGTTTTATGAGGGTTAATTGGGGTCGTGTATGTTAAGTACTTGGCACAGAGCCTGGCACATCGCAGGAAGTCCCTAACAACAAGTTCCCTAACTCCAGAAAAGCTGTATCCATCAAACTTTGGTGTCTATCAGAATCACTCATAAGCTTATGAAAATGCAGATTCCCAGGCACCTCCAGGGATTCTGACTCATCAAGTCTGGGATGGGATGAGAATCTGCACATTTAACAAGCAAGGATATTTCCAGTTCTAGTGGTCTACAGGCAATCCATGTATCCATTATTCACTGATTCATTTATTCAGCAAAATTTATGGTGGGCTTCCATGTGCCAAGTGGAATTCCAGGTGCCAAGGATACAGCAGTGAACAAAACAGAGTCTGTGCCCTCATGGGGCAATACAATACACACTGTAGAAATGACTATATAGTGAATGGCTGGGTCCTGAGAAGTAATATATAGTGGTGGTAAAAGCAGGGTAAAAGGGCCCTGGTGGCACAATGGTTAAGTACTCAGCTGCTAACCAAAAGGTCAGCGGTTCAAACCCACCCAGCCGCTCTGTGAGAGAAAGGCCTGGAGATCCGCTCCTGTAAAGATTACAGCCTAGGAAACCCTTTGGGGCAGTTCTACTCTATCACACAGGGTCACTATGAGTAGGAATTGACTGGACAGCACCTAACAACAAACAACCAAAGAAGGGTAAGGGGATAGAGAGGTGGGATGGTCAGTCTTTCTGAGAAGGTGCATTAGAGGAAGGATTGAATAAAGAGGGGGAAAACCCCACAAAATAATCTTCAGTTCAAATTTGGTCTTCTTTAATCTGAGTCACCCAGTTTCGCATGGGTTTATTATAGTCATCATTAGCTTTTTTAATAGGCATGTTGACTCCCCAACCAATATGGTAGACATTGCTGAATGCTTACCATATCCCAAGCACCATGTTCAGAAGTTTGCAAATATTATTTCTAATCCCTATCACAACTCTGCAATTTGAAGCATATCATCTTCATAATACAGATGAGAGGACTGCGTTTTAAAGAGGTTACATGGTCACACCGTTAGTGAATGACCAAGTTTGCTCATTCTACTACACCCCACCATCTCTAACATATAAAGATTTGGACCTTGTTCATTTTCAAAAATCCATAGTGGCACCAACTATATGGTAATAACCCTCTTAAAGACCCGCTTCTTTTGTTAACTCTTTTTCGTGTTCATTACATCACCAAGACCAGTGATAGACAATGCTGGCTGTGCAATCAAATCACCTGGGAGTGGGACTCGGGCATAGCGCTATTAAAAGCTTCTCAGATGAGTTTGATGTGCAGCCAAGGTTGGGTACAAAGGCTAACAGTATAGTCCAAGATTAATAGATGTTATCTGGCTGCACACCCAGTTGGAGCTTTGGTTCAGAATGCAAATCCACAGGGTCACTCTGAGCCAGTGCACTTGAGACTCATGATCATCTGGGTGACACACCTTTTGAAAATAAGAGATGGAACAACACCTTGAGCAAGCAGGCAGAATGGCACTGTGGAATCCACACAGGCCCTGGGGTCCAAACTTGGCTTGAAACCCACCTCTGCTATTTCCTGTCTCTGTGATTTTGAGTGTTGTACTAAACTAGAAAGGAGCCCTGGTAGTACAATGGTTAAGCGCTAACCAAAAGGCTGGTGGTTCGAACCTACTCAGTTGCTCCCTGGGAGAAAGACCTGGCGACCTGCTCCCATAAAGGTTACAGCCTAGAAAACCCTGGAAGACAGTTGTACTCTGTCACACGGGGTCACTATGAGTTGAAAATAGACTCAACAGCGCTGTATTCTCTGTTCTCTCTCTTCCCAAGCTGCCCCCAACCAAGGAGTACTAGTTGAATCCCAAGGAGACAAGAAAAGGACCATAATTTCTTCTCCACCCTCCAACCACTGTCAGACTTTTCCTGTACAGGAAAACAGGAGAAAATAAGAAGAGTGTATTTAAAAAATTATTTCCACTCCCTTCTTGCCAAAGGTATTAAATTCCAAATTTAGCACCCTCTCCTGGGAAGAATAGAGCTGTCCCTTTTATGCGTTTGCTGTGGTAACTTTGAACCCTAGAATGCTTGCCATGAATCTTGGGCTGGTAGTGATTTAAAAAAAAAAAAAAAAAAAAAAGGCAAATAAACAAACCCGTTGCCGTTGAGTCGATTCTGACTTACAGCGACCCTATAGGGCAGAGCAGAACTGCCCCATAGGGTTTCCAGGGAGTGCCTGGTGGATTCAAACTGCCGACCTTTTGGTTAGCAGTAGCTCTTAACCACTACACTGCCAGGGTAGTGGTTTAGGAGGGGGAAAAATCAAATGAAACTTAAGACTCCCTTCCTCATCTTCCCTGGACCTCGTTTCTGCAGATCTGTTTTCCCCTGGAATGTTCAGAATCCCTGTAGACTCCTTCTTTCTCTCCTTGCCCCTTCTTTCTCATTAAAGCCCCAATCTGACACCATTGCTCCCACTTTGTACTCCATAGAGCTGTAATATTTGCCCAACGATGAGCTCCTTCAGCAGTTTGTTATCCAAAATAGGAAGTGACAGACTCGATAAAAAGAAATCTCTTTGCCAAGGAAACAGATATGGCTTCTCCCCATCTCTTTCCCTTTCTCTTTCTCTCAGACTACTCTGTGCCCGGAATCTGCTGGCTCTGACTGTATGGCACACCAAAGTTTCCTTCTGATCCACGGCCAACTAATTTGATCAGCACAGAGACCTCTATTCCCTGTTTCCTCTGGATCTTGTTTAGCAGAGGTGGGAGTCACCTCAGTCTGTGTTGTCTGCCATAGGGGAAGAAAGGATGCAAGGGAACCTAGTTCCACACTGAAGTGGGGAGGGCCTTCCTATAGACAAGATAGGATGATCACACAGCGGGTGGAGGCTGTAGGGGAGGGCAAGATCCCTGCTTGGGGAAAGCCTTCTTATCTTTTTCTGTCTATGGTGTATTTTGCAAAGTGCTCACCATTCCCAATCATTGAAAATTAGAGGATCCATGTGGCTATCAATGTACTTCTTAATCTCTGAGAAACCACTAAAGAATAAAAGGCAACTCAAGTTTAGACATGCTTTTACTTAACCATGTGTATTTGGACTCTGGGTGTAAGTGATGATGATGGTGGTGGCATTCAGAGTAATAGCTGCTCCTGTGGTTGTTGTTGGGTGACTTCGAGTCCATGTTGACTCATAGTCCCCCCATGTGACAGAGTAGAACTACCCCATAGGGCTTTCATTACGGGAAGAAGCCTTGGTGGCACGATGGTTAAGATCTCAGCTGCTAACCAAAAGGTCAGCAGTTTAAACTCACCAGCGTGTCCACAGGAGATAAGACCTGGCGATCTGCTCCTGTAAAGCTTAAACCCAAACCAACCAAATCCATTGCCATCATGTCGATTCCTATTCATAGCAACCCTATAGGACAGAGTAGACCTGCCCCGCAGGGTTTCGAAGGCTATAAATCTTTATGGAAGTAGACTGCCATATCTCTCCCGCAGAGTGGCTGGTGAGTTCCAGCCTGCCAACCTTTTGGTTAGCAGCTGAGGGCTCAACCATTGTGCCACCAGGGCTCCTTCTATAAAGACTATAGCCTAGGAGACCCTATGGGGCAGTTCTACTCCCTCCTGTAGGGTCGCTATGAGTCAGAATAGACTCGCCAGCACAATAACAACAACAACAATCTTTACAGAAGTAGATCGCCAGGTCTGTTCTCCCTCGAAGCTGCTGGGTACGTTCGAACTGCCAACTTTTCGGTTAGCCGCTGAGCGCATAACCTTGCACCACTAGGGCCCTCGAGTAATAGCTAATGCCTAGCAAACCCTTGCTAAGTGCCAGGCACTATTCTAAGCACTTTTCATATATTATTTTATGTAATTCTCACAACCACTTTATGAAGGAGGCACTGTTCTTATCTCCATTTTGTAGCCAAACATGGAGGGTTAAAGAGGTACATTATCCAAGGACTCCTAGCTGGTAGTAGGAGGGCCCTGGGATTCCGACTCATGACTCCAGTGCTTGCACTTTTTCTTTTTTAACTTTTTTTTTTTTTTTTTAAATTTTGAGATAATTGTAGATTCATAGTTGTAAGAAATAATGCACTAAAATGAACCCGTGTACCCCTCACCCAGGATCCTCCACTGGGACCACCTGGCATGACTGTAGTACAATTTTACAACCAGGAAATTGCCCTTGATACGATCCGCCCACCTGAATCCGATTTCACCAGTTTTGCATGCACTTGTGTGTGTGTGCGTGTGTGTGTGTGTGTGTGTGTGTTTACCTCTTTTCCATTTTATAACGTGTATCGATTCATATGACACCCCACAGTCAAGATACAGGACATTCCACCTTAAGGATCCCCCATGTTGCCTTTTTATAGCCACAGCCACCTCCTTCTCTCTTTAAACCCGTGGCAACCCCTAATCTCTCTCCGTCTCTATAATTTTGCTATTGCAAGAATGCTATATAAAAGGCATGTGAAAACCTTATGCACGGTTACAGAATCAGTCCATAGACACAGCTTGGTGTCCACCTACTTCCTGCTCCTTTTCAGTTCCTCTGTTATTTCTCACCTCCCTTTTATTGGGTTGCGAATCTCTGGATAAGGTGCACTGTGGACACCAGTGTTAGCCCTTATGTGCTCCCCACCTTCACCCCAAGGATGGGCTCCAGGTGTGCTGGTGTGGGAATTCTACAATTAGTCACTGGAGACCAAGATTCTTCCAGTCACCATCTGCCTGCCCTCATCCTCAAGCTTTACCTTCACTTCTCTCCAAAAGCCAGCCCAGGTCCTTTAGCCACTCCGAGCCTGGGGATAAGAGCATTGACTTCACTATCCCATCAATGACTTCCATTCCAGAAGCCTCCATACCCCATACTGGCTACAGAGCCCTAGCAGGGCTGAGGGGAGGGGGAAATGCTGAGTTATTGCTGAGAGGACGCTGAGTGTTTGTTTGGGGTGATGGAATATACTTGGAAATAGATAGTGGTGATGATTGCACAACATGGTGTATGTAATTAATGTCACTGAATTGCACGCTTAAAATGGTTAAAATAAATTTTTTGTTATATATGTTTTACCATCAAAAAAAAAAGTTCTAGCAGAAGAAGAGATTTGTCCGAAGTACCCCCTCTTGCTTCTTTGAAGCATTATTCTCCTTTGCAGAGTAGATCAGACAGGATTATGTGTTGTGCATGCGCGCTGCTATGATGCTGAAGAGGTATCGGTGGAGCTTCCAGCCTAAAAGAGACTAGGAAGAAAGGCCTGGCAATAGACTTCTGAAAATCAGCCAATAAAAACCCTATGGATCACAGCGATTCGATCCACACTCGACCACGGGGAAAGCACAGAAACAGCATCATAATAACATGCAAGTACAACAGACTGGTGGATTATTAGATGAGATTATTCTATTTTAGATTTGGAGGAGTTTTTACCCCCTTCCTCTTGCAAGCCCCAGAAAGTCGATGTTGATGTTACCTTTTCTCCCTCTCCCTTCTCTTCCTTTCTCTTCTCCCTTTCTTTCTCCGCTTTTCCTCTGTAAACGAAGACATCAAGTCTGCCAGACCTGCGTTATTATATCCTCCGCCGAATCAGCTGCTGTCTTGTCCCCTGATAACTGATGCCCCTCCCAGTTTCCCTCCATGGCTGTCACTTTGGACAGGAATCAAACACAGACCAGGGGGATTTCAGTTCTGGGAGCCTTTCCCCCACGCTCCCATCTAAGCTCCAGGAAGCCACCTCATTTCTGATGCCCAGGACCAGCTCACTCCTGGGCGCACTGCATCCTGCACCATTGTGTGAGGAGATTGTCCTACTAGCCTGGTCTGCTGCTTTTGTTTTTCTGCACATCTGAATAATCCATCTGATTACCACGGCAAAGGGTGCCCTGCCGCCAGCTTGCACCTCCCGCCTAATTAACTGGTGATAACGGGGCTGCGTGCCCTTTTCCCCTCTCCAAAGCCATCCCAGACATGACAGTTCTTTTATCTTCCTTCAAAACTGACTTGCTCTCCCGACCCTCCAGCAGATCCCGTTCCATCTGTTTACCTCGCATGCCTTTGCCGAGACTGTTAATTTTCCGTGGCACCGCCTATCTGGTTGGAATTAACACATCAAGCACTGAAGAAATAGTTCTGCTTTTTTGCTGGTGCCTCATGGAGGCATGTTTGCATCCTCCACTAATTATACAGCTGTATCATAGTGATCTTAGCGATCTGCACTGATGGCAAAGGATCTTTTAATTTTGTTTCTCTCTTCTCTCTCTCTCGGTTAGAACAGTACAATGTTGGAACCCACTTTGGGCAGAAGAGAATGACATCATTACTGATACATGTTGTCTGTGTGCTGCTTTTCATAGCCCTAAAGTAACAAATGAGAGTGCATTTGTTTTCAGCTTTCCTGGCCAGCACTTGGCAACTCTTTGTTAGATGTGAGTAATATTTGCTTTGGATATATGCTCTCCCTCGCATCTAAATATTCTGCAGTGGTAATTATACAGATGGGGCACATGACCTCTTCCAGGGAGTGTGGAAATCCCTGGCAGATTGTAAATAGCCTCCCATCCTGTTAGATTTTTTAAGGAAGCCGAACCCTTGCCTTGCCCAAACATGAGACGCGGAATCTGTTTATCATCTTATGCTTAGACTTCAGATTTAAGCTGTAATGAATACCGGTTCAAAGAGAGCGAGGTAAAAGAAGGAGGTTGGTAGTTACAGCAATAAAAACAGGAGCAAAAAGAGCAGCTTTTGTGAAGGACTCCGGCTGGAATAATGATGATAGAATTGTCCAAATCGATATTTCTCTTGTCAGCTTCATGTCTGATGTATGAATCAACCAGGCCTTTTCTGCAAGAGCTTTCCTCAAGAATATTGAATTATTTATTATTTGTATCTTTTTTTTTTTTCCTTCTCTTTCTGATGATTTTTTTTTTTTTCCTTCTGACTTAGTAAAATTTGTTTCTCATAGTGCCAGGTTCAATGTTGTCTACTCTTTGATAAATAGCAGTAATTGGGCGTATAGCAGAAGTCATGTACAAATGTATGACTTCAATTACATCTAGAGCATTTTTTCTCGTTATATTGATTTTTTTTTTCCTTCTTATAAGATCTGTTCTTTATAGCTGGTAGTGCTGAGTATTTTAAAGAATTATTCTTTGTCCATGTGTTGGCATACACTTTTGAACCCATGTATCTTTTTAAAAAAGGCGTCCTTCCCTCTCATCCATCAGGACAGACCTGGAAGCATAAAATTCAAGGCTCTCACCTGATGAAGTCCTTATAGACTCTCCTCGCCTGGCTGTCTTGCTTCATCTCGCAGCTGTGTGGTTCCTGTGGCAGGTTTTCCTGGGGAAAGGTGGAACTACGCTCCGGAAAAGTGCTTTGACTGAACAGAATGTGGATGTTTGTACAGGAAGTTTGTGTGTAAAGAAAATCGTGTAGAGGGCAGTTTCTGTTTAAAAAAAATGAAAAAAGAAGAAAAGTAAATAAGAAATGCAGAGAGTGTGAGCGAGAGAGAGAGGATATATATTGTAATTTATGCTTAAGAAAATATTATTCTTGGCCACTCATTCTTTCTGACTTTATCCAAGTATACTCTGTTTATAGTTTTTTAATGTTTTATTATTATAAAGATAAATGTAAGATAACGTTTGCCAATCCAGCCTTTTTCACGTGTACAATTAAGTGACATCATTACACGCATCACGTATGGCAACCATCACTGATAATCATTGCCAAATTTTCTATCGCCATAAACAGAAACTCACTGCTTCCTTCCATCTGTGATTATTTAACTGGATGCCTTTACGTAGCTTTGTTTGCTGTCTTAATGGACGCTTTTACATATATCACTGTGCATACTCAGACACCCATGAGGACACGTATTTCCCCAGATTAAATACCGGCCAAGTGTTTGGTGATGGTGCCTTAGGCAATTGGGACATTTCCTAGCCACAGCCACGTTTTCTAAGACAGAGATCGGACGTCTGACAATTTCAGTCACTGCTCTGAGTGAACTGAACCCACAAGTGAGAGAAATAAAGGGTCGTGTGGAAGCCTACCGCGCCACTAAAAAGGACACATTTCCCTGGGAAAGCAGGGAAACTCACTGTCCAATGACCCATGCCCAGTGGCCTGGAGATGGTCTTCGCCAAAGGGCACTCAGACAAGGAACAGCTAGATGAGTGTGGTGTGGATGTTTCTGCTTTTGTGGCTCTGAAATTCTGGACCATCAGGGCATTGCTGAACCAGGCTGCTGTCGGCACTTTTTTGAGAAGCAAAACACAGGGGGATGCTGAATGCTCTTTCTTAAGCACATGCAAATAGAGGGTGTCGGTTTTTAAAAACGTATTTTAAGGGGCTGTGCACACTTAAAGAGGCGTTTTCGGCGCGCTGTTGTATCCAATGCCCAGCCCCGAAAGCCATATCTCTCCGATTTTATTGCGAGAGAGAAAACAGAACAAGACCCTTCAGAGCATCTGAGTGATAAAGGAATCCCACTCTCAGTTATTATGCTGTAGGTGATGAAGCTGGGACTTAAACAGACAAAGAGGAATGGAGTTGGCTTTAGCTGGCTCCCTGACTCTGGACCCCACCAGGCTGCTCTGTGTGTATGTGTGCGTGTGTGAAACACTTTGATCAAACCGCCTCTCCCCGCAGCAGGCAGTTAGGCACGGTGCTCAGAAAGAGCCCCATCGTTTTAGATTCCCTTTCATATCGTGTAGGTGTCTATGCCATGCCACCCACACAGGAGAGCAAGTGAGCTGTGAAATATATTCATTGTGAGCGGACTGGGGAAATGGCAGCAAGCAATTGGAGGTAATAATGTCGGACAGGCAAGGGAGGCCGCCAACATTACCTGCATTATTTCGGTTGCCTTTTTCATTATAGGTTCGGGAAATAGGCAGCAATTCGATTATGGCATGATTTGGGGTGGAATTGCTCGCGCTCCCTGACCCCGTCACTGGGGGATCAAATGAGAAGTCAGCTCAAATAAAGTTTATAGTGCATTAACCGGACGGAGCAGTGCCTTACCGCAGAGCACGATTTTTCATCTTCCAGGGGTTTGTAAATGCAGCCCAGATAGATCTGTACCTTAAGGCGCAGGGAGGATTGGCTGAGATGTATAGGAGTGAGCGGAGGCGGCCAATGGTGTGCAAACCCCTCCCCTCACATGTGCGGCACTGGGTTCCTCTTCAGCCCCGGTGAAGCAGTGTGATTAATACACGGAGGGAACCTGCTTGTTGGATTATTAATTCCCCGTCCTCTTTGCCTTCCTTTTTTTTTTTTCTTTGCACATACTCCTGATGCTTTTCCTTCTGCCTTTTTTCTTTTTGCCTTTTGCAAAGCCTCTCGTTTCCTGCTTTCCCTCCTTGGGCTCACTGTTTGGCCCATGAGGTAATCACTAGCACTTCACACTGACGCCCGGTTCCCCAACCTCGTGCTGGCTGGCTTCACATCTGGGGTGAGTTCAACTCTTCCCATTGCGGGTTCTGTCTCTGAAAGCAGGAGAGAGAGAGAGAGAATCCCAGGGAGCTGGAGCCCTGCCGTATTTTAACAACAGGCTTGGCCTTCTGTTAGGAGTACCCCCCCGAAAGCAGGACCAGTTCACTAAGTAGCTGCGTCCCACCCATCCCAGCTGCTGCCCAGAGCAATATGGCTTCTCTTACTTACTAATTACATCTTTTCGCACCAATTCTAGACACAAAGAGTGCGTGTTGAGAAAGAAAAGAGAGAGAGAAATAATGGCAGACAGTTGCAAGGCTGTCTTACCAAGAGGTATTTGGGGTGCCGGAGTTTTTTTCTGACAGCAGAACTGTGGAATTGGGGGAGGAAAGATGTGGGAGGTTTCTGGGGTGCCTTGTGTAATGGGGGCACTTTGCACCAAAACTCCAGTCACTGTCTGTGCCACCAATTTGCCAGAAATACCTTCATAGCCTTGGGAAGGAGGGTTCCGGGCTGACCGTGGCTCAGGAGGATCGTTCACAACGGCAGTGTGTGCTGTTTATACTGTGCATGTGATCGGGGGGACTTCCGGGTTCCAGTGTGCTGACCTGCTCATGTGGCCGGCTGGTATAAAAGGAGAAGAGTAGGCTGGGCCACTTCCTGTTCCACATTCTGTGTTGTTCGGCTCGGCCGGGGATCACTCTCCTCACTCCACACCCAACTTTCTTCAAAAACCTCCCATCTTGGAAATCAGCATGACTAAATAGCAGAAGGGTGGCGGACCTGGTATACGTGATTCCTATGAGGTGCCTTTACAAGCTTGTCCCTTTTTCTGAAGGATACTTTATGTTTTAAGGATCCTAGGAAGTCTGCCGTTTCTGGGGCTTACCTTGAAGTATCAAAAAGCTAATAGGATGGAGAACTAAAGTCTTTTGAGATGAATTGTTCTCTGTAATTATATGACTTCAGCACAAGGCAGGAAAAATCTTCCAAGGTGAATATTGCTTTCATTTATTCACAGTCTGTTTTTTGTTCTTTGTTTTTTTGTTTTGTTTTTTTTTTCCTCACTTGGAACTTCTTAAATAATAAATTTTGAGAGAAAGGGACGATGCAATAATATAGTGGCTTTTGTGGTGCTTCTGTTGTGGTTTTTGAAGGAATCCACACAAAAAAAGTGCAGCCATGGATTTTATTTATGCCGTTTACACTCACATATGTCTTAATCAAAAGTGAGATCACTGATGAGGTCTTTATATTTGCATGATACCTACCCACAAAGTTTATATGGGACACACATGCATTTCATGTATTATGTAGCACCCAGCATTAGGAAGAAATGGACAATAAATGTGGAAGGTGAAACATTTTCAACTTTGACAGTTTGGGACCATTAAAAAGAAAGAAAGAAAACCAAACCCATTGCCGTCGAGTTGATTCTGACTCATAGAGACCCTTCTCCTAAAAAAATCAATAAATAAAATAAAACAAATAAATAGAAAAAACAAATCAGTGCTTCCTGAAGCAACGAGCTCATCACCTGAAATTCCCAGTTAATTTGTCTTCAGATACTTAGCCTCCCTCTGAGAAGAAGAACAGATCCTAGTTGGACTGAATAGCCACTAGGGATGGAAAATTTGGAGAGTAGCTAAGATAGACTGTGCTCCCAAGCTGATAGGATGCTTGGAAGTCTGAGCACTAAGAAGAATGGTATTTGACATAGAGCTGGTACTTGATGTTTTCCATACAAATCTTCCATTATTATTATTTTGAAATCATAAAGGGGGACTTTTTAAAATCTTAATGTATTGTCGTATGGAAAGTGCTGATTGTTTATGATTAATTTTAAGAGAAGGGCTTGAAATAATCTCATTTGGACATTTCAAGCAAACAAAATGATAATTATGTTTTGAAGTTCATTTTTGCGGTAGCATGCTAAAATTCCAACCCTGCTGAATGCTTCATTTAGAACATACAGATTCACAGCAGATTTAATGGGAAAAGTGGGATTTGATTGTTTTCTTCGCTGGAAGTTTTTATTAACCTGCAGGGGTGGGGGAGTTATATTTGGTGAGTAGTGTTTGGGCTGGCTAGCAGTCTTCTCTTCTCATCTTCATCCCTTCGTCTACCTCCCTTCCCTCCCTCTCCCTAAGGAAGCCTGTGAGTGATTCATGAGATAGAAGCCTTCCCGAGACCCTGCTCCTACCTGGAGATTTTAAAGGATTGGACTCCTTCTTCAAAGGACTTAAAATTACATTTATATCTGAATGAATCACGTTTTGACTTTAAATAACAGGCGGTTTCTGGCGGTGTCCTTTGTCTCTCAGGAGCAGACTGTTTCCTCTGAAATGACATGGATTTCTCTCGTTCACTCAGTTACCAAACTTGTCCAGATAAACGTGTGAAAATAACGAAGACGTTCGGTTCTGAGAGTGAGCTTTGAAAAGAGCAGTCACCCTATCGAGGCAAGAATGCCAAACATTTGGAAAAAGAGAGAACCCCCCACTCGTCTCCCCTTAAAGAATTCTCTGTTGAATTAGAGAGAAACATGGTATCCTTCCAGGGTTTTATTTTTTCCCTCCACTGTTGTGTAACAGTTCTTAAAATACTTCTGGGTTAATTTGTTTCTATTTTACAGGGGCATTATGCAAACAGAGATAAACGAAATGTATCTTTTCTCCCCCCCATAAAGCTTCCTTCTAGATTTTCCTCCCCGTTTACAGAAGGCTCCTCTGTTCATGAGCCTGGATCAATTGTTTATGCACATTGGTGTTCATTTGTTCAAGTTGGCATCTGGGCTCGGGATGTCAGGAGAGACCCGTGGAGGCAGAGCTCCGTTAATAGTGAGGCTTATCTTGTTGAGGGGAGTGATGGTTTTAATGGGGGCAAGAAAAAACCAGCTTGCAGCGTTCTCTGCTCACCCTTGCCCAGGCAGGGTCCACACCTTTCGAAAGCACACGAAGCCACGAAGAGCTCTTAAAGAAGTGATTACAGAGTCCTGATGGCTCTACCAATGGAGTCTTTTTTCCTGCTTGACTGTGATCCTGGCACTGTCTTCCCCACTTAATCCTCTGAGCAATTTGCCTATTCTTGTCGTTAAAGAGAGGTGATTAGAGGGGAGTTGCCAGGCACCACTTAGCACCCAGCTCTGGGGGCACCATAGGCAGAGGCTACCGAATCCAGCCTGTTTTCCTGTTAACTTGCGACCTTGGAATTGGGGGACTTATCCGAATGCATTCACCTGGCTTGTAGCTAATAATGGTTTTCAAGCACCAGCCTGAGTTTCCTAGCAGCCTCAGTGATCTGGCTTCCAGGAAGCTAGGAAAACCTGGAAGGAGAGGGAGCGGACTGTTGTTTTAAAATACAAATCGATAAGCCTAGAGGGAGCTTCTCTCCCAGACAAGTGTGGTGGACACTGTGCTAGATAACCTTCTTGGGGGTTGTGGGCTGGCACTAAGAAGGGGACTTGAAAGGTTGCCTATTTTACTGGTCATCTTAAAGACCTGGGAGTAGCAACCAGACCACATCTGGGGCTGCAGGATGGAGTGAAGCAGAGCCTCCAGGCCCTGCGCTACACAGGGGTAAGCCGAGCGGGCTGAGTGTAGGGTGGTTAGCTGCCATCTTTGAGTTGGATGGCAACCCCAAGGGAACAAAATGCCCCTGGTCCTGTGCCATCCCATGCTCAGTTGAGGATGTGATCCATAGGGTTTTCATTGGCTAATTTTCAGAGTGGATAGCCAGACCTTTCTTCCAAGTCCATCTAGTCTGGAAGCTCCACTGACACCTGCTGAGCATCACAGCAGCACACAAGTCTTCACGGACAGACGGGTGGTGGCTGCTCACGAGGTGTTTAGGCCAGGAATCCAACACCGGAATGGAAGGGGAGAACTCTGCTACCGAACCACCACTGCCCCTGCCAGTGTGGGGTAGATCAGTGGTTGTTATGCTCAGCATCCCCGAACGGGTTTGTTAAAATGCAGTTGGCTGGGCCCCGCCCCCAAGTGTCTGAGCCAGCAGGTCTGGGGTGGGGGGCCAGAGAGTATGCATTTCTAACAAGTCCCCAGGGGCTGCTGCTGGTCCAAGGACCTCACTTTGAGAACAACTGGTGTAGCGCAGTGATTAAGCATACGACTGCTAACTGAAAGGTCAGCGTTCAAATCCACCAGCCTCTCCCTGGAAACCCTGTGGGGCAGTTCTACTCTATCTGGGAGGGTTGCTATGAGTCGGAATCTTCTTCAGTGGCAACAGGTTTGGTTTTTGGGCTGGGGTAAATGGAAGGAGCCCTGGTGGTGCAGTGGTTAAACGCTCGACTGCCATCTGAAAGGTCGGTGGTTCAAACCCACCAGCTGCTTCGCGGGAGAAAGTTGTGGCAATCTGCTTCTGTAAAGGTTCCAAAAAAAACAAACAAACCCGTTGCCAACAAACCCGTTGCCATTGAGTTGATTCTGATTCACAGTGACCCTGTATGACAGAGTAGAACCGTCCCATAGGATTTCCAAGGAGCAGCTGGTGATTCGAACTGCTGACCTTTTAGTTAGCAGCCCAGCTGTTCAACACTGCGCCACCAGGGCTTGGAAACCCTATGGGGCAGTTCTTCTCTGTCCTATAGAGTAGAAATGAGTCTGAATTGACTCAGTGGCAATGGACTTGGTTTTAGTTTGCTGTAAGTTAATAGCCAGATTACATAGCTCGGTCTCTGCTAACTGTGAAATGTACCTCCTTGCTTAACACCCATGCTTGGCTTCTCCTTGCCTTCAGAAGAAAGTCCCAAATCCTTAACTACTTCCCAAGCCCACAGTGGTCTGGACCCTCCTTCTAATCCAGTTTTACCTCCCCCCCAGACCAAGCTATTTGGCCGTTCCTTGAACATACTAGGTGACCCCCAAACAAAAGTCTCTGTGCATTCCAAGGATGCCCCCCTCACATTTGCTCATCTAGAAAGTTATTGCTAAAGCATAGCCTCTTCTGGGAGGCCCATCCTGGGCTGTTGTTGTTGTATGTCAATTCTGACTCATAGTGACACCATGTGACAGAGTAGAACTGCCTCATAGGGTTTCCTAGGCTGTCATCTTCATGGGAGCAGACCACCGGGTCTTTCTCCCACGGATCCACTGCGTGAGTTGGAACCACCACCCTTTCAGTCAACAGCTGAGCACCTAACCATGTGTGCCACCAGGGCTCCTTCTTCCTGGGCTAGTCACTCCTAAATCTGGATTCCCACAGTTCCTTACACATACCTGCCAGGTGGGACATACCCGCCACGTGGGATATACCATGTTGTCTGATGATTATTTACGTGTCTTTCTCCTTAAAGTCAGGGGTCCTTTGCATTCATTTTATCTCTCTAATACCTCCCATTGTGCCTGGCGCATGGCCGTTGCACTGTAAATTTTTATTGAATAAATAAAGTCTTGCATGAGATGAATCTATCCTTTGGGAAGTATAATCTACTAGCAAAGACCGTACTTAGGAATCAGACGGCCCTTGTTTGAATTCTCACTCCACCATAAATGAGGGTGTTTTGTTTTCTTTTTTGTCTTAGACAGTTCGCTTGCCTTCTCTGAGCCTCAGTGTTGCCAACCTTTATAATGGGAATAATAATAATACCACTACCTCCTTTACACGTAGGGTAATAAAAGGCACAGCACAATGCCTGCTACGTGGCAGAAATTCAATACACAGGAAATTTTATATTACTGACCTTATTGTAGTGTGATAAGGGGGTCCCTGGATGGTGCACTGGTTGAGATCTTGGCTGCTAACTGATGAGTTGGAGGTCTGAGTCCACTCAGAGGTGCTCAGTAGAAATTTGTTGAATTAACGGAGTTTTAAATTTTTCTCCTTTCCTTGCACTAACTCTATAGTCCAGCCAAATGGACTCATCATGAATCTTGTTGTTGTTGCTTGGTGCTGTCCGGTCGGTGTCAACTCATAGTGGTTGTATGTACATCAGAACAGAATGCTGCCCGGTCCTGTGCCATCCTCATAATCATTGTTATGTTTGAGCCCGTTGTAGCAGCCACTGTGTCCATCTATCTCATTGAGGGTTTTCCTCTTTTTCACTAACGCTCACTTAACTGAGCATAATGTCCTCCTCCAGGGACTGGTCCCTCCGGATAACATGTCCAAAGTAAGTGAGACGAAGTCTCACCGTCCTAGCTTCTAAGGAGCATTTTGGCTGCATGCTGAAATATTTGTAGAATAAATCATGTTTCATAGGCCTTCTGCAAACGTCCCAGCCTCAGTGTCTTTGTCCACAGCAGTTTCCTGCTTGGAAAGGTATTTTTTGTTTGTCATTTTTGATTTTAATCTGTTTCCAAAGGCAAAACTATAGCCATCTCACTGTTGAGAAAGTTTTGAAACACCTTCCCCCTTGAATTAAAAATGCCACCCAACCATTCTGTGTCTCATCGGTAGTTGGAAGTATGGCACGATCTTCAAGGTCAAGAGACATGGCATCAAGTTCAGTGACCTGTGTTCCCATGTAAACTCTGACCCCCTGGCTGGCTTGATGCTCCTGTGCAAGTCACTCGACCTCTCTGAGACTTTGTCACTGTTGTTAGTTGCTGTAGAGTCTGACTCATGATGATCTGTGTACAGCAGAATGAAATATCGCCCAGTCCTGTGCCATCTTCACGATCGTTGGTATGCTCATATCCAGTGTGGCGGCCACTGTGTATTTTAAGTCCCTTCCAATGTAGGGGGCTCATCTTCCAGTGCTATATTGGACAGTGTTCTATTGTGATCCATAAGGTTTTTGTTGGCTAATTTTCAGAAGTAGATCACTAGGCTTTCCTTCCTAGTCTGTCTTAGTCTAGAAGCTCCGATGGAACCTGTCCCTGCTGGTATTTGAAACATCAGCGGAATAGCTTCCAGCATCATAGAAACATGCAAAGCACCACAGTGTGACTTTGAACAAGTTATTAATACCTTACTTTTCCAATCTTGGAGCCCTGTGGCACAATGGTTAAGCACTTGGCTGCTAACCTCAAGGTCAGCGGTTCAAACCCACCAGCTACTTCTCAGAAGAAAAGACCTGGCAATCTGCTCCTGTAAAGATTTCAGCCTAGGAAACCCTATGGGACAGTTCTACTCTGCCATGAGAGATTGCTATGAGTCAGAATCTACTCAACGGCACACCACAACAATGTGCAGAGGTTGGAGTCCCTGGGTGGTGCGCACAATTAATGCGCTTGGACGCTAAGCACAAAGTTGGAGATTTGAGTTCACCCAGAGGCACCTCAGAAGAAAGGCCTGGCAATCTACTTCCAAAAAATCAGCCACTGAAAACCATATGAAGATAGTTCTACTCTGACACATGTGGTCACCATGAGTCAGAATTGACTCAACAGCAACTGGTTGGTTATACAGGGCTTTTTTCTGGTTAATCCCAAAAGATGACTTTCTCTGGGACCCCCTTAGAAGATTCCCATCAGGGGCCAGCCCTCACCTGCTTTGTGTATTCCTAGCCCAGTAGGGAGGAGGATATCACTCCAGTAGTCAAGGGTTAGACGAGTCCTCAGACTCATCTCTGTGGGGAGGTCCCCAAAGTGTACTGGTCCTCAGGGAAGTTGCCCAGGCAGAAGTGATGCCTGCTGGCACCCAACACTGGAGGCCAGGACCAGGGCCTTTACCTGGGGCAGAAATGTGGTTCTCAGACATTATGTCCACTTTTCTTAATTTGGGTCCTTGTTTAAAGGTGGGGTGTGACTCCCAAGGTGAGGCTGAGCTCTGGAAAAGCATGAATATCTTCCAGAAACAGGACTCATCATGAATAACTTCCAGAAACAGGACTCATCATGAATAATGTCCAGAAACAGGACTCATAGGTTGCCCCATTTATCTTTCACCTTCAGAAAGATGTAGTGTCCTGGTCTCAGAGATCAGAAGTTCTGTGCCTTTAATAATTCTGATGGCGTCTCTACTGAGACTCCGGGTGGTGAGGTTACAGTCACCTGGCACATTGCTCCTTGAAGACCTAGGGTTCCTTGTCTTAGATAGAGGTTGACAAACGTTTTCTGTAAAGGGCCAGATAGCACCTGTTTTCCGCTTTGCAGGCCATATGGTCTCTGTCACATCTCCCCAACTCTGCCATTGTCGTGTGAAAGCAGCCAAGGACAACAAGTAAACAGACGGGCATGGACCTTCCTTTGCAGACCCCTGTCTGAGACCCTAAAGAAGCCTTGGTGGCATAGTGGTTAATTGCTTGTCTGCTAACCAAAAGGTCAGCGATTCTAATCCACCTGCTTCTCTACAGGAGAAAAATGTGGCGTTCTGCTCCCCTAAAGATCACAGCCTTGGAAACCCTATGGGGCAGCTCTACTCTGCCCTGTAGGGTCGCTATGAGTCGGAATCGACTGGACGGCATCGGGTTTGTTTGTTTTCTGTCTGAGACCCTGGCTGTGAAGTGTGGAGCCTCTCCAATATTTCTGCTATTCCATTGTGTCCTTTCTGTCCCTGCCCCCTGAGTGTTCATGGGATACCACTGCTTTCACATGTCAACACAGAACCAACGCCTTCATGGCATGTTCCCTAAAGAATCCCTTCTGTCAAGAAGCATTTGGGAGCACTTCTGTGCAGCTTCGGTGGAGGACAATGGCAGGGGGTGTTCAGCTGTTCTTGTTAGCTGCCATAGAGTCGGCCCGAGCTCTTGGTGACCCATGCACAAAGGATCACACTGTTGGGAGCCATAGGGTTTTCACTGGCTGGTTTTTCAGAAGTAGATTGTCAGGCCTTTCTTCCTATCGGATAGCCCTCAGCAAGCAACATACAAAATCCTACATAGTCATTTCTGTTTTCCCAAGAACCCCCCTCAGGCAGGCAGGGAGGTGAGGAAGAGAGGCAGTGAGAGTGAGGTGACTAACCTTCCCAGTGCTCAGCTTCACCAGTGGCTCTTTTGACTCCTGGGACGGCCTTGGGGATTTCAAATTCCTCTCCATTTAGAATGCTGATGAGTTTCTTGTTTCCTCTTAGTTTGGCTACAGTCAACTGAGAGGTCCTTGATTTGGGAGGAGCCAAAAAAACCCAAACCCATTGCCATCCAGTCGATTCCAACTCATAGTGACCCTATAGGACAGAGTAGAACTGCCCCATAGGGTTTCCAAGGAGCACCTGGGGGATTTGAACTGCCGGCCTTTTGGTTATCAGCCCAGCTCTTAACCACTGCGCCACCAGGTCTCCCATCCTGGGCTTAAAACAAAACAAACCCGTTGCTGTCAAATCAATTCTGACTCACAGCGACACTTCCTGGGCTATTCACTCCTAAATCTGAATTCCCGTATCTCCTTATACATATCTGCGAGGTGGGACATAGCCCGTTGTCTGACGGTTATTTATTTGTCTTTCTCCTTAAATTCAGGGGTCCTTTTTATTCATTTTATATCTCTAACACCTCCCATTGTGCCTCGCGCATGGCCATTGCACTGTAAAATTTTATTGAATACAGTCTTGCGTGAGACACATCTATCCTGTGGGAAGTATAGTCTAAGAGCAAAGACCAAACTTAGGAATCAGATGACCCTTGTTTGAATTCTCTCTCCACCATAAATGAGAGTTTTTGTTTTGTTTTCTTTTTTGTCTTAGACAATTGACTTCCCCTCTCTAAGCCTCAGTGTTGCCCATCTTTATAATGGGAATAATAATAATAATACCACTGCCTCCTTTGTTTGTAGGGTCATAAAAGGCACAGCGCAGTGCTTGGTACATGGAAGAAATTCAATACACAGGAAGTTTTATATTATTTACCTTGTCCTAGTGTGAGAAGGGAAATTCTGGTGGCGTAGTGGTTAAGAGCTACCACTGCTAACCAAAAGGTTGGCAGTTTGAATCCCCAAGGTGCTCCTTGGAAACCCTATGGGGCAGCTGTACTCTGTCCTATAGGGTTGCTATGAGTTGGAATCGACTCGGTGGCAGTGGGTTTGGTTTAGTGTGAGAAGGGAGTCGCTGGATGATGCAATGGTTAATGCACTCAGCTGCTAACCAAAAAGTTGGAAGTATGAGTTTACCCAGAGGCACCTCAGAAGAAAGGCCAGGCAATCTACTTCTGAAAAATCAGCCATTGAAAACCCTGTGGAGCACAGTTCTACTCTGACACACATGGGATCGCCATAAGTCAGAGTGGACTCGACAACCACTTTGTCGTTGTTGTTGTGGATGCTGGGCAAAGGCAGACAGTGGCCGGTCAGTGGTAGAATCCTCACCTGCCAAGCGGGAGATCCAGGTTCAAGTTCAAGTTCCTCATGCATCGCCACCACCTGTTTGTCACTGCTGTGATGCTAAACAAGTTTCAGCAGAGCTTCCGGATTAAGATGGAGGAGGAAGAAAAGCCTGGTGATCTCCTTCCAAAAAATCGTCCAGTGAAAACCCTGTGGATTACAGTGGTCGATCCCATTGTGTGTGGGGTCGTCAAGAGTTGGCTCTAATTCCAGGGCAGCTAACAACAACAACCATGAAATAGGTTTGACGCATTTAAACGTATGAGTGTGGATTCATGTCTGAAGTTTTACAAGAAGTGGAATTGCCTCGTCCAAAGTTAGGGATGTTTGAAATTTGAATAGGATACATCAGCTCACTCTCCAAAGCAGCTGGATGAATAGGCATTCATGACAAGATATAAGATCATAGTGTTATGCCTCATCTTTACAAGAGCCCTACAAGCCAGCTGTGGTCATTCCCATTTTAGAGATGAGGAAACTGAGGCTCTGTGAGGTTAAAAGCCTGGCCCAAGGTTCACACAGCAGGTAGGTGGCCAGGCCAGGGATCCACCCCAGCTCTTTCGGCCTCCACAGCCTTTCTTTTCCATCAGACACCCTAGATGCTTCTTACTTGGGAATTATTTAGGATGAGAAGGCAGGGGCTCTGACCTCTCGTCTCAGAATTGCAGTCTCAAAGAGACAGCTAGGAAATAAGTTAATAAATCCTTTTTGGGATCCTCCTCACCTATTATAAAACCTCAGGACACCAAAGGAAGCCCTAAGGTGCATCATCATACTCTCTGATTCCCCATCCCAAACCAAAAAACCGCTTGCCATGGAGTCGACTCTGACTTACAGGGATGCTGTATGTGCCAGAGTACAATTCTGCCTTATAGGGTTTTCAATGGCTTACTTTTCAGAAGCAGATCATCAGGACTTTCTTCTGAGGAACCTAAACTCTGTAGGGAACCCTGGTGGCATAGTGGTTAAGAGCTATGGCTGCTAACCAAAAGGTTGGCAGTTTGAATCCGCCAGGTGCTCCTTGGAAGCTCTGTGGGGCAGTTCAACTCTGTCCTGTAGGGTTGCTAGGAGTTGGAATCGACTCAGTGGCAATGAGTTTCGTTTTTTTAACTCTGCTAGAATTTAATTATCTTCTCTCTCTCTCTCTTTCCTGTTACGTTAAATTAGTAAGCTGCTTCGCAAATAGGCATCTCCACTTTGAAGGGGCGGGGGCAAGTTCTTGCCTGTCAAGCCAAGGGAGAGTGAGTCCTGCTTCTGTAGCGAAGTGAATCGCAGGCTCTCGGGTGTCAGGCTTTGCGGAAGGGATGTTAAGAGAGACAGAAGGGCACTGTCGGTGCGTTATTAATGGTGAAAATTGTTGACGATCCATGCAGTGTGTTTTTCTAATTAGAGCCGAGCTGCAGAGTACCGTTTCCATAGTCAACATGGGAACGGAAACTCAGCAAAATTTCATGTATTTTCAATGCAGCTGCTCCGCGGCACTGTAAAAATGGCTTTTATAACATAAAGGCTATAATTAGAATAAGTCAAATCAGTTGGAAACGATTAAGGCTGGGGTAGGCAAAGCTGCCTTCTAAATATTTGCCTGGAGATTAGCCACTCCTGCAAGCGCCGAGAAGCATCTTTGATTTACTTACACTGCTTGAGGTGGCAAAGATAATCCCGCGGAAGGCAAATGAACACAGATTTAGATGTGCTGGCTGGTCAGCCCTTTCTGCCTCTTGACAGGAGGCAGCCCATTGGAGGCAAAGTCAGAAAAAATGAATATAGGGTCATATTAGACAAATTACTTCAGAAAAAAAAAGCTCACCGTGATCATCCATTTAAATTCTTTTTAAAATAGGCTCGGTCTTTGAAGCTTTTAGGATGCACTTTAGAAGTCCACGTGGAATAATTCCCTGCATGTCAATGCGACAGTTGATGCGCGTCTCATTGTATTTAAAATTATAGTCCTGAGATGAGACTCGCTACACGCCACTTGTCTGACATCAGCTATTAAAATACAAGTAAATCTTGGCAGGTAGAAATTTGAAGAAGAAAAGAGATTATATAAGAAAAACCAAGTGTTAATATTAATTTGCTAACCACGGGACACTGGATACATGGAGTTCTCCCTGTCCCCTAATATCACACGGATATGAGTCCCCTTATTCTTGGGGGTGGGGTGAAGATGAGGCGTGGGATATTGTTCCGGTTAGTTGCCATCCAGTCAATTCTGACTCATGGCGACCCCTCGTGTGCAGAGTAGAACTGCTCCATAGGGTTTTCAAGGCTGTGACCTTTCGGAAGCGGATCGCTGGGCCTGTCTTCCCAGGCAACTCTGGGTAGACCCAAACCTACAACTTTTTAGTTAGCAGCTAAGCATGTTAACCATTTCTGTCACCAGGGATATGTGTGTGTGTATGTATATCTATGTATACGTATATAGATAGACAGACATATATATGTATATACATATATATATATAAAACCAAAACAAACAAACCCCCTGCCTTTGAGTGGATTCCGACTCATAGTGATCCCATAGGATTTCCAAGGCTGTAAATCTCTACGGAAGCAGACTGCCACATATTTCTTCTGTGGAGCAGCTGGTGGTTTTGAACCACTGACCCTTTTGGTTAGCAGTCAATCCCTTTAACCACTGCGCCATCAGGGCTCCATATATATAGTTGTTACTAGTTGCTCTCAAGTCAGTTCCAACTCATGGCGACCCCATGTGTGCAGAGTAGACCTGCTCCATAGGGTTTTCAAGGCTATGGACCTTTCACAAGCAGATCGCCAGGCCTATCTTCCAAAGCACCTCTGGCGGGGTTTGAACCCCCAACTTTCTGCTAGTAGTCAAGGGCTTAACTATGGGATGGCGTGGGATGAGGAGGGGTCAACAGTGCTACCATGGATTGCAGTCATGGTTTGGGTCCTCTGCGCCCCAGGTGTCCACAGTGACACGGGCGCTTCCTTCTGCTGTACTGGGCAAGCGGTTTAGTACTGTGTGGGAATGGCAGAGGAAGGGAAGCCAGGAGAGCAGTCAGGAATCACCTGCTCTTGGGAGCGGGCTGGAGCGTACACCGACTCTTGCTTTTCTCTAGAAGGGCATAATTCTTCCTGACAGGCACCCACCTCATTTTTAAGCCCTCCAGAATCCCAAACTTGTATGCATGTGTGCATTTAGCCACTGAAAATATAATCAGCCTAATGCATTCTCTTACTGAATTTTAAACCAGCCCATTAAAACTCCTTTAACGTGCTAAAGTCGGCTTCAGAGAGGGTTTCCATTTCATCTTTATCGAGCTGAGGCTATGGTTCGCTCTCGCCTTGCACCACGGTGAGCGCCTGTCAATAATTCAATAGCGTAGCCTTGACGGGCCCAAGCGCAACCTAGGCTTTCAACCGAGCCAAGCAGCTTGTCAAAGCGTGATGTGCTGCCAATGACCGACTGATCTATACTGCATGACTCCCCCCTCAGCGCTTGATGTGTCCCTGGGAATAAAAAGAAAGCCATTTCAGAAGAAGCCCAGTGAGAAGCACCTGTTTGTAGGGAATCTTTAATGAGGGCAGATCACCATGGTAGTGCACTTGGTTTTGTTGAGACAACATGGGGTCTACGTGTGTGTGTGTGTGTGTGTGTGTGTGTGTGTGTGTGTGTGTTCAGGGCACAAAGAGGATCACATTCATGACACTGGGGAATGGACGTCCTTCTGGTTGACTCTCTTTTACGCAAGCTTTTGCGTTGCCCTTGTCTTTACCTGCCGGGAAGCTTAAACCTACAGATCCAGCTCAGCGACCAGAGATACTAGTCACAGGATAGTGCTGCTTCTCGACCTTTCCTCCCCCACGTCTCCAGTGGCAGAGACTTGAAGCTTCATGTTCCATCTCCTCCTAGAACACCGTGCTAAGTCTGTGTTGTCTAAAGGAATGCATGAAAAGGAGATAAGAAAGACAGCAAGAAGTACAGCCTCACCTTTCTTTTCGGAGGGAGGAAAATATCCCCATCCACCCTAAAAAGAGAGCCAGTGGTTTGCATTCTGCTGGTATGGGCATAGGAGCCCAGGTCCACTGTGGCCCCCGTGTGCCAGCCTTTAATCATGTCCAACTACATTCTCATATGGTTGAGGAACGTGGAGTCCAGAGAGGTGGAGAGAGTGGCCTGCCTTGGACCTGGTGACCCTGATCCAAGGGTCACCTTGGATGGTTGTACAGTTACAGCGCTTAAGTGCTGGGCTGCTAACTGAAAGGTTGGCTGTTTGAACACACTATCCACTCCATGGGAGAAAGATGTGGCAGTCAGTGCCTGTGAAGATTATCGCCTCGGAAATCCTATGGTGCAGTTCTGCTCTGTCTTATAGGGTTGCTGTGAGTCAGAATCGACTTGATGACAACTGGTTAGTCTGGGCATGATTTTTAACCCAGAAGCTTCCACCTAGCCCCAGCCATCTCCAAGTCTTGAAACTCGCCATAAATGCGATTTGCAAATATCCCCCTTAAAAAGACAGCTAGGAGAGCACTTAATCCATGTTTTTAATGCAAAACGTCTTGAGTCCCAATGCTGCTAAGTTTTTCCTCAAGTCAGATTTTAGCTGGATTAAATCACAGTTTTAAAGGCACACTCCACACAAGCGTTGCCTCCTTTGTGAGCGTATTTGCATTGCTAATGGACGTGTCTTTCCCTCCTGTACACTCTGTCCTCAGCATCCACCCTCAAATTTACAAATTTCTTGCTTGTCAAATTGGAATTAAAAAAAAAAAAAGTGGCAATAATATAGATGGGAAAGAGAAGCAGCGATGTGATCCAATCTAGCAGATACCTGTTGCACAGGAAGGAGCCCCTGGGGAGGAGTCCTGCTATCTTTAGCCATGAGATAACTAAAACATCTCTGATAAAGTAAGTCATGGCATTGTGGTGGCCTTGTGGGTGACACAGGGTTTCTTGGGCCCTAGCCGAGGGCTGTTGGAGTGGGAAGACATGAAGAATTAACACTGGGGTGAAAAGAAGATTGTTTCTGCAGTAAAATCTTTCCCAGGGAAGAGAGGAAGATGGTGGAGAAAAGGGATATGATTTTAGAGAAGGGGCGCTTTCCTGGCTTTGTTGCCCCTTGTAAGCTCCCAAGCTCACTGGACAATGAGTGAGAGTCACACACGCACAGAAAGCTGGGATGATTTGCCCAGAGTTAGGCATGTGTGATCAAGCTGGGCCAACGAATCCTCAGGCTGCTAAAAAATGGGGACTTAGAGATCGTGTATAATGTTCATACTTTCAGTTTGTTTGGAGGGTGAGTATATTTTATCTACCTATGTGTCGTGAGGCATTGGTGGTTCTGTGGTAGAATTCTTGTCTTCCATGTGGGAGACCCAGGTTCGATTCCCGGCCAGTGCACCTCATGCACAGCCACCGCCCATCTGTCAGTGGAGGCTTGTGTGTTGCTGTGACGCTAAACAGGTTTCAGTGAGGCTTCCTGACTAAGATGGACTAGGAAGAATGGCCTGGTGATCTCCTTCAGAAAATCAGCCAGTGATATTCCTATGGGTCACAACAGTCCAGGCTGCAACCAATCACAGGGGTAGCACAAGACCCGAGTAGCATTTCATTTCATTGGGCATGGGGTCACCCTGAGTCAGGGGCCTGCTTGACGGCAGCTAACAAACACTAGCAAGAACAACAACAGCTCTTGATCTGTCTGTTTAGTTTGAGGTTCCAAATTTTGCTCAACTCTTAAGTGGAGGCACAAAAAATACTGACAAAAGTGGAGCTTCACTGTTTGGGTTGGAGGGAAGCGAGGAAGGAAAAGTGAAGTCCAAGGTTTTGCCTTCTCAGCTGCCTCCCCTCTTCCCACTTTGAACAGCCCCTGAAGGAGTTCCAGAGAACCTTAAGGTCCAGTGTGGCCCCACGTGCCAACCGCTCATCAAATCCAACTATATTCTCGTGTGGCTGAGGGAAGGTGGAGTCCAGAGAGGTGGAGAGAGTGGCCTGCCTTGGACCTGGTGACCCTGGGCCTAGACGGGGCTTTTCCTTCTCCATCCATGGTCCTACCAACCAGCCACTCTATTTTTAATGAGACCCAACTAAGTCAGCGGATAGGTGCTGCATGGGTGTCACTGGTCAGTTTCCCAATTCCACATTATTAATTAAGTTAATAATGTATGTTTTAGGAGCAGTCCACATCAGTGGCTTTGGCAATGGTGGAGCTGTGTGCATATTAGTTCCATTCAAGATGATTAAATGCTTTTGGAAACTATAAGCCCTACCTAATAAAGTTTGTTTTTAAAGGATTAAACGTCATACAGCTTAGGTCTGAGATTCCATGTGGCTTAGCCCCTCATTTTACAGATGAGCCGAGAGACACCCAGAGTTCGCTGCCTTACCAGTATCACCAGGTCGTGGTACAACGGAGACTCACAGCCAAATCCCTCTCAGTTTAGTACCTTTTTCAGTGTGTTATTGTTGTTGTTTGGTGCTGTCGAGTCGGTTCAAACCCCTAGCAACCCCGTGTACAACAGAACGGAACACGCCCGGTCCTGCGCCATCCTCACCATCCTTGTTCTGCTTGAGCCCATCGTTGCAGCCACTGTGTCAGTCCATCTCTTTGAGGGTCTTCATCTTTTGCGCTGACCCTCTACTTTTAGATTAGATGTTGTAAACCCGAAATCTATATTTGTCTTTAGCCTATACAGTTTTTTTTTTCTTTTTGTTTATTTAGAAGTGAGTCAGCTGCCAACATTTATATATCTAGAAAGAAAGCTAGTTGTCATTGAGTCAGCTTCAACTCATGGCATCCCCATGTGTGTCAGAGTAGAACTGTGCTTCATGGAGCTTTCCATGTGATTTTCTTATAAGTAGATTGCCAGGACTTTCTTCTGAGGTGCCTCTGGGTAGATGCGAACCTCCAGCCTTTTGGTTAGCAGCCGAGCGTGTGTTTACCATTTGCACCACCCAGGGGCTCCTATATATCTAGAGACGTCACTTAAAACTCAGATCTGGCTTCTTGTGAAAAATCGGACTATCTTGCATATTGGACAACTTTCACACATTTCAGCCATCAGCTGGATGTCCGTAGCATCTGCCCCTCTTGGTGGGGCATGTCCTTCCTTCCCAGCTCAACACAGCCCCTGTTACTCACTATCGACCGTCACCCAGCCTGCTCGGCTCACTCACTGGCCATCATAGGTGTTTGAGTTTGCAGTGCTCTCCTCCTGCCCCTCCAAAAATAAACTTGCTTAGAGACATTGGCGACCTGGAAGCTTTGCAGCTGACTTGGGGCTGCCTGTTCTTTACAACCATGCCTGGAGAGCCCAAGAGCTCTTTCTCATCACAAATGAGTTTCTTCCCGAGTCCGTGTAGAGAATAGCATCCCTGGCACAGAGCAGAAAACTTCTGGTCAGGAATCCATTAGCCAGGCTGTTGGTCAGGCCTCAGGTGCCCGAGGGGCTGAGTGCTGGGCTGAACAGGAGGCATGGATAGGACCCAAAAGATTGTACCTTTTGGCTCTCATTCTGCCCGAGCTCTGGTTTGGTCCTCCGAGCTCCTATGATCACTCCATTGCCACGTATTATCTCCATCCATCCCCAGGTGAGAAGCTGGCCAGCCTCAGCTTCCCTCCCACCTCTCTGTGCCACTCCTCCTGCCCAGCATGGCCCTCCTGACACTCACAAAGGAGAAGACGGAAACGATCTTTGGCAGATGCAAGGAGAAGCATTTGTTGAATCCTGGGCCCTTCCTTGCAACTGTGCGCACAGCCCTGCACACTGTACAGAATCATTACAAACCCGGTGTCTGAAGGCTCAAGGAGGTTGGGCAGAGAGGTGAGAGTGAATAAAAATGAGGAGGCCCGCAAACTGCTTTTGCCCAAGGGCTGGTTTTAATGAGCCTGTCCCTAATGAGTTGTCCCTGCAACTAGCTTCAGGCCTAAACAGATGAGGCAGGGGTTCTGCTAAATTTTTGATAGGATTTGCACTGGTTTTATGAGAAAGCAAGCGGTAGAGAGTGCAAAGTTGGGTCATGAATGTTTTACGAGGGTGGATGGTTGTCCATCTTGTCAACCAGGATGGGAAAGACCGGGTTGCTAATAGAAACCCTGGCCTCAGCCCTCTGTAGCCACCAACCAAAGCAGCTCATTTGGTCAGGGTGTCTGGGTGATTTGTTTTTTTTTTTTTTCCTGATTCAGGACCTGGCCCATGGCCTCCAAGAAAAATTCATCTTAAAACGCCATCAAAGAGATGACTTGAGTCATTGCCTATCCCTGACTAATGGTCCTTTGTGGGACTCCAGCCATACTGGGGCTTCAGCATTTCTCCCATGATGCACTGGGAGCGAAAGTCCATCAGACATTTTAAGTCACACCCTTTTTTCTTTGGACAGCCACATTCATCTCGACAGTCCAAGCCTTCCTTTTTCTGTTGCATGAGAAAACCCCGGCCAAGGATAGAATATCGTTCTGGATTCAGAGAGAGATAGTTTCACTGTTTCCAGAACCTGTCCATTCAGAGGTTGAGTAGTACAGATTTCATAGACTGCCACTTTTTTTTTTTTTTTAAATAGTAAAAGCTGCCAACAAAGATATTTCTCTGGTTTGATTCATCTACCAAGAAGCAATTTTCTTGGTGGCTTAGAAGGTTACAAAACATGCTTGATCAGCATCCTTTAGTGCCCTGAGTGAACTGCCACCCCTCCTCCTTCCATCTCACGCACTCTCTTTCACATTAATCACGTAATTGATTTAATAAGCTCTGGCTTCAAGGGCTTTTTATTTCCTTTCTGCATCCTCTTCTCCCTCCCCTTCTTCCCATAAGGTTTCAGTCGAGCATTTGACTGGTAGGCTGAGGCCCTTGAATTTTGCCAGGCATGAAACCCAACAGCCTGGTTTGTGCGATATGTATAACCCTGTTATATTTCTGTGGCTCTTCTACACTGATTTTTCTAAGCCATTTCATTAAAAAAGTTTAAGTGTGAGAAGATGTCCCATATAGATGCATACATATATATGTACATATATTTACATATAATTGTTCTCCCACGTGTCTGTCAGTTTGCCATACTGTGGGGGCTTGCGTGTTGATGTGACGCTGGAAGCTCTGCTACCGGTATTCAAATACCAGCAGGGTCACCGATGGCGGACAGGTTTCAGCTGAGCTTCCCGACTAAGACGGACTGTTGTTAGTTGCCATTGAGTCAATTCTGATTCACGGAAACTCCATGCGTGCAGAGTAGAGTTGCTGCATAAGGTTTTCAAGGCTGTGACTTTTTGGAAGCAAATCACCAGGTCTTTCTTCCATGGCACCTCTGGGGTGGTTTGAACGGCCAACCTTTTGGCTACTAGTCAAACACTTAACCATTTTTACTACCCAGGGATATATATATATGTATACACACACACCCACGTACACACATATATGTATATTCTCTTGAAGATAAATATGTACATACATACATTCATATAGGGATCCCTGGATGTCACAAATGATTTGCTGTCAGCCTCTAATTGAAAGGTTGGAGGTTTGAACCCATCCAGCGGTACCACAGAAGAAAGATCTGGTGATCTGCTTCCATAAACATTACAGCTAAGAAAAAAACCCTATGGAGCGAGCACAGTTCTACTCTGTAACACATAAAATCTTCATGAGTCGGAATTGACTAGACGGCCACGGATTTGGTTTGGTGTTTGGTATATATATCTATATGCATCTACTTTTTGAGGGTGGTAATTCACAAACTTGAAACTATTTTACATGTGACGTCTTTTTCAAATTTGTCAAAAACAAAAAAGAGATCTATTACCCCCATGTAATAAATGAGGAAACCGATGTTCAAAGAGATGGGCTGACTTTTTCAAGATCTTATAACTAGTTAGTGTTGGATTTGGAGTAAAAACGTTGGCTTCCTAACTCTCTATTTTGAGGCACTGCTGTTTTCATATCCTTTGGTTGCCTGAGGCATTTCTTTCTCTGAGTTGAAACAAAAACTCTACCTATTTGTCTTCAAGAGGATACTTCCAGTTCGTCTATCGGGGAATAATTGGAGTTTTTTTTTTTCCTTTGGTTGTCTTAGGTTAGATGTGTTAAGTCAAACAAGACCATATTATGTGCAAAACACTTGATGTGTCACACAATACTCAACCAACATTGGCCATGGGTAGTGTTTCAGATTATGGTTATGCAAATCCATGGCCGTGTCCACCTAGAGCTTATACATGCAGCTGTCTGTGTTCTGACCTGTCTTCTAAGGGCTCATCTAGGAAGGGTGGGCATGCATCTGGTTGGTAGAGATCCATGGGGTTGGGGAGGATTCATTGTTATAAGCAGGTACACATATTCAAAGTTGGTTATCTCAATTCTAGAGTCTAGAGAAAGGGCTTCAACGAAGAGTGCTAGAGGCAGATATTGGGAAGAGAGGACAGAGTCAAAGATTTGCAGACCAGGAACAAAATGGAAAACAAAGGCAGCCGCTGTAAATGATGAAGATGGTCTGCAAACACGTCTCTGGCCAGGTTCTGACTGGTCAGGGTGGGCTCTTTTCTCTTTATCCTGTCCTGTTTTTTAAAGGGACTGTGGTGGGTGTAGTCAGTACTGTGATCACCTATTATGGATTGAATTGTGTCCCCACAAAAGATATATTGAAGTCCTGTCCTAAGCCCTGGTACCTGTGAGCATGACCTCATTTGGAAGGTGTTATCAGTTCAGTTAACATGAGATCATACTGGAATAGGGTGGGTCTTGATCCGATCTGAGGGATGTCCTTACGTAAGAGAAGAAGAGGCACAGAGAGATACAGAGGAAATAACGCCATGTGACCAAACAGGCAGAGACAGCAGGAGGCTGACCTGTAAACCAAAGATTGCTGGGAGTCAGCAGAAGCTGGGAGAGAGGCATGGAACAGGTTTTCCTTCAGGACCTTTAGAAAGAACTAACATGGTCAACACCCTGATTTCAGACTCCTAGCCTATACAATTATGAGTCCATAAACTTCTGTCCCTATAAACCACCCAATTTGTGGTTTTGCAGTCCTAGGAAATGAAGACACCACTCATAAAAGTTTACCATGAATTCTGAGTCTCAACAAATCCCATGGTGTATCTCCTGAAGAACTTTTTCTGATTCCTGTGGCTGAGCCTGGCTTTGGAGTTTTTATTTTAAGATAAGAAAGAGCAAAGTTATTTACTTCCTTTAAGAAATATTGTCTTGTCAGCTGGGGATGCTCGGGCTAGATTTGAGGAATGTGCTGGGGAGACCAAAAAAAAAAAACAACTTCTTGCCGTCAAGTCGATTCCAACTCATAGCGACCCTACAGGACAGAGTAGAACTGCCCCATAGGGTTTCCAAGCAGCAGCTGATGGATTCGAACTGCTGGCCTTTTGGTTAGCAGACAAGCTCTTAACCATTGGGCCACCAGGGCTTCATGCTGGGGAGAGAAGGAATTAAAAACCAAAACCAAACCAGTTGCCATTGACTTGATTCCGATTCATGGCCACCCCATGTGTATTAGAGTAGAACTCTGCTCCATAGGGTTCTCAGTGGATTTTTCAGAAGTAGATCACCAGGACTTTCTTCAGCCACCACCTCTGGGTGGATTTAAATTTCTAATCTTTCGGTTAGTAGCCAGCACTTAACTGTTCTCAACAGACCCGTGTAAAGCATTAAGCATAGTTCCTGGGCAGTTAACAAGGGTCAGAAGAAGGAAAGCTATTAGTTTCAGTACCAGTATTAGCATGAGAATTGTGAAGAATGGAAGGGAAACTGATAACAGGAAAATAGAGAGTTCTTCCACATGGACTTGAACTCTGTAATGTCAGTCCATGAGCAACAGAATTCCCCACTTCTCCTCGCTCACTAATGTGGAAGCCCAGGGGTTCAGGGCCTCCCCATGTACCAGCTCCATTAGAAGAAATGAAAGCAAGAATCACAATATTTGCCCTGGCTCTGCATAATTAAGACAAGCTTTTGAGAGTTGAAGAGGCTCGTCAAATGAACTTCTCAAAATGCATTTGATACAGCTTCAATGGTAGTGACAGGTCCATAAATCAAGTGAGATTTTGCCCATCTGATTCAGAATATAAAACGTCCTCTCTCCCGCAAACTCAGCCCCATGATGGTCCTCTTGGAATACTGAGAGACTTTCCTCCCAGTCTCTCAGACATCCTGGGCACAAGGAGGCCTCCCACAGGACCACAGTGCCTTTCCTTGTCTTTGTAGTTTGGGTGACTTTTAAAGATGCCCAAAGACAGATAACCTCAAAGTACCTAGTCTACAATGACAAATATTTATTGAGCATCTACCTCTGTATTCATTCACAGAAGTGGTCCAGTAGGTGTTGAATGAATACTGTCAATTGGGTAATAGGCATTTTCCATTTTAACTCACTATATTGCTGTTGATGTTAGCTGCCGTTGAGATGGCCCCCAACTCATGGCCACACCACGCACAGTGGGATTGGACCATTGTGATTCATATGGCTTTCACTGGCTGATTTTTTGATGTAGATTGCCAGGCCTTTCTTCCTTGTCTGTTTTAGTCTGGAAGCTCCACTGAAGCCTGTTTAACATCATAGCAACATGCAAGCCTCCACTGACAGGTGGGTGGTGGCTGTGCATGAGGTACATTAGGCCGGGAAACGAACCTGGGTTTCCCATATGGAGGACAAGAATTCTGCCGCTGAACCAACGTTGCCTTTGTTAATTCTTGTTTTCCTCCCAACACCTTTCCTGTCTGGCCTAAACAAGCCCACCCTAGGAATTAGGAACTCTTTTTGTTCTCATCTCAGCTTGGCCATCAGTTTGTAGTTGGGTCTTGCTAAAGCCATCTTCTTCCTTTGCTGCTCCATCTTGTCTGAAATCTGTGCTAACTGGGACTTAACTCCTTGTCATAGATGCTGTGTGAAATGACTAATTAACTGCAGAGAAGGGGACAGCATTGTCGTTGACAAATAGGGCTTTAAGGAACCAGCGGTTCTCCTGGAAGTGTTTGCCCAGCTCTCAAGTCTCCCTAGACCCATGTGAATTTGTAGGAAGAAGGACCTTTACCGGCACCCCCTCTGTGATGGAGTTGCTTGTCACTCGAGTTTGTAAACTCAGGAACCAATAGGTCACTTCATCAAGGCTGTTCTGAGAAACAAAATTGTGTGACCCTAGTTTTGAAAGTTCAGGAGGCATAGTAGAACAATGAGGTTACTCTGATTTTATTATTTTTTTAAGTATAACCAGAAGGAGCCCTGGTGGTATAATAGTTAAGCGCTCTGCTGTTAACTGAAAGGTTGGTGGTTCAAACCGACCCAGTGGCTCCACAGGAGAAAGACCTGGTGATCTGCTCCTGTAAAGATTACAGCCTAGAAAACAGTCTGTGGCAGTTATACTCCGTTGACCAGGGTCGCTAAGTTGGAAACCACTTGATAGCAGCCAACAGCAACAATGGTATAACCAAAGAAAGGTTTTCAGCAAGTTCTCGCTGAATGGTGTGGGCTAAGTAGCCACATTTGCTTGCAAATGAGCCATTTTTCAGTGGAGCTGGAAAAAGAAAGAAGGTTGGGAAGGGAAGATTGGCGTGCATTGCATTTCAACAATTCACTAAGCAGTGTGTGGACATAGTCTTCCCAGTCTCCCAGACTAGTCTTTCTCCAGGCCATGCTGCACTGCCATCTGCCATCAGATCAATCTTCACAAAGCACACAACCATGCCTTATCTGTACCTAAGAAAATTCAGTTGCTCCCTGTTGGGCAACCCCGTAGAATAAGCTCCAGAATCTCCAGAATTCTTATTCCAGCAAGTAAGACACTCCCGTGTCAACCCAAATTCATCTTACCATCTTTCCCAGGTAGGGGTGGATCTAGATCTTATGAAGTGTGGGATTTAGCCAAGTGACCCCGGGTGGTGCAAACAGTTAAGCACTCAACTACCAGCCAAAAAGTTGGCGGTTCAAACTCACCCAGAGGCACCTTGGAAAACAGCCCTGGTGATCTGCTTCTGAAAGGCCACAGCCTTGAAAACCCTACTGAACACAGTTCTACTCTGCACACATGGAGTTGCCATGAGTTCGAACCAACTCGCTGGCTACCAACAGCAATAACAACTTTCAGAAAAAGATGCAAAATTACTAGTGAAGAGCTAGAGGTGCCATAAGTGGTGGACTCTGCAACAAGCTCTGTCACCTTCAGATTCTCCACCTCTGTTCTTAAATAAAATTTTATCAGTCATGGAGCTCATCTTATGGTGTGTCATGAACGGAATTCCAAACCCTACTCTGGACCTCCTGCTTTGTCTCTCGTGGCCCTCTGCCTCAGTTGGCCATAGCTTCTCACTACCGTCTTCCCTTATTAAAATATTATGTGTTGATTAAGAGTCAAGTCTAATGAGAGCCAGATACATTTGTTCAAGTTCATCGCACTTGTAAGAAAGAAGCAAGAGTGGACTGTAGTTGAATGAACCTAGTTAGTAATAGATTTCTGAAGGTGTGGTCTATGGGTTACCTGTATCATCACCACCTGGGAAGGAGACCTGTACGCAACTTGTTAAGCATGTGGGTTCCAGGGCCCCTTCAGAACTACTGAATCAGAATCCCTGGGGTTGGGACGCAGAAGTTTCCATTCTTAAGAACCTCCACCTCCTGTGGTTTGGAAGCACACATAAGTTTGAAAACTATTGCTGTCAGTGTCATTGTCTTAGTTATCTAGAGCTGTTGTAATGGAAATACCACAAGTGGATGACTTTAACAAACAGAAGTTTATTCTCTCACAGTTAAGTAGGCTAGGAGTCTGAATTCAGGGTGCCAGCTGCAGGGGAAGACTTTCTCTCTCTGTCGGCTCTGAGGGAAGGTCCTTGTCATCAATCTTCCCCTGGTCTAGGAGTTTTCAGCACAGGAACCTCAGGTCCAAAGGATGTACTCTGCTCCTGGCTTTGCTTTCTTGGTGGTATGTGGCCCCGTGTCTCTCTGCTCGATTCTCTCTTTTATATCTCAAAAGAAATTGGCTTAAGACACCACCTAATCTTGTAGATTGAGTCCTGCCTCATTAACACAACTGCCTCTAATCCCATTTCATTAACATCATAGAGATAGGATTTACAACACATAGGAAAATCACATCAGATGACAAAATGGTGGACAATCACACAATACTGGGAATCATGGCCTAGCCAAGTTGACAGATATTTTGGGGGGACACAATTCAATCCATGACAGTCACTGAAGGCCCCTCTTAAGCTGCGTCGTTGACCTGAGACATAAAGAATGAATGGGGGAAGGCAAGTAAAGGTAGTAGATGGAGAAGGGCAGTGAAAGGGATGGATGAACTCAGAACCAATGAAATGCTCAAGGCATTGTCTGAACAGAGAGATTGTTGTTTTTCCAGACTTTCTAACAATCTGGAATGGCTTCCTGTGGCCATGGCTGGACTGGAGAAAGGGAACTTACTATGTGTGGGAAGGATGTTTCTTTCCTTGGCTAGGATGGGAACATTGGGATCATCCAATGTGGAAAGGATTCTAGAAGAGAGATAGATGAGATGTTGATCACAGGACAAAAGGGGGAGGCAATATGAAAATGGGAGTCCTCGGGTGGTATAAATGGTTAACGTGCTCAACTGCTAACCAATAGGTTGGTGGTTCCAGTCCACCCAGAGATGCCTCGGATCTACTTCTGAAAAATCAGCCACTGAAAACCGTATGGATCACAGTTCAGCTCTGACACACATGGGGGCACCATGAGTCAGAATCAACTCCATGGCAACTGGTAATGTAAAAGGGTGATTCATTCACCAATCCTAAGTGTTACATTTTGGAGAATGCCCTGAGTCAGGAGAGTCCTGAGGCCAAACACTGGGGAAGATTACAAACAAAAAAGTCATCCTGAGATTTGGAGGCAGTCCTAGAAGGACTTTGTATTTCCTCCTCCTTTGGTTTATCCAGGTCTCACTAAAATGTTTCTTCCCCAGATGAAATGACCTCCTGAGCCCTGGTGTATTGTTGTTGTTGGTTGTCATTGAGTCAGCTGCAACTCATGGTGACCTTACGTGTAATGGAATGGAATGTTGCCCAGTCCTGTGCCATCTTCATGATCGTTGGTATGTCTGAGCCCATTGTTGTGGCCACTGTGTCAGTCCATCTCATGAAGGGTTTCCCTCGTTTTTGCTGACCCTCTACTTTGCCAAATATGATGTCCTTTTCTAGCGATTGGTCTTTCCTGATGATGTGTCCAAAGGAAGCGAACCAAAGTCTCTCCATTCTTACTTCAAAGGACCATTTTGGTTGTATTTCTTTTAAGACCTGGTCTATAATATAAGTCTATTTTGTTGTTTTGCCATATTCATAAATTATACTGGGTGGTGCAGAGTTAATGAGCTCAACTGCTAACTGAAAGGCTGGAGGTTCAAGTATACCAGAGGCACCTGGGAAGAAAGGCCTGGTGATCTATTTCTGATAAATCAGCTATTGAAAACCCTGTGGAGCACAGTTCTTTTCAGACACACATGGGGTCACCATGAGTCAAAATCTGTTTGACAGCAACTATTTTTTATTTGGTTACTTGTTTTTTACTATTACTTTCCCTAAAGCCTAATGTGCCCCCATGAGACTTTAAACTCTCCTAACTTCGGGGCTGTGTATCTCCTTTGCCTAGAACGGTGGCTGGTACATAGTAGTTCTCAGTTATAATTTGTTGAATAGATATATTTCACTGGGGAAAAAGAAAGTGGGTTTTGTTTTGTTTTGTTTCTTGTCATCCAGCAAGAGGTAACACTGTCTCTATCCCATAAAGAGAAATGCTTCAGGGGGGTGGTCTGATGACATCTGAGACTATAAGTCTGAAATGTAAGGGCCTTGAAGGCATTTGAGGAGAAGTGCTATTAAAAATACGAGAGCAGGAAGAAATGGAGAACTGTGTCTCAGGCTGTAATTCCAGGGGCTGTGCAACATCAGGGTGGAGAGAAAGATACTGGAAGAGGGTCGTTCACATGAGAGCCATTCTGGCTGGAAATGTCAGACCCTAACACCCTGGTTGCTGACCTTAAAGGTCTGGGATGAAAGATGGAAGAGAAAAAATGGATAGACATTATTGTGTTTAGGAACCCTTGAGGAATTTGTCAAAAGGGGATGGGGGAAATAAAGAGAAAAAGGAGAGAAGGAATGAAGGAACAAAGGGGAAGGAAGGATGGAATGAAGCGGAAGAAGGAAGGAAGGAAGGAAGGGAGGAGAGAAGATACCCAAATCTAAAGAGTAAATGAAAGTAGAGAATTATAGAGAACAAGTCCAGAAAGAAGGACCTGTGGCAAATATATTCCTGCATCTACCTACAAGTTGCTGTTGAGTTTACTCCTATTCATGGCAACCCTATGTCCAACAGAAGGTAACAGAGCCCAGTCCTGCACCATCTTCACAATTGTTCGTGTGCTTGAGTCTCATGTTGGGGCCACTGTGTATTTTGAGTGCCTTCCAAACAAGGGGGCTCATCTTCCAGCAATAGTGTAATATTCTGCAATATTCAACTGGACAATATTCTGTTGTGATCCATAGGGTTTTCACTGGCTAATTTTCAGAAGTAGATCGCCAGGCTTTCCTTCCTAGTCTCTCAATCTAGAAGCTCTGCTGGAACCTGTCCACCATGGGTAACCTTGCTGGTATCTGAAATACCAGTAGCATAGCTTCCAGCATCACAGAAACATGAAAGCTACCACAGTACAACAAACTGACAGACGGATGGTTGTTGATGGGGATAGTTTAGGAATTTGGGGAGAGGGGAAAGCCCTGGTCCCCAAATTTGGCTGGCTGAGACAGTGCGTGAGTTAACTTGGGTGGAGCAGCTCTTCTATCCTTCTTATGCCAGAGACCATAATGAGGCCCCACTGCACACGTTAAGGGCAGTTTAATGTGTTAATTAGTGGCATCCTTGACTCGGTGTTAGAATCCTCACCTTCCATACAGGAGACCTGTGTTTGATTCCTGGCCAATGCACTTCATATGCAGCCACAACCCATCTGTCAGTGGAGGCGTATGTGTTGCTAGGATGCTGAATGAGCTTCAGCGGAGCTCCCAGATTAGGATGGACTAGGAAGAAAGGCCTGGTGATCTACTTCCGAAAATCAACCAGTGAAAACCTTATGGATCACAATGGTCCAAACTGTAACCGATCATGGGGATGGCGCAGGATCGGGCAGTGTTTTGTTCTGTTTGTGCATGGGCTCGCCATGAGTCAGGGGCTGACTCAACGGCAGCTGATAATAACAACAGTGTATTAACTTACAACTTATAAGTGATGGCTCTTTACACTCAATATTTAAACTCTACGTGAGATGCAAATATTTCCTTAGATTGGACTATGTAAAAATTTTGCAACTAAATCTACGTGCATTTAATTAAGGAAGGCTTACCTTCCTGTGTTCTCTTTCTCAGAGAGAGGCTCCCAGCACCATTCTCGGGAAGGAAACATTTATTGCCCATCTCAGAGAGCCAGCACCAAACATTCATCGGCTTCAGCTGAGACCCCTGGGCAGCCCTCCTGCTCACCTCCCAATTCCCTAATCTAATCTAACTCGGTGGGGTTTGTGGGTGTTCATTGAAGCAGCTGAAGCTGTGCTATAATTGTTACATGTGCCAGCAGCGATTTGTACCATCTGGGTGGCGGGGGGGAGGCAGAGACGGGGTGGCGAGAAAAAGAGAACGAGAGAGAGAGAGAGGGAGAAAGAGAGACACTGCTACTACCGCAAAGGAAGGGTTTTATTCTATTACCGAAGCGATGGAATTCAGGAGTGGCTACGGAGCGTTTGGAAACTGAGGGCTGGGAAGCAATGCAGTTATAGGAAAATGTCAAAGTATACGGACACGGGAGGAGCGCTGCTCCATGAGAGAGCCAAGTCACAGGCAGGTGGCAGCTGTAAATATGTATATAAATAACAATATGGATGGAATGTCGGCCCTTCCAGCTGGCGTGGTTAAATACTTTAGTAACATTCCACTTAGGGTAACAATGTAGCTTGACAATTTCCAGGAAAAATACATCATTTGAGAATGAATAGGCCCACATGAGTATGTAACCCATTGCCATCCAGTTGATTCCAACTCATAGCGACCCTCTAGGACAGAGTAGAACTGCCCCATAGGGTTTCCAAAGCTGTCATAGTTACAGAAGCAGGCTGCCACATCTTTCTCCCGCAAAGCGGCTGGTGGCTTTGAACTGCCGACCTTTTGGTTAGCAGCCAAGCACTTAACCACTACACCACCAGGGCTCCATACATTAATATGTAGGTGATCTGAATTTTTTTTTTTTTTTTAGTTTTTAATGCTGTCAGTAATAGAGTAACAGTGTATCCTGTGACAGGAAAAACAAACACGTGAACCCTAATGCCTGAGACCCAACCTAACTTCATGGGTGATGAAGCAAGGGGCCATTCCGGGCAGAACAGGGACACATCAGCACTCTGTGACATTCTAAGATCTTACAAGACAAGCTCAAGTCTAACGAGGAAAACAGTAAGTAGGTACCTGTCATTGGGTGCCGTCAAGTCAATTCTGACTCATAGCGACCCCAAGTGACAGAGAACTCTGCCCCGTAGGATTTTCTTGGCTGTAATCTTTAAAGGAGCAGACCGCGGAAGCACATAACCATGTCTCTCCTGCAGAGCAGGTGGGTGGGTTGGAACCGCCAACCTTTCAATTAGCAGCCAAGAACTTAACCATTGCACCACCAGGGCTCCTGATAGTCTAGGGCGGGGGGAGGGGGGAGAGAAGAGCTAAATAAAATAATCACAAAAATAAATGTAAAGTTGCAGAAATGCTTCGTGCTACGTGTTTCAGTTGAGTTGGTCAGGAAGGGCTTCCTGAAAGGAACTGATGCTTGAATTGAGATCAAAGGGGGGAAAAAGATTAGTTCAACCAGGTAAAGAGGGAAAGGAAGAGCATTCCAGACAGCGAGATTGATATGTGCAAAGGACCTGCGGTGGGAAGGACGTTGGTGAGTATGAGGGATGAAAGAATTTCAGAGTTACCGGAGTAGAGCTGGTGAGGTGCCCAGGCTAAGTTAGGACCTGTTGCACTGTCTGCTATCTTGGTGCTGACGATTTAGAAAGGAGGAGTGTTTTGTTTAGGAGCTCCAGTGGCACAATGCTTAAGTGCTCGGCTGCTAACCAAAAGGTCGGAGGTTTGAACGCACCAGCCTCTCCAGCCCCTCGGAGGGAGAAAGATATGGCAGTTTGCTTCCTTAAAGATTTATAGCCTTGGAAACCCTATGGGGCAGTTCTACGCTCTGTCCCATGGGATTGCTTTGAGTCGGAATTGACTTGATGCCACATACCAACCACAGTGTTTTTTGTTTTTTTGTTTTTGTTTTTTTGGTAGCAAATGTATGTAGAGCTGTCTTCCAAATGTCCGCTATCACGAGCTGCTGAAATGGAACATTGTTTGGAGCAGTTAAATTTTGCTTGGATATTCCCCATTCTGAGCCCCTCAACTCACCAAATGGTTAAGTTCTAGCAATTTTTTTTTTTCCTTTGTGACTTCCAAATATACTTCCTCAGATACTTCATCCCTTTCATACTTCAACAGCTTCATTCTCCCTCAGCTCTTTGAAAGGTGTTTTTCTATCCAGTCTGGTTTTCTACACAAGAAGTTAACAGACCCCAGAGCTGTTTGAAGGACGTGTTAAATGTTTAATCAGATAAGGGCATTTTCTTGGGATGATACAAGAAATCTTACATTCAAACCAATGATAATAGCTTATGTTATTGAGACTTAAAATGGGTCAGGTAAGGTGTGGAGTCCAATATTCATTTTCTCCTTTAGTTCTTATAACAACTCTATTAGGTGAATGCTATTAATGTTCCTGTATTAATACTATTAATATTCTGATATTTTGGAAACATGAAATCAATTCGTTTGTGTTAAGTGCAATGCCACTTTGTTAGTGTGTGACCTGTGAATTTGCTCAGGGCTTCATGCCCACAAGGACCCTGCACTTGGTTTAATGGTTGGTCTGAAATTCTTAATACATTTTGAACAAGGGGCCCCATATTTTAATATTGCATTGACCTTGCAAATTCCGTAGCCAGCCCTGGCGGCACAGTGGTTAAGAGCTTAACCGCTAATCAAAATGTCAGCAGTTCGAATCCACCAGCAGCTCCTTGGAAACCCTACGGGGCAGTTCTACTCTGTCTGTAGGGTCGCTCTGAGTCAGAACCAACTCAACGGCATCTAACAACAACAACAGTCCTGATTACAGGGCAGAAGCAGGGCTCTCTGACGGGTGGATCCGACAACAAAATCTATTGCTTTATCAGCGCCCCTGTATCAGAGCCCCCTCCAAATATTTCATGTCAAGTAAGGATATGTCTTATCAAAATACTGAAGGTACCGAATACTGAAGCTACTTGATTCAGTCTCCTGGCTGTGGGTGGATTTTCATTATGAAGTGAATCACCTTTTAACGTATAGTCACTTGAGAACATCTGTTATGTTGATGTATCGCTAGTTTTACAGGCCCAGATTAATTCCAAAGTAAACGCCAAGTACTTGGCTGAGAAGCTGTAGACACAGGGCAGGGCTTACATCCCCAGTTCCCTGCATTGTTCTTCCAGGGCTCCAGTTCCTCTGCGCTTTCTCCTGTTTGGCAGAGCAAAATCTTTGTGTAATCTGCTCTGAGCAGTGGTTTCCAAACTGATTTTAAAGTTTGAAGGCAAGGGAGTGTTGAGGCTGGGGGAACACACCTTGTCATGCATTCCACCGCCCTACCTGCCTCTGCACCGGGGATGGCCATCAGGGATGCTCCCCTTCCTGAGCTTGCTGGGTGTCTTTGTCATCTAGTGTTGCTATAAGAGAAATACCACAGGTGGATGGCTTTAACAAAGAGAAGTTTAT
>NW_004443960.1:6949623-7011204 GCF_000243295.1 Trichechus manatus latirostris
CTGCTTTCTTGGTGGTATGAGGTCCCCATGTGTCTCTGCTAGCTTCTCTCTTTTATATCTCAAAAGAGATTGGCTTAAGACACTATCTAATCGTGTAGACCTCATCAGTATAACTGCCGCTAATCCATCTTATTACATATAGTGATAGAGTTTACAACACATAAGGAAATCACATCAGATTATGAAATGGTACACATTCCTACAGTACTGGGAATCATGACCCAGCCAAGTTGACAGATATTTTTTGGGGACACAATTCAATCCATGACACTGAGAATCCACGGGGTCACCACATGCAGTTGTGCTCTGCACAGGGGACCCACTGCGCTAGTGCAGGACTCCATCAGCCTGGAGGAAGGGGTGTCTTTTGATAACATCTACTGGGAAGATTAGAGGTTCAATTAAGCCTTCTCATAATTTAAACAGCATTGGCATGTGCACAAGCAGTGGGCATCCAAGAGGCCAAGCAATGGACAGTTGTATCGTCCAGTAGCAAATACTATCTTCAGATCTGCATCCTGGGCCCTGGACCCTCTGGACTGAGGTGACCTAATGCTTACCTCCAAAACGACAAATTCAAAGTGGATTTTGTTTGTCAATCTTATTTTCATGGTATTAACATTGTACGAAGGAGCCCTGGTGGTGCAAGGGTTAAGTGCTTGGCTGCTAACTGAAAGGTCGGTGGTTAGAACCCACCAGCCACTCCACAGGAGAAAGACCTGGTGATCTGCTCCCATCCCATGGGTGGATGGATAGATGAGAGAGAGGCTGGGAGTATGAAGGAAGAGTGGGAGGATGGACGGACGGGAGGATGGATGGACAGATGGGAGGATGGATGGATGGATGGGAGGATGGATGGATGGATGGATGGATGAGTGAATGGGTAGATGGATGAATGGGTGGGTGGATGCATGAATAAACTTAACCTTGGATTTTAGTATCTGTGGAGTCCCTGGGTGATGCAGACAGTTAACACGCTTGGTTGCTAATTTAAAGACTGGCAGTTCGAGTCCACCCAGAAACACCTTAAAAGAAAGGTCTGGCAATCTACCTCTGAAAAAAATCAACCGCTGAAAACCCTATGGAGCACAGTTCTACTCTGACACATATAGGATCACCATGAGTCAGAATCAACTCTCTGACAACTGGATTGTTTTTGTTTTAATATTAGTAGTAATCTCTGCTTTGTAGCTTTGGATTTGGGATATATATCAGTGATTATTATACTATGAGACGAGCTCTCTAGGGCAAATCCGGGAATCTGGAGATCCTTGAGCTTCACTTGTTTTGGGAAATTTACCTTACATTTACCATTTGTGCAAAGACATATTTGCTTCTATTCTTCCTTCCTTCTCTGGAAGGTTGGAAATTATGGCTGATGTAAGAATTCCCAAAGGCCTGGAAGGGTAGAATAAGATATAAAAATCAAGCCACAGATGATTGTACCTTCCATATTGCCAGATGAAAGCATTGCATGTGGCTTGTGGAATGATTTAAAATTATAGCTGTTAATTGGAAAAGTTATTGATATGGCAGCCATTCAGCTTGGATTTGAGGGGACAGTTCTAGCTTCAAATATTCTACTGTGTTGTGTCTGTAAATCATGGAAATGATGTAGACATGGCAATATTTTGGCATTCTAAATTATTGCTTGCACCTGGAAACAGCACCAAAAAACCCTTTCTCAGATCCTGTTTGGTTTGGAAAATACAATCATCACAGTTTTTGGATTTAACTTTTATTCTTGTCTATTCTTCCTTTAAAAGTCTTACAGACTACAATATACAGACAATTATTACTATGTTTATCAACTCACTGAATGACTTGTATTTTACTGACAGCTCATTAAAGGCAGGAATTGTGTTTAAATGGCATATTAGTTGGATACTTTTTGCTGGAAATATTGAAAATGCCACTAAAAGTAGCTTAAACAAGAAGGACATTTGTGGTCTCTTTTAAAAGAATTCAAGAGGCGAAGTAGTTCTAGGGTTACCTAATTCAGATAACTCAGCAGTGCAACAACATCATTAAGATTTCAGGTTTTCTCCACATTCCTGCTCTGCCATTTTCAGGTATTTGCTCATTCTCTTAGCCTGGTATCCCTCCTGGACCCAAGGTGGCTGCCATTGTTCCAGGCATCACATAGAGGTAACAACATCCAGAAGAACAGGAATGTCCCTTGTTGAGTTTCCTTTTCAGGAAAATCTCCCTAGCAGCCCGTGTACCTGTCCATGGAGATGTTTACTGACATCATTGGCCATACTCCGTCGTGTGCCTTGATCAATCACTTAGCAAAAGAAATGAGATCACCAAGAGTGACTTAGAGCAGCTCTTCTCAAACTCGAGTGTGCTTCAGAATCACCTGGGGGGCTAGTCAAAACGGATTGCTGAGCCCCACTCCCAGAGTTCCTGACTCAGTAGGTCTGGGATAGGTCCTAAGCTTCTGCACATCTAACAGCTTCCCAAACGATGTGGATGCTGCTGGCCCAGAACCATGTTTTGAGCGCCATTGACTTAGAGAAATTAAGATTTATCCCCTTGGCATTGGGGAGAAGCTCAGCCCCCTGAAGGGCATGTTTGTCAGGAGGCGGGTGAAAAATCAGCCAGAAAATTACCCGTTGTTTAGTTAGCCAACAGTGACTGACACAGATGACGTCCTAGGGCGCGACCATGGTGCTTCATATGGTTAATAAGAGTTGACTGAGGGTGAACTTGGCTTTGGAGCCTGAGTTGTGTCTACATGTCCGTCTGCTGTCTTCTAAGGACTTAAATTCAACCCATCGCGAGATTTCCATTTTATGTATTTATGTGTTGGGTTTTACATTTCCGAGAGCACTTCCATGCCCGTAACTTTCATTTGAACTCACAGAAACTCTATTCACTAGGTGGAGCAGGTTTTTTGGGAAATGGTGTGATAACCCACATGCAGCTGGTGAGAAATCTGAGGCTCACAGAGGTTAAGAATTTACCGAGTCCCTGGGTGGTGTGAATGGTTAATGCACTCGGTTGCTAACTGAAAAGATGGTGGTTCAAGTCCACCTAGAGGCACTTTGGAAGAAAGACCTGGCGATCTACTTCCAAAAAATCAGCCACTGAAAACCCCATGGAGCACAGTTCTTCTCTGATACACATAGGCTTGCCAGAAAAACCAAATACTAAACCCATTGCCGTCAAGTCGATTCCGACTTGTAGTGACCCTATAGGACAGAGTAGAACTGCCCCATAAGGTGTCCAAGGAGTGCCTGGTGGATCTGAACTGCCGACATTTTGGTTAGCAGCGATAGCTCTTAACCACTACACCACCAGGTTTGCAGGGGTTGCCAGAGTCGGTCTCAATTCCAAAGCAAGTGGTTAACAGGTTCAAGGGTAGTGAGTGTTGGTGTTAGAATTTAAATCCACGTTGTCAGATGTCTGTAGCCTGCCAGCTCCTGGGAACACCAGCACTTGGAATTTCTGAGCGCTGTCAGCATCACAGGGCCCTGGGTCTCTGCTCTGAGAGGCCCCCACTCGTAATTTGTTCTTCTCATTTGCTTACCAGCCTCCTGTGAGGTGGATGGATGTCAAGGAGGATTAACAGTGATTATTTCCTCCACTTTGTGCCTAAGGACAAACCAGTGAGCCATGGGCATAATAGAACTCCGAGATCTTCTGTTGGGGCTTTCTCCTGGTGTTGGGCCAGGGAGGCTTCCAGATACAGGAAGATGTGGACAGCTCCCCCACAGCCATCTGGGAGAAGCAACTGGTCACAAAGCAGGTCTCTCGTATTTACGTGATTGTATTAGTTTTCTGGAGTCCCTGGGCAGTTGGTGCAAATGGTTAACACACTCGACTGCTAATAGAAAGGTAGGAGGTTCGAGTCCACCTAGAGGCACCTCAGAAGAAAGGCCTGGTAATCTACTTCCAAAAAATCAGCCATTGAAAACCATATGGAGCGCGGTTCTACTCTGGCACATGGAGTCGCCGTGAGTCGGAGTTGATGGCAACTGGCTGCTTGTTAGTTTTCTATCGCTGCTGTAAAAAAAATCACTGAAAATATAGCAGCTTAAAACAATGGCCATTTACTGTCTCACAGTTCTGGAGGTCAGAAGTCCAGGGTCTGCGTGGCTCAGCTGGACCCTTTGTTTAGGGTCTACAAGATGGCAGCAGGGCTGCATTTCTTTCCAGAGGCTTTGGGAATCAATCCATTTCCAAGGTCATCCAGGTTGTGGTAGGACTGAGGTCCCCATTTTCTTGCTGCTTGTCGGCTGAGGGCCCATCTTTGCTCCTAGAAGCTACCCATGTTCCTTTTCATGCCTCCTATGCCCCCTTACCTGCCTCCAGCAATAGCAGGTCGGGTCCCTCTCACACTTTGAATCTCTTCAACTTCTCCTTTTGCCAAATCTCACTGGTTTCAGTCAGAGAAAGTTCTGTGCTTTTAAGGGCTTCTGTGACTGGAGTGGAGCCCTGGTGGCACAGTGGTTAAGAGCTCCACTGCTAACCAAAATGTTGACAGTTTGAATCCACCAGCCTCTTCTTGGAAACCGTATAGGGCAGCGCTACTCTGTCCTACAGTGTGGCTACGAGTTGAAATCGACTAGACTGAAACGGGTTTTTATGGGTGATTGGGCCCATCCACATGACCCAGGATAATCTCCCCATCTCCAGGTGCATAGCCTCAATTTCATCTGCAAGGCCCCTTTTGCAATGTACGATAACATAGTCACAGATTCCAGAGATTCGGCTGTGAGGGCAGGGGTCTTGCTGTCTTATTTGCTCTGGAGTCTTGTTGCCTCTTCGAGGGTCAGACACACGGTAAACCGTACACACGTTTGTGGAACGGCTCAGGAATAAGCAGCGTCTCTGTGTTCCTGCGGGAAGGCTTGTGCATATTCTGCCCCGGGATCCATGGGGAGCACTGCCAGGTTATTTGTGTCATCTTAGGAAATTGATACAATAATAATAGCAGTGATAATACTTGCTGATCTCCAGGCTTCATCAGGAATATCCTGCCTGTCTTTATAAAGCCAACCCATATAGTGATTCTCCAACTATGCTCTAGAGAGCGCCTGCTTCAGAGTCACTTCTGGTACTTATTAAACGGAGATTCCCAGGCCCCTGTTCTGGCTGGTGTGAACCTGAATCACTGGTGCTGGGCCCCAGAAACATGCATTTGTAACAGGTCACCCAGGCAATTCTGATCCCTTGAATCATTTATGCAGGGTTGGATGCTGTGCTGTTACCTGTCCCTGAGTGTATCTGCTTGCCCAACAAAGGCATCTCTTAGTGTTCATCTACACAGTTCTGTTATTTAAGCACAAGACAGATTGGATAACTGGAAGCAGACATCTCTGTAACAAATCTCACCGTTCCAATTTTAAGTAGAAAATTTATCAGCTTTGTTTTCTGGTCCCGAGCTTAGGTTGGAGTAAGCCTGCTGGGGGACTTCTCCAGGCTTTGCTAGCCCTGGGGCTAAGCTCATGGGGATAAGAATCCTGGGTGTAGTCCACAGTGAAGACTGTCTGGTCAGCAATGGGATGGAACTGCCCAAAGGCTGGTACCATTGTGATTGGCATCTAACAAAAGCAGGATTTGCAGGACAAGGACCCTAACAGCCCCATCCTGCAGTATTGCATGTAGAGATAATTCCATTGCTTTGCACTGTTGACCAGACCTATACTATCTAATAATGACAATAAAAGTTAAATTAAGTGCATGCTAATTTTTTGCCAGATTAACGCCTTTTTTTTTTTTTTTATTGTACTTCCGGTAAAGGTTTACAGAGCAAATAGTTTCTCATTAAACAGTAGTACACATATTGTTTTATGACATCGGTTAACAACCCCGCGACATGTCAACTCTCTCCCTTCTTGACCATTTTTTTCTTTGGTGAAAATATACATAGCCAAAGATACACCATTTCAAAAATTTCTACACGCACAGTTCAGTGACATCGACTATGCTCTTCCAGTTGTGCTGCTATTCTCATGTTAGATGAAAGTTTACAGAACAAAATAGTTTCTCATTAAACAGCTAGTACACATGTTGCCCTATGACAATGGTTAACAACCTCACTACACATCAACACTATCCTTACTCAACCTTGGGTTCCCTATTACCAGCTTTCCTGGCTCCTTCTGCCTTCTAGCCCTTGTCCCTGAACTGCTGTGCCTCATTAGTCCCATTTTGTTTTATGGTGCTGTCCAGTCCCCAGCTGAACGGTGAAGCCTGGAAGTGACGTCACCACTGAGCTAAAAGGGTGTCTGGGGGCCATACCCTCAGGGTTTCTCCTGTTTCCTTTAGGCCAGTAAATCTGGTCTTTTTTGTGTGTGTTAGAATTTTGTTCTACATCCTTCTCCAGCTCTGTCTAGAACCCTCTGTTGTGATCCCGGTCAGAGCAGTCAGTGGTGGTAGCCAGGCACCATCTAGCTGTACGGGACTCAGTCTGGTGGAGGCCTTGGTAGCTGTGGTCCATTAGTCCGTGTATTAGGGCCTGTAGCGTTGGTCCTGTTTTTAATTCTATGAACTTCATAGGTTTTGGCTTTATATTTAGGTCTTTGATCCATTTTGAATTAGTTTTTGTATATGGCATGAGGTATGGGTCCTGTTTCTTTTTTTTGCAGATGGATATCCAGTTTTAACAGCACCGTTTGTTAAAAAGACTGTCATCTTAGGATGGGCCCTTGTCAAAGATCAGGTGACCATAGGTGGATGGATTTACATCTGGGTTCTCAATTCTGTTCCATTGGTCAATGTATCTGTCATTGTACCAGATTAACCCCTTTAACTGCATCTTCACATTTAACCCTCACCACAACCAGTAACGGAGGTACTAACCTGACCGAGCCCTTTGCCATTGAGCCTGGTCTGACTCATAGCGACCCCATGTGTTACAGAGTAGAACTGCTCCATAGGGTTTTCTTGGCTGTCATCTTTAGGGAAGCAGATCGCCAGGTCTTTCTTTAGGGGTGCTGCTGGGTGGGTTTGAAACTTCTACCTTTAGATTAGCACCACCAGCCTTCAGAGGGAGGTACTAATGTAAGGAGCCCTGGTGGCACAGTGGTTAAGCACTTGGCTGCTAACTGAAAGATCAGCGGTTTGAACCCACCATCTGCTCTGTAGGAGAAAGATGTGGCAGTCTGCTTCCATAAAGATTGTTTTTGTTGCTAGGTGATATAGGGTCAGTTCCGACTCATAGAGACCCCATGTACAACAGAACAAAACACCGCCTGGTCCTGCGCCATCCTCACAATCCTTGTTATGCTTGAGCCCATTGCTGCAGCCACTGTGTCAATCCATCTCTTTGAGGGTCTTCCTCTTTTTCACTGATCCTCTACTTTACCCTAAGGATTACCCAGAAAATCAAACCCATTGCCATCAAGTTGATTTCGACTCACAGAGACCCTATAGGACAGAGGAGAACTGCCCCATAGGGTTTCCGAGGAGCGGCTGGTGGATTCAAACTGCCGACCTTTTGGTTAGCAGCCAAACACTTAGCCACTGTACCACCAGGGTGGCACTCTGTAAAAATTACAGCCTTGGAAGTCGTGTGGAGCAGTTCTTTCCTATAGGGTCACCAGGAGTTGGAAGGGACTCCTTTCAGTGGTTTTGTTTTTTTGTTGGTTTGTTTTTGGTTTTTGGTTACTAATGTTTCCATTTTACAGATAAGAGAGGGTTAGTTTCAGGAAGTTGCCCCAGGCCATACAGTGGGTGGAGCTTTAACCCCCAGGCTGCCTTGCCTATATCTGAGCCTCCCCATCCCCTATCAAAGACATAGAGCCAGAATCGCAGAGAATCATAGCTTTGAATCCCAGCCCTGCACTCACCAGCCCTGTGTCCTCAGCAAGGCATATTACCTTCTGACAACAGTGATTCTTACCTCTTTGAGTTAACAAATGGTGAGTATCAATCACCCGCATAATGATGCACAAAGGTGCTCAGTAAGGGAACTGTGTTATTATCCAAAACTGTTCAGATTACACATATAGTGGTTGGTTGGGAACCCCACACTTACAGAGAAATGACAACAAATTGGAACAGGAAGAAACCAGGATGGTGGAATGACCAGAAATGCGGTCCACCGGGGAATGGCTGGAGGAATTGAAGCCCTTTAGCCTGGAAAAGAGATAGGTCCCATCAACAGATATTTACAGATAGCCCCCATATCCCAAGGACAGTGTCAGGCACTTGGAAAACAAGATGAACAAAGTAGATATGGTCCTTGTCTCTGTGGATCTTCAGCATATTTAGCGAACAATGCATACAAATAGGTATATAATTTAAAATTGTGATATGAAAAGTGACAGAGTTTATAACAGGGGCAGCTGGAGGAGTGTCTCCTGGGGAGGAATCAGACTTCTTCAACTCCCTGAGAGCAGAAGAAGAATTCTAATTTGACACAGTGACAAGGAGAGCTTTCTAGTGGCTCCCCAGTGATGGGCTAGGCTACCCAGTAGTCGGGAACAACTGCTTAGTACTCTGTTGCAGAGGAACCCTTACATCCCAACTCTCACAGGTTTGATTATCTCTAAGGTCACCTCCTGACTCTTTTTCTTTATATGCCTTCTAGCACTTTCTAAAAGGCACGCACGTTGAATGGAGCAGTTGGTGGGACTTTACAGTCACAGTGGTTGAGAAACCCCAAATGCCTATGGAGGACATTCAACCCCTGTAATGTTAGAGGAGGCAGTATAATGGGTAAGAGCATGGATTTTGGAATCAAATAAACGCGGGTTCAAATCCCAGCCCTGTCATTTACTAGCTGTGGGACCTAGGGCCAGATAATTCAACTGTAAAGTGTGATATGATAACAGGAGTGACCCTGCTCCAGTGTTTGAGGATTAAATGAGATTGTGCACCTACAGAGAAGTGGAGATAGGAACTCAGGTCTATCTGTGTTGAAACCTGACACCCTCTCCAGGATGCACCTGAAGCCTCTTTCCAGCTTCCGCTGCATTCCTTCAGAAAACACTGCAGTCCTGCTTGACTTCAGTCTCCAGAAGGGTCCCCTTTGTTTCCTTTGAGCTCAGTCTACAGCCAAAATAATGAGCCTGATCTGGTTCAGTCCAATGACCGCAGTCATTGAACTTGACTTGGCATGTCCATAATTTGTACCTTTTGGATAACAGGTTATTACTAAGAGGGAAAACCTTTCGTTGAATCCAATACATGCACAGCAAGCGAAGCAGGAGGAAAATGTCTAATTCTGGCTTCTTAGTCGCTGAGCTTCTGAGAACAGAATCAGCTTAGCTGCTTGCAAATAAGCGAGCATCACACAAGTTGGTTGAGCTGGCAAGAAGGTAACAAGCTGTGTATGAAAACCCTGGGATTAAATCTCTCCCAGCAAAATTGCTTGGTGCACAGGATCAAAAGAGCTGCAAGAGGAGACAGACAATGAGCAAGATCCCCTCCCGCACACCTGCCCGACCTTTGCTATTAGGAACACCCCAAAGAGAGTACACTCTGGTGCCTTATCAAAAAATAAGGCTGTGCTTTAGATTATAATTAAAACAATAAATTCTTCTCCCCTGCGCGTATCCTGATTAGATGGTTGACACTGTGTCAAGCTGCTAGGGAGATAAAGTCACGCTGCTACTTGTGCTCAACCACGCTGCTTATTTTTGAGTCACCTGGATGATGTTTTTTACATGACAACTTGCAAAACACACCTTGAGGTCTCTTTCCTATTTCTCTATAAAGTTATTAACATTGATACACTTGGAGCTTTCAGGGTGTGAGAGCTTTTATCCTGGTGAGTGATGTAGGTCCCAGCAGAAACCGTTTAGGAATCTGAGTCACTTGTTTGTCAGTAAAAATGCCAGATGACTCAGGGTGTTTTAAAGTCTCCCAAAGAGAAGTGATTGTAGACTATGGCAGGTGGTATAAGGTCAGCCCCTCGGCTCAGATTTAATAGGTTCTGGAGTCCCTGGGTGGCTCATAGGGTTAAGAGCTCTGCTACCAACAAAAAGGCTGACAATTCAAAACTACCAAGAGGTGCCTTGGAAGAAAGGCCTGGAGATCTACTTCCAAAAGATCACAGCTATAGAAAACCCTGTGGAGCGCAGCTCTACTCTGAGACACATGGGATCACCACCAGTCAGAGTCAGCTCAGCGGCTGTTATTGGTTCCTCACTCGTGTTTCTCTAAGCAGCATGAGCAAACTCTTTCCTTTGGTGGATCCCAGTGCCGTCACAGCCCCAGTCAAGGGTGGGAGTTTGCTAGGGTCTTCCCATACGGTCCCAAGTAACTAATATGATTCAGGAATTTGGGGCCTTGGAACCAGGGTCTCAGCCCAAATATTTTTTAGTTCCTGAACTTAACAGGCTAAGTTTTGGCTCACTCTCAGACCTTTGATTATGGGGCTCCTTTGCTAAAATGATCTTAGCATTCACCATTCTCCCAGACGACTCCAGCTCATTTTTCACATCTCAGTTTAGAAATTCATGAAATCATATAGTCCAGGAGCATCCTGAAGTCATCTCTTTCATGGCAGTTATCTCACTATAGTTAAGAGCTTATTTCCATGTCTGCCAGCTCCTCAAGAGCAGGCTCCATGCCAGTCGTTTACCATGTTTCCCATGGACTAGAAGAGTGTCTGGCTCATATGGGTGCTCAGAAAATATTTGAAATAAGTGGCTGGTAAGATGGATGGATGGATGGATACATGGATGGATGGATACATGGATGGATGGATGGATGGATGGATGGATGGATGATAGATGGATGCAGGCATGAAAGACATACAGAGGATGAACCTAAACAAAGTCCTTAAGGAGCAGATTTTTTTGTTTTGTTAGCTTTTTTTTTTTTTAATTGTACTTTAGATGAAGGTTTACAGAATAAACTAGCTTCTCATTAAACAATGAGTACACATATTGTTTTGTGACATTGGTTGCCAACCCCACAACATGTTGGCACTCTCCTTCTCAACCTCGGGTTCCCCATTACGAGCTTTCCTGTCCCCTCCTTCTCATCCTTGCCCCTGGGCTGGTGTGCCCATTTAGTCTTGTTTTCTTTTATGGGCTTGTCTAATCTTTGGTGGAAGGGTAAACCTTGGGAGTGACCTCATTACTGAGCTAAAAGGGTGTCTGGGGACGATACTCTTGGGGTTTCTCTAGTCTGTGTCAGATCAGTAAGTCTGGTCTTTTTTTTTAGTTAGAATTTTGTTCTACATTTTTCTCCAGCTCTGTCCAGGACCCTCTATTGTGGTCCCTGTCAGAGCAGTTGGTGGTGATAGCTGGGCACCATCTAGTTGTGCTGGACTCAGTCTGATGGAGGCTGTGGTCGTTGTGGTCCATTAGTCCTTTAGACTAGTCTTTCTCTTGTGTCTTTGGTTTTCTTCATTCTCTTAAGGAGTAGATTTTGATTCCTCCCGTCAGCCCAGTGGATGGACATGGGATTATAAATCAGGAGTCCAGAGAAAACGGAAAACACCAGATGAAAGTAGGACAGAGCAAGAGAGGGAGCCCAGGGCAGGGTCCCAGACAAGTGCACATATTGGTGGGAGCATTTTTTGCTTGATGTAATTTTAATTAAAAATAATATTTACTCATTTTTTTAAATAAAATAAATCTTCGTTAAAAATTTATGCATAATCCTACTGCAAGATGGATCCTACTAACCCTTTAGATATAAAAATAATGCAGACTTAGAAATTATAAAGAATATAAAGGAATAAAATGCAAATTAACATTTTCCTTCCCATCCGATCTCTTTCTACAAAGATAACCACTGTAATAGCGTCTTGTATGCTTTTAAGAAATATGTATCTATTTGTGTACATACATATACGCGCACACATATAAATACATCAATTTATATTACACACAAAACCCAACATGTTATAAAACTCCTCTGATCCTTGCTTTCTTTTTCCATTTAATCATTCTCAGGGGAACTTTCCACAATTGGTGAGTACATGTCTGCCCTGCTCTTTTTAATGGATCCTATTAGTCCATCAAAGGAGACTTGGTTGCTCAGTGGTTAAGCACTTAGCTGCCAACTAAAAGGTCAGCAGTTCAAACCAAACTGCCACTCTGTGGAAGAAAGATGTGGCAGTCTGCTTCTGTAAAGATTACAGGTTTGGAAGCCCTATGAGGAAGTTCTACAATGTCTTACAGGGTTGCTATGAGTCAGAATCAACTTGATGGCGATGGGTATTAGTCCATCACTCACAGATATCATCATTTAACTGCTTCCCCTTTGTGAAGGACATTTAGCATTTGGCTGTCATTCACAGTTTTAGTCTCTTAGAGTATCATTGTGAGTATATCCAACAAATACGTTCTTTGAAGGAGAATGGCTGGGCTAAATCTTTGAAAGTGCACACACTTTGAATTTTGGTAGATATTGCCAGATGCCTTGCCTCAGAGTTTGAAGAAGCTTATGTTACCAAGACTTGCTTTTTTTGCTGTGGGTGAGACATCCTTTAAACCAAAAAATAGTTTAGCTTAGCTAGTAGCATTGTGCTCTTTAAAAGAACTATCTGTATGGGATCAAATTGACAACAGCAGCTCGAAAGGTTAGATAGGAAGCTTGGGGGGCAGTGAGTTTATGTTAATGGAGGAGAAACATTTCTGAAAAGGAGGGTGAGAATGGATGTACAAGTTGAAGAAAGTAATCAATGTCTCTGAATTGAAAGTGTAGAAATTGTTGAATTGGTGTATGTTCTGCTTTGTATATTCTCAACAACAATTAAAAATAAAAGACATGCGTTGGGGCATAGAGTCCAGCTTACTTCTCAGCATTACTAGGTATTTTCGAGGAATGAGTCATAATACTCCCTAACTTATAATAAACTCTGAAAAGGGACAGAGATGCCTCCTTTACCCATGGGCTGTGCATATTAGATCAAAAAAAGGAGAATCCAGAGAGGTTGAGAACTCAAACATGATTTGAAATTCTGTCCATTTCCTTGCCCTCAATGGATGTATTTAAAGCAAAAGTGATAGAGAAGTTAAGACCTTCAGTCTCTTTCTCTTAAGAGTGATGTATGATTCTCAACTGTTTGGGAGCTCCAGGGTCTGACCCACAGCTCAACTGTCACTGCTTCTGGGAAGAGGTGTCACTGATTTGGTATGCCCTAATTCCATGGTATTTCCTGCTTCCATGGGTCAAATGTCAGCCCCATTTCATACAGGCGGAAGAAGCTAACTCAGGGAAATGTGGGGCTGGGTCTTTCACAAAATACAGATGAACCAGTAGTAGAAAAATCAGTGAAAATAGTTTAGCATATGTTTAACACAACTTAACTGCTTATACCTGGCATCTCTCCTTCAACACAGCCGGCCTGATGTTTGTCGTTAAAAAAAAAAAAAAAGAGAGAGAGAGAGAATGTAGCATGCTTATGATTTCTTCTCCCTCTCCATAATGCAATGGGAGAAAAGCAGCTTGGCTCTTGGATCACACAGATAGGTACCATTGTTCTCCTTTAAAATAAAATCTGGGTAGTCTCTGCAAAATTTCAATCTAAATACATGGTATTATGGGAGGATCCGGAGCCCTGGTCGTACAGTGGTTAAGAGCTCGGCTGCTAACCAAAAGGTTGGCAGTTTGAATCCACCAGCTGCTCCTTGGAAAGCCTATGGGGCAGTTCTCCTGTCCTGTAGGGTTGCTATAGGGTCGCTATGAGTCGGTGGTTCAAAGTTACCCGCTAGCAGCTCCTCAGAAGAAAAGACCTGGCTATCTGTTCCCGTAAAGATTACAGCCTAGGAAACCCTATGGGGAAGTTCCACTCTGTCCTAACGGCATACAACAATAACAATGGGAGAATCTGAGTCCCTGGCTGGGGCAAACACTTAACACACTTGGCTGCTAACTGAAAGGCTGGAAGTTCAAATCCACCCAGAGGTGCTTCAGAAGAAAGACCTGGTGATCTTAAAAAAAAAATAACAACCAAAAAAAAAACAAACAGTCATTGAAAACCTTATGGAGCACAGTCCTGCTCTGACACACATGGGGCTGCCATAAGTTGGAGTCAACTTGAAGGCAACTGTGTTTTGTTTTGTGGGAGAATCTATGTAAGCAACATCAACTTTCCATGAACAACATCACCTTCTTGCAGCTGTCACAATTGGTTCTGATAGGTTAACTCATCTGGAAGTCAATTTTCTCCACCTCTGCTGCATTGTAAGTCTGGAAACCCGTGTTAGGAAACTTGCAAAGAAAATATGACATTTTTATATAAAATATTTTATTTTTAGAATATTATATTTATGTACTGCATAGTGTAAATATGCGGTAGAGAATTTACATTGAAATGCTTCCTTCCACCCCCTTCCCTGTAACTCAGTTCTTCTCCCTACAGACCCCACTGTGACATGTCTTTGCATCCTTCTGACAATGGTCAATTAACATACAAGAATATTCACATACAGAGTAGCAGGTGGTCAAATTACCTTAGAACCAAGTCCAAGGCAGTAGCAAGATCATTTCATTAAAAATAAGAGTAAACTTAAAGGCACAGAAAGGAATACTTGTTCTATAAAGTTTATTAGATTTAAAAAAAATTAGAAAGATAGGGTATGTCTAGGAGCATGGTGGCACTTCTCTTAAATATGTATTGCTTTATTTACAAGCAAGTCCAACATTAAGCCTACAGGCTTGGAGGTCTGACAAAGGTACGTGGATTTGGCCATGCCTCTCACTAGCCTTCTGATCTTTGGCACGTTCTTAACTCCTCTGAACCTTGCAGTCCTTATCCACCAATAGGGAGAAGAATGCCTTTGTCACGGAAGTGATGCAAAAGGAGATTAAAATAAGATATAATAAAATAAGATATAAAGGGCCTGGAACGTAGTAAATAACTCAGTGAAAGTTATTTTCTTCTTCTCCTCTTCCATCTCCTATATGATGATTTACTGGGACAAATCCTCAAACAATAATATCTTTTTGTGCCCTACTTGGCTAAATGTTTTAAAATTTTTGTTTATTTTGTGTGTGTGTGTGTGAAAATATACACAGCAAAGGATACACCTTTTCAAAACAATCTACATGTACAATTCAGTGACATTGTTTACATTTTTCAAGTTGTGTAACAATATTCCTTATCTTTTTCCAAATTATTCTGCCACCGTTAACGTAAAGTCACTGCCCGCTAAGCTTCAGATCTAACCTTTCGAGAGGCTGTTGTCAATTTGACCCCACATAGGTAAATATATGAGCGAGCACAATGCTCAAGGCAGGCATACTTTACTAACTAAACTATTGTTTGGTTCCAAGCAGACTTCTGGGAAAAGCTTTGGTTTGAGGTTCAAAGTTTAAAGATTATCTCAGGGCAATAGTTTCAGATGTTCATCCAGCCTCAATGGCTCCAGAAGCTCTGGCTTTCATAATAGTTTAAAATTATGTTTTTTTTATTTCCCCCTTTTGATCAGGTTTCTTCTGTGGAATTGTAGATCAAAATGTTCAGTAACAGTAGCCGGGCACCATCCAGTTCTTCTGGTCTCATGGCAGAGGAGGCAGATGTTCATAAAGAGGTACTTCCTCCTCTGATGCCCAACTCTCCTTCTTCCTGTACTACTCCAGGTGAATGGAGACATTGGATGGTTAAAAAAGAGAGAGAGAAAGAGTGTTATGTAATCCAAGACTATTTCTTCTGACTTATTAGTACGTCTACTTCTTTGCTGCCTTCATGCATAGACGGAGCACGTGGACACCCACCTTTGTTGCACAAATGCTTTCTTCCCAGGCAATCCCAGTGATTAAGAAGACAGTGATTCTGGGTGTTGTGTCAATGGCACAAGCAGTCCAGCTCTTAAAACTTTTTCTAAACCCCCTCAAGCACCTATTGAACCATCTATTAACTGGCAAACAATTAAGATGCTAATTAGAAATCAGTATTATCTTTTCATTAAAAACAGCCCTCCACCCCTCCTAGCTCTGAAACACATGATAAATGGTCTTTGCTCACCTGTTCTGCGTTTTCCTTGTGCACTCGAGCTTCTTTCTGATGAAGGTAATCTATATGTGCCTCTAATGTTTTGCCAATTAAGGGTGGGCTCCCTGCTCAGGCTAATTTAATGAGATTTGGCAGTGCCCCAGTGACCCTGTGAACAGCCTTCTAGTTACGAGGCTGGCTCTAAAGCCAGACTGTTTTTATCCCTTATTAATTGTGTGACTTTGGGCAAGTTATTAATACCTGACTTTTCCAATCTTAGAGGTCCCTGGGCAAACAGTTTGAGCTCAGCTATTAACCAAAAGGTTGGTAGTTTAAATTCACCCAGCAACGCCTCTGAAGAAAGGCCTGGTGATTAACCTCCATAGGATCACAGCTACTGAAAACCCTATGGGATGCAGTTCTGCTCTGGCACACATGAGGTCACCATGAGTCTGGAATGACTTGATGGCAATGTGCTTTTTCCCAATCCTCAATTTTCACTTCTGTACAATGGGCATGATAACAGAACTGAACTCCTGGGATGGGTAAGGATTTGAGGAGAAGATGAAGGGATTCTAACATTTAGCGATGTATGCATTATTTGTGTTTCAGCTGGTTCTGTTACTGCTGTTTAGCTGGTTAAATCAGTTCATCTACTTCCTCTCATTCATTTATCCATTCTTTAAGGAGGGCCTGTGCTGTTCTGGTGGCGCGGTGGTTAATTGCTATGACTGCTAACCAAAAGGTTGGCTGTTTGAATCTACCACGTGCTCCTTGGAAACCCTATGGGGCAGTTCTACTGTCTGTCCTATAGGGTCGCTATGAGTCAGAATGGACTCAACGGGAACACGTTTGTTTATTTGTTTTGTGTGTGCGTGCTGTTCTTAGGAGCTCTGGTGGCACAGTGGTTAAGCACTCGGCTGCTAACCTAAAGGTCAGCAGTTCAAACTCACCAGCTGCTTCGAGGGAGAAATACGTGGCAGTCTGCTTGCATAAAGATTTACAGCCTTGGAAACCATATGGGGCAGTTCTACAATGTCCTACGGGGTCGCTATGAGTTGGAATTGACCTGATGGCCATGGGTATTTCGGTGCTGTTCTTGGCACCATTGCAGAGCCACCATCTTCCCCCGTGACTTCCCCATGCCCCAGAATTACACTCCAAATGACTTTCACACTATTCAGGTATTTACAGCAGGGAGAGCTTGTGCACTGAGCCAGGTGTCCTTTAAGAGTTTATAAGCACTTCGGAGAGACAGACGGGCACGTCCCTAATGACCCTTTGTTCCTGTGATGAGGGTGTGTTCCATGCGGAGACCCAGTAGGTATTCCCATGTTCCTTTCTGCCATTTTCTGTCGACGCATAGGGACTGAAGAGAGGATTGCTCAAGGGGGGGAAGAAAGGGGGGAGGGGAGTGTGGTTCAGTTTTTAATGTTCGAGTCTCATGGCTGCGCATTTTGGTGTAGAGATATAACAAAGGTCCAATTTCTGGTGTCAGAGTCTTAGAGTGAAATACTGACTTTGCTGCTTACTGCCTGGGTGACCTTGGTCTAGTTATTTAACCAAATGAAGTCTCAATTCTCCCCATATGCAAATGAGAATTGAATTGTTCTAAGACCTTGGTTTTGTTTAGTTGCCCTTGAGTTGGCTCTGACTCTTGATGAGCCCATGCATAACAGAATGAAACGTTACCCAGGCCTACACCATCTTCATGATCATCGTGATGCTTGAGTCCATTGGTGCGGCCACTGTGTATTTTGAGCGCCTTCCAACCTAGAGGCTCGTCTTCCAGCACTCTGTCAGACAATGTTCTGTTGCGATCCGTAGGGTTCTCACTGGCTACTTTTCAGAAGTAGATCACCGGGCCTTTCTTCCTAGTCTGTCTTAGTCTGGAGGCTCCACTGAAACCTGTCCATCATGGGTGATCCTGCTGGTGCTTGAAATAACAGTGGCACAGTTTCCAGCATCATAGTAACAGGCAAGCCACTACAGTACGACACACCGACAGGCGGTGGCCTAAGTCGCTAAGGCGGCTACTGTAACACCTGAGGCATAATAGTGCCTGTGCATTTTGGTGATTGCACACACAGGTATGAGGTAGCATTTACTGAGTGCTTAGTGTATGCCAGGAACCGTGCTGAGAATCGCACACCAGGGAGGCAGCTCTAGTGGAGTGACTCCTAGAAGAGGCTCTGGAGTCGGAAGAGATGACTTCGAATTCTCCCTCCAACCAATTGGGAGCTGTGTGATCTTTTTTCTTTTCTTTTTTATTGTGCTGGAGGTGAAAGCTTACAGAGAAAATTAGTTTATCATTAAACAATTAATACACATATTGTTTTGTGACATTCGTTGCCAACCCACAACATGTCAACACTCTCTCCTTCTCAACCTTGGGTTCCCCGTTTCCATTCGTCCAGCTTTCATGTCCCCTCCTGCTTTATCGTCCTCGGCCCTGGGCTAGTGTGCCCATTTAGTCTCGTATGCGTGGTTGAGCTGCACATACTATTGTTTGTTTTATGGGCCTGTCTAATCTTTGACTGAAGGATGAACTTCAGGTATGACTTCAGTACTGAGTTAAAAGGGTATCTGTGGCCATACTCTCAGAGTTTCTCCAATCTCTGTCAGACCAATCAGTCTGTTTGTTTGTTTGTTTTGTGAGTTTGAATTTTGTTCTGTATTTTTCTTCAGCTCTGTCTGGGACCCTGTATTAGGATTCCTGTCAGAGCAGTTGGTGGTGGTAGCCAGGCACCATCTAGTTTATTGTGCGGGACTCGGTCTGGTGGAGGCTGCGGTAGTTGTCGTCCATTAGTCCTTTGGACTAATCTTTCCCTTATGTCTTTGGTTTTCTTCATTCTCCCTTGCTCCAGATGGGGTGGGACCAGTGGAGTATCTTAGATGGCTGCTCACAAGCTTTTAAGACCCCAGACGCTACTCACCAAAGTAGGATGTAGAACATTTTCTTCATAAGCTATGTTATGTCAGTTGAGCTAAATGTCCCCCGAGACCATGATCCCCAGCCCTCAGCCCAGTAATTTGTTCCCTTAGGGAGTTTGGATGTGTCTATGAATCTTCTATGAATTTGCCTTGGTCAAGTTGTGCTGACTTCCCATTATTGTGTACTATCTTACCCTTCACCAAAATTACAACTTATCTATTTTAAGCTGTGTGATCTTAATCAGTCTCCCCAACTCTTTTCTTTCTTCAGGTCCTTCAGCTGTAATATGTGAAGATTAAATGAGATGATGATATATGTAAAACACTTGGAAACATGTCACATATGTGAATCCCTTAAGAAGTGTTGGTTATTCTTATCACAAAGGTGTCCTAGGGTAGTGCAAATCGTTCAGAGCTTGACTACTAACCAAAAGGTTGACGGTTCGAGTCCACCCAGAGGCGCCTTGTAAGAAAGGCCTGACAACCTGCTTCTGAAAGGTCACAACCTTGAAAACCCTATGGAGCAGTTGACCCTATGGCAACTGGGTTTTTTTTTTTTTTGGTGTATTCTTATCATGTGAAATGCTCACAACTGTTAGATGTTGTTTTCCAGAGCCGTCAACCAGGAGCAATTAAATAACTTGCCCAAAAAACCCATTGCCATCAAGTCAATTCCTAAGATGCATGAAGCAAACTTGAGTTGGTTTTGTCAGTTCTTTCTCATCTCCAAGGGATAATAGCACACAGTTGTCCCTTGAAATGTCACCTTTTGGGCACATTCTATAAACCGTACAAAATTAAATCCCTCATTTCGTTTTTCCAGAAAGGCCTCTCTGAAGCATTTCTCTGCACCACCCCTGCAAATCTGTACCACAGAGGTGAGGGGGTGTCAGTAGGATTTGGTCACAAATCTATACCACAGAGGCCAGAGGGTATCAGTAGGATTTGGTCTCCTCACAAAATCCCTTCAAAGATGTATGAGGCTGCATATAAATGGCATTGAATTTGGCCGGCCATGGGCTAGCATTGCTTTTATGCTGAATATCAGTGCAAAGTATGAAATGGAGATTACATTTTCCATTCTGGCTTTTTTCCCAAAGCTCCGCAGAGCTGCCCTCATTCCCATCCATCACAGCGGAATGGCCCTGCTCTGGAGTCCCAGACTTGCCTTCCCTTGCTGGGAAGTGCATCTGGCACTTGCTGTCAGACTTGAGCAGTGGGCAACCCTCTCCTGAACATCCAGTATTCTCCCTTACTCCAATCTCTGCTTTTCTGTCTCTACTTTTTGTTCTTGAGAGCTATCACATATGAGGATCACAAAACCAACCACACACACACGAGAAAGGGCATTCTTGTGGATGCTAAAATTGGTGTATCTGTCTCGTGGGTTGTTCAGGGCAGAAAGAAGACATTGATACAAATGTGGTGCATCCACCGACAATGAGAAACATGCTTATTGCCTCTTCCTGAAATACATATATTCATACCAGCTATTTCAGTTCCTCTCCCCAAACAGCCCTAAATCATTGTCAGCGCCTCTGCTCCAGCTTGGGTCTGTGGAAAGAGTGTTTACCGGTGGGGGGTGGGAGGGTGCTTATGCATCTGGCTTCATATCAGCATTAGCTTCAATATTTCAACAGCTCTGCCTACCCACATTCCTTGCCTCTCCCTGCTGCCCCCAGAACGTGATTGCCTGGCTGACTCCCCAAAGAGAAAATGTGCTAAGTGAACTTGACAGATTCCAGGCTGGCTCCATATGGCAGGGCCTGAGTTACATGTTCCTGGGATCCCCAAGCTGCTCTCACCTTATTAAGATGGCAGTAAGTACATGCAAGTCAAGTTCACTGCATTGGTTTTAATTCTTTGGGCCCTGGAGACCAGCCTCAGACTTCAAGGTGGAATTGGATGTAGCATCGCCCACTGCAAATGTGACCTTTTCTTCCCTTCCTAGACCCACATAGCTGGGAGGAAGGTGGGTAGAAAATGCACCCAGGGCTCAGAAACATCTTAGGAAAAAGTGGAGGTAGGTTAGAGGGCTTTTGAAGGGCTGGCAGCAGTCTAACAAAGATATCCAAGCTTTTTGTCGTTTTTTTCTTTATTACTGATCTGTACTATCTGCCCCTTTGGACTTCCACACGTAATTGAGACTTCGACTCTTAAGTATATAGTTTGAACTCCTCCCTCTCTCTACACTGTTTTAAAGGCATGGAGAAAATGAACTCCCAGTCAAATAAGTGCATTTCAAATGGATGAGTACTTTCAACCCAATGATTAAGGGCTGGAGTTGAATCCTACATTTTTTACCTGATAGAGATTTCTTAGAATGAGTCTGTAAAAGAGAGTTCTTCAGTGGCTTTCCAGTTCACCCAGAACATCTAGAAAATTTTCTTACCTTTGTATGATGTGGAGTTCCTGGCTGGTGCAAATGGTTAATGTGTTTGGATGCTAACCGAAAGGTTGGAGGTTGAAGTCTATCCAGAGGCACCTCTGAAGAAAAGCCTGGCAATCTACTTCTGAAAACCCTATGGAGCAATTCTACTCTGACGCACATGGGGTTGCCATGAGTTGGAATCAACTCACCAGCAACTGGAATTATGTGATGTGGTTTTCCCTATTAAGAGAGAACTAGAGCAGATTGGAGAAGAGAGTACTGTGAAGGCAGAGTCACCTTATACAAATAGCTAAAGGGGATAGAAAGATGAAGAGGAAGGGGATACTCTCCAGGTGGCTTCAAGGCAAGGAATATGTCCAATGGGAAGGCTTTGAGAGTGGGGGGGAGGGGTGGGTGAGCATGGATGAATGCTGTGAGATGGTCTGACAACTGGTGCTGTCCAATTGGAGAAGGTGCTGAATTGTTTATAATGGGAGTGGAGCTTGGAAGATAGATAGAGTGGATAGAGAGTGGATAGAGAGGGGAAGTACCTTGTATGATCTCAAAAGCTCCTTCTAGTTCTGAGGTTCCCAGACTCTGGGCATTGGCACACCCAGAGTAAGATGATTTCCTGAAGCAAGCTGAATTGATTACAGTTATAACTGACTCAGGTGATTGCAGAAGCCATTTTTTGTCATCTTTTTACTGACTGCAACAAAGGTCTCAACCTCTGAATAAGGGAAATGGAATCAGGTTGCATTGTTTTTAGCCAAAAGTAACCAAAAAAATGACCACTAGTGAGTAGTTTAAATCAACATAGAATCTAGTTTTTATTTAATAAGAAGCTCTAAAGTGGTCTTAGAGTTGGTGCATTTGGCTTAGTGACATTCTGTTTCTTTGCCCTTCTCAGCATGTAGGCTTTTAGCCTTTGCTCCTTCTCATGATCACAAGTTGGCCGCCACAGCTCCAGGCATCATGTCCTCACACCAGTGTCTCAAGCATAAAAAGGGGCAGGATAAAGCACTTTCTTTTTGCAAGGTTTTGTATTTAATCTAGGAAGGAAAGCCATGTAGGTGACATCAAGTCACAGCTTACTTGCCAGAATGGGTGACGTACCTGGCAGAAGGTAATTGTATGACTCTGACTAGTGTAGACTGATCATTATTCTCTTGAGTCGGGTATGAAGACCCACTTTCCCCGTGCTCTAAGAGGCAAATCATTTCATTTACCTGGGTAAACCGGAGCTCTGTTAGTTACCAGTGAGGAGGATGCTGGGTATTAGCAAACAGCGCCTACCGTAGGAATCCATTCCGTTTATACGGTGCTGGGTCTCTTCTTAAATTTCAGCAGAAGGAATTCTGTTTTTAGTCAATACACTCCTAATGTTCAAATGCTCAGACTTTAAATTAAGTGCCAAAGGGACACATAACTCTTCATGCTCTAGGTGAATGTGGATGTAGGGGAGACATCCACTAATGTTTTCAAAACCTTGGCATTCCCTTTTTTTCAAAATGGCAATGGTTTGTTCCTGGAAATATGGTGGGTGGGGCTTGGCATTGTTGATGGATCAAGGTATCAGGATTCATTTTCTGAATGCCTAGTATGTGCTAAATAGGGTGCAAAATATTTTACAGATAGTTACTCATTAAATTATTACATTTTAAAAAAAATGTGAAAACTGGGTCTCAGAGTGGTAAATTCTGATCTACAAGTTGGTCTGATCCCAAATCGGTGGGTTTTACTGCTCTGAATACTACATCTGTAATCATCCCCTTAGGAGGCATCGGTGGTTCAGTGGTAGAATTCTTGCCTTCTGTGCAGGAGACCCAGGTTTGATTCCTGGCCAGTGCACCTCGTGTATGATGCTAGCAGGGTCACTCATGGTGGACAGATTTCAGTGGCTCTTCCAGACTAAGACTAGGAAGAAAGACCTGGCAATCTACTTTAGAAAATCAGCCTCGGAAAACCCTACAGAATATAGTTCTACTCTGACACACATGGAGTTGCCATGAGTCAGAGTTAACTTGACAGCAGCTGATGGTAGTAATCCTAACCTTGTACTGTTTGGAGGATTAATGGAGGCAATGCCTGGTATATAGTAGGTGCTCATCAAATATTTATCCTGTTCGTACATATGAGAAAGTGAGTGTAGTAGTCCTTTGGGAAAAAGAAATGTGATATAAACATTAGTTCTTTATTCTAATATCACCAGCTCTTTTTTTGTTGTTGTTTGTTTTTAAACTCCTATGCTATCTCCTTTTTGCTTGTTTCAAGCACAGACTCATTTTCGGTGGTGGATTCCCTCTTGCCCCAGGCCACAGTGCCACATGAGTGGACCCAGCGCTGAGAGTTGTGTGCGGAGCCGGAAGCACAGGCCACTTTCTTCTGTGGAGTAATTCTCTTCCCTCCCCGGGCACAGGTCTGCCTGAGAGGGGATGTGGGAAACCATTTGTGCGAAGGTGTAATTAATGATCTGCTGGGTTTTGGCACTTAAGGAGGAAGCAGAAAGCCCCTGGGCAGGGGAGCAGCGTCTTGGATCAAAGCTGTCCTTCTGGGGCTGCATCCCGCCCCGGGGGAGGTAGCGGAACCCGGCAGGGAGGGGGCAGTGGAGACTCACCACCAGGCACCTCTCTGCAGTGTCCGGGGCCTTCACTCGTGTGCTTGGCGTGCACGGTGTCAGAGTGATGGTAGGCCAAGAATTCAGGCTCCTGAGAGAGTCCTGGGTTCGAATTCTAGCTCTGCCTTACTCATAATATCTGAGCATGATACTTCACTCTCAGAGCCTCAGTTTTGCTCGTTTATAAAATGGGGTTGTTCTTTTTTGTTGTTAGTTGCCCTTGAGTTGGTTCTGACTCATAGCAACCCCATGCGACAAAGTAGAGCTGCCCCACAGGGTTTTCCTGGTTGTAATCTTTATGGGAGCAGATCACCAGGCCTTTCTCCTACAGAGCTACTGGTTGAGTTCGAACCACCAACCTTTTAGGTAGCAGCCAAGCACCTAACCATTGCACTATCAGGGCTCTTATAAAATGAGGATAGTATCCCAGACTTGAGAGTCCCTGGGTGGTGAAATGGTTAATGCACTCAGCTGCTAAACAAAAGGTTGGAGGTTCAAGTCCACCCAGAGGCACCTTGGAAGAAAGGCCTGGTGATCTCCTTCCAAAAAATCAGCCATTGAAAACCCTATGGAGCCGAATTCTACTCTAACACATATGGGCTCGCCATGAGTTGGAGTCGACTTGATGGCAAAGGGTTACCCCGTACTCGGCAAGTCTCTTTGAATTTGAAAATTAAATAATTTAAGTGGAACATAGTTGATGCTCAGAAGGGCTAGGGATAAAATATTTTAAAAGGCAAACACAGACCCCATCTCCAGGGTGCTTACAGCTTGGTGTTATAAATCATATTAGACAATAAATCATATCATCTACACTTCATGTAGATATTTCTTGTGGGTGTTTCTGCAGATATTTTTGTAGAATTTATGCTTTCATTTCTAGTGATATTAGCTATAAACTGTTGCTAAACTTTCTAGATGCTTTGCATAATATAAATTGCTCTTATTTGGTGAAATATTGAGATACCTCTTGGGTATAAGTTACTCTCGTTTGGTGAGTTAGATGCATCTATTATATACTAATACAATCTTGCCTATGCTGGGATGTTTTAGAAGCAACTTTCACCTTAAAAACAAAAAAACTGTTGTCGTGGAGTTGATTCCGACTCATAGTGACCCAACAGGACAGAGTAGAACTGCCGCATAAGTTTCCAAGGAGCAGCTGTGGATTTGAACTGCAGAACTTTTCGTTAGCAGCCAAGCTCTTAACCAGAGATGACTGAAAGACAAAAAACAAAAAGCCTTTGAGTCCACTCCAACTCATGACAACCCCATGTGTGTCAGAGTAGAACTGTGCACCATAGATTTTTTAAATGGATGATTTTTCAGAAGTAGATTGCCAGGCCTTTCTTTTGAAGCACCTGTGGGTGGAATCAAATCTCCAACCTTCAGTTAGCAGCCGAGCATGTTAACTGTTTGCATTACCCAGGGACTCCCTCAGATGACTGGGAGCTGTTAAATCCCTGAATGAAATCCTGCATACAGCAATAACGACAACAGCAACCACATAGCTTTTATTACAATGTCATTTTGTATTCCTTTTATCAACCTTTTAGGGCTGCTTTGATTATTACATGAAATATTGCTTGTAAATTATCTACACATTATCAATATATAGTGTCTATACATAGAAAGCACTAGCAATGGTCACCATATCAGCAAGCCCTCTTGTTTTATAGTAATACAAATCTACCCCGTAATGTTGCAGGAAGGATTACCTGGCACAGTGCCCTGCACATTCAAGAGCTCAAAAGATGTAAGCTACAATGTTGTTATTAGGGGCCACAGAATCACTTTTGACTCAGAGTGACCCCATGTAACAGAGTAGAACTTCCCCATAGAGTTTTCTAGGCTGTAATCTTTAAGGCGCCCTGGTGGTGCAGTGGTCAAGAACTAAGACTACTAACCAAAATGTCGGCAGTTCAAATCCACCAGCTGCCCCTTGGAAACACTATGGGGAAGTTCTACTCCGTCCCGCAGTGTGGTTATGAGTCGGAATTGACAGCAACAGGTTTGGTCTTTTTCTTTCTTTCTTTTTTTTTTTTTAATCTTTATAGAAGCAGATCGCAAGGTCTTTCTCTTGAGGAGCTGCTGAGTGTGTTTGAACCACCACACTTTTGGTTAGTAGCTGAGCGCTTAATTACGCCACCAGCTCACCTTGTCAACTGTGATGGTTGTCATTAATTCAGTCTTTACAACAACCCTGCGAGGTGCGTTAGGTAGGGGTTGCAGCCCCATTTCACAGGCGTGGAAACTGAGGCTCTCTGGCTAATAGTGATTATCTGCTTCAGGACCAGCAGCAACCTCATTCCAGTGCTTCTCCTTGTACCTTCAGCCCCTCCCACAATCTCTCTCCAATTCCTTTTATGGAGTCAGCTACTAGCCTTGCTTCTGTCTTCCCTCTGAATGCCTGGGGTTTGTTTGGGAAGTGACCATTGAAGAACTGTTGAGTCTGAGGGACATAGACTCTGGATCTGCTTCACTTGGGAGCCAGAAAGGAGAAGATGCTGTGACAGGTGTCCTTTGTCCAGAAAGACCTTCTCTGCTTAGGGTTAGAGCCTGCAGTGATGAAGGAATTTTCCTTCCTGGGTGAATTTGCTTATGTTCTTGAATGTGCTGGTAAGCCCCTGACTACCCACCTCTATGCAGATGAGCCCTCCCACATGCTCGGGATGTTCTGTCCCCAGATCCTGAACACCATGTGCCGGCTTGGCAGTTGCAAAAACAAGAACTGAGAGGGGGGCAGCTTTGCCTTTGGTTACCTTTGTGGACTTTGTCTTGGGTTGGAAAAGGCTTTTACCTGGATATGACCTCTGACAACGAACGTGTTTATCCCTGAAACTTGTCCCTCCACTATCATGAATCTGGACCCCCAGCCTGGGGCGTGGAGGGAGGAGAGGGAAGCTACTCCCATATTAAAGAGTGCCATCCTTTTGTTCGACCTCCCCAAGTTGGTGGAAGCTGGGTTCCTCAACTGTAACAGGGCTTGTCATAGTGCCAGAAGCAATGTGCAGCATTTATGAACCATCTACTATGAGTCTGCGCATGGTTAAGGGTTAGCTGCTAACCAAAAGGTCAGCAGTTCATATCCGCCAGCCGCTCCTTGGAAACCCTATGGGGCAGTTCTCTTCTGCCCTATAGGGTCGCTATGAGTAGGAGTCGACAAGACTGTATCGGTTTTTCCTAAGAGCCTGTGGGGATGTATTTGTCAAGCTATTTGTGAGAGTAAAATAGGGAAATAGGCAGGTTATTGACTAAGAACGTTGGTTTCAGAATCAGGATATGACTTTGTAACCCAGCCCCAGGTTACTGAACACAGGAACCTGGGTAAGTTATTTCTCTTCTTGGGAGCTTCGTTTCTTTCATCTGTAAGAGGAGGATGAGAACATGTATCTCGTAGAGAGCTTGTGAAAATGAAAGTATGTTATATTAGACAAGCATTCAGCACAGTGACTTGTGCCTAATAAACTCTCAATACATGGTGGATAAGGGCATTGGTGGTTCAGTGGTATAATTCTCACCTTCTGTCTGGGCGACCCAGTTCAATTCCCGGCCAATGCACCTTGTGCATGGCCACCACCCACCTGTCAGTGGAAGCTTGTGTGTTGCTATGATGCTGAACAAGTTTCAGTAGAGCTTCCAGACTAAGACAGACTAGAAGAAGGGCCTGCTGATCTACTTCCGAAAATCAACCAGTGAAAAAACCCTATGGGTCACAATGGGCCAATCTACAACCAATCATGGGAATGGCACAGGGTCGGGCCGCGTTTTTTCTGTTGTGCATGGGATCCTCATGAGTCGGGGGGCCGACACGAAGCCAACTAACAATAACAACACCTGCTTCCTTGGGGGAGAGCTTTGGGTTGGGGAGGTAGGAAGGATAGTGGTCTTATCGGGATTACTGATAATGATTTGTTTGTTGTCTCATGGTTGGAAAGTGTTGACATTTTAAAGATGAGCTTTTTTTTTAAGGGTTGGGTATGAGTTTAACTGTCCAGGAAAACTGGTTACTAGGGCCACATGGCTAGTGGATCCAGATGTCCCGGTTGTCTGCTATTTCTATACACAGACTTGACCTTGAATGTCAGGAGTTTAGGATCCAGAGAAGGTTGGAGTAATCTGATCAATTGTACCCCCTCTTATCAACTGAGGGTCTTTTAGGGCTACACAGCAACTATCAAAGTTTCTACGAGTGAATGTTTCCTTTGCGGAAACTGAGGCAGTCCTAGAAAGCCCTAGTATTCAGATTTCTGGTTCCCTTTATGTTTGGGCTGGGGGATGGCTGCCTAGTAGAGGTTGTGCAACCAAGGCTGAGAACCAATTGTGATTAAAATAAATACTTCCCATCCCGAGAGATTCCACTTCAACTGGTTTGCGGTGGAACCCACGTATCGGGTATTTTTAAAATTAAGGTATTATTTACATGTAATAAAATTCACCCATCTTATGTGTACAGTTTGATGAAGTTTGGAAATTATAACGATCTTTTAACCTCCACCACAATCAAGATACAGAGCAGCTCCTTCACCCTAAAAAGATGCCTGTACTCATTTTCAGCCAATCCTTGGTCACCGCTGACCTGCTTCCTGTCTCTGTAGTTTTACCTAGAACGTCACATAGTAGGAATCATACTGTATGTGATCTTTTGTGTTTGACTGCCTTCACTGAGTAAGCTGCTTTTGCCATTCACCTATGATGCTGCGTGCATTAATATTTTGTTCCTTTTTGTTGCTGAATCACATTCTATAGTAGAGATTTACCACAGTCTGCTTATGTACTCACCAGGTGGGGGACATTTGCTTGCACCTTTGGTCCATTAGGAATGCTATGAAATTTGAGTACATGTTTTCAGTTTTCTTGAGTAAATCCACATAAGTGGAGTTGTGTATGACATGGTGTGTGTCTTTAACAATTTAAGATACTGTGATGCTGTTTTCCAAAACGGCGGTACCATTTTGCATCCCCACAAGCAATATAACATTGGTTTGTTTTTTTTAAACAGCCTTTCCAGGTGTTCCTGATCTATAGGTAGCGTTGGACCTCCTGGCCTTTGCTTTCCCTGGCTTAGCGGCTGCCTTTTGGTCTCTCAGGGCAAATGGTCTCTCAGACGAATAGGGTCACTGTTAGAATCAGGACAGTAAAGAAGACATTTGTCCTATAACCCCTTCCTCCTGCTTGTTTGAAACTACTGGGGAGTGAGATACTGTCTGGGTTTCCACAAATGAGTTGCATTTTTATATGTCTTGCACATCACCATTTGTATGCAGGCTTAATTTCCCCAGCATTGATCTATCTTTGCTTTTAATAACAGAGGGTTCACTCTGGATGTGTAAAGAGAAGCCTGACTCATTTATGTAGGAAAGCCTTCCCACTCTGTAAACACATGTTAGTTCATACACAATGGACAGGTATGTTAACTGAGTCACGTATGATTTTTACTGTGACCTGTTTCATAGCTGGCACGACTTATTGTATATACATGTGCGTGCACACACACACACACACACACACACCGTTCTTCAAGGCATCCCACCAGGTGACTCTGTAACGTTTCGCCTCGCTACGCACTGCTGCTTGTACATTTCTGGAAGACATATTACCACCTTTTGCACCTTGCCTTGTACTTTCATTTTCTCCTTGTTGAATTTTACAAAGGGATTAACATGCGTAATAAGTTTCCCTCAAACCCAGCTGGATGCATCAGCCTCCTACTTGTGTTTTTTTTTAGTTTTAACACATGACAGGGAGTGGGGTGAATGAACCAAGAATGTGCCCTTTGTGTCTTTGGGTGAAGTAGCTCTTAACCCCCAGATGGGGTGTTCCCCACTCCCCCAGGGAAGGGACGCCTCCTCAGGATTGTAAGGAGAGGTTTGAACTAAATAGAAGGCTGCTCTGTATGTGCATGTGTCTAACTAATAGCTACTTTTTTATTCCGTGAATCACGTAAAGATAGCATCCATGTTGTAAATGTTCCCACTCTTCTATATCTGAATATTAAACCCCTTAGCTATTATCTCTGTAGCTCCCCAAATCAATTTGGTTCTCCTCCTATAGGGACTCAATAGCAGGGGTCAGCAAACGATGGCCTGTGAACAAATCTGGCCCTCCACATGTTTTCGTAAATAAAGTTTTATTGGCACAGAGCCATACCCGTTTATATATGCTTTTTCCATGGCAGCTTTCTTGCTAGAATGTCAGAGTTGAGTAGTTGCGACAGAGAAGTGTGGTTTCCTATCTGGCTTTTTTAAGACAGTTTGCCAGCCCCTGTTCTATGGCATTGCTTTATGCATCTGCAACTTCATTACATGGTTTGTGAGTCCTGTATGTGTCTCCTTTTCTACGTGGGCACTTTATATTTGTACAGCTAATCTTACCCTAGGCAAGTCATCTAACTTCTCTGAAGTACATCCCACATCCATACATTGGGCATAACAATAGTATCCTCCCGTAGAGTTGTTTGGGGAATTTGGGAGAAAGCAGGTGAAGCACCTGGCATGGTGTCTGGTTCACACAGGATGTGTTCATGTCCTGGCGTCTAGGCCTGATCAGAATATGTGAGGCATCTATCCTGTTCTGGTTGGTATCCCATACATTGCAGAGCAAAGGCTAAGAAAGGAGCCATTAGAGTGGGGTCTAGGGGTCCAGACAGACCCCAGGTCTGTTACTCAGGAACAAGCCATGCAGAGATCCAGGTTCCAACATCAAGGCCCTTGGCTACCCTTCGACTTCATCCCCCACCACTCTCCCTCTCATTTTGCACCAGCCACACTGGCCCCCTTACTGTTCCCCAGTCATTCCAAGCATCCTCCCCACCCCGAGGCATTGAACTTGACATTTCCTGTGCCTGGAGTTGGAGTACAATCCCAGCATACCCCCACGGGTTACTCTGGCCCTGACTACTTTATCTAAATTAGTAGCCCCCCCATCACCCGTCTATCACTCTAAATAAAGAAGAAATTGAAGTTGTCAATGAATTCATTCCACTTGGATCAACAGTCAATGTCCATGGAATCAGCAGTCAAGAAATCAAACGAGGTATTGCATTGGGCAAATCTGCTGCAAAAGACCTCGTAAGAGTTTTAAAAGGAGAAGATGTTACTTGATGACTAAAGTCAGTCTCATCCAAACCATGGTCTTTTCAATCTCCTGATACGCATGTGAAAGCAGGACAATGAAAAAGGAAGCCAGAAGAACTGATGCATCCCAATTGTGGTGTTGACACAGAATATTGAATATACCATGGACTGGCAGAAGAACGAACAAATCAGTCTTAGAGGAAATACAACCAGAATGCTCTTCAGAAGCGAGGATGGCAAGACAAAAAGGACCTCATGGTTGGTAAAAGTAGAGGGCCAGCAAAAACAAGGGAAACCCTCAAGGAGATGGATTGATACAATAGCCACAACAATGGGCTCACACATTCCAATGACCCTGAAGATGGCGCAGGACTGGGCAACAGTTTCTTCTGTTATACATCAGGTCGTCATGAGTTGGAGCTGGCTTGAAGGCAACAAACAACAATAATAAATCACTCTAGCTCCTTGCCCTTTTCCTTGTCACAGTTATAGGGCATTGCATTCTAGATCTCTGCTTTTACCTGGGAGTTCCCTGTCTCCCTCACTAGAATGCACCCCCCATGCAGTGCAGTGGGGAATCTACCTTGCTATATGCCCAGCACAGAAACTTTGCCTGACATCCAATAGGAGACTGATAAGTATTGGTTGCATAAATGAATGAGTGTATAAACGTTCCCAAAAGTGAGATTTTCCTTCATGCTTCAGAATTCTCAGCTGCTGGCTCTCTCTCACGTCCCTTGCCCATGCACAAAGGCAAACAATACACAAGATTCCACTTCCATTCCCATCCCCAGACTTGGGAAGGAAAACCCACACCCGAACCAAACCCTCTCCCGCATGCACACACTCTCAGACCCCTTCATGTGGACACAAACATGCTCCTGAGTGAGCTGCACACGGCTTTTAAAAGTACCTCCTTATTCACTACTCAGAGCAGCCCACAGCCTCTTCAATAAGAACTCAAATAGCTTTATTGAAGCAGTCTTGGGTAGAAAAAAAGCCACTGCTTAATGAAGGGCATTTAACAGTCCATCTCAATTCCAAGGTAAAGCAAATCTTTATTATCAGCATCCTGATAATTTCTGTGTGGGGATTCCCAGCCTTTGGAATGGATTATTTTTTTCCTAGGACCTCTTTTCTAATTAACTCTGGAGCCTAGATTACAGGAGGCAGGCCTCGAGAGCAGAGGGGGCACCTCGGCAAAAATAGCTCTGGAGGTGATGTTTAATTAAAGCACAGCTGTGAGCGGGGACAGACCTGCACAGGCTGCAGTGCTAATCCTCCTGCCTTGCTCCGTGTCCCCGCGTGATTGTGATTGATGAGGTGGTCCCCCTTACATCTTCATCAACAGCATGCGCTAATACCCTCAGGCAGAAGGGTCTCCGGCTTGCTCCGTTCAGGCGCTCAGCTGGATGGAGGGGAGTTCTGCCGAGGAAGGGCCACTGTGCAGCGCGTTTGTCTCTCTCTGGTTTTTTTCTCCTTTGTTATAATGTGTGTGTATGTGTGTATGTTTATACAGATATGAATAAAAATAAGTGCATATTAAATAAACATATAACGTAATGCATACACGCATATACTTATAAAATAAATATGTAATCAATTTATAAAAACATACAAATACATAGTATGTGTGCATATATATAAACACATGCATATAACAATATTATATATAAAATAAATAGATACAATATAATAAATATATAAAATATAACACATACATGCGTTTAAAAATATACAAATGTATAATATGAATGTGTATATATTATATACGTACATACACACACACTTATATAAAATCCCTAGAAGAAAAACATGGTGATCAGCTCCTGTAAAAATTACAGCCCTGAAAATCCCATAGGGAAGTTCTGCTCTGTCACAGGGGGGTCACTATGAGTCATAATCAAGTCGATGGCACCTAACAAAACAACATAGTATGGATTAAAAATAATATGCATGATTCGCTATCTAAACCTCAGTTTGTTTATCTCTAAAATGGGAATGGTGAGAGTAGTTACCAGATGATGTAATTTTCAGAATTCCTTTGAGAGATCGCATTAGCCATCCTTCCCACCCCCCATCTCTGGGCTGTGGTCAAGGTAAGCTTTTGAATGCTTTCTCTCTCTCTCTGGCTTTATGCAGTATTAGCATGCTTCTGATGGACCTTTCTTTTTTCAACAAGTAACTTAATTATTACTGTATTTGAATATGTGGTCCACTAAGGCCTTGAGATTATTTTCCAAACTGGCATACCCTAGCAAACAATGGTCTTATAGCCAAAGTGTTTATTTCCACTCTCAAAATTTTATAAGGAATAGGATCGTATTGTGTCTTATTTCCCAGAATTTTCAGAGAGAATTTGAAATTTCATTAAGCCACAACTTTTCTGGCCAATCTTCCATACCTGATTAATTTTCATTCCACAACTATGTGTGTTGCCTCTCCATCATCCTGACTATTAATGAATATAGTTTATGTTACTAGTGTATAGGCCGAGCCAAACTCTACCCAATACTTTCATTCACTTTCGTAGCATCTGATCTCTGTGTTCCAGGCTTGTGTATCATGGAACCAGATCCATTTTCAGCATGAAATTTACCATGATAAAAGGTAGATAAAGGCTCTGCAATAAACTGACTACTTAGCATGACTTTGTCTGCATTCTGCATTTAGCACTGATTCTCAACATAATCTAAACAGGTGTGAAATGCGTTTCTTTGAGATTCATTTGCCAATCAAAATGTTGTAGATGCCATCTGTTAAAATTCAAGTAAGAGGAATGCAGATTAACAGAGAGGAGACTAAGCCCGAAGTCTTTGTATTTCTGTCCTTGGTGCTGAAAAACTAAAATCCCTGGGCCAGCTTTCCAGCTTTAGTAAATGTCATGATGCAACTATACTTAAATGACTACATGATAAACGATCCTGCATTTCTCCAAAATCATCCCTTAATCTTATTGTCCTAGGACTGTAGATGCTTTTGTGACATGATCGGGGCTGACTAATGCCTACTCTAGAATTTCCCTTGCAGTATCACGGCCACTAGCCACAGGTGGCTATTTAAATTAATTAAAATTAAAGCAAATCAGAATTCAGCCCCTCAATCACATTAGCCCCCTTTGGGTGAGCAGTAGATGCCTGTGGCTAGTGGCTATTGTATTAGACAGCCAAGATATGGAAACTTTCCATCATCTTAGAAAGTTTAGTTGGACATTTCTTGCATAGAATATCATCATTGTGGTAGACTGAATAATGACCCCCCAAAATGTCCATATCCTAATACTCAGAACCTGAAACTATTACCTAATATGGCGACAGGGACTTTGCAGATGTGATTAAGTTCAGGATTTTGAGATGGGGAGATTATCCTGGGATTTTCTGGGTGAGCCCAGGGAAATCACAACAGTCCTTATGAAAGAGAAAGGAGGAGAAGTCAGAGTTAGAGGAGAAGGCAATGTAATGATGGAAGTGGAGACTGGAGTGATGGGTATTGAAGATGAAGGAAGGTACCACAAACCAGGGAATACAGGCAGTCACTGGAAGCTGAAAAAGGCAAATAATCAGATTTTCTCCTTACAGCTTCCAGAAAGAACCAGTCCTGCTGACTCCTCGAGTTGAGGTCAGTGAAACTGACTTTTTACTTCCGAGCTCTGGCACTGTATTAGGATACATTTATGTTGTTTTAAGGCAGCGAGTCTGTGGTCATTTGTGACACCACCAATAGGAAACTAATACAATTGTCATCATTATGATAGCCATCATTCTCTAGATTCTTGCTTTTAGTTTGAATTCTTGTCTTTTGCCTTCTCCTGAAGTTGAGCATCGAAACAATCCCTAAGGCCTTTAAAGAACCAAGCTCATAAGCAATGCCATCTTTTTCATTTGAGATACCCATATTGGTTTAAGAATGACTTCTTCTCTGAGAATGGTTAATGGAAGCTTAAACAGGACATCATGATTAGCCATTGTAATAGGTGACGATGGTGAGAAGAGATCATCTACATAATCTTGCTTTCTGGTCTTTTGAACTGGAGTCGTTGTGATTCCAATTCTGGTTTTGATCACTGTGCCCAGATGCTATCGGCAGAACTGAAGACTCCGGTGAACATGCCATGTAAAAAAATGCATTTAGGTGAATCAGAACCTGAGACAAGTTCAAGACTCTGAAGCCACAGTTCAGGGAGAACTTTTCTGCCCTTCCCACCATTGCGGGCTGGTATGTTATTTGCCAAGCCCACTGTGTGATCGTGGGTGTGATGAGTCAAATTTATTCTCTGCTCCCTCAACCCACCAAACCTGCTCCTTTCCTCCCAGGCTGGGTTTTGATGGATTATTTTTTTTTTCCTGAATCATTTTTCTTTCACCCACTGTACAGAGTCATCCAAATTATTTGTTACAAATAACAATAAAAATAATAACACAGATACAATAATTATTGTAACAAATATATATTGAATACTTGCTAGATATTAAGCGTGTTGTTGTTGTTAGGTGCCATCGAGGCAGTTCCAACACATAGCGACCCCGTGTGCAACAGAACAAAAGACTGGTCCTGCGCCATGCTCATAATTGTTGTTATGCCTGAGCCCATTGTTGCAGCCACTGTGTCAATTCATCTCGTTGAGAGTCTGCCTCTTTTTCGATGACCCTCTACTTTACCGGCATGATGTCCTCCTCCAGGGATTGATCCCTCCTGATAATATGTCCAAAGTATGCAAGATGTAATCACGTCATCCTTTCTTCTAAAGAGCATTCTGGTTGACTTCTTACAAAACAGATTTGTTGGTTCTTTTAGCAGTCCACGGCATATTCAATATTCTTTGCCAGCACAACAATTCAAAGGCATCAGTTCTTCTCCGTTCTTCCTTATTCATCGTCTAGCTTTCGCATGCATATGAGGCTATTGAAAACACTGTGGCTTGGATCAGTCACACCCTAGTCTTCAAGGTGACATCTTTGCTTTTTAACACTTTAAAGAGATCTTTTGCAGCCGATTTGCCCAATGCAATGAGTCTTTTGATTTCTTGACCCCTGCTTCCATGGGTGTTGATTATGGATCCAAGTAAAACGAAATCCTTGACAACTTAATATTAAGCATAGAGCTAGGAAATGTATACACATTATTTAATTTAATCCGCAAATGACCCTATAAAAGATGTGCTATTGGTTTTCCCATTATAATAGGGAGATACCAAAGCACAAAGGGGTGATACTATTTACCAAGGTTACACACCTAGTCAGAGGGAAGACCAGAATTTGGACACCAAGCCTTCTGACTCTGGAGATGGCTTGTATTCTAGAACTCGGGAGAAGGTTCCCCTTCCCAGACTTTGAGCTCCTAAATGTTAGGAATCGTATTATCTTGTTTGGTTTATTTTCCTGTCCCTTCCAAGAGCCTAGAAGATTTCTTGGAAAATCAACAGAAGCTCATTGAAATTCCTCCTTGAGATTTAATTTTGAATCCTCTAGATTCTTAATAAGGGACTCCCACATAGAGGGAAGGCCAAGAGAGAGAAGAACATCCCAGAGAAATCCTACAGAACATGGTGTAATGGGAAGACCCTAGGCTGGGTTTGTATTCTAGCTCTAGCATTTATTAGCAGTGTGCCAATAAACACACCATCCCTTTCTTCTGAATCTTAGTTTTCTCACTTATTAAACGGGATAGTAAGATCTAACTCAAAGTCCTTGTGAAGATTTAATGAGATAATGATATATAGGGTCTATGTGTTGTTGTCAAGTCAATCCCAAGAGTATATATACATATATATATAATATATACATATACATACCTATGCTTATACCTATACCTACACCTATGTCTATATCTACATCTATATATGTGTATATATACACACATATATGTATATACACACATATCTATCCATCTGTCTATCTACCTACCTACCTACCTACTTACCTATCTACATATGTATAAAATATAGGGCATATTTATGGCAAATAAAGATATTAAACTATGGCAGGCTTTATATGGTCAGCATTAGCATTATCATCACCATCATCATCATTTCTGTACCTCCCTTAGCATGCATTCAAGTGTTTTTTCATATTTAATGTTGGTAGTAGGCCTCAGTTTGCTGGAATGTATTTATACTCCCACAGTGTAACCCTTAATAAAAGTTTTTTGTTTTTTGTTTTTAATTTAACTACTTTAGTGTTCTTATACAAAGGACTAGAGAACACAAAAACAATTTCCTTATTTCATTTAATTGCTCCAAATTATATCTTTTAGGGAAAAATATGTTAATTAGAATCCTATTGCAATAAAACATTTAACCATCAGTTATTTTGCATTAGACACAGCAAAGATGGAAAAAGTTAAGATTGGAGCTGTTGTTATTCTTCGTGACGCAAAGAAGTAGTCTTGGGAGCAGGCCTCTGATTCCCTCTGCCCTTCATCCCCTTCCCTGCGCTCTCATTTCTCTCATGGGTGACTGCAGTCGTCTTTTCTCTGCCCTCTCTGCCTCCGCCACTTCCGCCCTCCAGTCCATTAGCCATTTTGTGGCCAGAGTGGTTTTTCTAAAACACAATTCTGCCATTCCGATTCCTGGAACCCTTCAATGGCCCCCCATTATGTACTTAAACAAATCCAAACTATGTGACATGTCCTTCTCTTCATCATATGTCCTCCACCTTGTCTTTCTAGCCGCAGTGCCTGCTGAACCCTCACCATGCATTTACTCCAGCCACAGACTCCTACTCTTCGTGTGCTTTTTCACCCTGGAGCTGCTGCCCATGCTTTTGCCTCTGCCTTAGAAATCCTCCTAACTCAGTCCAGCTTCTCCTTTAAGACTCATCTCAGCCATTTTATCCTTCAAGAAGAATTCATCCATGGATTACATCCTCCATGTCTGAATTAGGGAGTCTTCTCTGTGCCCCCATAATAATACGTACTTGTAAAAGTCACAACACTCACTTTGATCGTTGATTTTCCTATAACTCTCCTTATCTGGATTTTAATCTCCAGTTGATCAGGGGTTGCTTTCTCCTCTCTGAATTTGTTTTAGATGAGTACAACAACAAACGCTTATTTTGAGTCGGCCAGGGTTCAGGCACAGTAGATAAAAGTATGCCTCATGCATCTCTCAGTGCCTAAATTATAGCCAAGAAATAGATCTTGAATAAATGATTGTTTGAATGAATGAAAGAAAGACACCCTATCTTGTGTCTATAAGGTTTGAAGAAGAACGGGTCTCTTTCTGATCAACTCCAATGGATAATGTTGTAGAGCAAAATCTAGCTCGGAAAGTCTGCTGATGCCTTAAGCATCCTGCATACTGGAGTGTGTTCAAGAGCGCTTCCCCTGGCTTCACACCCAACGAATGTCTGAGCTCTGTGGTCTATTTGTAGAGAGTTTATTTCATCTTTGCAGAAAGCTGCCCAGTATAAACATTAGTCAGTTGATTTCACACGAAGTTAAAACAAGCTTTTAAAAAAGCCTTTTGCCTCTCCTGTCTCCAAATAGGTAATTTAGACAGATTCTTTGAGCCTTGGGAGCTTTGTCCAGATTTGGTAAAGTGAAAGTTATGTTTTGTCCAAGGCTGTCTTGGGATTGATGCCTCAATTGTGCTGAAATGGTCAGGTAGGGTGAAGAATTTGAGATGACCGAGAAGAAGGGAGTGGGATGGGAATCAAGCTTCCTTGTTTCTGGATGTAGAGTCCCTGGTTGGTGTAAACTATTAGTGCACTCAGCCAATTTAATCCACGAATGACCCTACAAAGGATATGCTCTTGGTTTCCCCATTATAAACATGGGGCTGCCATGAGTTAGACTCAACGGCAACTGATTGACATTATGCTAAATCTCTTCCTTCTCACAGTCAGTGTACACCTGCTTATTGCACACCCTACAGCCCACTCAGCTCAGCATTCAGCTAGACAGATGTCCATGAAAGAGCACACAGAAACATAATAGGCACACACTATTCAAACTTTAGTGGCCCGTATGAGAGAAATTCAAGGTCATCAATCTCAAGTGGCACACCGGTTGAGGACATGGACTTGGAAACCTTTGTCTTGGGATGAGGCCAGTTACTGAACTAGGCTCTTCACTCAGGAAGACTGAGATCTTTGTTTTCAATCTTCTGAACTTAAAAAAAAAAAAAATACAGTAAGAATGTCAGTCCTGGTGTTCTTTTCTTTAGTTGAGGAACATTGGATTCGTAAGTCCAATAGTTTTTCTTTCCTCCTTTCTTCTGATGAAAGGTCTGGTCACTTTGTGTGTCAACTGTCATAATGTCCATGTTTAGTTTTTCTTTTTTTTTTTGATTCCCTGTGTACAAGTTCAATGCATCACACAACCAAGGCTATTGATAAATCTTGGCATGTTGGGTCCTATGGATGGAAAACCTGGGGAGCAGTTTTGTGCAATGGAGATACAGCTAGGGTAGAAACCTCACCTAGAACATTTATTAACTGTGTGAACTTGGGTATGTCTCTATGTTACTGGAGCCTCAGCTCCCTCTTCCGTTAAATGGGTATGAATTGTATCTATCTTACCTACCTTCCAGTATTGTTACATGAGGCTCAAAGAGAATGTGTAAATGCTCCCAGTAACTTTACATCCAATCTGTGACTAAGCTGTTGTGATGCTGGTGATGATGGTGACGAAGAGGGTCATGGTCCAATACGTTCCTCTGTTCCGTTTACTTATAGTGAACACCCATTTCATCTGTTTATTGCTTCTATGTCAAACATTTGAGTTGCTTCAAGTGAGAAGGTTATGCCATGGCTGAGGTTTAAATTATCAGCTCCCTCTCTCTTCTTACCTTCCCCCTTTCCCTTGACTAGCTTCATCCTGGCATATGTTAGTGCATTTATTCTTTGACTGAACCATAATGATTTTGATCATCTATTCTATATGTGCCATTCTGATAGTGCTGGGCATATGGTGTTTAATAAAACAGACTTGGTATCTGCCCTGAAGGGCCTTACAATCCAGTAACTTTCTGGTCTCTACATCAACCCTGTATTTTGTAGGTCCTGTGTGTCTAGAAATAGCCTCACCCTTTTTCATGGATTCTGCCACTCCAGGCATGAGGTATTTTACTTCTACTGGAACATTGCAATTGACCTTCCTGCGTATTGTTTTGTCCACCTGTATCAAGCCACCTGGATAGTTCCTGCTCACCCTTCTACTCTTTGCTTAAACATCAGTTCTTCTGGAAAGCCTTCCGTGATAACTGTTAGGGGATAGCTAAGCCCCTTTATCACCTTATATTTCTCTTCTCCTGGCACATAATCCATCCCGCTAGAAATTCCTGTAGTATCCTGTATCTCCTGCCAGATGGTAGCTATGAAAGTACATGGACTAAGTCTATACTGTTTACCACCATAACCCCAAATCTAGCACAGTACCTGCCACCCAGACAATGCTCAATACTTAGTTGCTGAAACAATGGCATGAATATGGTGTTCTTGCCGATTTCAATAGCTTGTTGCCCTTGCTTTCTGGCAGTCTTTCCTGATTTCATTTCTCGCAAGTCCAGCTATAATTCATTTCATGACAGCCTTTTTTTTTTTTTTTCTTCCAGTTGGCAAACTATTAGCAGCTCAAACTTATGCAACACACAATGAAAGACAAGGTCATCTTTTATCATCTTTGCCTGTTTCAATAACCAGATTAGACGTCTTTCTGCAAGTGAGGTGACTGTAAGCCAACACGTATTTATCATGTTGAACACCTGAGTATGAAATATGGATGAAAAAGAAGGAAGTGTTAAAGATAAATAAGACAAGGACCTGCCCTTAAGGAGCTTACAGTCCGATGAGAGACATGTGATTTGCATGTGAGGAAACTGGGTAACTAAAAATGCGCTCAAATGTTTGATTTTGCAAATTCATTGTAAGAGATGTTGAGGTGGTAGGTAGTTGCTGTGTCTTAATTTGTGATGTCACATCTCTTCAAGGCTATGGGATTGTGTAGGGGATGGTTAGACATTCCCTTTTGGGAAAGGGTTGAAGATGAAGGAAAAGATATGTTGGTTAGTGACACTCGGGTATAACCTTTCCTGATGCATAGGACAGCATCTCAGGTTTTAGAGTGTTGTGCGGGAGGAAATGACTGAGTCCACTCATGTACAAGACATTGAAGTCCACCTTTGCACTGATTGGTACCCCGAATATTTACCTTTTCCTTCACTAGAATATTTCACTATCTGTAACATCATCCAGATGGAAAGAGTATGTGGTTCTCTTTCCAACAGTGTGACTTGATGACCCCAGTTTTCCAGATCTAGCAACAGGTCCTTGATGATGTTCTTAGTGGACTTCTTTTGTCAGCAACATCCACAGTGGAGCTGCTGTCTCTCCAGGCTACTAAGTTCTGGATGTATACAGAGGAACCCTCTCTCTTACAGAGAAAGATGCCTGACACCAAATCCATCAATTTCTAGAAGCTAGCAGAGAATCCCATAGCTATGTTGGAATGCATAACACAGTGGTATTATCCAAAATCGTATCTGCAGGGTAACTGTAAGCAAGCTACTTAGAGGGACAAAATGCACCCTTATCCTTTTGTGGATTTGGATAAATGGAGAAGTATTAGCAACCATTCACGTCATTGAAATTCATCTTGAATATGAACTTTCTTTACCTTCTTTCAACAAAAGCAGGCTGGTGAAAGAAGATGAGCTGTGAAAGGCTGCTGAGGATTCAAGCAAGGTTCCCTCCATACCCAAGAGGCTAAGAATCTGCATTGCACCATTATTTAAAATGCATTTGTCTGTCCCTTTTCTTATGAAAATAATCCATCCCTGTCGAGTTGATTCTGACTCATAGCATCTCTACAGGACAGAGTAGAACTGCCCCATAGGGTTTCCAAGGCTGGAATCTTTATTGAATCAGACTGCCACATCTTTCTCCCTCGGAGCCACTGTTGGGTTCCAACTACTGACTTTTTGGTTAGCAGCTGAGTGCTTAACAACTGTACCACCAGGGCTCCTTGGGTCAGAATTGGATTGGATTCATCCAAATGCAAGTTCCATCATGTGCTGTTGGGGTGACCTTAGATCATTTGCTTAGCTGCTCAAAGCCCTTCATCTATAAAATGAAGATAATGGTTATCCCCATGTTATAGGGTTGCAGGGTACATTGAAGAAGTTAAATTTATTTATTGAGCGTTTAGTGTAGGGATAAGCACATGGTGAGACCCTTCAAACTATATTACTGCTATTATCAATAATGTTATCAGCACCATTACCATCATCATTACCACTATTATTGTTGTTAGTTGCCTTTGAGTTTACTTTGTCTCATGACAACCTTTTCGTACAACAGAATAAACATTGCCAAAATGTTGTCCAGTATTGGCCAATATTCTGTTGTGATCCAAAAGGTTTTCATGGGCTGATTTTTGGAAGTGGATCACCAGGCCTTTCTTCCTAGTCTGTCTTAGTCTGGAAGAGCCACTGAAAGCTGTCCACCGAGGGTGACCCTGCTGGTATTTGAAATACTGGTGGCATAGCTTCCAGCATTATAGCAATAAGCCATCACAGTATGACAGATAGATGGGTGGTGGATTATCACTATTAAAGCCAAAAAAAACCAAACTCACTGCCTTCAAGTTGATTCCGACTCATAGTGACCCTACAGGACAGAGTAGAACTGCTCCATAGGGTTTCCAAGGCTGTAAATCTTTACATAAGCAGATTGCTACATCTTTCTCCTACGGAGCAGCTGGTGGGTTTGAACCGCCGACCTTTCAGTTAGTAGCCAAGCACTTAACCACTGTGCCACCAGGACTCTTATTAAACTAACAAATTCTAGATTCTAGAGTGGTAGAACAGGATCCCACACTTTTTTGGCAATTCCCAATTTTGCCTAGGATACTTCCAGGATTTGTCAGAATATCTCAGAAAATATTTTGAGACTGGGTTGTTCCACCATAGCCCTTACAAATCTCGCCCTTGATTACAGCCACAAAGAGATCAATCAAAGCATTTTGGGAACAATCTCAGTTCTGGAGAAAAACCTGGATCTGCCATTTACTGGCTTCTAGACCTTAGACTAATGGGTGAGATAAAAATAAGTTTTTTGATACACTTCTTGTAAAAATGAAGCCAGCTAACACATGTAAATTGACTAACTGTATCCAGTGCTTAAAAGGTACTCAATATGAATAATAGCTTCTCTGGCTGTTGTTCTTATTAACAATAGGCAATAATAGGGTGTTTGTAGCTACCTCGCATGCAGGCAGGTGAAGACCTATGCTGCGTGACTTTTTTGTTGTTGTTTTTATAGGTACATATGTAACCCACTGCTGTCGAGTCAATTCTGACTCATAGCCACCCTATAGGAGAGAGTAGAATTGCCCCATAGGGTGTCCAGGGAGTGGCTGGTAGATTCAAACTGCCAACCTTTTGGTTAGCAGCCAAGCACTTAACCACTACACCACCAGGTCTCTGTATATATACGTGTGTGTGTGTGTATATATATATATATGTAACACAACATTTACCAATTCACCATTTTTTAGATGTACAGTTTAGTGAGACAAATTACGTTAATCATGTAATACAACCATCACCCCAATCTTTGCGAAATTTCCCAACACCATAAACACACACAAACTCAATGCCGCCTAAACAATAACTTTCTCTTTGTCCCTCCCTCCAGCCCCTGGTAGCCACTAACAAACTCTGGTCTCTATATATTTGCCTATTTTTTTTCTTTCATTTCATGTAAGTAAGATCACACAACGTCTTCCCTTTTGTGATTGACTTATCTCACTCAGCATAATGTCTTCAAGGCTCCTGCGTGTTGTTGCATGGATCAGGACTTCGTTGCTCTTTATGGATGCGTAGTATTCCATTGTGTGTCTATACCACCTTTGGTTTATTCATTCTTCTGTTGATGGACATTTACGTTGTTTCCACCGTTTTTCTATTGTGACTACTGCCGCAGTGAACGCTGGTGTACAAGTTTCTGTTGACATCCCTGCTTTCAAGTCTCTTGGGTATACACCTAAGAGTGGACTTCCTATGCTACATGAATTTGCAATAATAAATCCTTCTTTACAATCTCAGGATATCCTAGTGGGGATATTTTTTTTCAATAATGCAGAGCAACGTTTGATTGTTTGACCTTGTCCTCAACATCTTGAGGTGTTGGGTGAGTCAGAGTGTGTTTGGATACTAGTAGGGATGAAGGGACTAGCCTGGGATTCGTTTTTCATTTAACAAAACATTTTGAAGGCTCTTTTTTGGGGTGTGTGCTACTTTGAGTTGCTGATACTACAGCCATGAAGTTCCTGTGCCCGTGGACTTTCCAGTCTAGGTTCCTCACATTTGAGTTGGAGTTTACATTGTAGTTAGAGACGATTGTTGTTGTTAGGTGACATTGAGTTGCTTCCGACTCATAGTGACCCTATGTGCAGCAGAACAAAACACTGCCCGGTCCTGCGCCATCCTCGCGATCTTTGTTATGCTTGAGCCCATTGTTACAGCCACTGTATCAATCCATCTTGTTGAGTGGGGGTCTTCCTCTTTTTCACTGACCCTCTACCAAGCATGTTGGACTTCTCCAGGGACTGAACCCTCCTGATAACATGTCCAAAGCATGAGAGACATAGACTTACCATCCTCGTTTTTAAAGAGCACTGCGTTGTACTTCTTCCAAGACAGATTTGTTCGTTCTTTTGGCAGTCCATGGTATATTCAATATTCTTTGCCAACACCACAATTCAAATGCGTCAGTTCTTCTTTGGTGGTCTTCCTTATTCATGGTCCAGCTTTCACATGCTATGAAATGATGGAAAACGCCATGGCTTGGGTCAGGCACACCTTCGCCTTCAAGGTGACATCTTTGCTTTTCAACACTTTAAAGAGGTCTTTGCCCAATGCAATGTGTCTTTTGATTACTTGACAGCTGCTTCCATTGGTGTTGATTGTGGATCCAAGTAAAATGAAATCCTTCACAATTTCAATCTTTTCTTTGTTTATCATGATGTTGCTTATAGGTCCAGTTGTGGAAATGTGTATATTATATCAAACTTTGATAGGGGTTTTAAAGGACAGGCCAAGACCCTTTGAGATCCCGGCACAGTGGTGAAAATGATGAGAAAACCCATCTTCTTAAGTGCCTGATGCTATTGGTTGGGAACTTCACTTGTTTCAGAGGCTGCTAATTTTGTTTGGAGACCAGTGCATTTCCCTTTGGAAATAACACCTCGGAAGCGGCCATATCAAGGCTCTGAACTTGTACAAAGTGCCATAAATATTTGATTGCCACTAACTTTTAAGGAGTTGAGAAAAACAACCTCTGCACTGCCTTCTGTAACTCCAAATGGAAAAGCAGGATGGAACGTTTTGCAAACATGACACCTCGTCGCTACGAGCGAGCCTGCCGCCTACTTCCTTGCTTGGTTTGTGTTTCTGGGGTTGGTGTTTGTCAGCCGTAGAAAATGGCTTCTGGCCCCTTTCTGTGCTTCTCTGTTGGTGCTGAGGAAGTGAAAGGAAGCATATTGCTTTCACTTGAACCTATCACAGGGGTTCTTGTTATCATTTTTGTTTACCTTTGCATATTGTGACCTCAGAGCCATTTCAGAGTTCTTTGTGCAAGAAATGCTTTTGTGTAACCCAGGGAAGTTTGGGAAACCAAGGGTTGTGCATTTACCGACACGAGGTCAGATTTGAATCCACACCCAACTATTTAAGAATATATATCTTGGGAGTCTGATGGACTTGGGTAACTAGCACTTACTAGTTATATGAGCGAGAGCAAGTGATTCCACCTCCCTTGAAAGAGGGATACCATATTGGATTCTTGTTAAATGACATAATGTCGGCAAAGACTTCCTGTTGAACTTTGTATCTTCAGAACTTAGAACAATGTCTGGTACACAGTAGATGCTCAAAAAAAGGATTTCCTACTGTCATCATCATCATCATCATCACCCCCCATCATCACCCCCGTTATTCCTATCACCATCATCATCACCACCATCACTCACCATTACCACCACCACCATTATCACCACCATTATTACCATCACCATCATAGTCACCACCATCACCATCACCATCATCATCACCACCATCACCATCACCATCACCATCATCATCACCACCATCATCACCATCACCACCATTACCGCACCTTTATTACCATCACCATCAGCAGCAGCAGCATCACCATCACCACCACCACGATCATCATCGTCATCATCATCTTAGTGTCATTCAGCGACAAGAACTCTTCAACAGAACCAACCTAAGTTCAAATTCTGGTTCTGTGATTTATAAGTTTGGGAAGCGTATATTGGAAATTTTTTTTCACTTCTTTAGAACCTCAGTTTTCTTATCTGTAAAATGGGGACCACAATATCAACCTCACGGTGGATGGTTGTGAGAATTAAAGCACCAAGCACAGCACCTGGCACACAGGAGGTGAGAATTAAACACTCCTCCCCCTGTGCTCTCCAGAGGAAGTACTTTGTTGGACTGGAAGGGGGAGCGATTTCATCCCCAACATGAAACATGAACACTCACAGCGATTTCTAGATTATAGGACACTCGCTTGCAGGTTTTCTCTCTGAAACATCACAAGAGTCTCATTGGGAAGAAGAATTTGGATGATTATTTATGTTTTATAAATAGTGAAACGGGGACACACAGGGGTTGAGTAACTTGCCAGTCATTCCACCATCATGCTCCTGACTTCTCAATATTTGACTTCCATTCCGTAGTCACGGCGCTCAACAAAGATTGGACGGTAATGAACGCTGGAAATTACCTAGCACAGTGATTTTTAAATTATTTTGCCACAATCGGCAAAAGATTTTACATCACAGTCCAACTCACCCACGTAAAAAGTTCATGAAACAATGCTAACTCTTACTATTCTACTCTTTTCCGTTGTGGTACAGTTTAGTTCATTTTTAAAAATAATTTTTTAAAAAATTTTTTGTCATTATTGAGAATATACACAGCAGAAGATTCACCAATTCAGCAATTTCTACATGTACAATTCAGTGACATTGATTCCATTCTTCAAGTTGTGAAACCATTCTCACCCTCCGTTTCTGAATTATTTTATTTCATGTTTAAAATATTGGTATAATGATACCCTAAATAGATTTTACCGCCTAAGGAATCATAACTTACAGTTTGAAAAACACTGACCTAGAACATTTTCGCCAAGGATTGTGTATCAGCATGACCCAGGGCTGCTTATACAGTACACTTACCTGGAGCCTGCCCTCAAGATTCTGAGGCAATAGATCTAGGGTAGAACTCTGACATCTGATTTTTTAAAATAATACCTGAGGTGACTCAGATGCACCACTGGTTAAGGACCAGTGTCCTAGAGCATCTCTGATTGTTTCCACCTGAAACTTTCCTTTCTACTTAGGTTTTGTTTTTGTGGGTTTGTTGTTGTTGTCTTGTTTTTTAGTATTTTCTCTGTTAGTCCCCAGAATATTGGTGCCTTCACCAGAGAACTGTCTTGGCCTCGCCCCTCTTTGCCGGGTTGAAGGCCACTGAAGTTATCAGTGAAGACAAGCAGCTTATGGATCATGAGAAGGGCAGCTTCTCCACCTTTGGGCTGGAATAGTGCAATGGTGAGGGGGCAGTGGTGGTTCAGTGGTAGAATTCTCTCCTTCTATGTGGGAGAACCAGGTTCGATTCCCGGCCAGTGCACCTTGTGTGCAGCCACCACCCATCTGTCAGTGGAGGCTTGCCTGTTCCTATGATGCTGGACAGGTTTCAGTGGAGCTTCCAAAGTAAGACAGACTAGGAAGAAAGGCCTGTTGATCTGCTTCCAAAAACCAGCCATTGAAAACCCCATGGATCACAAGGGTCTGATCCGCAACTGATCACGGGGATGGTGCAGGACTGAGCAGCGTTTCATTCCGTGGTGCAAAGGGTCGTCACGAGTCAGAGCCGACTTGATGGCACCTAACAACAAGTGCAAGGGAGGGGTTCTGAGAGAGGAGCTGACTCGTTCCCAAGGAACTTGAAGTGGCTGCTGGTTTAACTCTGACTACTTGCAGATACAGCTGCATTGGAGGTATCCCTGGGGTATGATTAGAAATGCAAATGGAAAGGTGGCACAAATACTGTTTATCCAGATTTTCTTTCAGACTCGGGGAAACTGGGGATTAAGAAAAACCGCTCAGGGGCTACCTGAACTAGGATCACCTGACCGACCAGCAGGCAAGTTGAATTCTTTGGGGCAGCCTCCTCTGCCCTCCCTCTCAACTCTGTTTTACAGTTTAATTACGAGTCTAACCACTTCAGAAGCCCCATCCATTCCCTCCAGTGCAGCAAGATCTCTCCTTGAATAGCAGGGTGCCTCGGTGATAAGCAGCTGTCCACAGGAAGGGAGGGTGGGACTCTTGAAACCTCTCCCTTGAGGTGCAGGAAAGACGTGACCAAATAAAAGCTGGAATTGTTTTGACATTTCACTCCGGTTGTTGCAGCTTTAATAATAAAGGAAGAACAAAGTCTCGTAGCCTTAAATGAAGAGGCTGCATTTGGCGTGGAGACAGATTTTTTTTTTGTTGCTGTTAGCTGCCATTGAGTTCGTCCTGACTCGTGGCGATCCCATGCACAATGGAACAAAATGCCGCCTGGGCCTGCAGCATCCCCATGATGGGTTGTGGATCGGACTGTTGTGGCCCGTAGGATTATCACTGGCTGATTTTCAGTGGTCGATCACCAGGCCTTTCTTCCCTGTCTGCCTTAGTCTGGAAGCTCTGCCGAAACCGGTTCAACATCATAACAACATGCAAGCTTCCGTTGACAGATGGGTGGTGGCTGGGTATGAGGTACCTTGGCTGGGAATCGAACCAAGGTCTTACACATGGAAGGGAAGACTTCTACCACTAAGCCGCCACTACCCGGATACAAAGGAAATTTTTTGTATGAGGTTTTGCTCCTTGGGAGAGAAGAACAGACAGTGAGCTAGGAAGATGCAAAAGTTCAAGGAAAGGAGAAAGTGGGACCCCTGTACTTTTCCTTCATAGCATTTATCACCACAGGGTTTTGGGGTCACCTTTCTGCTGCCAACCTTGGCTGTAAAGACCATGGGGACAGAGGTGGTTTTGGGTTCTATGCACCATTTCATCGAATGTGAATGAATGACTCCATTTATAAAATGCATAATATCAGCCAGACCTTGTGTGTTTGTTGTGCTGTGATTTGATGTTTGATTTAATCCTCACAGTAACCCTGTGAGGGTGCTCATCATGCCCCTGTCATGGTCACCTGTGCTGCTGTAACCACAAGTGGATGGCTTTAAAGAACAAAAAATGTGTGTTCTCACGGTTCAGAGCCCAAAGTCCAAATCAGGGTCTCAGCTGTGTGGATCCCTTCCTTGTCAATAGCCCCAGGCATTCCTTGGTTCCTTAGCTTGGAGAGGATCCTCACATGGCCTCTATCTTCCCTTGTCTGTATGGGTGTGTCTATTCTAGTCTTTTTATATCTCAGAAGTGATTAGGTTTAGGATCCACCCTACACGGGTATGACCTCATTAACATAACAAAAGATAAGTCCTGTTTCCAATTTCCAAACAGGATTGCCTTCACAGGTACAAGGACCAGGAATTCAACACTTTTTTTGGGAGGAGGGGGGCAATCATTCAGTCTGTCCCCATTAAACAGATGCAAAGACTGGAGCCCTGTGCATTGAAACAACGTATCAAAGATCACACAGTTATCCTGCAAAGAAGTGGGATTTCGACATCTTCCACATCGTTTTCAGTTACACTGTTGTAGACTCAATTTACAGTTCACCCCACGGCTTTGTCATACAGCCATTCTCTCCCATATTCTCACAGAATTTTATCTTATTGACCTGTGCCATCTCTCTCTCTCTAAGCCGTGTCTTCATCCCTTCTCTATCCCTTCACCTGCTACCCCAACATCACCCTCCCCTCTTAAAAAATATACAATAAAACAACATAGTAGAAACAACCTCCTCAGTGGATTTTATAACTTTGCATGTCATATATTTAGTTTAGCAATAAAAAATACCAGCTCCAGGCAATGCATAGAATAGCATTTCTAATGTTTTTTAAACAGCTATTAATGTAGTCGAGCGCTGTATTTTTTTTTTTTTTTTTCCCTCCTCTCTCCTTCCTCTATATAATCATCTGCTCAGTGGTGCACTCAGAAACCCAGAGCTGGAACCAGAGGAGGGGCGAGCTGTGATTGATGGGCCAGGCCTTGCTTGCAGAAGAGTCCCATCTGGGCTTGGTTTTGGGAGCAGTCAGATGTTGAGGGGGAGGTCACCAAGATGGCCTCAGCTCCCTCTCCTTTGAAACACCCCGATCATCCCCACGTTGCAAGCGCACACACCCCCGCTCATAATTGAGGCTCGTTTTTTGCAGATGCTTTGTGGTGTGGGACTAAAACAGCTGCTAAGTTTATGGAGGAGAAAAGAAGCAGAATGGTGCAGGAGGTATTTTTTTATTTATTATTATTTTCCCATTTTATTGTGCGCTGGGAACTGTGATTTGAATTAAGCTGAAGGCTTTCTTTGCAGTCAGTCTGTGCTCTGCGATACGTATTTTGCCCCTCAAATCGATCTGGGCAAAGGAGAGTTTCAGCCAAGAGTGTGTGTGTGTCGGCTTTCTGCTTGGCGTGTCAAACTGAGCTGGTCTTCGAAGCAGCAGGTTAACGGTGCAATTTTGCATTTCTCATCTTTGTTTCAAAGCCCCGGGGCGGGGGGGGGCATGATGCCGTTTAGCTGATTTCAGTTGTGTGCAAGAGGCTTGCCTCTGAATATGCGCGATTTCTTGCCAGAAAAGTAGAACAGTCTAGGCAAGGGAACTAAAGTAAAACAAACTGTCAGCAGACTGAAAACTGCGGGCAGCCACCAAGAAGGGATAGTCTCCTCCAGCGATCGGTGTTGGCGGGGGGTCCCGTGGCGGGAGTCGCTGCTTTCTTTGGCTGTGTGGACAGATGCAGTCATCTGGTTTATTAGGGCTTGACAATGCGTGTGTGTTTCCTCATTATAGGGGCTGTGTTTAGGCCAGAAGAGGTTCTTTAGGGCAAGCAATGGGCTGGGGACAGATCAATTCCAGAAGCCCAAGGGGAGGGGTGTTCAGGAACTTTTACTCTTAAAACTATGGAAACACACACACACACACATTACACACACACACACACACACACACACATACATACACACACAGAGGCAAATACTTGATTGTTTTAAAGTCAACAGCAGCTATGAAGGCAGGCATGTTCCCCCGAGTGAAAGTCAGTCAGTTAAATTGAGAAGAATATACCCGTTTTGTTCTCTGTCACATACGGGCTGTTTCTCAGTTGAAACGTGGTTTGCATTAGATTTCAAGCCAAAATATTTTGCAGAGTCTTTCTGGTGGCCGGCCTTGTTCTCTCAGAAGTTTTCCCAGACTGCTTAAACCACTCAAGGCAATGAATGTTGTGGGTGGAGGAGGGGGGCAGTTTGAAAAAGCCTCCTCCCTTTTTCTCTCTGACACTTTCTCCTGAGCCCACTTCAGGGAGAAAATTAAGGGTGCATGAGGTTTCAGGGACCAGGGGAATTCTTTGTGCATCCGAGGAGCAGCTCTCTCAACGTATGCTTGCAACAGCATGGACACGCTGTGCTAATAGTCAGATTAGGGTGTTTGTCTTAAAATAGCAATAATATCCTGGCTATTTCATGCTTCAGTAAAATATTTAAATTGAAATGGCATTTTTTTCCCCTTTCTGAATCAGACTTGGTTGTATTTTCATAATCCTTTTGCTCTCAATAGCCAGAGTGAAAGCTCCCCGTTGGGGTGTCTTGGATAATGTTGGGGGTTCCACTTCTTCGTGCAGTTGTTGAGTCGCTCTCATTGACTGAGGTTGGGTATACGCGGGCAAGGAAGTTTTCTTCTACATTTATCCTAATAGATGTTTTTTATTTCAGGCTTCTACCCAGTTCCACAGAAACAATGTTGTTTAGCTGTTGTCATGCTGGCCCCCGACTCATGGCGACCGCATGCACAAAGGGACAAAACACTGCCCCATTCTGTGCTGTCCCCACGGTCAGTTGTGGATCAGACTGCTGTGCAATAGCAACAGTGGGTTTTAAACCATGGGGACTTTGTCCCCCTTTATGTCTTTAACAGACACCCAAGAAAGGTGCAGGCATTGAGAAGTATACGTTGGGTTTGTAAATGTACTTGAAACAGTTGCTTGAGGACTTGGGGGTACATGCAAAGCACATCTACCCTCCCCATCAGGTAGGAATGCCCACCAACATGCTGACTTGAAAAAAATCCGCAAATATCAGAACCTCTGTGATCATTCCACCAATGTAGGGAAGGTTGGCATTGGAAGAGAAGAAAGAAGGCAGCTTCTGCAAATGAGAGAATGTCTAGCCAGAGTGCTCCAAATAATTTTGCTCATCACTCTCACTTCTGTGAACTTGGCTTTACCTTTCCACCAGGGTCCTGTTCACCTGCACAGGATTTGCCTTGACCTGGAGTGAAAAAAAAAAAAAAAAAAAAGGTGCCCTTAACATTAATATGAGGCAGCAGTGATTCAGTTGTAGAATTCTCTCCTTCCATGCGAGAGACCTGGCCTTGATCCCCTGCCAGTGCACCTCATATGCAGCCACCACCCATCTGTCAGTGGAGGCTTGTGGGTTGCTAGGATGCTGAGCAGGTTTCTGCAGAGCTTCCAGACTAAGATGGACTAGGAAGAAAGGCCTGCAATCTACTTCCAAAATCAGCCAGTGAAAACCCTGTGGATCACAGCAGTCCAGTAGGCAACTGATTGTGGGGATGGTGCAGGATTGGGCAGCATTTTGTGCAGTTGTGCATGGGGTTGCCATGGGTTGGTGGCCAACTTGAAGGCAGCCAGCAACAATATTAATGCATTGTTCTGGATGATACCTCTCAGCCAAGCTGAGAATCCAGAAGCATTACTAAGGAGGAGACATTTGAAGGTGAAAAAAAAAAAAATTCCATAGGAAGTGCAATACTCTTAATTAAATATTAGCTGTTATTAGCCTGAAGTGCAAATGTTGGGAATATTAATTAGGGTCTCTCTGGAACTGCTGTCAGTGTTAATAAGTAACTGTGGGGGGTCCCACCAACATCTGCTTGAGGACTCCAGGCACAGGACAGAAATGCAGAGCCCAGCGTCCCTGGATGCTAACTGTAGGCTCTGCGGTGACCACTGACACCCTCACCAGGGCTCAACACCCTGTGTGTCCAGAATGGTGCCAGTCTTGGTAGAGGTTGGTGGTTTTCCCTGCTCCAATGTTACCCCAAGCTGGCTGCCCTTGCCTTTCCTAGGGTGGACTCAGAGCATCCTGAAAGCCTGGCTCAGACTTCACCTTGTGGTAGGAATTTCCCAGGCTGTTACTCCACCACTCACCAGGAACCACCAACCTACTCTGGCCAATGGAATTGTTGCATCTTTGAATCAAATATTCCAGCACCAAGCTCCCCCACGTAGTGTAATGCACCAAACCAAAACCAAACCCATTGCTGTCAAGTTGATTCCAACTCATGGCAACCCCTTGCATTACAGAGTAGAACTGCTCCATAGGGTTTTCTTGGCTGTAATCTTTACAGAAGCAGATTGCTAAGTCTTTCTCCTGCAGTACTTCTGGGTGGATTCGAGCCACTGGGTGGGTTCATCCACCAACCTTTTGGATAGCACCCGAACGCAAACTCTTTGTACCACCCAGAGACCTTGTAAACCAGGTGGAAAGCAGGTCTTGGGGCCATGGGATGTAGAGGGGTTTTTTATTTAAAAAATGGGAACAGACTGCCCCACCAGGCAATTCTTTTGCCGGTGAAGAGACACCCTGGCCAAGATGAATACAAGCTCTCGCTGTTTCATTTCTTTTCTGCTCTGAGAACTATCTGTGGCTGTGACCTTGGAAAGTTATTTCCCAGCTCTGCACTGCAGAATGCTCACCTACAAAGGAAAGTGGGATTAGAGATGCAATGTATGAAAAAGCAAGGACTCTTGACCACGCACTGTGGATGTTTGGACCTGGATCATCCTTATTTGGGGCCTGTCCTATGCATAAGGAGCCCTGGTGGCACAGTGGTTAAGTGCTGGGCTGCTAACCAAAAAGTTCGAACCTACCAGCTGCTCCACAGCAGAAAGATGTGGCAATCTGCTTCCGTAAAGATTTGCAGCCTTGGAGACCCTATATAGGGCCACTATGCGTCAGAATCGACTCAATGGCAATAGGTTGGGTTTTCTTTTTTTTGCGGGGGCGGGGGGCAGGGTCCTATGCATTGTAGAAGGTTTAGCAGCATCCCTGGCCTCTGCCCACTAGATGCCAGAAAAAGAAAAAAGGAAGAGAGAGAAAGAAAGGAAGGAAGGCAGAAAAGAAAGTGTTGCCAAGGAGTCAGACTCATGGCGACCTGGTGTGTGTGTCAGAGCAGAACTGTGCTCCATAGGGTTTTCATAGCTCTGACCTTTCTGGTCACAGGTCACCAGGCCTTTCTTCCAAGTCGTCTCTCCGTACGATGAAACCATCAACCTTCTGGCTAGTAGCCACGTGCTTTAACTATTTGTGACACTCAAGGACTCTAGTAGCATCCCCCATCTGTGACAACCAAAAGGTCTCCAGATGTTGTCTAATGTCTCCTGTAGGGCAACGTTGCCCCTGTTTAAGAACTGCCTGATTAACATGTTGTTGTTGTGTGCTGTCAAGTCGATTCTGACTCATAGCGACCCCATGTGACTGCCCCATAGGGTTTTCTAGGCTGTAATCTTCCTTATGGGAGCAGATCTCCAGGTCTTTCTCCTGTGGAGCCCCTGGGTGAGTTCAAACTGCCAAATCTTTTGGTTAGCAGCCAAGCGCTTAACTGTTGGGCCCCCAAGCCTCCTTGTTTAAGATCTACTAGTGTAAAATACTCAGCCCAGTCCCTGGTACCCCCTAGGCCTGAGGTGAAGAGCAGCTCCACTCAGTTTGGCTTCTGAGAACCAGCGAGGAAAAGGGACTCCCTTTCAGATGGATGCAGAAGCTGGAGGCCATCATGGACCTTCTCCTCCATAAGCCCACCTTGGCTGAGTTTGATGCCTCTGTGTGTGCATGTGTGTATGTGTACACACGTGTGTGCAAATTATTTGCAATTCAGAGATCTGGTGATGGGAAGCAAATCCCAAGAAAAGATTCTAATTCACTCACTCATTTTGTACCATTCTCCACATTGCTGATCTCCAAGACTGGCTGAGCCACCAATTCTAGGTTTTGGCAGGGTGGATCCTGTTCCTTCTTCTCCCTGCTTCACTGCCATCTTTATTTCCTGCCCAAACTAATGTGACTATAGCTTCTCAACTAATGTCCCCGTATCTAATGATATTCAATAACTTTCCCCATAAAGGGCCAGGTAGTAAATCATTTAAGCTTTGTAGGCCAGGTCTCGGTCACAACTACTCATCTCTGCCACTGTAGTGCAAAAGCAGTCACAGAGAAAATGTAAAGACATGAGCTTAGCTGTGTCCCAATAAAACTTTATTTACAAAAACAGGCAGTGTGCTGGAATTGTCCTCCAAGTTGTTTGCCAACTCCGTTTCTACTCGCCCTCCCCACCAATTCTATCTCCAGCTGCCAGATTAACCTTGACAAAGCCCAGAGAGCCTTACCCAGGAATGCATTCACTTAGCTTTGTTGTTGTTAGTTGCCAGCAAGTTGGCCCCTACTTATGGTGACCTTATGTATAACAGAACAAAACATTGCTCAGTCCTATGTCATCTTCATGATCACTGGTATGTTGGAGTCCATTGTTGGAAGTATTGTGTCAATCCATCTCATTGAGGGTTTCCCTCATTTTTGCTTACTCTCTTCTTTACCAGCCATGGTTGGTCTTTCTAATGATGTGGCCAAAGTAAGCAAGACAAAGTTTTGCCATTCTCACTTTTAAGAGGCATTCCAGTTGTATTTCTTCTTGTCTTCTTTGCAGCTAGCATGCTGCTGGGCACTGGAGATGGAACAGGGAGTGCTACACAGTCTCCTGCCCTCAGTCAATGCCATTGACTTGTGTAAGAGGTGGCCACTAGCTGTTATGGATCACAGAAAGCAGGTCTACTGACCTGGTTTAAGCATCCAGGAAGGCTTTCTGGGGGGTGGAACTCGTAATCTGGGACCTGAAAGAGAAGCAGGGACTAGCCAGGCAAGAGGCCAGGGGAGGGCTCTCCCTGGGAGTCAATGTGAAGACTTGAAGATAACAAGAGGTTGGAGCTCATCTGCCTTCCATGATCATGTGCTTCCTGAGAGCAGGTCTCTTCTCTTTCCAGTGCAGAAAGAGCTTACATCCTAGCAGGAAGGCATTGCTGTTCTGTAGGAATTTGTGGAATTGAGTCACTTTTCCTGAGATTACCCTGCAGTGAGGAAAGGCCATATAGTCATGAGTGTTCTGGTGGAAGCATTTTCTGCTCAAGGTTGGGAAGGGAAGTCTTTTTCCATCTCTCTCTGCTATTGCTCATGCAGTCATTCCATACTCTCCTAGGAGGCCACATTTTGGGTTTTCACAAGTCTACCTCTCAATTTCAAGTCTCTGAGTGGCACAAATGGTAAAGGCACTAAATTGCTAACAGAAAGATTGGAGGTTTGAGTCTACCCAGAGATGCTTTGGAGAAAGGCCTGGCAATCTCCTTGTGAGAAACTAGCCACTGGAAACCCTATAGTTCACAGTTCTACTCTGACACACATGGGGTTGCCATGAGTCAGAATCAACTCAATGGCAATTGTTTTTTCTGGAGATTTCCAAAGGATGGACAGGGTTAACTTTCTGTGTATAGTGATCCAGTCACCCCACTGGGAGACCTTCCACAGCCACAAATGCTGTGAGGGAAAAATGTTAGAAAGAAATAAAATGGTTGTGCTTTTTTTCATCTAATGACACATTTGGAGAAATTAATCTGAGGGAGAAAAGGACCTGATGGGAATATTTTCACTTATAAAATGTTTTAAACTTAGCCTAAGCTTGTTGTTGTTAAGTGCTTTCTAGTCGGTTCCGACTCAGAGCCACCCTATGTACCCCGAATGAAATACTGCCTGGTTCTGCACCACGCTCACAATTGTTGTTATGCTTGAGCCCATGGTTGCAGTTGCTGTGTAAATTCATCCTGTTGAGGGTCTTCCTCTTTTTCTCTGACCCTGTACTTTATAAAGCATGATGTCTTTCTCCAGGGACTGATCCCTCCTGACAACATGTCTAAAGTATGTAGGACATAGTCTCACCATCCTTGCTTCTAAGGAGCATTCTGGTTGTACTTCTTCCAAGACAGATTTGTTCGTTCTTTTGGCAGTTCATGGTGTGTTCAATATTCTTTGCCAATACCACAATTCAAAGGCGGCAATTCTTCTTTGGTCTTCCTTATTCATTGTCCAGCTTTCACATGCATATGATGCAATTGAAAATACCATGGCTTGGATCAAGCACACCTTAGTCTTCAAGGTGACATCTTTGCTTTTCAACACTTTAAAGAGGTCTTTTGCAGCAGATTTACCCAATGCAATGTGTCTTTTGATTTCTTGACTCCTACTTCCATAGGTGTTGATTGTGGATCCAAGTAAAATGAAATCTTTGACAACTTCAATCTTTTCTCCGTTTATCATGATGTTGCTTATTGGTCCAGTTCTGAGAATTTTTGAGTTTTTTTTATGTTGAGGTGTAATCAGTACTGAAGACTGTGATCTTTGATCTTCATCAGTAAGTGCTTCAAGTCCTCTTCACTTTCAGCAAGCAAGGTTGTGTCATCTGCATAACACAGGTTGTTAATGAGTCTTCCTCCAATCCTGATGCCCCGTTCTTCTTCATATAGTCCAGCTTCTCGGATTATTTGCTCAGCATACAGATTGAATAGGTATGGTGAAAGGATACAACCCTGATGCACACGTTTCCTAACTTTAAACCATGCAGTATCCCCTTGTTCTGTCTGAATAACTGCCTCTTGATCTATGTACAGGTTCCTCATGAGCACAATTAAGTGTTCTGGAATTCCCATTCTTCGCAATGTTATCCATAATTTGTCATGATCCACACAGTCAAATACCTTTGCGTAGTCAATAAAACACAGGTAAACATCTTTCTGGTATTCTCCGCTTTCAGCCAGGATCCATCTGACATCAGCAATGATATCCCTGGTTCCACCTCATCATCTGAATTCGGCCTGAATATCTGGCAGTTCCCTGTCGACATACTGCTGCAGCCACTTTTGAATGATCTTCAGCAAAATTTTACTTGCATGTGATATTAACGATATTATTTGATAATTTCTGCATTCAGTTGGATCATGTTTCTTGTGAATAGGCATAAATATGGATCTCTTCCAGTCAGTTGGCCAGGTAGCTGTCTTCCAAATTTATTGGCATAGATGAGTGAGGGCTTCCAGTGCTCATCTGCTTGTTGAACATCTCAACTGATATTCTATCAATTCCTGGAGCCTTGTTTTTCACCAATGCCTTCAGTGCAGCTTGGACTTCTTCCTTCAGTACCATCAATTATTGATCATATGCTGCCTCTTGAAATGGTTGAACGCTGACCAGTTCTTTTTGGTATAATGACTCTGTATTCCTTCCACCTTCTTCTGATGCTTCCTGCGTAGTTTAATATTTTCCCCATAGAATCCTTCACTAATGCAACTCAAGGCTTGAATTGTTTCTTCGGTTCTTTTAGCTTGAAAAATGCTGAGTGTGTTCTTCCCTTTTGGTTTTCTATCTCCAACTCTTTGCACATGTTATTATAATACTTTACTTTGTCTTCTCGAGCCACCCTTTGCAATATTCTGTTCAGTTCTTTTACTTCATCATTTCTTCGTTTTACTTTAGTTACCTGGCGTTCAAGAGCAAGTTTCAGAGTCTCTTCTGACACCCATTTTGGTCTTTTCTTTCCTTCCTGTCTTTTTAATGACCTTCTGCTTTCTTCATGTATGATCTCCTTGATGTCATTCCACAACTTGTCTGGTCTTCAGTCATTAGTGTTCAGCGTGTCAAATCTTTTCTTGAGATGGTCTCTAAATTCAGGTGGTATATACTCAAGGTCATACTTTGGTTCTCGTGGACTTGTTCTAATTTTCTTCAGTTTCAACTTGAACTTGCATATGAGCAACTGATGCTCTGTTCCATAGTAGGCCCTTATCTTTGTTCTGACTGATGCTATTGAGCTTTTCTATTGTCTCTTTCCACAGATGTAGTTGATTTGATTCCTGTGTATTCCATCTGGCGAGGTCCATGTGTATAGTCACCATTTGTGTTGGTGAAAAAAGGTATTTGCAATGAAGAAGTCATTGGTCTTGCAAAATTCTGTCATGTGATCTCCGGCATTGTTTTTATCACCACAGCCATATTTTCCAACTACCAGTGCTTCTTCTTTGTTTCCAACTTTTGCATTCCAGTCACCAGTAATTATCAATGCATCCTGATTGCTTGTTCAATCAATTTCAGACTGCAGAAGCTGGTAAAAATCTTCAGTTTCTTCATCTTTGTGGTTGGTGTGTAAATTTGAGTAATAGTCATATTAACTAATCTTCCTTGTAGGCATATGGATATTATCCTATCAGTGACAGCAGTGTACTTCAGGATACAGCTTGAAATGTTCTTTTTGATGATGAATGCAGCACCATTCTTCTTCAAGTTGTCATTCCTGGCATAGTAGACCATCTCATTGTCCGATTCAAAAATCATGTGTCTGTCAGTTTGTTGTACTGTGGAGGCTTGTGTGTTGCTGTGATGCTGGAAGCTATGCCACCAGTATTCAGATATCAGCAGGGTCACTCATGGCGGACAGGTTTCAGCTGAGCTTCCAGACTAAGACAGACTGGAAAGAAGGACCCCCGGCAGTCTACTTCTGAAAAGAATTAGCCAGTGAAAATGTTATGAATAGCAGTGCAATGTTGTCTGATATAGTGCCAGAAGATGAACTCTTCAGGTTGGAAAGCACTAAAAAGACAACTGGGGAAAAGCTACCTCCTCAAAGTAGAGTTGACCTTAATGACGTGGATGGAGTCAAGCTTTTGGGACCTCCATTTGCTAATATGGCACGACTCAAAATGAGAAGAAAGAGCTGCAAACATCCATTAACAATCGGAACATGAAATGTACGAAGTATGAATCTAGGAAAATTGAAATCATGAAAAATGAAATGGAACGCATACACATCGATATCCTAGACATTAGTGAGCCTAAGCTTAGTTCTCATCAAAGTGTCATCTTTAACATTCTAATTAAGGTCCCCTTTAAACAAATGTACCAGCTCAGGGAGCTGCTCTGGGAGTGAACCCTTGTCCCTCTCAGCGCCATAATGTTTTTGCTGCCCTCAAGTTGCTTTAGCCAAAGAACCTCTCCAATGCTGGCAGCCGGAAGTGAGGAGATGGGTGCAGTTCTGACTTTTTTTTTTGCCCTGGTATCATTAGCTAAAGGCTAAAGTCACATCTAATTGACCAGAGATGATGGGAGAGAGACAGCTATTTGGTGTGCTTAAATGTTAAGCTTTCTCTCTATTTCTCTCTGACTGTGCTCCCTGTCTATTGAGACCATGGAAAATTAGGACCTCTGGGCTACATTTTCTGATGCTGTGTGTGTGTGCATATGTATAAGTGTGTGCCTGTGTGTGAGAGTGTATGTGTGACTGTGGGTATATGTTTGTGTTTGTGTGTGAGTGTATGTTTATGTGTGTATGTTTGTGTGTGTGTATTTGTCTGGATATGTGTACCGGGTATATAGAAGTATATGTGTGTGAGTGTGTGTCTGTGTGCATGCTTGTACGTGTGTTTGTGTATGTGTTTGGATATGCATGTGTGACTGTGTATACAGCAGTGTATGTGTGTGGATGTGCGGGTGTGTGTGTGTGTGACTGTGTATACAGGAGTGAATGTGTGTGGATGTGTGGGTTTGTGTGTGTCTGTGTGCATGCTTGTATGTGTGTTTCTGTACGTGTTTGGATATGTGTATGTGAGTGTGTGTATACAGGAGTGTGTGTGTGGATGTGGGTGAGTGTGTGGATGTGTGCACGCTTGTACATGTGTTTGTGTGTTTGGATGTGTGTGACTGCATGTATACAGGAGTGTGTGTGGGTGTGTGTGTGTCTGTATGTATGTGTGCACGCTTGTACGTGTGTTTGGCTGTGTGTGTGACTGCATGTACACAGGAGTGTGTGTCTGTGTGTATGTGTGCATGTTTGTACGTGTGTTTGTGTATGTGTTTGGATGTTTGTGTAACTGTGTGTATACAGGAGTGTGTGTGTGTGTCTGTGCGAGTGTGTGTGTGTGCTTGTATATATGTTTGTGTGTGTTTGCCTGGAAGTGTGTGTGTGTGTGACTGTGTGTATACGGCAGTATGTGTGTGTGTGTCTGTGTGAGTGTGTGTGTGTGTGTGTGTGTGTGTGAACGTGTGTGTAGGGTGTTAGAGTTATAACGGGGAGTATGAAGAGAGAGATGTTTCCTGAAATGGAAGCATTTTTTTTTCATTCTTCTGACTTGACTGTAATTACCAAACTGTATGTTTTGCCTCGATCTGAAGGGTGAATTGCTATGTAATACTCTGCGCTTATAAAAAAATACGGTGGGAGGGGTGGGGAAGGTATTGACAAATGAGGCTCAGCGTTCAGTCCAGCCTTTTGCAGAGACACTTAAAATGGGTATATCACGAAGGGCCATCTTTTTGCAAAGTAGGCCCCGAGTGCTCATTGGCTGCCTTCTGTTGACAGCGTGAACATCACACACACACACACACACACACACGCACACACGCACACACACACGCGCACACACACACACTCACACACAC
>NW_004443960.1:7011541-7033898 GCF_000243295.1 Trichechus manatus latirostris
TAAAGATAACAGCCTAGAAAACCCTCTGGGGCAGTTCTACTACATCACATGGGATTGCTGTCGGTCAAAACGGAGTTGACGGCACCGTACAACAACAACGGAACAATACACCTAACAAGTGCTGAAAACTCAGTATAGAGGTTATATATCAAAGAGAGACTTCATAAAGTGTTATCAAAGAAGTCTTAGTACTTAAAAAACACACACGCACACATGCTCCATTTCATCCCTCCTGGCATTTTAAGGCTCAAATCAAGATTCTTCTGCCAGTGTAGACAATGACTTGCTCACTGGTTCCAAAGTGGGAATGAATCAAGGAGGATCTGCCAGAAAAAAAAATCCAAACTTGTAGGGCCCAGACCCTTGCGGTCGTTGGATGTCGGGCTGAATGACATAGGGAAAATGACTTCACCTTTCTGAGCCTCGACTTCTGCATCTGTGAAATGGGGGTCAACGATGGCCACTGTTTCCTCATGGGATCTGATGAAGTTGCACTAGGATTGGCCCACCACAGACTGTTAGCGCGTGCTCACACTAGAAGTGTTCAGGGAACTGCGGTTCTGTGTGTGGGGAATGGCTGTGCTTGGCGCCCACTCACGGTTTTCTCTCCCTCTTCCCGTTTTTGGTTTTCCAGGGTAACCAGGAAGCAGCAGCAGCCCCTGACACAATGGCCCAGCCTTATGCTTCGGCCCAGTTTGCGCCCCCTCAGAACGGCATCCCCGCGGAATACACGGCCCCTCACCCCCATCCCGCGCCAGAGTACACGGGCCAGACCACCGTCCCCGAGCACACGTTAAACCTGTACCCTCCCGCCCAGCCGCACTCAGAGCAGAGCGCAGCGGACACGAGTGCGCAGACTGTCTCCGGCACCGCCACAGTAAGTGCGCGCGCTCCTCTCGCGGTGTGCAGGGAGGTGCAGCCGAGGCGGGGGTGGGTGCTCTCCAAGGTTGGGGGGCAGGGGCCCCTGAGCTCCGGGAATGACAGCGGCGGCGCACGACCATCCACTGGGCTGCCCAGCTGAGGACCAGTCCCCGCAAAGCAACCCCTACAGGACTCCTCGTCCTACCCGCTTCACACTTTGACCTGGTCCACCTGCATTCTCTCCTGTTATTTAAGTCAACACGTTTTTCATTAAGGACGTTTTACTTGTAAAGGGAAACATTTATCTACTTCCGTTCCTACAAGGTTTGCCTTTTCCTGAGTGGTATCTCAATGGAATCATACAGTATGTAACCTTGTTATTCTGACTCATAGTGACCCCACGGATAGAGCAGAACTACCCTATAGGGTTTTCGAGGCTGTAATCCTTACGGGAGGAGATTTTCAGGTCTTACTCCTGCTAAGTCACTGGGTGGGTTAGAATGGAACCACCAACCTTTCGGTCAGCAGCTTAACTTGTCCTTCACCAGGGCTCCTTAAAAGCCTTATTGAGATATAATTCCCCTACCCTAAAATTCCCCCATTTTAGGTGTACAATTCAAAGGTTTTTAGTAGCTTTGCCAAGTGGTGCAACCATCCCCACAGCATAACTGCAGAACATTTCCATCACCCCCAAAAGCAAACTTACATCCAATTGCAGTCTCTCCCTGTCCTACCCCAGCGTTTGAGTCCAGACTTTCTCACCTTGCCTAACGCATTTGAGATTCATCCATGTTGCTGTGTGTATCACTAGTTCCTTCCTCTTCCTAGCTCAGCTGTAGTTCGAGGGAGGTGTTGACTATATAGGGGCAACAGGATGGAATTTTGAGGGGTAAGAGAACCCTTCTGTATCTTGAGGGTGGTGGTACACTACTCTGTGCACCCAAAAGAGTGAATGTTATTGTATATAAATAAAAATAAAAGAAAACAAATAAAACAGAAACATTAGATCGCCACCATAATGAAAACGAGTGTTCACGCCCTTTGCTCAAAGACGACCTTAAACAAAAATAGGTGAGTATTAAAATTAAGCAGTGTTCATTTGTGTGCCATCTAAGACGGTCACGTGTACCACAAGGCATAGATAGACCACACGGAAAACCTCGCTCTGCAGAATCCTTTGGAAGCTTGGGTGCGCCAAGCCTCAAGTCTAGAGCATTTTGTAGGCAGAAGGCATTTTGCCTCTTCCCCTTGCCCCCAGGCCTCTGAAAAAGTTTCTGGAGTTTGTGAAGTTTCTTGGTCTGAAGCATGTCCTATTTCCTTTAACTAAAGGCGACGAACTGCTGACTAATTTTGATGGTTGGTACCTCATTCATTCAGAGATTAGGTTTGGAGATTTTTTTTAAACCATGTACATTCTCAGATGATCTATTGCCTTGATTTTCTTTTATTGTATTGTGGTGAAGTACACATAACGTGTACTGGTTAAACGTTTTTAAGGTGTACAATGCAGTGGCATTGGGTACATTCACAGCATCGTACAACCACCACCACTATCCAGTTCCTGAACATTTTTTATCACCCGAAAAAGAAACCTCACACTCATTAGGTAGTCAGTCCCACTCCTGCCTGCCCCCACCCCAGCCCATGACCACCACAGCCTGCATTTTGTCTCTGGAGAGTTACTTATTCTGAACATTTCATATAAATGGAATCCTACAATATGTGGCCCTTTGTGTCTGGCTTCTTTCACTCAGCGTAAAGTTTCGAGGATCATCCAGGTCATAGCGTGTATCAGCACGTTCCTTTTCATGGCTGCGTAATACTCCCTTGTGTGGATGGACCACATTTTGTTTATGCAGCTATCAGTTGATGGACATTTGGGTTGTTTCCATCTTTTGACGATTGCGACTAGTGTTTCTGTTGCCTTTTTTTTGTATCTGGCTACTATAACTCAGAGATTCCCCAAACACCCAAACCCACTGCCGTTGAGTCCATTCTGACTCATAGAGCTGCCCCATAGGGTTTCCAAGGAGTGGCTGGTGGCTTTGAACTGCTGACCTTTTGGTTAGCAGCCAAACGCTTAAACCACTGCATCACCAGAGCTCCTCACTTAGGGATGGGAGAATTAAATTGGTGTGCTGGTTCAGCAGGTGTTTATTACTGTTGTGTTGATGACCAGATGGCAGTAATGGGGTTGATGTTTATTTGTTTGCTGGTCATTTTTTGGTAAGCAATGGTGGTAGGGTTGAAGCTGGTTGTTTTAAGACTAGAAAGATGTCTAATCAGGCATTATTCATTAAACCTCCGTGTGTCCCAGAACTGTGTTAACTGCTGTGGAAGAGTCATTAATTTATTCATTTATTTGTTAATTCAAAAATGTTTATCAAGTGTCTACTGCCGTCCAGGGAGGAGCCCTGGCAGCTCAGAGGTTAAGCACTCAACTGCTAACCGAAAGGTCGGCAGTTTGAACCCACCCAGCAACTCCTGATCCCGTGAAGATTACAGCTGAGAAAACCTTATGGGCGCAGTTCTACTCTGTCACATGGGGTCACTGTGAGTTGGAAATGGACTGGACAGCCCCTAACAACAATAAACGATCCAAGACTCCTGCTGCGTGATGTGGTTGAGCCTCACAGACATGATCCTTTCTCTCCTGTTCGCGTGGTGTGAGACCGAGAGTATATGTGGGAATCAGACAGCTGTGTCACCACAGAGGGTGGTACGTGCTGTTAGGGACAAGATGATGGGCGCTATGAGAGGGCAAGCACGAGTGGAGATGCTACCTGAAAATGAGCCCACTGGGAAAGTGTCTCTGAGGAGGTCATATTGAAGCTGAAAAGACAGAGCTTTCTAGACAGAGGGGATACCAGGTGAGAAAGACCACTGGCTCACTCAAAGAACTAAAAAGAGGCCAGTGTCCAGGTTATGGCGAAAAGCTGGAGGGGTGGACAGTGGCAAAAGATGAAATAGGAGCAAACAGATCAGCAGGGACCATATCCTGCAGGCCTGGTAGGTCCAATTGTTGTTGTTAGGTGCCGTCAAGTCGATTCCAACTCCTGGCAACCCCGCGTGACGGAGTGGAACTGCCCCATAGGATTTTCTGGATGGTAATCTTTATGGTAGCAGATCACCAGGCCTTTCTCTAGCAGAGCCACTGTGTGGGTTTGAATCACCAACCTCTTGGTTAGCAGCCAAATGGTTAATCTTTGCACCACCAGGGATCCTTGGTGAGTCTGATAAGGGGTTGGAATTCCACATTGGGAGCAATGGGAAGCCACTGAAAAGACTATAATCCAGAAGATTTATTAGATTAGATTTTAAAAGAAAGGGTTAATGATGCCTCCCTTAAAAGAAATCCCAATCCATTTGGGGAGTTGAGATGAGAACTCCTTAGAGATCAACACAATTCATTTAAACAGCATATTGAGTGGCCACAATGTCCCCGGCACTGCAATGACATAAAGCAGTGAGCTGATATGTTCTCTTTTCTTAGAGAGCTCTCAGTCCACTAGAGGGTATAGGATCTGAGTTCTGTTAACTGTAATAATGCAACAAATTCTAGAAACCAGTTGCCATCAAGTGGGTTCTGACTCATGGGGGACCCAGGTGTGTTAGTGTAAAACTGTGCTCCACAGCGTTATCAATGGCTGATTTTTCAGAAGTAGATCACCAGATCTTTCTACTTATGATGGTGTCAAGATAAAACACTTTCTAAGGGGTCTGCATTGAAATCAGGGTCGGGGTATACATTCTGGTTACAGGTAACAGACAATTCCGTAAGAGATGAATTGGTGTACACAAGGAAAAGTCCAGGAGGAGGTTTATAGGATTGTTGGTTCAGGTTCTTTTTTTTCTTAAAAGCCAAAGGGAAGTCACCTACGTGGAGTGGAGACGGGGGAACATGAAGCAAGATACAAGAAAGCAATGACACAAGAAAGAAAGTGACCGTGCAAAAGCAATGTTCCAGAGGAGACAGGAAGTAATAGGACCAAGGGTAGATAGACAGAATATAGCAGGTAGTCTAGGAAAGGAGAAAAAAACACTTTATTATTTTTTTCAACCTCATTGAAGTATAACTGACATGCAGTAAAGTGTGCATATATATACAATTTGGTAAGTTTTGAAATGCACATATTCCTCAGGAATCATTACCCCTATCAAATAATGAACATATCTACCACTGCCAGAAGTTTTCTCACACCCTTTTGGAATCCCCCTCTCCCCGCTATCTACCTCATCCCAGGCAAACCCTGATCTGCTTCTTTTACTATGGCTTAGTTTGCAGTTTCTAGAATTTTATATAAATGAAATGAAACATTACGTGCTCTTTTTTCTAGCATCTTTCCCTCAGCATTATTATTTTGAGAGTCCTCCATATCACCACATGATGTATCAGTAGTTTCTTCTTTTTCATGGCTGAGTAGTATTCCATTGTATGGATATGCCACCATGAGTTTATCCATTTTCTCGTGGATGGGTATTTGGATTGTTTCCAGATTTTGGGTTATTTCAAATAAAGCTGCTGTGAACCTTGGGAAGTTAGTGAATTTTTGAAATAGAAGAAAAGGAAGAGTACGTGTACAAAGATACAGAAGTAACATGAGAGAGTTCATTCTGTATTATTGTTGACTGCCATCAAGTCAGCCTCCAGCTCATGGCAACCCCATGGGCAATGGAATAAAATGCTATCTGGTCCTGCACCATCCCCATGATCAGTCACAGATCAACCATTGTGATCCAAGAGAGTTTCAGTGGCTGATTTTTGTGAAGTAGATTGCCAGGTCTTTCCTAGTCTCTTAGTCTGGAAGCTCCATTGAAACCTGTCCACCATAGGTGACCCTGCTGGTATTTGAAATATTGGTGACATAGGTTCCAGGATCACAGCAACCCAGAAGCCACCACAGTATGACAAACTGAGAAATGGGCGGTGGTTAACACATATATAGCCCTCTTAATGAGACAGGCTGACACAGTGGCTGCAAAACAATGGTTTCAAATATAGCAACAGTTGTGAGGACGCTGCAGGATCAGGCAACATTTTGTTCCATTATAAATAAGGTCGCTATGAGTTGGAGTTGAGTCAACAGCACCTAACAACATAATTAAATATGTGTATGTGTGTGTGTGTGTGTGTATACACACACAGAAACAAACAAACCCGCACCCATTGCCATCCATTCGATTCTGACTGCCCCATAAGATTTCCAAGGAATGGCTGGTGGATTCGAACTGCTGACCTTTTGGTTAGCAGCCAAAAGCTTAACTACTGCACCACCAGGGCTCCCTCTCTGCATATATATATCTATGCTGTTGTGTGCCATCAAGTCCATTCTGACTCATAGTGACCCTATAGAAGAGAGTAGAACTGCCCCATAGGGTTTTCTAGGCTGTAATCTTTATGGGAGCAGATCACCAGGCCCTTCTCCCACAGAGCCACTGGGTGGGCTCGAAACACTAACCTTTTGGTTAGCAACCAAGTGCTTAACCATTGTCCCACCAGGGCTATATATATAGTGCTTAATGGGATTCTAAGGGCACTGTGGAGGCCATCACTTCTTGGGAAATGGGGTCATTTTGGGTAAGAGAAAGCATCCCTCCATCTGGTGGGCTCCAAGAGCGTCTAATATATGCACAAGATTTAGCACCAAGTTTGGAATCTGTAAAGGGAAGCAGGCTGCACCCAGTGCTGAGTGAAGCGCAGACAGCAAAGACTTACCGGGTCATCCTTTCAGCTCCCCAAGGGCTGAGCCGAGTCCCTGCAGGACATTTTTCTGCTGAATTTCTATTTAATGTCAGCCTCCAAACACCTCATGGATCACTGTGCTGACAGAGTCAATACTGGATTATATTAGATACAGCTCCTGACAGGGTATTTTACTCTTGACATATTATAATTAGAGATTTGCAAGGAGTGAATTCTCCATGTATCTCCAATAGCAACTTAACTTCTATTTTTAACACCTCTGCAGTCTGTTTAAAAGTCTCCCACCACCTTCCACCAGCTCTTGATGAGAGAGAGACTACAGACCTGGAGCCAGGTCCCCGAACTCTGGGGAGAAGAGCTGGTTAAAGAGCCAGGGCCTTCTTTAGCCTCAGTTGCTTCCAACTGCATATTTGCTGAGTCTCCAGATTTCATTAACACCTGTAAGAAAATAAGACATTGGTTGATGATAGCTTCATGGCTTCACGTTCTTTACCTTTTCATGTCAGCTCTAATTTTGGATTTCTTTTTTTTTTTTTAAATTGTGCTTTAAGTGAAAGTTTACAATTCAAGTTAGTTTCTCATACGGAAGTTTATACACACGTTGTCATGTGACCCTAGTTGCTCTCCCTATACTGTGACAGCACACTCCTCCTTTGCACCCCAGATTTCCCGTGTCCATTCAACCAGCTCCTGACCCTCTCTGCCTTCTCATCTCACCTCTGGACAGAAGCTGCCCGTTTAGTCTTATGTATCTACTTGAGCTAAGAAGCACACTCTTCAAGAGTATCATTTTATGTCCCATAGTCCAGTTTAATCTTTGTCTGAAGAATTGGCCTCAGGAATGGTTTTAGTTTTGGGCTAACAGACAGTCCCAGGGCCATGTCTTCCAGGGTCCCTCCAGTCTCAGTGAAACCATTAAGTCTGGTCTTCTTACTAGAATTTGAGTTCTGCACCCCACTTTTCTCCTGCTCCGTGAGGGACTCTCTGTTGTGTTCCCTGTCAGGGAGGTCATTGGTGGTAGCTGGGCACTATCTAGTTCTTCTGGTCTCAGGCTGATGAAGTCTCTGGTTTATGTGGCCCATTCTGTCTCTTGGGCCAATACTTTCCTTGTGTCTTTGATGTTCTTCATTCTCCTTTACTCCAAGTGGGTTAAGACCAGTTGATGCATCTTAGATGGCCGCTTGCAAGCTTTTAAGACCCCAGACACCACTCACCAAAGTGGGGCGCAGAACATTTTCTTAATAAGCTTTGTTATGCCAATTGACCTAGATGTCCCCTGAAACCATGGTCCCCAGACCCCCACTCCTGCTACTCTGTACCTCAAAGTGTTTGATTGTATTCAGGAAACTTCTCAGCTTTTGGTTTAGTCCAGTTGTGCTGACTTCCTCTGTAGTGTGTGTTGTCCTTCCCTTCACCTAAGATGAATTTTTGTCTACTATCTTGTTAGTGAAGACCCCTCTCCCTCCCCACCCTTGTAACCATCAAAGAATGTTTTCTTCTGTGTTTAAACCTTTTCTTGAATTCTTGTAATAGTGGTGTTATACAAGATTTATCCTTTTGTGATTGACTAAATTCACTCACCAGCTCTGATTTTGAAGCCAGTTAAGTAACTGAGGTACTAGAGGGAAAGCTTGTTCAATGTATTTCTTTTTGTTTGTTTGTTGTTGGATGTCATCAAGTTGATTCTGACTCGTAATGACCCCATGTGACACCGTAGAACTGCCCCATAGGATTTCCTAGGCTATCATCTGTACAGGAGCAGGTCTCCAGGTCTTTCTCCCGAGGAGCCACTGGTGGGTTTGAACCACTGACCTTTTGGTTAGCAGAAGAGTGCTTAATCATTGTGCCACCAGGCCTCCTCTTTGTTGACTAGCTATTATTAATATTAAAGAAATTCAGGCTTTGATTAAAAAAGCCGAATAGTAAAAAAAAAAGGTATACAATGAAAACTAAAATTATCCAATACCCACAACCTCAGTTTGCAGCCTTCCTGCCAGAAACAGCAACAGTTACCATGTCCTTATATTTCCTTCCAGAAATGTTTTATGCAGATACAAGCATATGCCCACTTATCTACTTCTCTCTCTGTTGCTCTTTCTCTGTCTCTGTCTGCCTCTAACAATCTGTATCTCTACATCTTCTATCTTCTCACTAGTTCCATTCTCAAAATAGCAGAATTGAAATCTACCAAGCATCTAGGGTTGTTATGAGTCGGAATCAACTCAACGGCAATGGTTTTTTTTTTTAAGCATCTACACTGACACTCTTCATTTATCTGGAGACCTTTCTGTATTGCAGCTTTGGGATCCAGCTCGTGCTTTTTCATGTCTCTGTGCGTTCTTGCGTATAAGGCTAGCCCACTGATGAAATTTAGGAAGTTTCAGGGGTTGATTTTGCATTGTTTTTATTCTCGATCAGGCCACAGTGAACAGCTGTGTACAGATATTTCTGTGTACCTTTGTGTGTCTGGGTGTGAATGGTTCAAAGGTACATAGATTTATAATGCAGACATCATTCAGTTACCCTACAGAGAGGTGGCACCAATTTGTACTCCCCCAACTAGTACCTGAGAAGGCCTTTTGCCCACACCCTTGCCCGACACTGTGCATAATCCAGCTCTTGGTTCATGGCCTTTCTGACTGTGTGGGCTTCGGTGTGGCTTCCCCTCTCTCTAACAAAAGAAAACCATGCAATTTCAGAGTTGTCTTGTGTCCGTAAAAGAAAAGGAAAGATGTGCTATCACTGATCGAGGGCCTGCTATGTTCCATGGATCATACCTGGTACTCCTTCATCCCCATCTCGTTGACCTCACACCAAACCCTTTCAAAGTTCCAGTACCCCCATTGTACGGTGGGGAACTAGAGGGACAAAGAGGAAAGGATGTTGTGAGTTTGGAAGTGGTGGAGTTGGCATCCTCACCCTGATGCCTGATGTCAGCCTGATGTCAAAGCCCAGACTCTTTCCTCAATCTCCGTGTTGTCCCCTGGAAGGTCTGCTGGCCGTCAGCTTAGACGACCAGCGCCTGACACCAGCGCATGTGATGTAGAATTCTCCCCAAGGCTGATTTCAGCCCTGCTCACCAGTTTAGAGAAGCAGGTCAGTTCAGAACCTGGACTTTGGGTTTGTCAGGGTTTGATCGTCTCTTCCATCACTTAGCAGCTGAAGGATCGTGGACTGGTCATTTGACCTCTCTTCCTATCATTCCTACGTATTCCTGTCCTCTACTGCGGTTCTGCCCTTCTCCAAACCTTCTCTCTCTCCTCTTCTAAACAACCATCAGATGATGGATTACAGAACTTCGGGGAGTTCCTTTCTCCTGTGGGAGACTCGCATCTCACATGCTTACATTGAAAGGTTGAAGACATCATTGAGGGATGCGTGTCTAAAAGTACAGTAAGTAGCTATGTCAAAAGACACTCTGGTGGCGCAACGGTTAAGCGCTTGGCTGGCTGCTAACTGAAAGGTTAAACCCCGCCAGTGGCTCCATGGGAGAAAGACCTGGTGATCTTCTTCCATAAAGATTACAGCCTAGAAAACCCTATGGGGTAGTTCTACTCTGTCACGTGGGCTTGCTTTAAGTCGGAATTGACTCAGTGGCACCCAGCAACAGCAACGGCTATGTCAAAACAGGAATCAGGGAATAACAATCCCAAAAATAATCGTTACTGCTCAGTGAAATGAAGGCTGTGTTCTAACTAAGCACTCTATATGCACGATCTCAAGCAATCTTGACCTCTCTCCTAAAAAACAAAACAAATACATGTATAAAATGTCATCGTCCCCATGTTATAGATGAGGAACTCAAGGCAAGTAACTTGCTGAAGGTCAGTTTAGCCAATAAGTAAGAAACCCTGGTGGTGGCTCAGCAGTGGTTAAAGTGCTTGGCTGCTGACTGAAAGGTCGGTGGTTCAAACCCACCAGCTACTCAGCGGGAGAAAGATGTGGCGGTCTGCTTCCGTAAAGATTAACCAGAACAACCCCAAACCCACTGCTGTTGAGTCAAATCCAACTCATAACAACCCCATAGGGTTTCCAAGGCTGTAAATCTACTTATTGGCTACGTTGAAACCCTATGGGGCAGTTCTAGTCTACCTTCTAGGGTCGCTGTGAGTTGGTACCGAATAGATTGCAGTGGGTGTTTTTAGAGTGAAGAATGAGCCATTGGAAACCCTGTGGGGCACAGTTCTACTCTGACACTCATGGGGCTGCCATGAGTCAGAGTGGACTCGACAGTAACTTGCAGTATTGGTAGAGTGCAAAACCAGGCGTGCCAGATCCCAGGGCCAAAGGTCTTAAGGGCTCCAAGCCCAGAGGGCATGCCCCTGGCAGGCCCAGGCACACACCCTGGGTGCTCTCTGTGTGGATGGCTACTGCAGAAAGGAATGCTTTGCCTGGGAGACACCCCTCTACCCTGGGAAAGTCCATAGCAGGTCCAAGCATGAGCAACATTACAGAGTTAGAGTGTGCTCTTCTTTGACACCTGTGCCTTGAGCAGACTCCAGTAACATGTGTCTGTGGCTTCACAATTGTCTTTTCAGATGACAATGTGGCTGAGTTGTTTTGTCAACACCAGTTCTATTTTCCTAAGATTCACGTTTGATTTAAGGACATAGGTACTGCCTCTTGTTTGCTCCTGTCTCTGTCCTCTCCATGTGCTTTGGGATAAATGCCCCTTCCTGTGAATTCTGTTTGCTTTGGCCCGCCTGTCTTCCCTCTGTCTCTTGGATTGTGTAGTGGTCTTCAGAATTCACTTACCCAGAGTTGTCTCTGCATTGAACTAGGCAAAGCCTGCATGACACTGTCTTTAGGATCAAGTCAGGCTATACAATTTGAGGCTCCACTTCTCTCTGATATTCTATTTTGGTTCCTAGCTAGAGGTTGGCAGCCACTTAAAAAAAAAAATTGCCATTGAGTTGACTTCGACTCATAGTGACCCTATAGGACAGAGTAGAACTGCCCCATAGGGTTTCCAGGGAGCAGCTGGTGGATTCCAGCTGCCGACCTTTTGATCAGCAGCCAGACTCTTAACCACTGCGCCACCAGGGCTCTTGCAGTGGGCCTTATTCTCACAATGGCTCCCAGACTTCTAAAAGGAGTCTTTATTGTACCCTGCCTCTCATGCTGATCCTGGGGGTTGTGTCAATGGGAGTTCCAGCCCCAGTCACTCCTGGGTCAGTTCACTCTTACTGGAGGGGTCTCGGTTTCCAAGTTTGCATCACTGAAGAGCGGGGAGCCTGCCTGATTGTGAAGTACAGCCTTTGTTGTAGAACTGAGAGTCCCTGGTGGTGCAAACAGTTAAGCGCTTGACTACTAACCAAAAGTTCGTGGTTCAAACTGAGTCAGAGGCATTTTGGAATAAAGGCCTGGCAATGTGCATTCAAAAATCCATAGCCGTAAAAACTGTATGGAGCACAGTTCTACTCTAAAACACTTGGGGTCGCCATGAGTCGGAATTGACTCCACAGCAACTGGTCTCGGTTTGCTATAGAACTAGGTCCAAACCAGCCCCAGCCACTGTGCAAACTCTCAGACAGGCAGACGCTCATGAAGAAGGACCCTTGTAGAAGGGTCACCAGTCCCTCCCCTAGCAGTGAGCCAAGCAGCTTGGAGATTCCATGGAAACGCTCATTGGCTTGGCTGTCTGCCTCCTGGGCTCCACTGAGGCAGTCATTACAGCCCAGAGAATTAGCCATCCCTCCAGTATCAGGCACAGAAAGAACCCGGGCTCTCGTGGACCTGACTTCAAAGCCATCTCAGTGTCTTGGAGCCAAAAGCTACATGGAGAGGTTAGTTCTCTAATAAATCAAGGTTTGCAGACTGTACAATCCAAAACAAACCAAGCCATCCAGACCAACGTAATTTGAAGGCTTAAGTGTTGCAGGCTTGTTTTAGAAGTGAAAAAGTTAGTTTTCTTTCTTCAAAACAAACAGACATTGGAGTTGCAAATAATACAGTTCAAAGAATATGGGCTACCCTGTTGTCTTGAGAGTTGTTGTATGCCACTGAGTCCATTCCAACTCATAGCAACCCCACGTGACAGAGTAGAACTGCCCCATAGGGTTTGCCAGGCTGTAATCCTTATGGGAGCAGATCGCCAGATCTTTCCTCCTGCAAAGCTGCTAGTAGATTCAAACCTCCAGCCTTTTTAGTTAGCAGCCTAGGGCTCCTATTTTTGAGAGGAGGGAATGTTAATGTACGTCCTGACTGGAAGAGGGGGAGAAAAAAATGGAAACTTCTTGGGCTGAAAGGAAGAAGAAAAAGAGAAGGCAACTATCATTTATTAATACCATATGGATAATAATAATCAGCATTTAATGAGTACACACTCGATACACTGTGCATGATCTGACTGAGCCTTCCTAGCATCCAGGAAGGTGGGTACCATAATTAATATTGTTACTAGGTGAGAGAACCAGAGCATAGAGAAATCAAGGAGATTGGCCAAAGTCACAAAGCCATTAAGGGCAGAACTGGGACTCAATGCCAGCCAGTCCATCCATGGTGACCAGTAATAAGTCCACACTCTTGCCCACTCCCTCCTAAGGTTTCCCACGAGCACAAACTGTGTTTTCTGTGGTATTTACATTCCATAACTCATCGAGGGGTAGGTCTGATGATGCCAACATTACAGACAAGGAGACAGAGGTTAAGTAACTTGTCCAAAGTCACACAACTACTAAGTGTTGTACTTGTTAGCCGCCGTCCAGTCAGTCCCGACTTATGGCCACCCCATACAGAACGGGATGAAATGCTACTGGTCCTGCACCATCCTCATGCTCTGACACGGATCAGACCGCTGTGATCCGTAGGGTTTTCATTGGCTGATTTTCAGACGTGATTGCTGACCTTTCTTCCCAGTCCGTCTTCATCTGGAAGCTCTGCTGAAGCCTGTTGAGCATCTTAGCAACAGACAAGCCTCCACTGACAGATGAGTGGTGGCTGCACATGAGGTGCCCTGGTTGGGAATCGAACCCTGGTCTCCCACGTGGGAGGTGAGAATTCCACCACTGGGCCACCACTGCCTTATCAGCTAATAAATGGAGGAATGTAAATCCAAACCGAGATCTGGTGGATTCCAAACCCACTGTGTGACTTCCCCATCAAAAGTAGTTTATTTTACCCAAATGACATTACCTGCTAACTGTTTTAATAGTGATATCATAGCAGACAAATATCCTAAAGAGTTTTTGTCCCCATAATTCTTCAAATAGTTCTGAACTCTTTGAATTCTTACACACACACACACACACACACATACACATACACACGCACACACACACTTTCCATTCCCAAAACTCCCCCCCCCCGTGGCTTCCAGTCCCTTGCCCCGTAAAGTGAAGGGTGTTTAAGCCATTTGGCAAGCTGACTAAAGGAAGCCTGGATTTCCCACAGAAACGAGCTACAAGGAAATCGCTAATTATAACCCAAATTGTATTTGACTTCTGCATCTTTGCTTCACATCGTAGCACTGTAATTTAAATAGATTGTTCCCTGGCCTTTTTTAGGGGAAGAAATTAACTACCATTGTTTGGTTTTCTTTCTTTTTTTTTTTTTTTTTTTTTTACTAAGAAAAGCAGTGGTAGGAGCAGAGCAAAGTGACAGGAGGTGGGTCTCGTCCCCCCTTTCCCTCTAATTGGCTTGCAAGTGGGAGTCAGGTTAGCAATTATTCGAGGAGTTGCCTGGGGTCCCAGTCAGTGTCTCTGGGTAACATCCACCCAGTGGTTACACAAAGGCAAAGAGCCGACGGGGGTGGAGCAGACTTGGGGGATGAGCCCCACAAAGTCTTCTTGGATCCCCGAGACAGGAGTTTGGAAATGAGGAAGGTGAGGTATATTAATCCTTGGATTTGAGGTCTTAAGCTCTTTGCACTGTAGAATGGAGGGGACCTGGATAAAGGTGTGAAAGAGGAGTTGGAGGCGTTGACTGGAGCCTTCTTCCTGCCTGGTCCAGCAGCCAGTGGAGACCCAGTGCCCCCTAGCCAGTCCTGCCTCTTCCCTCTTCTCTCTAGCCATCTCCAGGCCTTTAGAATCAGCACTAAGTAGCTAGGTTAGGGGTTGGCAAACTGTGGCCCGTGGGCTGAGTCCTGCTCACTGCCTGTTGTTCTTTTTATTTTGTTTTAATAAAGTTTTATTGGAAAACAGTCATATCCATTTGTTTATATATTGTCAATGGCTGCGTTAAGATCCCTGTGGGTTGCAAACAGTTTTTGCTCTGCTGCTAATCTAAAGGTTAGCAGTTTGAACACACCCAGTGGTGCCAAGGAAGAGACTTCTGGAGATCTGCTTCCATAACGATTACAGCCAAGAAAACGCAGTGGGGCAGCTGTCCTCTGCAGCACGTGGGATTGCCATGAGGTGGAATCGACTCGACGGCAATGACTTTTTGTTTGTTTTGTTTTTATGGCTGCTTTTGCATTCCAACTGCAGAGTTGAGTTGCTGTGGCAGAAACAGATGGCCTGCAAAGTAAAAAGCTATTTATGATTTAGTCCTCTACAGAAAAAGTTTGCTGACCCCCCCGATCTAGGCCAAAGTTTACATGTGGTTGGCCTGCTGGCTTATTCAGACTTCAGGCCTGGTTTGTTGTGCTTACAAATCAAATTAATTGTCTATATTTAAAAATGGGATATTTCATAATAAAATGTGTCTTTGCTTGAAAAGTGAAAAAGTCTAACAAAACACGACAATGATGCTGAAGTGGAGGTCTGGCTGCCCATCAAGATCTTGCTATAGTCGCCACCACTCCCTATAGTGTTTCCCCAAGCTTACCGCCCCCATCTACATGCCTGGATTGGCCCACGCAGGCATTCGTGTTGGACATCCTGCTCTGGATTCTCTGCATCTTCTGGGTTATTTTTAAATGAAATATTTCCAATTACTTCCCTGACCAACGAATTGCATTTATTTTAGTCTTTCCCTTCTATCAATCTGGTATTCTATGTGGAACCTTGATTAAAAAACAGAAAAAGTTTGTGTAATGCCAGGATATAGGGTTGCTATGAGTCCGAATTGACTCAAAGGCACACGGCAACAAGAAGTGAATGCCAAACCAAAAAAAAAAAACCAAACCCACTGCCCGCCAGTCAATCCCGGCTCATAGCGACCCGGCAGGACAGTAGAATGGACCCATAGGATTTCCAAGGCTGTAAATCTTTACAGAAGCGAGCTGCCACAACTTTCTCCCGAGGAGAGGCTGGTAGGTTCAAAGCACTGACCTTTCGGTTTGCACTTGAGCACTTTAACCACTGCACTACCAGGGCTCCTTAAGTGAATGTTAGAGTTATTATATCAGAAACAGAGCATCCTCTTTCTCCTTCAAACACACACCCAGACACATCCATACACACACACACACATTATTTCTATTTTTTCAAAAATTCTTCTTTGATTCTGTAAGCCTTCATCTTAAGTGAGAATAACAGCACAATTGGAAGAGCGTAGTCAATGTCACTGAACTGTGTATGTAGAAATTTTTGGAAGAGTATATCGTTGGCTATGTGTATTTTCGCCAAAAAAAAAAAAAAAAAAAGGTTGAGAATTTAGAGGGTTAAAGATGTTGTGGGGTTGTTAACCAATGTCATAAAACGACATGTGTACTACTGTTTCATGAGAAACTATTTGTTCTATAAGCCTTCACCTGAAGTACAATAAAATATTAAAAAAAAAAAAATTCTTCTTTGGAACAGAAACTTTTATCACTTTGGGGCTCGATTTAAACCAAATCAGGATTAGCAAACATTGCTTTTTTCTGAGGTTCTAGACAGAATACTACAGTTGTTATTATTAATGACAATAGTAACCAATAATAGTATTTGCAGTGCCTTCATGCTTTAAGTCCATTCATGCTAAACCCAGTGGTCAATGATGTTACCCTCTTTTATGGATAAGGAAAACTGAGTCTCAGAGTTGTTGTTGTTGGCTTCTGTCGAGTCGATTCCAACTCAGGACAACCCCACATGACAGAGTAGAACGGCCCCACAGGGTTGTCTTGACTCTAATCTTTACGAAAGCAGATTGCCAGATTTTTCTCCTATGGAGCTGCTGTGTGGGTTTGAACCACCAACTTTTTGGTTAGTAGCTGAGCACTTAATCATTGCTCCAGCACTAGATCATACCATCAGGAAGTGATGTACAAGGAACTCAAACCCAGTTCTGGCTGATGCCAAAGGCACCACCCTTTCCAGCACACAATGGGAACTCTCTAAGTACATAATCAACCAACCAGTTCAAATCGAGTTGGTTCCAACTCATGCGATCCCATGTGTGTCAGAGTAGAACTGTGCTCCATAGGGCTTTCAGTGGTTGATTTATCGGAAGTACATCCCCAGGCCTTTCTTCCAAGGTGCCTCTGGGTGGACTCAAATCTCCAACGTTTCAGTTAGCAGCCAAGCAAGTTAACCATTTGCACCACCCACGGACTCTAAATACATAGATGCAGACAAAACCAACTTTTAACTAAAATAGGCAACCTGTGCCCAGTTCTGGAGCTGACAGATAGAGCAGGCCAAGCCCCAGGATCACTTCTCCTGCAGCTCTGAGAACAATTGATTCCAGAAGAGCATCTGAGTCTTAGTTAGAGCCACTCAAGGTCACTGTTTGGTTGTTATTGTCATTATGTGCCATTGAGTCGATTTTGACCCATAGTGACCCCATGTGACAGAGCAGAACTGCCCCATAGGGTTTTCTTGGCTGTAATCTTTATGGGGTCAGATCGCCAGCCTTTTTTTTCACAGAGCTGCTGGATGGGTTTGAACCGCCAACCTTTTGGTTAACAGCCGAACACTTCACCATTGCACCACCGGAGCTCCTTCAGTGTTTGGTAAACACTCATTAAAACATCTCCTATTGCTCCTGCCAGATCTGCAGAGAATTCTTTGCCATCAGCCTTAGCAGGCTCTGCAGAGGGAAGCCCAAGAGTAGGACTAAAAAAAAAAAAATCACGTTTCCTTTTCAAAATAAGGGTGCACAGGGTGGGAGAATACCCACAGCCACTGCAGAGGGAAAACCCAGAGAGCAGGAACTGGGTTTCATGTGGCACATTAATTCTAGCATAGATTCAACCCTGGGCTGCACAGACATCTCAACGTACACGCATTTGTGTGTGTGCGGCTTTGGGAAACCCTGTGATTTTCCTTCTCCAGCTTGGCTATTGAGTTCTGCAGGTTTTCTGAGGATTCACAGTGGCCTAACGTTGGGGCTGAGCCCTTGGTAATGACACTGTAGACATGAGGTAATTACAGATCCAGAACTTCCCAAGTCAAGCTAAGTGGACCTCTGATTATTATTCTGTGTATAATAGGAGCATCACTAACACTGAAGGGAAATTGTACTTCTCTATTTTATTAACCACTTTTTATATTCCCTTGTGCATAGCTATGATGCTATGAAATCTCCTTAAATGTGATATTACTCAATATAATACAATAATAATGCACACACCGTATGTATTGGATTACTTTGCAGACAGCCCTTCTGGAACTGAATTCCCCATCATTTCCATGGGCCAGCTCGGGGCTACTGGGCTCACAGGCACTTGCTGTTGCTGGGAGCTTGGTCTACTTTCACAGTCACTTAGGTTTGCCCAGATGTAAGCAATGGGGCCACATCATTTTTATTCACAGTGGGGATGTTGGTGAGTCACGCTCGCAGACTTTTTACTGGATGTCGCAGCCCAGAAACGCAGGGGGGTTTTGAAACCTCCGCTTAGTTTGAAAATGAACTGGGCTAGATGGCATCTGAAAAGATGCTCAATAGATAGAAAGGAGGCCTTCCATGCTGGAATTAAATTCTGAAGATATTTGTAATTGCCTTTGTGGGAGATTCTATGAAATCTTGATTCTTAACTTCCAGCCTCTGTGTTCCTCCATAAAACCTTTCCAGACACCATCTCAAAACCACAGTTGGTGCTCCTTTTATATGCCATGCATGACTTCAAGATTTATCCCTTTGGAAGCCAGCACAACTTGTTCAAGGCAAGGTCATGGAAGCTCCATAGACACATCCAGACTCCCTGAGGGACCAAATTACTGGGCTGACATCTGCAGGGACCATGGTCTCAAGGAACATCTAGCTCAATTGGCATAACACAGTTTATAAAGAAAATGTTCTACATTCTACTTTGGTGATTAGTGTCTGGGGTCTTAAAAGCCTGTGAGCCGCCATCTAAGATACTCCACTGGTCTCGCCCTGTCAGGAGCAAGGGAGAATGAAGAAAACCAAAGGTACAAGGGAAAGATTAGTCCAAAGGACTAATGGACCACAACTACCACAGCCTCCACCGGACTGAGTTGAGTACAACTAGATGGAGCCTGACTACCACCACCGACTGTTCTGACAGGCCCATAAAACCAAATGAGACTAAATGGGCACACCAGCCCAGGGGCAAGGACAAGAAGGAAGGAGGGGACAGAAAAGCTAGTAACAGGGAACCCAAGGTTGAGAAGGGAGAGTGTTGACATGCCATGGGGTTGGCAACCAATGTCACAAAGCAATATGTGTATAATTGTTTAATGAGAAACTTGCCTGCTCTGTAAACCTTCATCTGAAGTACAATTAAAAAAAAAAAGAGTTATCCTTTTCTTTGGCATTCAGAAAAACAAAAAAAAATGTTGAACTCTTACCATATGTCATAAGGGGTCCTGGTGGTATAATCATTAAGTGCTTCTCTGCTAACCCAAAGGTTAACGGTTCTAACCTACCCAGCTGCTCCGTGGGAGAAAGGCCTAGCAATCCGCTCCCATAGAGATTACAGCCTTGGAAACCCTATGGGACAGTTCTAATCTGTCAAAGGGTGTCACTATGAGTCAGAATCGACTCAATGGCAACTAACAATAACAACTATATGCCATACACACATTAACCTATTAAACGCACATCTAATAATTTTACAATAATTCAAAACTTCATTCTTGCTGTCTACTTCTGAAAAATCAAGCATTGAAAACTCTGTGGGGCACAGTTCCACTCTAACACACCTGGGGTTGCCATGAGTCGGTGTAGACTTGATGGTAATTGTTGTTTTGTTTGTTTGTTTCCAGGGGGTAAGACTATAAAGACATTGTGGACACGATTGTATCGCATTCATCCTTTTTATTCTTGTGCCAAGCACAGTGTTGTGTACAAGGTCGATACTCAACAATTGTACATCATTCGTTTATTTATGAATATTTCTTGAGCTTCTACTATTTGAAACGCATGCTGTTAGAATTCCTTGCAAGACGTGTTACAAGAGTGAATCACACAGACGTGGGCTTTCCTTGGAGGAACTTACAGTCTAGTCCAAAACATAGAAAACAAGCAAGCAAAGAAAAATCACTCACATAATTAAATAACTGCATTTGAGGGAAATACCATGACAGAGAGGCATTGACAGTTAAAAGCAGTTGCTGTGAAGTAGATTCCAACTCATGGCGACCCCATGTGTGTCAGAGTAGAACTGTGCTCCATAGGGTTTTCAGTGGCTGACTTTTCCAAAGTAGATCACCAGGACTTTCTTCCAAAGTGCCTCTGGGTAGACTCATATCTCCAACCTTTTGCCCAGTAGCCTTGCACTTAAGCATTTGCACCACCCAGGAACTCCTACAAACAAATAACATGGGGATGTAGTCAGCCTGCAAACTCAATAAAGTCTTCCTTAAAGAAGTGACTTTTAAACTCAGAATGAGTGAACCATAGCCAGGAAAAAGGTGAGGAATGTTCTAGGTAGAAGGAGGAGCAAGTATGAAAGCAGTGTTGTGCTAAAACTAACTTGCACTGGCTTGAAAGAACTGATTGTAGCAGGGGTGTCATGTAAATAGCTTGAAATGGCCTCAGGTAGAGAATTTACACCATGGGAATTGGCAGTGCTACAAATCAGGGCTGTTTTGCTTTTGGGTTGTGGAGAGCTGGTCGTTAACCAGTTACCACCTCACCACCATCAGGAAAGAACTTGGCATATTCAGATGAAGGAATGTCAGCTGGGTTGGTGGAGGAAGATGATTCAAGATGAAGATAGAGAGGTAGATGAGAAACACTTACAGAGCCTTGAAACCGTAGTGGGCAGTTGTATATCCATCCCTTGTGCAATGGAGGCCATTGGAGGGTTTTAAGCAAGAGGGTGGCATGATTAGGTTTGCATTTGAGGAATGATCTGACTCTGGGTGGAAAATGGAGAGGAGGGAAGTAGTAATGGGAGAGGAGTATAACAGCATAAAACAATAGGTAGGAGGCTATTGCTATGGTCCAGACAAGAGATGGCAACATGAACTAGTGTGATGTAGGCATTTGGTTGGTTGTGGGGAGTGAGGAAGACAACAAGGTGCCTCTGGGTGGACTCAAACTTCCAACCTTCCTGTTAGAAATGCCGCTGGCTGTTTCTCCCAGTGCAGAGTTCCAGAATGCTGAATAGAGAAAGCCTGTGGAAACTGCACATTAGAAAACATTTCTGGATACATTAATTTCTGTGATGCATAATGCATGAGGGGAAATCCGTGGTATTTTTAAACAATGGAAATGAGAGAATCTGCCTTTTGGGAATTGATCCCAATTACATTTAGTTCAGAAAACATTTATCAACACCTACTGTGTGCCAGGTCTTTGCTGGGAAACAGAGATGAGTCAGACATGGTTTGTGCCCAGGAGGGGCGTGCAATCAGTGGGAGCATCCTGGGCACCATGGAGTGGTCAGCCCTGGGAGAGATCATGACATCAGGAGACAAGAGGTGTCAGGAATACTGTCCTGAAGGGGCGTGATCCCTGGCAGGGGAGAACAAGACAGGCCAGAGGCTCAGAGAATGAGGAACAGACAAGGAAGGGCACCCACGTCTGTGGTTTCAGTTGGGCGATTTCCTTTCACTTCTCTTCTCCCCAGAAATAAGTTTTCTTGTTTAAAGCCTTCTGCCTTAAAAAAAAAAAAAAAAAAAACCGTTGCCGTTGAGTCAATTCCAACTCAGAATGAGCCTATGGGACAGAGTAGAATTGCCCCATAGAGTTTCCATGGATCACCTGGTAGATTTGAACTGCTGACCTTTTGGTTAGCAGCCCTAGCACTTAACCACTACGCCACTAGGGTTTCCAGCAGGATTAACCAATGAGGTTATACCAGTTGCTATATAGTAATTTCCAACTCCTGGAGACCTCGTGTGTCAGAGTAGACCTGTGCTTTGTAGGGTTTCCAATAGCAGATTTTTAAGAAGTAGATAGCCAGGCCTTTCTTCTAAGTCATCTCTGGGTGCACTCAAATATCCAACCTTTCAGTTAGCATTTGAGCATGGTAATCATTTTGCATCATCCAGGAACTCAATGATGATATAAACTAGTTGTTGCTAAGTCGATTTTAACTCATGGCAACCCCATGTGTGTCACAGTAGACCTGCACTCCATAGAGTTTTCAATGGCTGATTTTTTGGAAGTAGATCACCAGGCCTTTCTTCCAAGGCATCTCTGGGTGGACTCCAACCTCCAGTCTTTCAGTCATGTTGTTGTTGTTGTTAGGTGCTATCAAGTCAATTCCAATTCACAGCAACCCTATGTACTACAGAACAAAACATTGCCTGGTCGTGTGCCATCCTCACAATCTTGGTTATACTTAAGCCCATTGTTGCAGCCACTGTGTCAGTCTGTCTCATTGAGGGTCTTCCTCTTTTTTGCTGACTGTCTAATTTACCAAGCATGATGTCCTTCTCCAGGGACCGATGTCTCCTGATAACATGTCCAAAGTATATGAGACATAGTCTCGCCATCCTTGCTTCTAAGGAGCATTCTGGTTGTACTTCTTCCAAGACAGATTTGTTCATTCTTTTGGCAGTCCATGGTACA
>NW_004443960.1:7033998-7131159 GCF_000243295.1 Trichechus manatus latirostris
TGTACTTCTTCCAAGACAGATTTGTTCATTCTTTTGGCAGTCCATGGTACATTCAATATTCTTCTCCAACACCACAATTCAAAGGTGTCAATTCTTCAGTATTCCTTATTCATCGTCCAGCTTTCGCACGCATATCAGGCGATTGAAAACACCGTGGCTTGGGCCAGGCGCCCCTTAGTCTTCAAGGTGACAATCTTTGCTTTTCAACACTTTAAAGAGATCTTTTGCAGAAGATTTGCCCAATGCAATGCGTCTTTTGATTTCTTGACTGCTGCTTCCATGGGCATTGATTGTGGATCCAAGTAAAATGAAATCTTTGACAACTTCAGTCTTTTCTCCATTTATCATAATGTTGCTTATTGGTCCAGTTGTAAGAATTTTTGTTTTATGTTGGGCTGTAATCCATACTGAAGGCTCTGGTCTTTGATCTTCATCAGTAAGTGCTTCAAGTCCTCTTCACTTTCATCAAGCAAGGTTGTGTCATCTGCATAACGCAGCTTGTTAATGAGTCTTCCTCCAACGCTGATGCTTCATTCTTCTTCATATAGTCTAGCGTCTCAGATTCTTTGCTCAGCATACAGATTGAAAAAGTATGGTGAAAGAATACATCCTGACGCACAACTTTCCTGACTTTAAACCACACAGTATCCCCTTGCTCTTTCAGTTATAACTTCTCCAAAAGCCAACTAGAAACTTCTCAAGTCTTTGAGCACCTTGAGGTTAGAATCTCAGCTTCACTCTCTCCTAACTGTTGGGTCTTGGGTAAGTCATTTGCATTTTCTGAAGCTAGAACTGTTTTCATTTTATTCCAGGGTTATCGTGAGTGAATATTAGAGATTATCTATAAGGAGCCACTATTGCAGTATCATTCATGTTATATGAATGCATTGATGGAAGCTGCTGTGATGACAGTGTTGATGACAATAACCTTGAACACCATGATTTGGAGAGGTTTTCCATGCTGCCCCTTTAGCTCAGCATGTAACAGCAACGGCTGCTATCCTTGTTATTATTCCTATGACTACCGCTATTATTATTACTACAGCTACTGTTGCACTGTTGTTACCAGTATTACTACTTGTGCTGTTGTTATTGTTTAACATGATGATAGTTCACTCATTCAAAATTATTTGTTGAAGCCTTACTATACAACAGGTACAGGAGATGCAGAAATGAACCAAAATAGTCATGTTTCTGCCCTCAGAGTGCTTATGTTCTTGTAGAACAGACAGATCAAAATAAACAACATAACTACATAGTTACATATTGAAACATTTGCTTCAGTTATACATTGTTACATAATAAGCTGCCCCCAAACATGTGAACTTAAAACAACGTATTTTATTTGTTCATGATTCTGTAGGTCAGGAATTTGGGCAAGTCCCAGCTGGATAGATCATCTGGGTTCATTCACTCAGCTATATTCAGCTAGTGGCTGGGGGTGGTGGCGAGGTGGCAAGTTGCAAGATAGTTTCACTCAGCTGTCTGGATCTTGATTGTCTTTATGGTCCCTGTCACTCTCCACTTGGCTAGCTTGGGTTTCCTGACAGCGTGGTGGTCTCCAGGTAACCAGACATCTTATATATGGGCATCCTCCCAGCATACACACATTTACAGAGTAACTGGACTCTAAAAGGAAGAGTTCAAAAGAGTAAAAATGGAAGCTGCCTATCTCTTAAAGCCCAGACTTGAAATTTGCACGGTTCACTTCTGCCTCGTTCTGTTGGTTAAAACAAACCATAATGTCAACCAGATTCAAGGACAGGAAAAGAGAAAGAAGCTGCGGCCATCTTCAATCCACCACTATGTCTTTGGAAGTAAACACATATTAGGTTGAGAAAAAGAAAAATGGCGGAGGTAGATTTGGCCAGGGAGGCCTTCCCTGAGGAGGGGGCAGTTAAGTTGTTCCCTGAAGGACCTAAGAAAGCCAATCACAAGAAGACAGTGGGATGGACATCCCAGGAAGAGGGAGCCACCGGTACAGAAGCAGCTCTCTGTACTTCGGTGAGCCTTTTCCCCAAGTAGGAGTACAGTATAGTATAAAGAGTAGGTGGAGTATAAGAAGTGTATCTCTGGACATCTGAGAGGTCTATGGCATGTCTTGTCTCTGTTGCTTTTTAGCTGTGATCTGAGGCAAGGGATAATATATATAAACCCCTGGACCTCAGCAGATGCTCCAAAAAAAATTCTGTTTATTTATATATTTCCAACTGAGATCACCCCAAGTACCACACTTAAACTGATGACCTGCAGTCATCGATGAGGTGGTGCCACTAGGTACTGGTGGCCAGCTTGAGGCCAGATAAAGGAGCAAGGGCCCAGAGACTGTGTCCAGCCACAAAGGACGGAGTGTCCTATTGCCTGAGGACCAAGCCTGTAAGAGTCCTTGGCTTGTTGCGTTCACCTCTGCAGTGTAGCCTTGGAGGGATTGTAGGGAACGAGAGGTGACACAAGAGTTCTTCCCAGGACAGTGAGAGTTTAACATGTGGATGAAAAGAGATAAGAAGATACTTCCTTCCACAATGGCTTATTTGTCCTCTGTAGGAAAGGCAGCCCTTTGGAACTAAGCATTTCTAGGTTCAAATCCCAATACTTACACTAATGTACTGCGTGGCTATTCAATCTCACGGAGTCCCAAGCATTGAAGGCGCTCCATAAATTGTAGCTGCGACTACTTCTGTTATTACTAATTATGTCATTATTATCATTCCTTTATTGATTTGTTCTTATGGTCAGTGCTCAGAGATACAGGTGTATCATTGGTGGTGGGATTTCTCTAACCCCTATGTCCTGCTTTCAAAGGCTACTTTTCTCCATTTAGAGAGCTACCTTCCATATTGCACCCCAAGCTTGGCATGTTTTTTTTTTTTTTTTTTTTTATCTCTTGTGCCTTTTAAACCATCTCCAGACCTCACTGTCACCCCCTCATGGAACCCTTTGGTATCTACCTGTAACAATTAAATGGAGCCCTGGTGGTGCAGTGGTTAAGAGCTCAGGTTGCTAACCAAAAGGTCGGCAGTTCAAATCCACCAGCCGCTCCTTGGAAACTCTATAGGGCAGTTCTACTCTGTCCTACAGGGTCACTTGCCATTGGCACTGATGCGTACTCTTTGAAGGAGTAACAAGGCAGATTTAGCAATTAAACACCTATAAGATACTTTACAAATGGTATACCATGTAGTCTTCCCAGCTTCTGTTTAGGCTGGTGTGAATGTTTCCATTCTGGAGATTGAAAAACTGAGGCTCAGAGAAGTCTTATAACTTGCTCCAAACCCAAGCTCCTTATGTGGACAAGGCTGGTCTCACACCCAGTGCCATTTGCCTCTAAAGCCCCTTCACCCACAGCCTCTCCTGTGTCTCTAAGGAACCTTCGTTATGGTGGTGTTGTTTGATGCCGTTGAGCGGCTTGGCTTATGGCAACCTGTCTACAACAGAACAGATGTTGTCCAGTCCCGCGCCATCTACATGAGCGTTGATATGCTCGAGTCCATCGTTGCAGCCACTGTGTCGTTTGAGTGCCTTCCAACCTAGGGGGCTCATCTCCCAGCATGATATCAGACAGTGTTCTATTGTGATGCATAATGTTTTCATTGACTAATTTTCAGAAGTAGATTGCCAGGCCTTTCTTCCTAGACTATCTTAATCTGAAACCTCCACTGAAACTTGTCCACCATGGGTGATCCTGGTGGTATTTGAAATACTGGTGGCATAGCTTCTAGCATCGCAGCAACATGCAGACAACCACAGTATGACAAACCGACAGGTGGGTGGTGGTCATTAGGGTAACGCTGGCTAATTCCGTTAGCCAGCTGTCTCAGAGGATCGGCCTTGCACAAGGCTCAAGTGTTTCCCACTTAGAACAAAACCCCTCCACCTGGAAATTCAAGGCTCTAGCAGTTCATAGAGGCCCCTTTCAATCTCCTCCTGCTGTGCACAGCCCCAGCAGAGAGATAATCCACCCTAATTACCTAGAACACGTATTTAAGGGCAAGTACAAAGAACTGTAACCGACCTTCAGAAGTAAACGATTCAGCAAAATTGCACAAAATGAATTCCCTCAGAAAGAAGAGTTTATCGCTGACAGCTCTGAAAGGGAGGACTTACCCTCAGTCAGATGCAAATTGAAGCTAAAGGGCCAGGCCCCTCCCACATGGACTGTTCCTCTTCACCCTGATTTAGCTCCAGAGAGAACCCAACCAATGGGAGGTTTCTGCCCTCTGTTCTCCCATCACCCTGTGTCCAGTGAAACTGTTCGTGTTTCTTTTAATCAAGTGTTTCCTCGTTTTTCTTCTGACTTGTTGTTTACTTACGATTAAAATTTCACTGTCATTTAGGGCATTGAGGACCCTGGGTAGTGAAAACGGTTTGCACTCCTTTACTAACCCTAAAGGTTGGTGGTTCGAATCCACTCAGTGGTGCCATGGAAGAAGGGCCTGGCAATCTGCTTCCAAAAAGATTACAGTCAAGAAAACCCTATGGAGCTCAGTTCTACTCTGTGACCCATGGGTCACTGTGAGCCAGAATGGACTTAACAGCAATGGGTTTGGTTTTTATTTTTTAGTGCATTGGAAATGCATCTCAATTTATTGTGAGAATCTTGAGCATTCTGCCTCGAGTGGCCAAGATACTACTGTATTGATCTTTTTTTTTTTTTAAATTTATTTCTGAATTCAAGCTTCAGTAACCCCTTTGCGGGAATGCTCAAAATGGTTGGCCCACTGGGATGGAAAGAACGTGGAACATGTCACCCAACCAAGCAAGCTCTTTCTCACTAACCGTGGAGCCTTGAGTCAGTCATTTTCCTTTCTCTGACTCTATTTCTTTACCTGGCAAATGGTGGTTGTCATGAGGACCAAGTGAATTAATATGAGCAATTTCGGGTGCTTAAGAAATTTTCCACACTGTCGATAAGAGTAGGCTCTGTTAAAGGTGCATTTCAGGAGTAGATAGCCTATTTCCTAGCAAAGTGAGGTCCCTGAAGGATGGTGCTGCTTCTTGAGCCCAGAGGGCTGGACTTGGATTCCATGAAGCGGGAGGTAGTCCCCTCATGCTAACCATTTGTCACTGAGTCTATTATGACCCATATGACCCCATGTGCGTCAGAGTAGAACTGTGATCCATAGGGTTTTCAGTGGCTGTGACCTTTTGGAAATAGATCGCCAGGTCTTTCTTCCAAGGTGCCTCTGGGTGGACTCCAATTTCCAACCTTTTGGTTAGCAGCTGAGTATGTTGACTGTTTTCACCAACCAGGGATTACTTTCCCTCATTCTAAGGATTAGTAACATGAGATCCAGAAAGCCTGAATTGAAGCCAAGGCTGACTCCTAAATCTGGGTTTTGGGTTGCTACACTGTATTTCTCACCTTTGTACTTTGGAGGGGGGATGAAAGTTGCTTTTTGTCTGCTGGGTAATGACTAAGGAGAAGCAAGAGTTAGAGTCAGACAACATGTGTCTGAACATGTGTAGCTGGGAGACTGCGGAAAAGTAGCCTCACCTCTCTGCTCCACACTTGCCCTGCCTGTAAAATGAGCTTACACCCTGTTAAACCCCATTGTCACTGAGTCGATTCCAACTCATAGCAACCCTATATGACAGAGCAGAACTGCCCCATAGGGTTTCCAAGGAGCGGATGGTGGATTAGAACTGCTGACCTTTTGGTTAGCAGCCAAACTCTTAATCACTGTGCCACCAGGGCTACAAAATGAGTTTATTGGGGGATATTTGCTTCTTGCATTTGCTGTCTTTATAGCAGTTACTGTATCTTGCAATAATTTGCTTTATTAGTTTGCTTCCTTATTGGCCGTACTGAAATATCAGCTCTGTGCTGTATTTTATTCACATCCGTGTGTCCCTTGGGCGGTACAACAGTTAACACTGTCGGCTGCTAAACCAAAGGTTGAAGGTTCCAGTCCACCAAGAGGTGCCTTGGAAGAAAGGCCTGGTGGTCTCCTTCCAAAAAGTCAGCCATTGCAAACCCTACGGAGCACAGTTCTACTCTGATGCATGTGGGGTCATACGGGTTGGAATCGATTCGATGACAAATGGTTAGCATGAGGGGACTACACCTCCCGCTTCATGGAATCCGAGTCCAGCCCTCTGGGCTCAAGAAGCAGCATCATCCTTCAGGGACCTCACTTTGCTAGGAAATAGGCTACCTACTCCTGAAATGCACCTTTAACAGAGCCTACTCTTATCGACAGTGTGGAAAATTTCTTAAGCACCCGAAATTGCTCACATTAATTCACTTGGTCCTCATGACAACCACCATTTGCCAGGTAAAGAAACAGAGTCAGAGAAAGGAAAGTGACTGACTCAAGGCTCCACGGTTAGTGAGAAAGAGCTTGCTTGGTTGGATGACATGTTCCACGTTCTTTCGGAATTGACTCCACGGCGACTGCTTTTGTGTGTGTGGTGGTATATCCTATGCTTTGCTCAAAGTAGGAAGTCAATAAAAACGTGCTGAATGAATGAATCAGTGGATGATTAGGGCTGTTGTGAGGATTTAGCGGGATCATGTATTGAAATTGCATCAAACAGTGTTTGGTCAAGAGCACGCATGCAAAATAAATGTTTTTATGATTATCCTTATCATTCTAGGCAGGAATGATACTTTTTCATGCCCCGCCCGCCTTGCTGAGAGCCAAGGGGGGCTGGAGTGGTTACAGGACAGGAGACACAGTTAAAATAAAGGTTGTTTCTGCAGAGATTGACAGATGGGAGTCTCCACCAGCCTTCTCTTCCTGAAACAGCTGTTTCCCTTTGAGAAAAGAGGCCCCCCCAGGGAGAGAGGCCAGATCCTGGGCAGTGCGGGTGGCTGAGGGGCTGTTGTTTGCAGCCCCCTTGGTCCACGGCTCCTGGCCAGACCTTTGCCTTCCCACTCCAGGGGAGGCTTTGATCTCATCTCTCAGTTCAACAGCCACACATTAGTCGATAATTCTAGGAGACATCAAAATCCCAGCACTGGCCCCCCACTCCCTGCAGCCTGCAGAAGCTACAGGCATGCTAATGGCTTAGGGCAGGTCTCTTCTGTCTCATGGGGCACAGTGTGCTTCAGCTGCTGGTGTTCGTAAGCCCAGCTCTGCTTCCACTGAGTTCCACTCTGACGCAGTGAATTTAGGGTTCAGCCAAGCACCCCCAGTGGAAGAGTTTACCCGCCTGGTGACTTGGTTTCGATCTGGCTGCCTTACACTCCCAGGCTTGTCTTTCTGCATGGAGGCCAAAGGTAGACGGAAGGAGCGTGTGTTCAACCGCTAGACAACTCAGTGTGAAGTCCCAGCCCTGCGGTTTCCAGACTGTGACCCTCTGGGGGCTCCAGGTACTGAGGGTCTCAGCCTCTGTATCTGGAGGGTTGTTGCTGTCCTTGTGAGTTGCTGTCAAGTTGATTCCAACTCATGGTGACCCCATGTGTGTCAGAACTGCGCTTCATGAGGTTTTCATGGCTCCGACCCTTTGGAAGCAGATCGTCAGAGCTTTCTTCCGGCCGCACCTCTGGGTGGGTTTGAACCGACAACCCTTCGGCCAGTAGTCCAGTGCTTAACCATTTGCACCACTCAAGGACTCCCATCTGGGGAGGAGAAGGGGGCCTACGCTCCCATCTACCCAACAGGACTGTTGGGAACGCGCATGAGAAATCAGATGTGACTGTGCTTTAGAAATTGGGAAATGTTATAAAAACAGAAGCAACAATTACTATTATTCCATGACTCTGAACTCATTTGAAAAAATAAATCAGTTACTGGCCCTCTGTTATGCATTATAGGGTGAAAGACAGACACAACACAATCCCTTATGACTTCTTTTCACTGTGCAAAAAACCTATATTCATTGGCGAAATGATGTTGTTACTGTTTGGTGCTGTGGAGTCGATTCAGACTAGTAGTGACCCCATCTGGCAGTGTAGAACTGCCCCTCAGCTGTAATCCTTATGGGAGCAGATCGCCAGGTCTTTTCTCTCATGGAGCTGCTGGATGGGTTCCAACCACTGACTTTTCAGGTAGCAGCTGAGTGCTTAACCATTGCACCACCAGGGCTCCTTGGAGAAATGGTAGAAAATCCAAATAAGAAAAAAAAAATCACTATCGTTCTATCACCTGCTTGACCCCTGGTTGTTTATCCTTCCAGAGCTTTTACAATGTTTTACAAACAATAAAATAAAATTAAAAAGATGCTATATGCCACACTGTTCTATAACTTGTTTCATAATTAAAAATAATTTGCATGTCTTTTCAAGCCATTCAGTGTTTTTTAACAACTTTTTATCTGATGGCCTCTTTGTATTCCATTGTCTGGCATTGTCTGCACCAGCCATTGTTTACTTAGCTAATCCCCTGTGGTTGGACACTTAGGTTGTTTCCCATTTTTCACTATGGCAAATCTCACTGTGATGACTATCCTCTTGCTCAAATCTTTGCACACTTTCACGAGCGTTTCTGTAGAATGAATTCCCAGAAGTAGAACTGCTGGGTCAAAGAGTAAAAATGCACATTTTTTAAAGGCTTTTGATAGTCAGATAAAACTAAAAATCACCCTCCAGAAAGATTATACCAATTTAAACTCCCACCAAGACTGCGCCCTGGTGCCCTGCATCCCACCCTCTCCCCAGTACGAAGCATTATCTGAGAGTGATTTAAAATGCCCGGAGAAAGGTGTTGATAACAGCGTCTAAACAGTGCTGGCTAAAACATGGGTGCAGTATATTGGCTTTCAGCTTGATAAATACTTTCTTATAAGGTCATAAATATTGGCGGTACCAAAGGTTAATGTAGTGTGCAATGCTGTAAAATTCAGCAGGCAACCTGCTAGATCATAATGATGCATTAGCCCCTTTCAGTATGCAGTGCGATGGCTTACAAAGTCTGTTGATAAGTGGCCACTAACTCAACAAGTGCATAATTGTGTCAGCTGGCACCGCTGATGCTGCAAACGTAATTTATTAAGTGAGCACCTTGCCTCCCATTATGTGCCCAAAATTAGAAGAAAAGAGAACAGAAGAGAAGAAAATGATTAGTGGATCCAAGTGTGCGTTTAATCCCTTCTTGCAAGCTGGGGATAGTTAAAAGACCAACCTAATTTATTGAAGAAAAAGCAAAGCAAATAATGCTTTTCATATATTAAAAGTGAATGCAGCACATGGCTGGCAGTGTCAGCCTCAGAATCAAGGCAGGCATGACAAATAACTGTACCGTTAGAAAGCTCGTGTTTTTAGAAATTAGACTTCTAAATTATTTCGTCCATGTTTTTTGAAGTTTCCAGTTCAGATACCTTGCTTGTTCCATTTTCCTTTATGCAGGTGGAAACAGCTTTCATAGTTTTCCTATTGTTCCTGGCTTGGCTAGTATGCGATTGGAAGGAGTTCCAGTGATTAATGAATGTGAAGGGTGTGTGTATTTAAAAGCAGAAGAGTAATCTATCCTCGTAGGAGACAAAACAGGGTGGATGATTCTACTGACCACATGCACACTTAGTTTTGCTCCTTGGTGTTGGGGAAAATCCCAGCCTTTATGGTCAAACTTTATTTGTCCAGTGTTTTTCATGTGTACAATTGAGTGACACCAATTACATCAATCGTGTTGTGCAACCATCACCAATCTACGTTGCCAAATTTTCCGTCACCATCAACAGAAGCTCAGTGCTTCCTAAACAATGACCGGCGCTTTCCCCCTCCCTTCCGGCCCTGGTCATCACTAATAAACGTTAGTCTCTGTACATTTGCCTTGTATTTCATAGAAGTGGATCATACACACTTGTCCTTTTGTGTCTGGGTTATTTCACTTAGCATAGTGTTTTCAAGGATCGTCTATGTTGTAGCAGGTATCAGAACTCCGTTTCTCTTTATGACTGAGTAGTATTCTGCCTGGACAAACTGTATTAAGCCTCTCAGCATTTGCCGTGTGCGATGTCTTTATTGCTTGGATTGCTATAAAAGAACAAACTCTGTAAAACTGAAATAAACTGGACGTTTGCATATCTAGCAATTTGATCCATTCACTTTTCGGTGGCTATTCACCATGTAAAATAGTCTGAAACAGACCTAGCATTTCCCCAGGTTATCCATCACTTCATTCACTCTCTCTCTCTCTCTCTCTCTCATTTTTAACTTTGTTATTTGCTTTTAAACAATTTTATGAAACATACTCAGTGTCTGCCTTAGTTATCCAGTGCTGCTATAATAGAAATACCGCAAGTGAGTGGCTTCAATGAACAGAAATTTATTTTCTCACAGTTTAGGAGGCTAGAAGTCCGAAATCAGGGCCCCAGCTCTAGCGGAAGGCTTTCTCTCTCTGTTGGCTCTGGGGAAAGGTCCTTGTCTCTTCAGCTTCTTACTATCCCTTGGCTCCTTGGTGATCTTCATGTGGCATGGTATCTGTCTTCCCCCATCTCTGCTTGCTCACTGGCTTGTTGAATGTCTTTTAGATCTCAAAAGACATTGATGTAAGACACAGCCCACACTAATCCTGTCACATTAACATAACAAAGAAAACCCATTCCCACGTGGGATTATAACGACAAGTATAGGGATTAGGATTTACAACACATTTTGGAGGGACACAGTTCAATCCATAACAGGGTCTCCAAGGAACTCATCACAGTCCAGTGGGGCAGAGCACTGCAGGTGAAAATTGTAATCACAGTGGGGTACACAGGTTGCTGTGAGGGTTCAGACAAGTGAGGGACAACAGTTTCTGCTCTCCAGCCATATTTCTGCTTCTATACCTCCGCCTCTCCCACCACCTGATACATCACAAGAAGAGGGACGGTCTCTTCTGCCCTTCCAGGCTATGTTCACCCTTATCTTGAGGCATCCACCTGGCCACAGACTGGCAGAAATCAGAGAGAAAATCCCAGGCACAATGGTACTTCCATTCCACAGCTATTCATTGGGAACCTGCCTAGTTATTAGTTAATTATTATTGTTGTTCTGTTATGTTGTTTTTGCTGTCAGGTCAGCTCTGTCTCATGGCAACCCCATGTGTAACAACAAAACATTGCCTGGTCCTGCGCCATCTTTATGATCTTTGATGTGTTTGAGCCCATTGTTGCAGTTATTGTGCAAATCCGTCTCAGGGAGGGCTTCCTTCCTTTTTGCTGGCCCTCTATTTTACCAGCCATGATGTCTTTTACTAGCGATTGGTCTTCCCTGATGACATGTCCCAAAGTAAATGAGCCAAAATCTCACCATCCTCGCTTCTAAGGAACATTTTGGTTGTTTTTCTTCTAACTATTGAGAACTACCTCTCTGGGTTCTGGATGTATGTTGAACAAGACCCTGGTGGTATTGAAGTGAAACAGGGAAGTGTGGCTGGGAGGATGTGAGTATGCAGAAGAGGAGCTTGAAAAGAAGTTGTAGAGGTGGGGCCGTAGTAGCTAATTGTCTTAGCTCCCTGGTGCTACTGTAGCAGAATTAGAAGTCTACTGTAGCACTTGTGGGTAACTTTAAAGACCAGAAATATATTTTTTTCACAGTTCAGGAGGCTGGAAGTCCCAGTTCAAGGTGTCAACTCTAGGGGGAGGTCCCCTTGTGTTTTCCACCTTCTGTAGTCCCAACCTTCCTTGGTTCCTTGGCGATCCTCACATGGTGTCTGTTTTCCCACTTTGTGTCTCTGTGTCTGATCTGTTCTTTTTATAACTTAGGGGTGATTAGGTTTCGGACACACCTTACAATGGTATGGCCTCATTAACAACAAAAAAAACCCTATTTCCAAGTAAGATAACATCCACAGATACACAAGTTGGGATTCCAGCGCTTATTCTGAGGGAGACACAATTTAACCCATAACACCAATCAAGAAGTTCAGACTTTATTCCAAGAACAACAGGAAGCTACCAGAGGGTTTTGAAGAAGGAAGAGAATGCTTCTCTTGGGTAGGTCCCTCCAGAGTCTTTTATGGCCGGGCGAGGGAGTACCCTTCAGTACCCAGTAAACAAGGGGTTTCTGGGATTCCTCTGCCCATGAAGGTTAATTTGGCGGTGCAAATATCTGCTCCCACGCCAGGGGGATGGCGGGCACCATGCCTAGAGGGGGAACTTTATGATTTGAGGGCACTTGTGATGTCTGTAGTCACAGAACCATGTTGTAGCATTGAATGTCTCTTCCATTTTTAATGAAGAGCCTGGAGGCACTGTGTAAATAAAATGGCCGAATTATTAAATTATCACTCTACAGGGCATCTTATATTAGTCCTAATTAAATGATGCTTTTCATATGAACGAACAGTGCTCAAAAGAGATTATGATTTTTAATTCTGATCTAATAGATGTAGGAAGCACTAGAAACTTCTGGAACACACACCATGCCCGTGGACTCACTGGAAGGCACCCACCACGTGTTTGCAGACACTGTCTTGCATTTTTTAAATCTAAGTGGCCACAGTGGCCAGCTCCATAACTCACACTCCGACATCCTTATCCATCCAGACAAGAAATTCTTATAGGACTTCTGTTTTTAGTGAGGATGAAGCAGTAAGGACTACATCTGCATGCCTGCCTTGTTGTTGCTGGTGTGTGCCACTGAGCCAATTCTGACTCTATAGGACAGAATAGAACTGCCCCATAGGGTTTCCAAGGTTGTAACCTTTATGGAACTAGACTGCCACTCTTTCTTTTGTGGAGCATCTGATGGCTTCAGACCTCCAACCTTTTGGTTAGCTGCTGAATGTTTAACTACTGTGCCACCAGGGCTCCTTATACCTGCCGAAGACAACTACTTATTTTTTAAAAAGGATAAAATATATGAAACAATTGTTTTCAGACATTGGACAGCAGGCAGAAGAGAGGAAAGGGAAGCAAACCATGGAAGCCCTACAGTGGTTTCAGCTCATGGCCTGGAGTGGGTTTCCAGGCCACAGGGCAGGGAGGGGGAACTCAAATGAGGAAGATTTAGGAACACTTGTGGCACAGTGTTTAAAGCACTCGGCTGCTAACTGAAAGGTCGGTGGTTGGAACACACTAGCCGCTTCATGGGAGAAAGATGTGGCAGTCTGCTTCTGTAAAGATTACAGCCTTAGAAATCCTATGGGGCAGTTCTGCTCTGTCCTATAAGGTTGCTATGAATAGGAATCGACTCGATGGCAATGGGTTTGGGTTTGCTGGGTACCAAGGAGCCCTGGTGGTGCAGTGGTTAAGCGTTTGCTCAGCTGCTAACCAAAAGTTTGGCAGTTCCAACCCACGAGCTACTCCACAGGAGAAAGATGTGGCAGTGAGCTTCCATAAAGATTACAGCCTTGGACCCTGTGGGGCAGTTCTACCCTGTCCCGTAGGGTTGCTGTGAGTCAGAATCACCTTGATGGCAGTGGGTTTGGTTTTTATTTTTGCTGGGTACCAGCCATTAGATGCAGGGAACACCATCGTGATTGAGACAGACAACGTCTCCACCCTGCTGACTTTACATAGTTTGGGGGAAGGCAGTCAACATGTAAGTAAATAAATGGGGTAATTTCAGAACATGAGAAATGCTATGAATGAACTAAAAAGGGTGATGTAAGAGAATGTTGTGACTTGGAGGGGCGGGAGTTACTATAGCTGGGTCAGTGGGGTATGGGAGCCTACTCGAACTGGCTGGTGAGAGCCGATTGTGAGCATTTCCTCCCACCTATGTGTTAGGTGACATCATGTTGGGAGCCGTGATGGGAGCATTTACACCATGGAAATTGGCAGACTCTACAAATCAGGGGCTTTTTTTTTTTTTTTTGAGAGTTGGTTTACCAGAATACTACAGGACAGTGTGATCAGGGAAGGCTTTGTACGGGAGTGTCATTTGCGCTGTGACATGAGGATGAGAAAGAATCGTGGAACAAACCCTAGGTGGCAAGTTTCAGCAGAGGAAGCAGCATGTGCAAAGGCCCTGTGTTCACATCCTCTACCCTTCCATCCTCTTTGACGTTCAGGGCAGAATTTCCACCCTTCCCTACAATCTCTCACTGAGCTTTTCATTCTACCTGTGCATCTAACATTTTATTTCCCTCTCCCTTTTTTTTACTCCCATGTCAACACAGTAGGGAATATCTTTATACAGTTATCATACCTCGATCCTCATATGTTGTTCCCAGACTCCCTTCTCCTTTCTGAGTCTGTACCGCCCACCCCTTTGCCCCCAGGGAATCCTGCTTTACTTATTCCTGGTAATGTGGCTTTATTTTCTTTCTGAGAGCTTTGGTCAGTAGATAGAGTTTCTTATATAGTCCATGGCATTCTTGTATAGTTAGAGAAGATTAGAAACAAAAACAGGGTACTCCTTTAACATTTAGGGGTGTAGGACTTGAGCATAGGAAGGTGAAAAGACCTTGGAAGACCTTTTCCAAGAGCATTTTCATGAACACTAGGGTGTCTTCAGAGTAGCTGCAGAGGTAAGCCTGGTGGAATAGCTAGAGAAGAGTGACCACCAGCTCATTGTTAAGTCACAATGATGCTTTTTTAATGGCAAAATCCTAACCGAGCCTCAATTCGAGTCTTATTATGTGCTGCAGAAGCAGACAGAAGAGAGACACCAAGTCCGTAGTTAAAGGTCTTACAGGATTTGTACTGCAAGCATTTGCAAGGCCACATCCGTTTTTTTCATGACCTATTTAACACTTCAAACATCCTCTTACATAGCCTCTCCATACTCTTACTAAACAACTATAATATTGCAGGAGAAACAAGGTATTTTCTTCCTTCCTTCCCTACTTTCTTCCCTCCCTCCTTCCCCCTTTCTTCTTACTTTCTTTCCTTCCCTCCTCCCTTCCTTCTCTCTTTCCTTCCTTTCCCCCCCTTCCCTTGCTTTCCCTTCCCTCCCTTTGATTTTGTCAGTGTCTACAATTTTTAAAAAGCAGTATTTTAAAAAAAAAAAAAAACTGTTTCCATCAAGTCATAGAGACCCTATAGGACAGGGTAGAACTGCCCCCATAGGATTTCCAAGGCTATAATCTTAAAGGAAACCAAAAACCCATTGCTGTCCATCTGTTCTGACTCATAGCCACCCTATAGGAAGGGGCCCTGGTGGCACAGTGGTTAAGAGCTCGGCTGCTAACCAAAAGGTCGGCAGTTTGAATCCACCAACGGCTCCTTGGAAACTCTATGGGACAGTTCTACTCTGCCCTGTAGGGTCGCTATGAGTTGGAATCAACTTGACAGCAACGGCTTTTTAATCTTAAAGGAAGCAGACTGCCACAGAGCAGCACCAAAACCCATTGCTGTCGAGTCAATTCCAACTCATAGCAACCCTATAGGGCAGAGTAGAACTGTCCCATAGAGTTTCCAAGGAGCCGTTGGTGGATTCAAACTGCCGACCTTTTGGTTAGCAGCCGAGCTCTTAACCACTGTACCACCAGGGCTTCTTAAAGAGCCGTATAGATAGCCTAAACTCTTCCATAACAAATGAAAATGAATGTTTGACTTACAGGACTGTGAGGTGCCTCTTAACATCGGTGTACACTCACAAGGCAAGGAGGAAATATATGGCAAAAGTTGCAGTTTAGATGAAGCTACCCGAGTGGCAGGTGCGTTATGTTAAGGATGCATCGCTCATTTCAGAAGGCGCCATCTAGTGTTAGCCAGATGGAGTGGTATCACAACCCCCAGCTGCAAGGCATGAAGGGAATTCTTAGTGTAGAATAGAGCGGGCTGACTTGGCCCACAGATTTGGGCAATCCCTACTCAATCTTGATGAATTCATGAGCTAGGAAGACTAGTTCTAGAGCCAAGATTTCTGGTAGACCATGATGTACAACCTTACCTATAGTCTAGGCTGTTAGTCTGGGAGGCCTTTTTGCGGAGTCTAACTACCAGGTACCATGGACTTGATTCCGACTCATGGTGACCCTGTATGTGTCAGAGTAGAAGTGTGCTCCATAGGTTTTTTTTTTTTTTTTTAGTAATACTTGATTGTGTTTTCAGTGAAGGTTTACACACTCGTTTAGGTTCCTGTTCAACAATTTCTACACAAATTGTTCAGTGACATTGGTAACGTTCTTCACCATGCATGACCATTCTCATTATTTTCATTCTGGTTGTTCCATTTCTGTTAATCTGGTTTCTCTGCCCCTTTATATTCTCATCTTTGTTCTAAAGTAATTGTTGACCGTTCCAGAGGGTTTTCGATGGCTGATTTTTCAGAAGTAGATACCAGACCTTGCTTTTGAATTGTGCCTGGGTGGACTCAAGCCACCAATGGTTTGGTTAGCAGCTGAGTGTTTTCACTGTTCCCAACACCCGGGGACTAGTTCTGCTCAAAAGCCATGGTGTATGCTGGGTTCTGTGCTAGGCGTTGAGGATACAGAACCGAACAAGATCCACATCCTATTCTCTCAGAGCTGACCATTCAGCTGGGCTGATGGGCGCATTAACAGATGATTTCATTCCATGTGGCAGACTCCAGGATGGGGATAGGAGAAGCAGGGGCACCAGGGGAGAAACCTGACAGGAATCTTCAGTCGTCCCAGGAACAGTTAATCCTCAACTATAGTCTGCCAGGCACTGTGCTAAATGCTTTCCATGCATTACTTTATCTTCACAGCAGTCCTGTTTTATGTACCATCAAGTCCGTTTTATTGGTGTCCTGGTGGTGCATTGGTTAAGCACTCAGCTGCTAATAGAGAAGTCAGTGGCTCCACAGGAGAAAGACCTGGCAGTCTACTTCCGTAAGCATTAAAGACTAAATAAATAAATAACAAGTTGGCTCAAAAAATAATGAATATCACCTATAAGTACTGTGGTGTTGTTAGGTGCCATCGAGTCGGTTCCGACTCATAGTGACCTTATGGGCTACAGAATGAAACACTGCCCAGCCCTGCGCCATCCTCACAATGGGTGTTATGCTTGAGCCCATTGTTGCAGCCACTGTGTCAATCCATCTTGTTGAGGGCCTTCCTCTTTTTTGCTGAGCCTGTACTTTACCAACCATGATGTCCTTCTCCAGGGACTGATCCCTCCTGATAACATGTCCCAAGTACATGAGATGAAGTCTCCCCATCCTTGCTTCCAGGGAGCATTCCAGCTGTACTGCTTCCAAGACAGATTTGTTTGTTCTTCTGGCAGTCCATGATATATTCAATATTCTTTGCCAACACCATAATTCAAAAGCGTCAGTTCTTTGGTCTTCCTTATTCATTGTCCAGCTTTCACATGCATATGAGGCGATTGAAAATACCATGGCTTGGGTCAGGCGCACCTTAGTCCTCAAGGTGATATCTTTGCTTTTTAACACTTTAAAGAGGTCTTTTGCAGCAGATTTGCCCAATGCAATACCTCTTTTGATTTCTTGACTGCTGCTTCCATGGGCATTGATTGTGGATCCAAATAAAATGAAATCCTCGACAACTTCAGTCTTTTCTCCATTTATCATGATGTTGCTTATTGGTCCAGTTGTGAGGATTTTTGTTTTCTTTAAGTTGAAATGTAATCTATACTGAAGGCTGTAGTCATTGATCTTCATCAGTAAGTGCTTCAATTCCTCTTCACTTTCAACAAGCATATCGCAGATTATTCATGAGTCTTCCTCCAATCCTGATGCCCCATTTTCTTCATATAGTCCAACTTCTCAGATTATTTGCTCAGCATACAGATTGAATATACATGAAATATATTCACGTATAGTATTGAATATACTGTACGTGAAAGGATACAACCCTGACGCACACTTTTCCTGACTTTAAACCATGCAGTATCCCCTTGTTCTGTTCGAATGACTGCCTTTTGGTCTATGTACAGGTTCTACATGAGCACAATTAAGTGTTCTGGAGTTCCCATTCTTGGCAACGTTATCCATAATTTGTTATGATCCATGCAGTTGAATGCCTTTGCATTGGCAATGAAACACAAGTAAACATCTTTCTGGTAGTCTCTGCTTTCAGCTAAGATTCATCTGACATCAGTGATGATACCCCTCGTTCCATGTCCTCCTCTGAATCCGGCTTGAATGTCTGACAGTTCCCTGTCGATGCACTGTTGTAACCACTTTTCAATTATCTTCAGCATAATTTTACTTGGGGGTGATATTAATCCATAATTTCTGCATTCTGTTGGGTCACCTTTCTTTGGAATGGGCACAGATATGGACCTCTTCCAGTCAGTTGGCCAGGCAGCTGTCCTCCAAATTTCTTGAAATAGACAAGTGAGCACCTCTTGGGCTGCATCCGTTTGCTGCAACATTTCAGTAGGTAGTCTGAATTCAGGGCACTGGCTCTAGGGGAAGGCTCGCTTTCCTGTGTCCACTCTGGGGGAAGGTCCTTGTCTCTTTTAAGCTTCTGTTCCTGGGTTCCTTGGCAATCATGTGACATGCATCTTCCCCTCTGTGCTTGTTTGCTTGCTTGCTTAATCTGCTTATATATCTCAAAAGAGATCGACTTAAAACACACGCTCTGCTAATACTGCCTCATTAACATACCAAACAAAAAGCCGTTCCCAAATGGGATTATAACCACAGGGATAGGGTTTAGGATTCACAACACATATTTTTTGGGGGGCACAATTCAATCCATAACACCTCCTGTTCAATGTTCTGTCCCTTGGTGCTTACGCTTCTAACACACTCTGCAATGTGCTCGTTCATCATGGGATTGCTTTTTTTTTTCCTTCCCCATCAGAAGTTAAACTCCTTGAGAGCAGGGATTTTTATCTGCTTTCTCCACTGGGCATCTTCTTCATGTAGAACTGTCCCTAGCACATGCTTGGTACTTGATGAACATGGAGTTGGGAGGAGTTAATGCAGTGGCACACTATCATATAACACGTCCGCCGTTCAGGTACAATACACGGGAAAACAATTAGGAAGGGAAGTACTTTAGGTATGCATGACCTTTTCTATATGCTTTATTTAATTGTGCATTTATAGAATTTAATTTTTATTAATGGCTCTGTGTAACAATGGGAGTCCCTGGGTGGTACAAATGGTTAATGCAGTCAGCTTCGCACCAAAATGTTGGAGGTTCGAATCCACCCAGAGGTGCCTGGGAAGAAAGGCCTGGTGATCTACTTCTGAAAAACCAGCCATTGAAAACCTTCAGGCGCACGGTTCTACTCTGACACACGTGGGGTCACCATGTGTCGGAGTCGACTAGACGGCAGCTGGTTTGGGGTAACAACAGGCTCACGAAATTCCTGAGAATTTAACAATGGGCTCTTAAAAATCTGTCCCAGCCAGCGCCAGCATTCCAGGGGCTCTACCCCAGACCCACTAAATCAGCACTGGAAAGACGAGACCTCTGGAGTCTGCGTTTCCACCAAGCGCCTCGGTGGGTCCAGTGCACACTCAGATTATCCAGCCAGTACCGTAAGCCTTTTAAGAACACATTTGAAATAAGTGAATGAAAATACCGCATAATGTGATAAGCATCTGAAAAATGTAGATGGGATTCATTCTTCTAGCAAATGCTCATGGGCAGTTGTGCAAAATGAACTCCACTGTTACTCCTCGTACAAGAGTTCCTGAAATTGAAGTAAAATATTCAAAAGTTTTATTTCATTTTACCTTTCCACGAAGTACAGTTGCTCTGTGTTAAAGAATATGTCACTAATCCTATTTCCCTTGCATCCAGCATAGGAGGACAGTTCAGAGGCCTTTTCCGAAAGGTTTAGGCAAAGATAACAAAATGTCGGGAAGCTGGAAGGCAGGACTGAATGGAAAAAGAGGCTTGTAACCTCAAATTCAATATAAAAGATTGAAAGCATCAAATAATCAGAGTCAGCGGTGAGCCACTCCATCAGAGTGTTCCATCTGGCTCAGAATTCAACTTAGTGATTGTATTATGATATATACATTATCTCTCTCTGTCTCTCTCTATATACGTATATACATACATATATATGCATACACACACACATATATATGTACATACACAGACGAGTATATATGCACACACACATATATACATACATACACATACATATATGTCTTCTTTTAATTCACAGAAACTAGGGCATACTGGCTGTCGTAAGGAAGTCTTGCGTGACTTTAGCCAGAGACACCATTTGAAACATCACCTGCCTCCATTCTCCCACCCCCAATCTGCCTTAAAATTATAAAAGCATTTCTTCCAGGTGTAGTTGTTGGTGTTAACTACTGTTGACTTGGCCTCTGACTCTGTGGGGACCCCGTGCACAACGAAACGAAACACTGACCGCTCCTGTGCCATCCCCACGATCAGTTGCATATCAGACCCTTGTGATCCAAAGGGTTTTCACGGGCTGATGTTTGGATGTTGATGGCCAGGCCTTTCTTCCTAGTCCATTTTTGTCTGGATGCTCCACTGAAAGCTCTTCAGCAGCTTAGGGAGCCTGCACTGGCAGATGGGTGGTGAATACACATGAAGTGCATTGGCCAGGAATCGAACCCACGTGGAAGGTGATAACCACCACTACCCCAACTGACAAATAGGATTTGGAACCCAGAAGTAACCTGAATTGTGACCGTTCACAGGAACTGTGTACTGTATATGACAGGATTCTTTGTCAAATTCATGTAAATAAACATTACAATGTCCCCGAAGAGTGATAGCTACACACGTTTTGGTGTTCGCTGGAAAAACCCCAGTTGTCTTAGAACAAAACCCTCAGCACTTATCTCTTCGTTTGAAGCATTTATACAAAAAAAGCAATAATGAGTAAGGAAAAGCAGGGGACATTCGCTGAGATCAGCTGGACCTTCAATTCCTCACCAATTTTCTGCAGCCCAGATGTGCTTACAACACTTCCCTTAGTCCTGGGAAATCTGTGTAATGTGTAGATACGCCAATCGGTTATTTTAAGTTTTGTATCGGCATTAGGAGGAAAAAATCTTGAGCCGAGTGGATTTGAGGATTCACTACAAAATCTCAATGTTTTTTTCCGTTTAAATAGATTTGTGACTTGTCTTTGATTCCTTAGTGAGACGAGATTAAAGGGGACTGTGAGGCTAAATTGACTCCACAGCAATGGGTGTTTTTTTTTTGTTTGTTTGTTTGTTTGTTTGTTTTTGGTTTATGAGGCTAAGCCACCCCTCATCTGTCAGTTTGTCGTACTGTGGGGGCTTGTGTGTTGCTGTGATGCTGGAAGCTATGCCAGCAGCATTTCAAATATGGACATGTTTCAGCAGAGATTCCAGACTAAGACAAGGAAGAAAGGCCTGGTGATCTGCTTCCAAAAAATCAGCCAATGAAAACCCTGTGGATTACACCAGCATACGGTCTGATATAGTGCTGAAAGATAATCCCCTTAGGTTGGAAGAGTCTCAAAATACACAGTGGCTGCAGCAATGGACTTGAGTATACCAAAGAACGGGCAGAACCTGGCAGTGTTTTGTTCTGTTGTGCATGGGGTCACCATGAGTCCGAGCCAACCTGATGGGCAGCTGGCAACAACAATCATTCAGCTACCATTTATTGAACGGCTACCAGATTTCAGGCCCTGTTCTAGATGTTGATCATAATAATGATTCTATTTTAGGAAGAATTCTAGGCCCTTCTGTGCAGTAACTCATTCACAGTAGGTACTGATGTTACTTGTTTTCTCCAGGTGAAGGAAATGAGGTCCGGAGAGGTGAAGTAACTTGGTCAAGACCACGTAGCTATTAAACGGTGGAGCTGGAATTCAAGCCCAGATAGCTTGCTTCTAAAGTTATAAATGTTTATTATATTTTCAACTCCTTATTTCTGGAACTGTAAAGCCAACATTTTTTGTATTTTGTTTCTTTTTAAAGCCAAAGTTTTTGGATCACGGAGAAGTAGGTATACTGCAGAACGAACAGTCTACAGCCGTTTTACTCTGCCATCTGATCAGTAGAAACCCACCCCGCTACTACATCCCCAGGGAACAGTTGTTGTTAGCTGCCTAGAAGCTGGCTCCTAGCTTGTGGGGGCCCATGTACGACACAAAAAGACACTGCCCAGCCCTGCACCATCCACATATCAGTTATAAATAGGACTGTTGTGAGCCATAGGGTTTTCATTAGCTGATTTTTGGAAGTAGATTGCCAGGCTTTTCTTCCTAGTCTACCTTAGTCTGGAAGCTCTACTGAAACCTGTGCAGCATCCCAGCACAAGCCTCCACTAAGGGATGAGTGGTAGCTACAAATGAGGTGCACTGCTTGGGAACTGAAGCCAGGTCTCCTGCATGGAAGGTGAGAATTCTACCACTGAACCACGATTGCCCCCCGTATACATTAGGTGCTCACGAAATATTTTTTGATTAATTGGATAACTGAACACCTGGTTTCAAGTCCAATGCAAACCTGCTCCTCTCCAGGACAAATTTCCTTGCTTTCTCCCGGGTATCTGCTGGCATCCGCTTCAGTGACACCCGAGCAGCCCATGTCTTTTGGATGTATGTTAAATGCCTGGCCCCTTGTGCGCTCACCCTATATTTTCAAAGATGAAAAAAGAGCAAAAGAATTTGGAGGCGCCCTTCTCTGTCCTCTAGCCGTTTTCCTTTGGAGGAGTCTCATCATCCAAGCAAAGCATTGAATTCACTCGAGCTAAGGGAAATGTGATGTATTTCTTAAATCTATGTCACCGGGCAGTGGAGTCAGCCTGCCGAGCTAGGAATGAGGCATTAACGACATCCAAAGCCGTGTGATTAACTTATTTGTTTGCCTACGGAGTTAAAATGAAAAAGCAGGAAGCTGGGTGAATCGGCGAGGGCCCCGTTTTGAAGTCGGATTGTGGAAAAACCCGAAACGTGGGTTTTAGTTCACTTCCCCCGGCTTACCGTTATTATTATTTTTAATGGAAAATAACTTTCCTCAATCTTGCCTCGTTTTAAATGGAGAATGTGCAATATTGTCTAACGCAAGGGTGTGAAGTTGATTTAATATGCATGGTTTTCCCTCTCCCCACTTTCCCTTGTGCACATTCAGTATAGTTACATTTTTGCTTAGAACATATATATTTTCCCCCCTGAACTTTTTTCGATTGCTTTTTTATCAGGTTTACAAATCAAATCAAATAGGTATATTGCAGAGCTCTGTGATATTATTTTCTGAGCTTATAGTACAATGTATTGAATTATGCCAGCCCATGCTAGGCTCCTGCTATTCTCTCCAGATTGAGAGAGAGAGAGACTGTGGGTCCCTGTAAATTCACTTGGCGCCTGGCATTACTGGTTAAATCAAGAGTGCTATTCAGACCGCAAGAAGAGACAAGCAAGTGTTCGTTACACAAATCAATTTGGTCCAAAGTACATCGCAGTGGGTACTCAACCATTGCTCACATAATATTGTCAACTTAATCAAATAATGCCTCCAAGACACTCACAGGCTTTTTCTCTCAGAGAAATAACTTGATTGGTGGAGGAGGGAGAAGCAGCTGGCTATTCCAAAGTCCACTTTTTATTTATCACTGTTAAGAGCTTTGTGTGTGGAGGGGAGGGAGCCTGCAGGAGCGGGAAGATGCTGAATATGCAGTGGGCTGGCTGTGGGGAATATCAAGCTACAGGAGTCTGGTCTTGGGCATTGGGTTTTGAAAGCTTGATGGCAGCCTTGGGGTTGATGGTGGAGAAAGAAGAAGCTGGTCTTGAAAAGATTTTGTGGCACAGTTCAGTTAGGATATGCTGATTGCCTACTATGTGCAAAGTACAGGGCTTGAAAGATGCATTAGACATAGTGTTGTTGTTGGGAGGTTTATGGTCTAGTAGGGCAGGGAGCCAAGTAAACTGATAATATGACCCAGCAATTCCACTTCTAGGTAGATACCCAAGAGGCTTGAAGGCAGCAACACAGACACAGGTACGCCGATATTCACTGCAGCACTATTCACGATAGCCAGAAGGTGGAAACAGCTTAATGTCTGTGGGCGGGTGAATGGATAAACAAAATATGGTGCACACATACAACGGAATAGTCCAAAAACCCAAAGTCGTTGCCGTCGAGTCCATTCTGACTCATAGCGACCCTATAAGACAAAGTAGAACTGCTGTTATTTACGGAAGCAGACATCTTTCTCCCTGGAGCAGCACAAAAACCGTTGCCATCCAGTCAATTCTGATCCATGGCCACCCATGTGTTACAGAGTAGAACTGTGTTCCATAGGGTTTTCTTGGCTGTAACGTTTACGAAGCAGATCATCAGGACTTCCTTCCACAGTGCCGCCTGGTGGGTTTGAACTGGCAACCTGCAGGTTAGTAGTCGAGAGCGAAGAGTTTGCACTATGCAGGGACCTACAGCTCAGAACAGGGAGAAGGAAATGCCCTTTGATACGGCAGAAAGGATTTGAGTTCAGTAGAGGAAGGGACCTCTATGAAGAAACAAAGCTGGGCGGGTTTCTCTGAGAGATTCTTTGGTGTTGCACCCTCCCGGGAGAGCTCGGACAATCCGGTTGGTTCATTCTCTTTTTTCTTTAACATTGGGAAGTACACGTTGTATTTTCTCTTCTGTTATGGAATCACGCATGCCTACCTGAGTAAAATTTGTCTTTCCTAAATCTGTGAACTTAGTTCTCATGCAAGAATGAAGTAGTTGCACTTCTCCGTAAACCTTTGGATTTAGGTCATCAGGCTAAGCCTGCATTAATTTCTTGCTTTATTTTTGTTTGTTTGCCTCTCTCTTGTTATTTCTTTATTTTATTTTATTGTGATTCAGGTGAAAGTTTGCAGTGCAAATTAGCTTCTCATTCCAAAATTTATACACAGATTGTTCTGTGACATTGGTTGCAATCCCGCAGTCTGTCAACATTCTCCGCCTTTGCCTTTCTAGCCTGGGCTCCCCGCTTCCTTTCGTCCAGTTTTCCCGTCCCTCCTGCCTTCTCCTCTCTGTCTGTGGGCAGGAGTTGCCCGTTTGGTCTCATAGACTTGACTGAGCTGAGAAGCACGTTCCTCACATGTGTTGTTTGTTTTACAGGCCTGTGTAACCTCTGGCTGAAAGGTGGGCTTTGGGAGTAGCTTCCAATCTGAGCTAGTAAGGTTTCCGGGGGCCATAGTCTCGGGGTTACCTGCTGGTTCTTGAGGGTTGGGAATTGTCAAGCACAGCTTCCTCTAGGCATGTAGCTGACAAAGTCTTTATCAACCAGCCCTGCAGAGGTGAGATCCACAGACCAGGTGACTCCAGTAAAACCTGCAAAAGCTGGAACCTGTGTAAGGCAGAAACCTGTCAGAGAAGGAAAACTCAAATATTTTCCACTAAGAGAGAGGGATAGAAAAGCGGTAAGACAGCACTCTGTCAAAGGTGGAAAACTTGTGAGACTTGGAACAAGGCAGTCCCATTGAGTTCCGGCTCTAACAGGTTTCACTGTATCTCCGGGTCTCTGTAACCTTCCGGAGCTTGTGAACTTCCTGGAGTCATTTACAAAGTTCAGGTGTACGTGGTTGGTTTGCTCACTGGTCACATCACCACCCCGCCACCGCCAGGGGTTCCAAAGCTTTCATGAAATCTTCCAGTGGGGACATAAACACAGAAATGGATTAAGAAACATTTAAGAAACAGGCTAAAGAGAAATACTGCCAATGGCAAAATAATATTGATAGCAACAAAAGTTGCAGCTGCCGCTAGTGGGATTCCGTCTGCCTGAGAGACCCGGTTCTGTATAGGTGATGATTTTCTTTAGTTCTTACAACAGCATGCAAGATGGATATTTTCGTCCAAAATTTTTTTCATTTGTTTGTTTGTTTTTTTTAATTTGAAACTTAGCTACAGACAGTTGCCTTAGTCATGTTTTTGATTTCATAGCACACTATCATCAGTGGCCTGGGGAGTCTCTCCCCTCACCCCCTTCTCTCCTCTTAGACTTCCCTTCATCCTGCTTCTTCTTTTCCTTCTTCCTCTTGTTGTTATTGCTGTTCTCTCTCTCCCTCACCCTCTCTTTCTCTCCCTCTTTTTCCCCTTTCCCTCCCTCCTCCTTCTTCCCTCCCTCCTTCCCTCCCTCTCTCTCCCTCTCCTTCCTTACTTTTCTCTCTTTTATACCCAATCTCCATTCCCATCCCCCAACACACTATCATTCTAGAGCTATGCTACCCAATAGAACTTTCGGCAGTGACGGAAATGTCTTGTATCTCTGCTGTCCAATATGAGAATGTATTAGTTTTCTGTTGCTGCTATAACAAACAACCACAAATTTAGTGGCTTAAGTGACACAAATGTATCATCTTACCATTCTGGAGGTCAGAAATCTGAAATGAGCCTCACTGGGCTAGAATTTCTTTCTGTAGGATCTGGGTAGGCTCCATTGCCTTGTCTTTTCTGGCTTCAGAGACCACTGGCATTGATTGCTTTGTGTCACCTCCCTCCATCCTCAAAGCTACCAAAGGCGAGTTGAGCCCTTCTCACATTGCGTCTCTCTGATGTCCACTTTTGCCTCTCTCCTCCACTTTAAGGACCCTGTGATTACACTGGGTCCACCTGGATCATCCAGGGTCAACTCCCTATTTCAAGGTCACTTAATTAGCCACTATAATTCCATATGCAACCTTAATTCCCCTTTGCCATGTAAGATAACAAATTCACAGGTTCCAGAGATTTAAATGAGTAAATAAAATAAATGAACTGTTGCCATCAAGTGGAATCCGACTCATCGTGACCCCATGTGTGTCAGAGTAGAACTGTGCTCCACAGAGTTTTCAAGGGCTGATTTTTTGGAAGCAGACCACCAGGCCTTTCTTCTGAGGTGCTTCTGGGTGGACTTGAACCTTTTAATTAGGCATAGGATTTTAATATCTTTGGGGGGGATATTATTGGGCCTACTGCAGGGAGCCACTAGCAACATGTGGCTGCAGAGCACATGGAATGTGGCTGGTGTGTCTTGAGAAAGTGAGTTTTTAATTTGATTCAACTTTAATTTAAATTTCAACACGGATACTCGATTCAATTATTAGAAAACGTTTAAGGATGTTTGGAAAATCTTGGATATACAGCATCAATGTTTTGAAGTCTAAATGCAGATCAAGTATTTGCAATGAAAACTGAAAAACAAATTGAAATAAGCCATACATATAAAATATACACAAGACTTTGAAAACTTAAAAAACAGTTGCTGTTGAGTTGACCCTGACACATGGCGACTCCATGTGTGTCAGAGTAGAACTGTGACCCATAGGGTTTTCAATGTCTGATTTTTTTAAAAAAATAGATTGCCAGGCCTTTCTTCAGAGTCACCTCTGGGTGGACTTGAACCTCCAGCCTTTCGGTTAGCAGCTGAGGGCATTTACCTAATACACCAGCCAGGTAACTCAGGAACACTTACCCACATACCTCCCTCACACTGGGCTTCCGCTCCCCAGTTACCTGGCTGTTAACAGATCTGGCCCCACAGGTGGACATAAGCAGTGTTTACATAGGCGGGGACAGCATCTGAAAGGCACATAGTCTCCAGGACTCTGCTTATTCTCCAAGCCATCCCTGGATTGGTCGATATCAGAATCCAATTTCACCAAGATTAGCCCTGGGTTGCTCAGAGCTATTCATTGAATTAGGAACGATTATAGAGCAGGGAGCCCCGCGGTTCTTTATTGAAGTCTTTGTGGAGGAACTGAGTGATCTTCAGGAGATTAAAGTGCTGTTGGTGTTTTCTTAACATTTATAACGTACGCGGATACCTGGGGAGTTTGTTTATGAAGAAAAATTGGAGGCAAACATCCCGCTTCCTAATGGGGCTTTAGCATTGGGCCAGAAAGAAGCTGGCATCCCATCCTAATGAGCTTATTTGGGGATTTCTGCCAAGTGCTGCCTGGAAACCCACCTCTTGAGCTTAATGAACTTTTCATCCATGTAGGTCCTGGGCCTTTCGCATGTGACGATGAGGTTGCCTCTCAGAGTGGTAAGCATCCGTGGGCCTGAGAAATAAAGAACAAAGATGATTAACACTGTTAATAACAATAAGGATAATGACCCCTTGTGTTATGGGTTGAGTTGTGTCCCCAGAATATTTATGTTGTAAATCCTAACCCCTGTACCTGTGGATGGAGCCCTAGCAGCACAGAGGTTAAGAGCTTAGCTGCTAACTAAATCCACCAGGTGCTCCTTGGAAACCCTATGGGGCAGTTCTACTCTGTTCTATAGGGTCGTTATGAGTCGGAATTGACTCGACGGCAATGGGGTTGGGTTTTTTTTTTTTAAATACCTGTGGGTAAGGAGCCTGGGGATGCAACGGTTAAGCACTTGGCTGCTAAACAAAGGGTTGGCAGTTGAAACCCCCCAGTGGCTCCACAGGAAAGACCTGGCTCCCATCAACATTACAGCTGAGAAAACCCTATGGGGCAGTTCTGCTCTGTCACATGGCATTACCATGAGTTGAAATCAACTTCCCCACACCTAACAACAACAACATACCTGGGGATGGAATCCCATTTGGAAACAGAGTTTCTTTTTATGTTAATGAGACCCTATCAGGATAGCGTATGTCTTAAAGAAATCACTCTGGAGATGTAAAAGGAACAGAGCAGACAGAGAAGCAAGCAGGTGCAAATGGGGACAGGCAGATATACAGGGAACATCAAGAAGTTGAGACGTGGGGTTTTCCCCCAGAGTGGACAGAGAAAGCCTTCCCCTAGAGCCAGCATCCTGAATTTTGACTTCTAGCCTCCTAAACTGAGAAAATAAATTTCTGTTTGTTAAAGCCCCCACTTGTGGTATTTCTGTTGTAGCAACACTAAGAAGCTAAGATACCATGTGTTTATGCATGGGACTCAATAGTTCACAAAGACTTTGATATTATAATCCCACAATAAAGGCTCTCAGGAGCCCTGCTGGTGCAGTGGTTAAGCATTCGGCTGCCAACTGAAGGGTCTGCCTGCTGGTAGAACCACTAGTTGCTCCACGAGAGAAAGATGTGGCAGTCTGCTTCCATAAAGAGTAGAGCCTTGGAAACCCTATGGGGCAGTTCTACTCTGTCCTATAGGGTCACTATGAGTTGGAATCGACTTGACGGCAGTGGTTGGTTAGTTTTGTTAGTGTTGTTGATAATATACACAGCAAAACTTACACCAATTCAACTGTTTCTACATGTACAGTTCAGACACATTGATTACATTCTTCGAGTTGTGCAAACATTCTCACCCTCCTTTTCTGAGCTGTTCCTCCTCCATTAACATAAACTCACTGCCCCTTAAGGTTCTTTTCTAATCTTTTGAGTTGCTGTTGTCACTTTGATCCCATATAGACAGATAGTTCTTAAAAGAGCATAATGCTCAAGGAGGACATTTTTTACTACTGAAGCTAAACTATTCTTCAGTTTTAAGAAGACTTCAGGGGATATTTTTGGTTTAAGGTTTAAAGATTATCTCAGGGCTATAGTTTCAGGGGTTCATACAGCCTCCATGCCTCCAGAAAGTCTGGAGTCCATGAGAATTTGAAGCTCTGTTCTGCATTGTCCCCCTTTTGGTCAGGATTTTTCTATAGAAGTGGTGAAAGTGGGCACTCTTATTCCCGATTTCAAGGGGAGAGCTCTCAGTCTTTCTCCATTATGTATAATGTTGTCTGTTGGCTTTTTATATATGCCCTGAGTCATATTGAGTAATTTCTCTTCTATTCCAATCTTCTTTAGGGTTTTCATCAAGAAACGTTGGATTTTATCAAATGCTTTTTCTGCACAGATAGAGAAGATTATGTGGTTCTTTTCCTTTGTTCTATTGATACGGTGTATTACATTGATTGATTTTCTAATTTCTAATGTTGAACCATCCCTGCATTCCTGGAATAAAGCCCACTTGATCATAGTTTATAATTCTTTTAATATGCTGTTGGATTCTGTTCACTAGTATTTTGTTGAGGATTTTTGCATCTATATTCATAAGCGATACTGGCCTGTTGTTTTCTTTTCTTGCGGTATCTTTGACTGGTTTTGATATGTTTGCTTTACAGAACAAATTAGGGAGTATTCCTTCCTTCTCTATCTTTTGAAAGAGTTTAAACAGTATTGTTGTCAATTCTTCTGTAAATATTTGGTAGAATTCCCCAGTGAAGCCATCTGGTCAGGGAATTATTTTTTATTGGGAGATTTTGGATCACTGATTTCATCTCTTCACTTGTTATGGTTCTGTTGAGACTTTCTGTTTCCTTTTAAGTCAGTTTGGATTGGTTATGTGCTTCTAAGAATTTGTCCATTTCATCTAAGTTATCCAGTTGTCAATGAGTTTTTGGTTATAAAGGATCCAGGACAGGTATGGATATTATCATTTTATGCACATGCCAACTAAGGCCCAGAGGCATGAAGTTGTGGTCATGAAGCTCACTCATGGCAAATCCATGCTTATTCATGTATGGCACAGATATTCACTGAGTACTTACCCTGTGGAGCCCCGGAGGCACAGTGGTTAAGAGCTCGGCTGCCAACAAAAGGTCAGCAGTTCGAATCCACCAGCCGCTCCTTGGAAACTCTATGGAACAGTTCTACTCTGTCCTATAGGGTCGCTATAGCCAGAATTGACTTGATAACAACAAGTTTGGTTTTTTGGTTTGACTTAGCCTGTGCTTCAGTCCATGGTAGTACAAACAGTTAATACGCTTGGCTGCTAACCAAAAGATTGGAGGTTCGAGTCCTCCCAGATGTACCTCGTAAGAAAGGCCTGGTGATCTACTTCCAAAAAATCAGCAATTGAAAACCCTATGGAGCAGAGTTCTACTCTGACATACGTGGTTTGCCATGAGTAGAAGTCAATTCAATGGCAAATAAACTGTTAGTTCCACCCAGGAACTCCAGCACAGGGTACTACTTTCTGCCAGCGGTTCTCAGCCAGAGATGACTTGGAAATGTCTGGAGACATTTTTCATTGTCACAACTTGGAAAAGGATGCTACTAGCATTTGAGGTGAGATATGCTGCTAAGACCAATTATGCAAGGCCAATGACTTATTTGTTGCAAATACCTTTTTCCAACAACATAAACGGCAACTATATACGTGGACCTCCCCGGATGGAATACACAGAAATCAAATCGACTACATCTGTGGAAAGGGACAATGAAAAAGCTCAATGTCATCAGTTAGAACAAGGCCAGGGGCCAGCTGTGGAACAGATCATCAGTTGCTCCTATGCAAATTCAAGTTGCAGCTGAAGAAAATTAGAACAAGTCCACGAGAACCAAAGTATGACCTTGAATATATCCCACCTGAATTTAGAGACCATCTCAAGAATAGATTTGACACATTGAACACTAATGACCAAAGACCAGAGGAGTTGTGGGATGACATCAAGGACATCATACATGAAGAAAGCAAGAGGACATTAAAAAGGGAGGAAAGAAAGAAAAGACCAAAATGGGTGTCAGAAGAGACTCTGAAAGTTGCTCCTCAACATAGGGTAGCTAAAACAAAAGGAAGAAATGATGAAGTAAGCGCACTGAACAGAAGATTTCAAAGGGTAGCTAGAGATGACAAAGTAAAGTATTATAATGACATGTGCAAAGACCTGGAGTTAGAAAACCAAAAGGGAAGAACATGCTCGGCATTTCTCAAGCTGAAAGAACTGAAGAAAAAATTCAAGACTCGAGTTGCAGTACTGAAGGATTCTATGGGGAAAATATTAAACGAAGCAGGAAGCATCAAAAGAAGATGGAAGGAATACACAGAGTCACTGTACCAAAAAGCATTGGTTGACGTTCAGCCATTTCAGGAGGTAGCATATGATCAAAAACCAATGGTACTGAAGAAAGATGTCGAAGCTGCACTGAAAGCCTTGGCGAAAAACAAGGCTCCAGGAATTGAAGGAATACCAGTCGAGATATTTCAACAAATGGACGCAGCGCTGAAAGTGCTCACTCATCTATGCCAAGAAGTTTGGAAGAGAGCTACCTAGCCAACCGACTGGTAGAGATCCATATTTGTGCCCATTCCAAAAAAATGTTGATCCAACAGAATGTGGAAATCATTGAACAATATAATTAATATCACTTGAAAGTCAAATTATGCAGAAAACCATTCAAAAGTGGTTACAGCAGTACATCGACAGGGAACTGCCTGAAATTCAAGCTGGATTTAGAGGAGGATGTGGAATGAGGGATATCATTGCTCATGTCAGATGGATCTTGGCTGAAAACAGAGAATACCAGAAAGATGTTTACCTGTGTTTTATTGACTGTACAAAGGCATCCAATTCTGTGGATCATAAAAATTATGGATAACATTGCAAAGAATGGGAATTCCAGAACACTTAAATGTACTCATGAGGAACCTGTACACAGACCAAGAGGCAATCACTCGAGCAGAACAAGGGGATACTGTGTGGTTTCCAGTCAGGAAAGGTGTGTGTCAGGGTTATATCCTTTCATCACACTTATTCAATCTGTATGCTGAGAAAATAGTCCAAGAATCTGAACTATATGAAGAAGAACAGGGCATCAGGTTTGGAGGAAGACTCATTAACAACCTTTGATATGCAGATGAAACAACCTTGCTTGCTGAAGGTGAAGAGGACTTGAAGCACTTACTGATGAAGATCAAAGACTACAACCTTCAGTATGGATTACACCTTTACATAAGGAAAACAAAAATCCTCACAACTGGCCCAATAAGCAACATCATGATAAATGGAAAAAATATTGAAGTTGTCAAGGATTTCATGTTACTTGGATCCACAATGAATGCCCATGGAAGCAGCAGTCAAGAAATCAAATGACAGATTGCATTGGGAAAATATACTGCCGAACACCTGTTTTAAGTGTTAGAAAGCAAAGATGTCACCTCGAGGACTAAGGTGGGCCTGACCCAAGCCATGGTATTTTCAATTTCCTAATATGCATGCGAAAGTTAGACAATTAATAAGGAGGACCAAACAAGAATTGATGCATTGGAATTATGGTGTTGGTGAAGAATACTGAATATATCATGAATTGCCGGAAGAACGAACATATCTGTCTTAGAAGAAGTTCAGCCAGAATTATCCTTAGAAGGGAGAATGGCTAGACTTCATCTCATGTACTTTGGACATGTTATCAGGAGAGACCAGTCCCTGGAGAAGGACATCATGCTTGGTAAAGTAGAGAGTCAGTGAAAAAGAGGAAGATTTTCAATGAGATGGATTGACACAGTGGCCGCAACACTAGGCTCAAACATAGCAACGATTGTAAGGATGGTGTAGGACCAGGCAGTATTTCATTCTGTTGTACATAGGGTCACTATGAGTTGGAACTGACTCGATGGCACCTAACAACAAGAACAATGCTGCTAAGCATCCTAGGATGCACAAGACCAAAATGAAAAACCAAACCCATTGCTGTTGAGTCGATTCCAACTCATAGTGACCCTATATGACAGAGTAGAACTGCCCCATAGAATTTCCAAGGAGCACCTGGTGGATTCAGATTGCTGATCTTTTGATTAGCAGCCATAGCTCTTAACCACTACGCCACCACCAGGGTTTCCATGCACAAGACAGACTCTCACATATATTCTTGTTATTATTGTTAGCTACAGTCAAGTTAGCCCCCAATTTATGGTGACCCCATGCAAAAATGGAGTGAAATGCTGCCCAGTCCTGTGCCATTCCCATGATTGGTTGCTGATCAGAGCATAAGGTTTTCATTTTTGGAAGTAGATCTCCATGCCTTTCTTCCTAGTCTGTCTTAGTCTGGAAACTTCGCTAAAACCTGTTCAGCATCCTAGCAACACACAAGCCTCCACTGACAGATGCGTGGTGGCTGTGCTTCAGGTGCATTGGCCAGGAATTGAATCTGAATCTCCAACATGGAAGGTGAGAATTCTACCTTTGAGCCACCAAGGCTCCTCACCATACTGTATTACATCTTAAATCCCTAGTTTTTTTGAGCTTGCTTGATTTCTTCTCTTCTCTGTCATTGGACCAGTGTTAATTTGCTGGGTTGCTCTGTCCCACCTTCTGAGCTTCCAAATTCAGCCCTGAGGTTCATTTCCAATTCCGGTGGCTCCCACTTCAAGCAAAAGTGATTTTTTACAAACAATCAGACACAGGTAAATCAAGAGTTCTTGCAACGATTAATTCCTATAGAGTCTTGCCTCACACTAGCCTTAGAGAATATAACTGCAGATTGGGTAGTTACTGTCCTTCAGAAATACACTTTCTAGATGTTTGGTACCATTAGCTACTTCTCTAGCTTTTTCACTTTTTTTCTCCTTAGAAATTTCACTCTTTGTCTTTGTTATGAGCTTTAACGCACTTTTCAGGAATGCTGTGACTGCTGATGGATTTGTGTGAGGTGCAGTGCTAGGCACTGGGAGCCTGCAGACGAGTTCTTGTCCTTACAGAGCATTGATGGCCTTTCAGCATGCCAATGGAGGGATTCTAAGCCCACTCAATGGGTGTCCCTGCATCTAGGGTCAAAGACAGGAAGGCAGTCAGTGCGCCTGGGCTGGAGAAGGGAGGACTCAAGTCTCCTCTCTGTTTAGGGGCTTCATTAGGGTGACCCCTGTGACAGATGGGGACATGGGGCAGCTCCAGCAGTGACATCCTCCCATCTTCTGGATCTAGTTTGAGGTCAAACCCTTTGAGAGCCTTATGGCCCCTGAACAGATAGAAAATGCATACGATCCTGATAATACATCACTTCCGGTTGGTTTGCTTAGTAGGGGATGGTAGTGGGTTGAATGGTGGCCCTTAAAAGATATGTCCACATCCTAACCCCCAGAGCCTGTGAATGTGACTATATTTAGAAAACGGGTCTTTGCAGACGGAATCAAGTTAAGGATTCTGAAGATGAGATCATCCTGGATTTAGGGTGGGCCCTAAGTCCAATGGCCAAAAAGCCGTTGCCGTCCAGTCAATTCTGACTCATAATGACTCTATAGGACAGAGTAGAACTGCCCCCATACGGTTTCCAAGGAGTGGCTGGTGAATTCACGCTGCTGACCTTTTGGTTATCAACTGTGACTGTTAACCACTTGGCCACCAGGGCTGCAATCCCATGGCAGATGTCCTTATAAGAGAAAGGAAGAGAGATTTGAGTCTCAGACACACAGGGGAGAAGGCCATGTGAAGACGGAGGCAGAGGCTGGAGTCATGCAGCTCCAAGCCAAGGAATGGCTGGAGCCACCAGAAGATGACCCAGTTCTATTGTGCTGTAGGCTCTGTAGTAGTGGCTTTGTACCTCTCCTGATGCATTTGGTCCTCACCACAATGCAGTGAAGTTGGCACTGTTATGGTCCTCCTTTCCAGATGAGTAAACTGAGACCCAGGAAAAGGCGTGTCCTAAGGTTAGCAAGTGATGGAGCTGGGCTCACATACAGGTTTTTGCAATTCAGAAACCCTCTTTCTTGGTGTTACATCGCAATACTTGACAACGAACTAACAAATCTGTCTGGGAAGAAGTACAGCCAGGATGCTCCTTAGAAACGAAGGTGATGAGACTTTGTCTCCCATACTTTCGAGATGCTATCAGGAGGAACCAGTCCCTGGAGAAGAACATCACGCTTGGTAAAGTAGAGGGTCATTAACAAAGAGGAAAACCCTCAACAAGATGGGTTGACACAGTGGCTGCAACAATGGGCTCACATGTAGCAATGATTGTGAGAATGGTGCAGGAGTGGGCAATGTTTTCTTCTGTTATACATAAGGTCCCTATGAATCAGAAATGACTCAATGGCACCTAACAACAACAACATTTAAATAAGCACACTCAGTCAAAAAGAAAAACACACACATGCATATATATATTTTTTTATCCTGTTGTTCTTTCAAACTTCTGGATCCTGAAACCTCTCTTCTCTTTCCTTTTCATATGCCTGCAATGGTCTGAAACATTTTTGGCTTTATTTTTTATTTTACTCTTTTTCTTTAAAAATGATTTTTAGTACACAGGTATTCCTACAGAACAGTTTATGAGCATTTGTATGCATTCATACACTACCAAATGATTAATTGAGCGTTGTATGTTTTTATCAAAGGAAACAATGCAGAGATTTCTCCAAAGTCCTGTTTGACTAAAGATGATTAATTTTAATTTTCACATGAGCGGCATAATGCTATTAATCATTTAATATGTTTAATCATAATCTCTGTAATTCCTAATTAGGTTTATGAAACTGAAACATCCACCAGTTGTGCACAAACCCAAATGTAAGTCTCCTTCTTGGGTTGAGAAGGAGCTCATTTTAATTTGTGTTTAAATAACAACTTCTAACAGGAGGGAGAAAATGGACTGGAAGCTTGAGGTCTACTCCCAACTCTTAGTTACTGCTTCTGCAAAATTAGAGCCTTGTGATTGAGTTCCAAGGCCCTTACTCACTCCTCCGACAGGTGATGTTCTCATGATTCAAAGTCATTTCCATCTCAGGAATGTGTGAAAATGCATTTTATTGTTCTCAGTTGCCTTCAAGTTGGTTATGACTCATGGCAACCTTCTGTGTAACAGAGCAGAACATTGCCGGGTCCTGCGCCATCTTCCTGATCATTGGTATGTTGGGATCCATTGTTGGCGGCTATTGTGTAGTGCCTTCCAATCTAGGGGGTCATCTTCCAGCATTTTATTGTGATTCATACAGTTTGGGTTGGCTAATTTCGGAAGTAAATTTCTAGACCTTTCTTCTTAGCCTGTTTTTGTCTGGAAGCTTTCCTGAAACCTGTCCACTCTGGTTGACCCAGCTGGTATTTGAAATATAAAAGGCATAGCTCCCAGAATCATAGCATCGTGCAGGTCACCACAGTACAACCAACTGACAGGTGGTGACTATTCGTGTTACTAGAAGGGAAAACACAGTTCCTGCTCTCTTGGGGCTCAGTGTTAATATACTGAGATTCGACTACCACTTGGAGGTGGTGAAGTTGATTGTTTACTCATTCATTCATTCATTGGTTTGGTTTACACATACTCCCATCATTCACTCATTCAGTGAGCCCATCAGTCATTAAGCAGACACTTGTCATGTGCCTACCATGGCTCAGCTGATGTGTCATATGCTGGTCATGCCCCTGCTATGGCCCTTTGATGGCAGCTCATAGCTGTTAGGATGAAATTCATACCCTCCCTCTGCACACAGGGTCTTCGTGATCCAGCCCCTGCCAACCTCTGCAATCTACTCCCTTGCCTCTCCTCCATACATACCCCTCCTACCAGTTGCACCAAAACCCACACATACTCCTCTGAATCCAGAACATTCTTTCACATGTCTGCATCTTTGCTCCTGCTTGGTCATCTGCTGGCACAGCAGCTATCTCCTTCACCTCTTTCCTTAGACACCTCTCACTTCATCTTTTTCCTCCGGGGTGGCATGCCTTCCTGACTCTCCCACTGTGCCACATGTCCCTGATTCAGGTTAACTCAGTCCTTTATGATCTACTGTTAGCCCAACGCTTAACAGTCTGTATTGCCTTATTGTTGTAGGTGCCGTCCAGTCGATTCTAACTCATAGCAACCCTATAGTTACCCTATAGGACAGACTAGAACTGCCCCATAGGGTTTCCAAGGCTGTAATCTACAGAAGCAGACTGCCACATCCTTCCCCTGCGGAGAGGCTGGTGGGTTTAAACTGCTGATCTTTTGGTTAGCATCCAAGGGCTTAACCATTGCACCACCAGGGCTCCTTACTGTCTATATTAAATTATCTTTTTCTCCTTCTCTCTCTTCCAATAAACTGAGAACCGTATGTGACTTGGAGGATCAACTTGTGTCTAGAACAAGGTAGCTGCTCAGTAAAGATGCATTTCGTAAATAAATGAGTCTTTCCTTTATACTTCCTTAGAGGGGATTTTTACTCCTCTGTCTCGACAATTTTTTTTAAATCACCTCCACTCCTAAAAACCCATTACCTTCCATTTATTGAATATATGTTGTTGTTTTTGTGTGCCTTTGAGTTGATTCCAACTAATTGCAACCCCATATGACAGAGTAGAACTGCCCAATAGGATTTTCTAGGCTGTAATCTTTACAGGAGCAGATCGCCAGGTCTTTCTGCCACAGAGCCTCTGGGTGAGTTTGAACCACCAACCTTTCAGTTAGCAGCCAAGCACTTAACCACTGAACCACTAGGGCTTCTTTATTGAATATATACTATGTGCCAAGAATTCTGCCAACTTGGCACACATTATTGCATTTCATCTTCACAAAGCCTTATAAGGTATGTTCTATTATTATTCCCTATTTTCATATAAGAAAACTACCAACATCTTCCCTCTTATTAAATCCAACAGCATTGAAGAATAGTTTGCCAGTCATTGGGAGAGCTTATCTTGAAAATACAATTCAGGGTGTGTTGGAGGAGGAGAGGTGGATGCACATGAAATCTGCCAATGAACACAAGGGTTGATGAGAAAGTCTCTAATTATGCCTGTGTTATTTGGGTGTTTCCTTTATATTTCAGTTTGTAAAATCGTCTCCTTCTCTATGGCTTTATTATTTTATGCCTGGCTGTTGTGTTGACAGTTTCATTCCAGTTACGTGCTTATAAATTGCTTATAAATAGGTGAGGAAGCTGCCTTGTTCATAAATTTGATGGGCTTCAGCAGACGTTTTCTGTCATGGTTTCAGAGAAATCAGGGATCTCAGGCAAGTGGTATCTTCTGCCACCTAGAGGCAGGGTGTGCTAATTACAGGGAGAGTATCTAGAAAATGAGGCATTGATGGTATGTGAAAAGTGTTGAACTGAGAAAATGACAGTGGCTCTAAATATACCAAATGTTACTATGACTTTTCTCCTAGGCCTTGCCTATTTATGGGAGCCAATGTGATAACATGTTAACTTGTTTTGTTTTGTTTTGTTTTTGAGAGAGGGAGATCATGTGACATAATCTACAACCAGGTCCAATAGAACTTTCTGCAATGATAAAAATGTTCTATATCTGCACTGTCCAGTATGGAAGCCACTAGCCACATGTGACTATTGAGCACTGGAAATGTGGCTGGTGCAAACAAGAAACTGAATATTTTATTTTAACTAATTTAAATAGCCCACGTGGTCAGCTATATCAGACCACGCAGGTGCACACGATCCAGAAACTAAAAGCTGAAGGCAACAACGAAAAAATTAAGTCAATGAGCTGGTTACTTGACTACAGAATACCAAATAAGCTTTTCAATTTATTTTTTTCACTGCATTTACTGGATATTTGATCTGTGTAGCCTCAGTAATTATGTATGCAGTCTTAATACTCTGAACAGCATTGATTAAGGGATATACACTCTCCCCCTTTAATGATGAATGCCCCCTTCTTGATGAGGTTTTCTCTGATTGCCTTTTAAAACTCCCCACCTTTGCTCTAATTTTCTCTGTAGTGTTTACCTCCCTCTGCCAAACTATATTTGTTTGTTGTTTGTCTTCCTCCATGAGAATGTACACTCTGTGAGGGCAGGAATGTTTATCTGCTTGGCTCACTGCTGAATCCCAGCACGATGCTGGGCACACAGTGGATATTCAATGAAAATATGTTGAATTAATAAGTGAGTGAACGAATGGCTCAGCAGTTCCTTTGTTGTTGTTTGGTGCCCTCAAGTCAACTCCCACTCATAGTGGTCCTCTAGGACAGAGTAGAACTGCGTTATAGGGTTTCCTAAGCTGTAATCTTTCCAGGAGCAGATCACCAGGTCTTTCTCTTGCAGAGCAGCTGGTGAATTCCAACTGCCTACCTCTCAGTCGGCAGCCAAGCACTTCACTGTTGCACCACCAGGGCTCCTTCAGCAATTCTTATCCTTTCCTTATTCCTTTGGTCTTGCGTGTTCCCACCACGTAGAGGAAACAAAATCGCATTGGGACAGAGCCTTCGGGTCCACTCAGAGCCTCTCTACTTTGCTCTTGTTCTTTTAGCAGACAGACGATGCAGCACCAACGGATGGCCAGCCCCAGACACAACCTTCCGAAAACACGGAAAACAAGTCCCAGCCCAAGAGGCTGCATGTCTCAAATATTCCCTTCAGGTTCCGGGATCCAGACCTTCGACAAATGTTTGGCGTAAGTACCACCTTTCTTCCTTGCAGTCCCCACTCTGTGAGTCCCCAGTGTCCTCCCTCCCTCCTGTAAGTTCTTGCTATTTACAATACTAAGATGAGATGTTTACTCTGGAAGAAAAAGCATGGTAGACCCTGGCCTGTGGGTGTACTGTCCATAGGATCTCTTTATGACTTTAGTAGAAATTTCTTTGCATATGCTCACCATGTTACCATCTTGCCACATGGTTCTCTTCTTAATAAGTAACATGAACATCAAATGGAAAATGAACTCTCATATTACCCACTGTCAAAACAAGCCTGCTAATTATCCCAGATCCAGTGGTCTGGGACCCCATGTCACCGCCAAAATATATGTTCCAAGTCATCTTGGTTCATTTCTCTTCTGCAGTTGATAGCTTTTCAGGAAGAGTGACTCCTGACATACTCCACTCTTTCCCAGGCACTGTGCATTTAGATTTTAGATGCAGTTGCAGAGAATAACTAGTTCTGGATGAAGCCTCATTTAGAGAAAAGAAAGAACAAAAACAAACAAACCAAAAACCCTAGAGATTTCTAAGTCTGACTTGAATTCTGCAGCATACGTTCTCCTGGAGTCATTGAGCAGGGGTTCAGAGGTGCTAATGTGGTTCTATATACTACAAATGACAGCCTTGCCCAGTGCTTACTGAAATGCAGAGCTGGCCAGAAACTACCTCCAACCCAGAGAAAACGAATGATATGGATGCTTCCTCATGTATCATCAGGAGCCTGATTCTTTCTCTGGACATATCTGCCTGACTCACACTGAGAAGTGTTTACCATTCTTTTGGGCTCAGTTCCACCAAAGGACAAAGCCACAACAGGGCTTGGATATTATTCCTTTTGTAAATGTGTTCTTGTTCTTGCTAGTGCCATCAAGTTGGCTCCTAACTCTCAGATTACCCACTGTTAAAATAAGCCCACTGATTATCCCAAATCCTGTGGTCTGGGACCCCATGTCGTGATTAAATAAACATCACCAGTCATCTTGGTTCTGTATAACAACCTTACGTATAACAGTACAAAACCTTGCAGTCCTGTGCCATCTTCATGCTCATTGATATGTTTGATCCCATTGTTGCAGCCACTGTGTCAAGCCGTCTCATTGAGGGTCTTCCTCTTTTTCAATAACCCTCTGCTTTACCAAGCATGATGTAATGCCTTCCAACTTAAAGGGCTCGTCTTTGAGCACTGTATTGCACAGAGTTCTATGGTGATCCATAAGGTTTTCATTGGCTAATTTTTTTCAGAATTAGATCACCGGGTCCTTCCTCCTAGTCTGTTTTAGAATGGGAGCTCCGACGAAACCTGTCCACCATGGGTGACCCTGCTGATAATTGAAATACCAGTGGCATAGCTTCCAGCATAACAACGTGCAAGCCACCATATTCCAGCTAACTGACAGATGCAAGGTGGTTTACAAATATAGTCGGTCTATTTGTCTGTAAGCTCCCTATTTGTCCATTTGTCCATAACATTGGTGGGAAATGCCTGTGGATTCAATGAAAAGAACTGCATCCTTATCATTGACTTACAGCAAAGCTTGGCTGCTTGGAGAGCGTCTTCTTCTAATGGCTTGTGAATGGCTGCAAATATTACAAAAGGAATAAGAAGGGGGCCAACTTCAATGCCTTTTTTCTGTACAGAGCTGGTGGAATTCCCTATATGTGAAAAAGGACCTCAAGTTCATTACCCAAGGTCTCTGCCGCTTTGGGGTGGGCCTGTAGCTTTTCCTCCTTTAACACGCATAATGTTTATCAAGTATGCATCTGACACAAAGGCAGCCCAAGCGTCCTAATATTTAAGATACCCAGACTTGAATCCTGACATTTCAGAGGAAAAGGTCAGCGTTTGCACTTTTATCTCCCTCATTTGGTAATAACCTTGAGTTAAGCCCTCTAACTCTTCCAGAGCTGGAGATACCCTCAGGCACTTCAGGTCAAAGATGACTTTGAAAAGTGCAGAGCATTCAAAGTTAAAGTCGAGGTTAAGTGTGTGTAAAGCAGCGAGACCTGGTTTGAATGGTGAGCAGCCAGAGGAATTATATTCTTTTTGCCACGTCAGTTAGGAAGGTATCTTGCTGTTCTGCCTGTCTTTAGTCTTCAACGTAGTATGTCATGGAGATGTTACCGTTGAGTTTGGTCGTCTTAGTGACCCTCTCTGTGCTGGTTCACTGTGTCACTCACAATGAAGCACAGCCCAGTTCCCACCCCAAAGGGTCCTCTTGCCTCTCTGGTGTTCTCACTTATCTTGAAAGTTACTTGAGCATTACAGAGAAATATTCAAAATATCCACAGGTAGAACTCACAGAGAAGGGACTGAACCTCTGTATTCTTATAGGAACAGAACAGGTGGCACAGAGTAAGTTCTCACCAAAAAGATTCCACTACCTTGATCAAGTCTTGGTCAAAATCCACTGGTTTCAGAACCACGTTTTATTGAAAGTCAACGTTTTTTAGCAACTGGCAATGTGCTGTGCATTTCTTATTTATCAATGAAGAAAATGCAGCAAAAATTCGATAACATGAAAATGAATTGTGTTCATTACCAACAGCATCTGTGTTCATTTAAGAGAAAGTATGCAAGATCTGTGTGTGTAGAGGGGAATTTAGTCCATAAAAATGATTGGGGCACATATGATTCGTTGACTACTTGTGCTAAGTCTGAGGCCCCTCCGTGGTTTACAATCACCATCTAAAGGAATGGAGTTTAAACACTAAATGTCTGTTTTTGCTGGCCAGGCATCAGCGGTGGCAAACCCATACTTGCTGTGAGGCACATTTAGTGGTGTGCATCATGTTGAAAAGCATCTGTAAGCATTCCGGTTGGCTCCTCACCCTTGAGTTTAGAGAATTATGCATGGTTTCCTCTTTGAGATCATAGTTACTGTAAGAAAGTATATTTTGATCCCAACTAGATGTTTCTCAAATCATTTGGTCCTGAGGTGTCTTCTCTCCTTTTGGTGCTTCATTCTGCCCTTGTCCGCTTATATTGGCAGGGCTTACAAGGACATTGCCAGAGTAAGACACCCACAAAGATCTTTGCTACTTTGTCCTTTGCCTCTTTTGTTAAACATGGCCATGGGGATTTCAAAGGGGGAGAAGAAAAGCAACCACCTTTAAAAAAAACTTGGCAGCATTCATAACCACTTCTTTAATCCATAATTCAATTCTGTGATGAAGTTTGCAACCCAACACGCCTAATGGTTACTCCAAGTGTCACACATTTTATTTTTGATTTGTGGCTCCAATGCCTCTTTGTTGCAACCCCAGGTACCTTTCTTCCACCACACATTCCATATTCTTTACTCCTTCCTTTTTTGGAAGCATTTGCTCCAGTGTTGGGCATTAAACCTTCTAGCTCATCTTAGATTTCCTTTCTTTTTTTCTTTTAAGATGAAACATGTCTTGGGCAAGAAGTTGTATGGCTCAATAGCCAAAGCAGAAGCCAGAGTCTTTTGAAAACACCAATTTGGGGTATGAATGAGTGGATGTCTTATGTCATCAGGGGCAGTAGTCCCAATGTTTTGCTGGAAGAGACGTTGGTGCCGGCCTGATGATGTTCTTATTGAGCTCTGTCTTCATGTTTGGGCTCGTCCATGAGCATTCTTTCTCTACATTTGAATTCTTGATGAGCCTATGGAATGAATGTTTGGATTTCTGCCAAATTCATTACGATGCCTTGCTCCTGAGCAGAATGTTTAATTTAACCAAATATTTTAAATGTACAAGTTTCTGGGCTTAGAGAGGGAGTCGTTGTTGTTGTTACTTGCTATTGACTCAATTCCGACTCACAGCAAAGCCATGTGTGCAGGGTAGAACCGCTCCATAGAGTTTTCAAGTCTGTGACCTTTCGGCTAAAGAAGATCACCAGGCCATTCTTCCGAGGTGCCTCTGGGTGGGTTTGAACCTCCAACTTTCAGCTGGTAGAGTGGTGGGTTGTAATACATTCAGAGCTCTGCTACAACACAGTCTTTCATAGAGTTGTTTTGAGAATCAGCTGCTCCCCCTCAAATGTGCACAATGTTCTTGTTTATATAACAGCTTGTTTCTGCTGTCAGAATCCAGCTCCTCTGGACGGAAAATGATCTACTCAAGTTTTTCCTTATTGTCAGGAAACCAGACCATGTGACTATTAGTCCATGCAAAAGAAGGTCTCCTGACCACCTGTCCTAGTTATCTATTGCTGCTGTAACAGAAATACCCCAAGTGGATGGCTTTAACAAACAAATTTATTCTCTCACCGTCTAGGAGGCTAAAAGTCCAAATTCTTTTCTGTTGACTCTAGGGGAAGGTCCTTGTCATCAATCTTCCCCGATCGAGGAGCTTCTCAGCTCAGGAACCCCGAATCCAATGGACACGCTATTCTCCTGGCTCTTGTTTCTTGGTGGTGTGAGGTCCCCTGTCTCTCTGCTTGCTTCTGTCTTTTATATCTTGAAAGAGATTGACTTAAGACACAACCTCATCTTGTAGATTGAGTCCTGCCTCATTAACATAACTGCCTCTAATCCTGCCTCATTAACATCATAGAGGTCAGATTTACAACACACAGGAAAATCACATCAGATGACAAAATGGTGGACAATCATACAATCCTGAGAATCTAGGCCTAACCACGTTGATACATATCCTGGGGGGACACAATTCAGTCCATGACACCACCTTTTCAGTAATAAAAACAGAGCAGGGCATGCCTGTGCCTTCAGTGTTAATGCCGAAGTTCCATCTACTGTGGTGTTATGGGTAGTGAAACCATTTCTTTGGACATGACATTGTGCCTTCTCCCATTTTTGCATTCCAAACATGAAGCAGACCCAAAGAAAACTGGGATGATGCCTTTCTTAGCCTCTACACACAGTCTTTGAACTAACCTTTACTTTCATATTTTATGCTGTAGCTGTTGAACACCGTTCACAGTTTTCCAGAGAAATATTATTTGATCTGAGCATGTCTAAAAACGCTCGGTACATATTTGCCCAAGTGCGTGCCTGTAAGCTTCCGGATTTTGCTCTTGATACAGCTATTGAGACACCTTGTGTGGATTCCGAGACGTCACTGAACATTGCTGTTGAGCAAACAAATGCTAGTTATGTCTGCGAATGAGTCGTGTCTATTTAAATTGAAAATGTGCCAGCTGTGTTTACATCATTAGTACCAAACTTTCCAATTAAACTGTTGATACTATAAATATAGTACACAACTGTCTTAGAAATGGGGCTTGCTTCAGCATTTTTCTTGCAGCTTATTTCGCTAGCTTTGAGAATCATCAGACCAATGGCAATTGCCAAAGAGGCAAACATTTCAGGCCATTTCTGGGCATATGGTACCATTGTTTCATTTAGGCAATGAGTCATCCTAAAGCTGCTTGTCAGTTGGTTCTATCTCAATCTGATCTTATTTTAAAGGAAGAGTTTTATGTTGACTTCTTAGAGAATGTTCCGTAGATGACATTTGCTTCATGGTTTTGCAAGAAGTCTTTTTTCAAGTCTCTATCCATAAATACACATGCTTCTAGGTTCTTATGCCTGAAATAAATATGATAGCATCTGTGTGGACTGAATATTCTAAGCATGGTGTATTAAAATTACTGCTCTTAGGAGTGCACCAAGCTGGGGGATTCTTTACTATGAAATTCAGTTCACCTTCGAAAGGCAAATCCTCTGTTCTCAAATCTGGAAGTTCTCTTCTCTTTTTAATGATTTTTCTCTGCTCAAACCTAGGGAACTGTAGAAGAGTATACTCTGTAGAAGAGTATTATCTTGACCAAAAGAATATTTGAGTGTCTACAAATTGCAGGGTAAGTCACGTGCACATTTCTTGGTATTTCTATTGGATATGCTAGAAATGTAGACTTTCTATCTCCTTTCCTGGTTGAGTCTTCTCTTCTTGGCTTCTTTGTATCCTTCTACTCCCCTCTGAAGCCTTTGACTAATCAACAGGGAGAATGCAAGTCTGTAATCCCCCTGGCCGAATACATATCCTGAGGAATGGGCACATTTCTATTGAATAGGGTGACGTAAGCATTGCGTTAGTTTATTGCAAAGTCAGAAATACTTTTATTCCAAGGTTTTGAGCTATTTATATTCAATTGGAGTGTGCATTTTTTTCTTTCCCAGGAAGATATATATTCCTTTGTATGTTCCAGAGGATAACAGCTCTACGTTCCAAATAATTTTATTTTGAATTTTAATGGGGGACTCTTGACACTTACTCCTTGGGACTCTCAGTATTCTGATTGAAGCACTTTGCTCTGGCCCAAACTCTGGGTCCTGATGTTGGTACTCTTTCTATCCTACCCCTAATCACTCTGTTCTCTCTTACACAGAGGTGTGCTTAATGCCTTCCAGCCAGGGAGAGAAATAAAACCCAGACCCTCCTGCAGTCATAAGGGATGCAATTAAAATCCAGGATGCAAAAGCAAGTGGAATGATGGAAAAGCTCAAGATAAAAGAAAGAGAGGATGAAAAAAAATTTTTTTACATTGTTCTGTTTAATTTTATTAAAAAATAATGCCCTTCACGAAAAGACCCTTCGTTTTTTTTTTTAATTTTTAAAAAATGCGCTTCACTAAAAAGGGCATTTGCTGTCATTCTACATTAAATTTTCCGTCTTCCTCTGTCTTGTCTGCCATGCCACATCCTTTTGTGTCTCCCCGCCACTCTGCACTTCTGTAGAGCAGGCTGTACTCAAGAAACATCCAATCTACTTGATGGAATCTAAGAAATCTGGAAAGATTCTAAGGTCGAGGGAAAGGATTTTGGCTTATCGGATGCTTTTGGTTTCAGGGTCCTTGTTGCCTTCTATTAAGTGTTAATCAAGAATTATTTGATGTGCATTCCTCACAGGGACTGCAAGATTGAGCGATAAAAATACAGAGCACCAGTTAAATTTGAATTTCAAATAAACTGCGAATATTTTTTTTAATTATACACATGCCCCAAATGTTGCATGGGGCATACTTAGCCTTAAAAAAATCTGAAATTTAAATTTAGCTGGGCATCCTGTATTTTATCTGGTGGCTCTCTCACCCTGAGTGAAACTTTCTAAAACTAACCTAATTAATTTGTAATCTGAAATTTAGTGTCTAGACTTGAAGACATTGAGAGCTGCTCTCATTTCTTATGGAGTTTATCGATGCTAAGTCTATCTGTGTGTTTCAAAATATAGAGAATCTTCTTGAGAAAGTACATTTCAGCCTGAGGGCCGACCAAAACCATGTAGGTATCTTGATGATGATGGGTGTCCATGGAGTGAATCTTGCTTTTGTCTGTTCTCCTTCACTTCTGTCATGTGGTCTGGCTGCTCCTAGCTTTTATGGAGGTTAAGGGCCTGACCCCCTCAATATCATACTTCAATTGGACATTTTATTATCAAAATCCCACTTCATTGGTTTGTTTCTCCCAGTGGCTATTGGGATGGTCTCAGAGGATCAGGGTATAGAGTAGCCATTTCTGGTCTTTGCTGCTCAGTGCCTGGGAAAGCAATAATTCACACACGAAGAAAGGAAAATAGAATTGACCCTTTGAGTACATATTTTCGTACCAGTCCCCTCCTAAGATCCCTCACCTCATGGCGAATGCCATAATTTTGCCATATTCCCTTGGTCAAGCATACCACTTAATAGAACGATGTAAAATGTGTATCCATGACGTTAAAAAAACGAGAAAAAGAATTCTCACTTGGGAAATGATTACCAATGTACCTACTGACTTGTTCCACTTCACCTCTGCTTATAAAGTATTTCTGTTTCTTTGCAGCAATTTGGTAAAATCTTAGATGTTGAAATTATTTTTAATGAGCGAGGCTCAAAGGTAAGCAACTTAATTCGCTTTGGAATCGTTTAGCTTCTCTTACATTGTTGTGGGTAAGGGAAAACAACTGCACGGCTTTAATCAGCACACTGTGAAAATACGCTTCAGTGGGGAGTTCGGTCGGGACACCGTCCGGTTTCCAAAATGGCGGGAAATGCATTGGACTCCGTTTAAAAAGTATGAGGGGATAATTTAAAGTCACTGCTATGTATATATATCTCAGGTTTCCAGACGAAAATTACCCGTGCTTAAAAAAATAATGATGTTGCTACATTTTTGTTTTTCAGTGATAATTATGTTCTTTATATTAAAAAGTGAGTTGATAGTCTCATGAGCAGGTAAATATGTGATTATTCTGTATTAATAAAGTGCAGTTATTTTCCTGGGTTTCAGGGGGAGAAAATTCTCGTATACACCAACCTTTTGAATATAATTTTATTCACTAGTGTGTTAACCAATCCACATTTTGCGATTTGCCATTGCTCTGAGTTCTCCACCCCGCCCCCTACCAGGAAACCAATTTTTAAGTAGATTTTCCTAGAGCTAACCGTGTTTGTAAAACTTGGGAACTCTCCAGAGAGGCTCCAGTACATTCAAAACAGAAATATGTTGGAAAGAAACAAGCAAACAAACAAACTCTTCCGAAGAATCTTCTAGATCATTGCTTGTCTTAGTGGGGTTCCCAAGATCAGTATCATGGAGATCACCAGGGAGCTTGTTAGAAATGCAAATTATTAGGTCCCAACCCAGATGTACTGAACATGGTTCAGAAACTCTGAAAGGGGAGCCCAGCAGTCTGTTTTAACAAACCTTCCAGAATGGAGTCCGTAGGTGGCATGAACAGTTAAGTGCTCAACTACTAGCCAAAAGGATGACAGTTCAAAACCTGCCCAGAGGTCCCTTGGAGGACAGGCGTGGTGATCTGCTTCCAAAAGGTCACAGCCTTGAAAACTCCATGGAGTAGTTCTACTCTGCACACATGGGGTCGCCATGAATTGGAATCGACTCAACAGCAACTAACAACAGACCTTCTAGACTTGTCCTTAAAATTATACCCACAGTGTCTTCCTGTTTTAGACAAATGTTAAGCCTTCCTTTTCCTGAGTGCAAAATACCCCTTTACTCACTTAGTGATTGTCTTAGTTACCTAGTGCTGGTATAACAGAAAGACCATAAGTGGATGGCTTTAACAAACAGAAATTCATTCTCTCACAGTTTAGGAGGCTAGAAGTTTGAAGGCAGAGCGCTGGCTCTCGGGGAGGGCTTTCTCTCTCTGTCGGCTCTGGGGGAAGGTCCTTGTCTCTTCAGCTTCTGCTTCCTGGTTCCTTGGAGATCTCCATGTGTTTGGGCATCTGTCTTCCCCCTCTCTGCTTTGCTTAATCTGCTCTTTTCATATCACGCAAGAGATTGGCACACCCTACACTAATCCTGCCTTATTAACGTAACAGACAACCCCTTCCCAAATGCGATTATAAACCACAGGCACAGAGGTTAGGATTTACAGCACATCTTTTTTGGGAGACACAGTGCAATCCACAACAGTGGTTTTGCTCTGTCTGGGCTCGTTTTTTCTCCTTTCACTTCTGCTCGCATATCCCCTTTCTACCTGAACTCATACAAAACTCAAGAGCCCAATCAGAATCTCCCGAAGGACAACCAGTGCCTTAGGCATATCCATAGATCTGGGTGATAACAGAGATCAATCCTGAAAAAGAATATGAATATTAAGCTAGGAAAAAAAACAAACCAAACCTGTAGATTCCGACTCATAGTGACCCTGTAGCTAGAGTCTAGAGTCTAGCAAAATAGGTATGCACAGATATAAATCAAACCAAACCCATTGCTGTTGAGTCAATTCCAATTCATAGCAACCCTACAGGACAGAGTAGAACTGCCTCATAGAGTTTCCAAGGAGCACCTGGTGGATTCAAACTGCTGACCTTTTGGTTAGCAGCTATAGCACTTAACCACTACACCACCAGGGTTTCCTGCATGGATATAGGCTTATGGAAGTAAAGAAGGTTTACTGCAGTGGTGGGTTAAAAGAACTCCTCAGGTCAGAAGTTCCATCTTAAAACAAACAAACTTAACTAAATACATTTTTATGAAACTTAAAATATTTTCACATGGGTTCATTAAATATATAATAAATAAAATTTCACCATCAATCAAAAACATGTTTCTTATAAAAGCAAATGTGAAAAAATTGCCAAGAGCAAATCTGCTCTGGTTTATGTGCATTTTCTGTAAGGCCGAAAGATGGTTATTGCTCTAACTTTGCCAGCAAGCTATAAAAAAAAAAAAAAAAAAAAAGACAGGCATTCTTTTTTAAGTCCGTATGAAATAATTTTCTTAATGGATTGGTTGATTAAAAAAAACCATTTAATTCTATGTCATAAATTTTTTTAAAAAATGGATGTGGATATTGACCTTAAGCCTTTGCTGTGGAGTCAATTCTGACTCATGTGACACCACGTGTGCAGAATAGAACTGTGTTCCTTAGGGTTTTCATGCTGTGGCTTATCAGGAGCGGATTGCCAGGCCTGTTTTCCAGGGTGCCTCTGGGTAGATTGGAACTGCCAGCCTTTTAGTTAGTAGTCTAGTGCTTACCTATTTGCGTCACCTAGTCACCTGGATATTGACCTTCAAAAAAAATCCAACCCACTGCTGCGGAGTCGATTCTGGCTCATAGCAACGCCATTGGGCTCCCAAGGGTGTGAATCAATACGGAAGCAGACTGCCACATCTTTCTCCTGTGGAGCTGATAGTGGATTTGAACCATCAAACTTTCGGTTAGCACTCGAGCACCTCAACCACTGCGTCACCAGGGCTCCCTTAGGATATTGACCTTGGCAACCAGAAGATGAACACTTTCCAAAAAAAGGAAAGAAGACGAAGCAGCTTAACAAAGCTTGGCTCTAGACACGGCAAATTTTCCACTCCTGAGATGGGCAGAGACTTCAAGCTCCCCTCATGCACCCCGGGACTGTAAAAGTGGATGTGGAGAGCCCACCAGATACCCCGGATACTCAGGGAGCTGGGTTTAGCCCCACTGCTTCCCTTGCCCAGGCAGTCTGGGATAGGCAGTAGCCAGGAGGACTACTGAGCAAAACTGGTTTCACTGAAGGGGGCTGTCTTGGATGTAGCAGCCACCTCCTCCCCACAAAGCCCACGTGTGAATGCACCATTCGTGGGACAGTTTGCAGGCTCCTCTTTCCTGAGTAAGTAGACAGTATTTAACTGAATAGGAAGATGCTGATCAAATTGTAGGGAGAAAATTCCGGTACTCTCTCTTCCGCTGCCACAGTGACGTTGCCATATGCCAGATGAGTAAAAAACCAACCCATTATACTCTCTAGTTCTGCTAGTTCAAGGACCTTGTCATTGTTTTATAACTTCAGCTATTACACAAGCATGCTTGTACTACGTCAGCAGTTTGACCTCTGGGCTTGGGGGACGGGAAAGTGAACTTTCTTTCTGCTGCTTGTATGAAAATCATTAGAGGGACTGTTTCTATACCTGCAAAGCAAAGTGCATGAAGCGAAAAATGGGTCCCACCTAATCCTTTTCATTCAGGCTTGATGTATTCTTGGCAAAGTTGTAGATGATGACCCAGAACGTTGGCCGATTTTCTTCTAACCCGGCATCTTGTCTGTAGTACCACTGCCTTGAAAGCTTTCTTTTTTTAAAAAAAAAAATAATAATTTACATTTTGTTTTGTAACTTTTGCCAGTTGGAGAAAGCTATTTAATTCCTTTCGAGAGTGGTTTTGGGACATTAGGAGAATATTGCTTGCTATTTTGAAAGTACAATGGCGGTGCTATTTTTAAGACTTCTTCCATCATTCCCATGATTAGCCTGTCTCTGGGGAGTTCAGGAAGAAGACCATTTAAATTTGCCGCATAACGAGCCAAACTTTGTTAAGCTGCTTTTTGGTTTTTTGTTGGGTTAGAAAACATCAAAAATAGCCTCTCTCTGTAGGTTTGCTCCCTCTGAAAGAACCGGTCTTACAGGTGTTGGAGCTGATGGCAGAGTTATCTGGAATGTTATCCAGATGGTCCATTTGGGAGCTGCTAAATGGGGGCAGTGGCTCACACAGATATTTTTCATACTTAACCTTAACTTTTATGGGAAAACCAAACCAAACTCGCTGCTGTCGAGTCGATTCTGATTTATAGTGACCCTATAAGAAAGAGTAGAACTGCCTCATAGGGTTTCCAAGAAGTGACCAGTGGATTCGAACTGTAGACCTTTTGGTTAGCAGCCAAGCTCTTAACCACTGCGCCACCAGGGCCTTCTTCAAAGGACATTTGCTTCTTAGTGGTTGAGAAACCTGAACCATTGTTATGACCCTGTTTCCATCAGTGGGTGCTGGAGAGGCAGAGAGGAAATAGGTGGTCCTTTAAGAGCTAGGAAGTCACCTCTTGGCCATTCTTTATGGGGACAGTCCCCTGATGCACACAACTAAACACTAAATGAGGATGACTGTGTGGCCCACGGGTGTTTGTGTGTGTGTATGTATGTGTGTATATACACCTATACATACACGTGCAGTATGTATGTATATGCATATATGTATGTTTCCCTCTTTTAGCTGACCCTCTACTTTACCAAACGTGATGTCCTTTTCTAGCAATTGGTCTTGCCTGATGACGTTTCCAAAGTAAGCAAGACGAAGTCTCGCCATTCTCCCTTCCAAGGAGCATTCGGTTGTATTTCTGCTAAGACTGGTTTGTTCATTCTTTCGGCAGTCCACCGTATGTTCAATATTCTTTGCCAACACCACAGTTCAGACACATCAGTTCCTCTTCTGTCTTCCTTTAGCATTGTCCAACATTCACATGCATATGAAGCAGTTGAAAAGACCATAGCTGGGGTCAGATGCACCTTAGTCATCAAAGTGACATCTTTGTTTCTCTTATTTCTTATTAAATGTAAGATGCAGCTATCAGTGCAAGGGAGTTAGGCTTATGGGTAAAGACGAGTAGATTGTTAAGAAACTGCTGCTATGCGATTTTGTCCTTACCTCTACCTCTGAGCTCTAAATACCTGAGTTAGACAGAGATTCACCCCAGGAACTCACCCTGCTCAGTAGGTTGCTCTATAGAAATCAGCAATATAATAATATGCTTATTATAAAACACTGAAACAGTCTTTTGGTGGTGCTTTGTGATATGAGCAAAGCAAAGATGTAACTTTGAGGACTAAGGTATGCCTGATCCAAGCCTTGGTATTTCCATTCGCCTCATATGCATGTGAAAGCTGAACAATGAATAAAGGAAGACGGAAGAAGAACTGATGTGTTTGAATGATGGTATTGGCAAAGAATATTGAATATACCATGGACTGCCAAAAGAACAAATAAATCTGTCTTGGAGGAAGTGTGACCAGGGCATTCCTTGGAGGCACGGATGGCAAGACTTCATCTCACTTACTTTGGACATGTTATCAGGAGGGACCAGTCCCTGGAGAAGGACATCATGCTTGGTAAAGTAGAGGGTTAGCAAAAAAGAGGAAGATCCTCAACGAGAAGGATTGACACAGTGGCAGCAACAGTGGGCTCAAACATAGCAACCATTGTGAGGATGGAGCAGGACCAGGCAGTGTTTGATTCTGTTGTACACAGGGTTGCTATGAGTCAGAATCAACTCACTGGCACTTACTAACAACAGTGATATGAGAGACCATGGAAATACAATCGCTGGGCCACACCAGCAGGTTTGCAAGCAAATAGATTTCTGAGCTCCACGCTCGGATTCTGATTCAGTAAACCTGGGACAGGGCCCAAGAATCTAAGTGTTTGATATGCTACACAGTTCCTTCTCACATGCAACTAAGCTTGGGACCCACTGGCCAAGAATTAGAGCCATCAAATAAAACAAAGCTCCGAAATTCTGTCTTCTGCCCATTGAAGAGCTGTTATTTCAAAACTATTCAGGGAGTAAGTATTTTGAGTACCTAATATGGGGGTCTCTGGATGGTGCAAATGGTTAACATGCTCAGCTGCTAACCAAAAGGTTGTAAGTTCAAGTTCACCCCAAGGTGCCTCAGAAGAAAGGACTGGTGATCTGCTTCTAAGAAATCAGCCATTGAAAACCCTGCGGAGCACAGTTCTGCTCTGACACACACGGGATTGCTATGAGTTAAGATCAACTCCAAGGCACCTGGTTTGATTTTAAAATGGGCGTATGGTGATTTTCAAGATTAAGTCGAACCCTTCCGTAATGGGGTATGTAGCCTAGTATTAATGAAGTGATGCAGGCCTCATTCTAATCACAGATTGTCACTACTGATCTGATTTTATAAAGTAATTCAGTCTAATCCTTCAAAGTAAAGAAACTTAATTGTTCTGTATAGAATCCTGTTAAATGATCACCCATTCTAGTTTGAATACACCCACTGTGTCCTCAGTGGATGGGTCCATTTTCACTACTGTGAAGTTCTCACTTCCCCAGATCGTTGGGTGATATCTCCCAAAACATTATTCATTTTGGAGGTTACAAAAGCAACCTGGTGAGAGATTGGGAATGAACATCAGTGGGTTATGATTGTGGGTTATTTGTAATTACTGTTTGTTTTACTAGTAGAACTAGCATCCTGCCCCAACTAACCTGAATTGAAAGCCAATAATTACCTTTACGTAAGGTTTACCCAACCGGAAGCAGGGGTCCCCAAAATTGCACTATTTCACCTCGTTTACACTGTGAAAACCAGAAGGAGCTGGGCAAATTTACACTGGAATTGTTCCAAAGGTTGGTGTATATTGCTGAACAAGATGTACAAATATTTTTAGGGGTTTTAAAAATAATGTGTCGTATTTTCTGTACTCTTCTTAGGAACAATGTCAGTGAAGAAAAAGATGGATTTTGACAATATGAGGTTTAGTGGGGCTTTTGTGAGGCTGAAATATTAAAAGCAAAATGTTGCAGTGGTGAAGCAAAGAAAGGGTACATCATCTATTAGTAAAAGAGAAAGTGCTTCGAGTGTTATTCTCAGTAACATTCTCCTAACAGAGCCACTTTATTTTTCTACCTGTCAATATGAATACCAACATAATGTCTTAGAACTTTACAATCTGTATACACATTTCCCTTTTTGGTTGATAAGACAGCACCAAAAGTTTACGAATTCAGAGGCATGTATGTTACCGGGGGCCGGGGGATAATTCACACAGAAACGTTACTTGAACTGTTTGCATTATTAATCAATTGGAGTTTATTTCTATTCATTTCATGTGATTCTTTTTTGTTTGTTTATTAGATCAGAGAATTTAAGATGTATTATTGAAAAAAAAGGTCTTTCCTTTTTTTAGGCTTTTGATTTTTGTTTTTGAGAAGTAAAGGCTGTAGAATTGACCAATTTGAATAACCCTAAAATTGCATGAAGAAGAAATGTTCTTAAAACCACACGGCATGTCTCTGTAGGAAATGTTAGAGGATTTTGGCATTCATTTGTGAGTTCTGTGCACACGTTTATTTTCTTTTACTTTATTTTTAATTTGCATGTCGAGAAAGTGGTTCCCTCTCCCCTCCTCCTTGTTATTTCATTTTATTCTCTGTGAAGACACTGTAAATTTATTTTGATCTCATTTTCTTTTTGTTAGATTTATGTTCTTCTGTAGTGACATTTAGAAAGGTATTTTTAGTATCCTTCTTTGAATTCTTTAGGGCTTACAGCTAACTGGTGACAGTAAAACAGAAAAAAAGAAACAAGAAAAACCTTGTTCACATTTATTGCTTACTGATTGCACATCTTAGTACTCTTATAATTTCTCTAATTTGCATGTTACAGAACTGAAGCCAGGACAAGAAGTAGAAATTAAAGCGAGAGAACGTTACAAAGTGGTCGTGGATTGAAATATTAATCTGCATGTTGTTTTCCCTTCTCCCTCCTGCATGCAGGGATTTGGTTTCGTAACTTTCGAAAGTAGTGCCGATGCGGACAGGGCGAGGGAGAAATTACACGGCACGGTGGTTGAGGGCCGTAAAATCGAGGTGCATGTTCAAAATATTTTCCTTTTCATCTTTTTTATAAATGTCTGCTTCACGCTCATTCGCTGTTTCAGATGTGTCACCGGTGTCTTGTATGTGACCCTATTCCCTTCTCATTGTTTATATAGATATACTTAGATATAAAAAGGAGAACTGGCCTTACTTTTTTTTTTTTTTTTTAATTTTACTTTATGTTACTCTTATGACTGCTGAGAGGTGGATGGCAAAAGTGAGACACGAGAAAGGTTCATCGGAAAGTCGTTTTATTTTCTTTCCGTCTTTTGTAACCAATGGGTGCAGTAGGTTCCTGACAATAGAGTCAGCGTTACACACACGAAACCAAATACAGAGGAGTTTTTTTGGTTGGTTTGTTGGGTTTTGGTTTTTATGTTTCGTTTTATTTTTAATTTTTATTTCCACTGCAGGGTTGACGAGGGATCCATAGTGGTTTGCAAATTAAACCAAATTATGAGACAAATAGCTTTTGAAAGAAAAAAGAAAGTTTTTTTTTTTTTAAAAAAATGGGAGGCCTTTGTTATTAAACCTTTCTTTTTTTTTTTTTTTTTTTTAAGAAGCCAGTTTGAATCATTTTATTCTTTTGATAACAAAGTGAAGAACCAAACAGGATTTCCTGTTCGATATCTGGTCCCTCGTCATCAAAAATAAATAAATACCAAAATGCCAATACTCAGAATCAGCTCTACCACAGGATCTCCCTCAACCTTGCCACAGGGTCGTATTTGTTAAAACTTAAAAAAAAAAAAAAAAAAAAAAAACCAGTTAAAAATGCTTTAGTCTTTGGAGTAAGATGTTGCATATTTTGCCTTTCATTTTCCCCCTTCGGCGGTAACGCTTAGGCCCCTCACCAAACTCTCAGTAACCATGGTAACTGTATACAAACCCATGCTGGCGATGGTGGTGAATGGTAAGTGGTGAAAAGTCCATCTGCCGTTTCACGTATTTAGTGCTGATATATCTCTATACATATATATATCTACCACGTGAATTTTTTTGACTTGTCGTATTAAGTTTTCTTGATGCTCTATTTTTTTGGATATTGGTACGCCTGTAATTGAGTGTACGTTCTAAGCTAGCCTGAGAGGCACTGAGTGGACGAGATTTGACCGGTGCACATCTTACTCAGATTGTTAACTCCATATTGTGTTAAACAATGCACCCTCTCTTCTATCCTTTCGTTAGCTGTGACTTTAAAGCTTGAATGATTTGTTAATTCTTGCGATGTCAAAGGCTCCTGTTCCAAGCGTTGAATGCTAGATGTTGCTTCCCCGATGGTTCCTCCCTTCTAAAGTGTTGCACACGGCTAAAACTTGTTTGTCCCTTTTTCTGACTTTTACGTCCCCCCTGTACCTTGTCTCCTCCCTCCTCTGCTCCACTGCATGCTCCTTCATATGAACTTTATTTTCTGTAAAAAAAAAAAAAAAAATATTTATTGTTTCTGTGTTCCCATGGAGTACATGCATGCTTTTTAAATCTTCAACTATGCAGTATCTTTTAATTTGCTTTTCCTGTCTCTTTATTAAACGTTTAAATGATATGACATTGCTTTATTGAAATGATTTGTAAGTTTAAATGGTTATGAAGTAAATGTAATTATAAAAATGTATGATTTTTGTTATGCACCTTCTGCCTTTTATAAATTAAAATGCATTTTTAGTTTTTTGTTTTTTTTTTAAGTAAGTAATCACAGTCATAATGCATGCAACTAATTGTATTGTGGGCTGGCCCTGGGATGTGTGCTCATTTGAGTTTTCTATGTACGTAGGTAAACAATGCCACAGCACGTGTAATGACAAATAAAAAGACCGTCAACCCTTACACAAATGGTAAGTAGACACTGGCCTTGTAGAGGAGGCCTCTCCAACTCTGAACCTGTTTTGTGATTTAGTAGAGAATCTGTTTCAATGAGCTTCCCCATGGCCACTAGCTCCTTCCTGCTGATCTGCTACAGTGAACCGCCTAAATACGTAAACTGATCTTTTACGACAAAGGCAAATGTAGTTTTCAGGTTAAGTTTGCGTGCCCTTCTTCCCATCTCTGCAGAATAACTCCTATTTGGGGTTGGGATACAGAAATTCTTTGGGAAGTAGGTAAGTTATTTAATTTGTTGTCGCTATGGTAAGTTGAAAAGGAACCCTAGTGGCACAATGGTTAAGCGCTCGCTGCTAATTAAAAGGTTGGCGGTATGAACATACCAGCGGCTCTGCAGGAGGAAAGACCCATGTAGATAACAGCCTGAGAAACCCTGTGGGGCAGTTCTACTCTGTCCTGCAGGGTTGCTGTGAGTTAGAATTGACTCAGAAGACACAACAACAATAGTGGTAAGTTGAGCAAGGCGGGGGTGGGGGCAATATACAAGTTTTTGTTTGTCTCTTTCTTCCCCACTTCCTCTGCCTTGATCACTAACCCTGCCTGGAGGTGGGACCACAGAATTTGGTTCTGGCTTTGCCTCTGCTCAGAAGCCGTTAGAATTTTGAAATGGCTTGGAGGGTGCCTCCTGATCCAGTTCTTCGGGAAGAGCAGAACGTGGGAGTGAGTTATTTGCTGCTCTCTCGGTCACACAGGAAAGGAGCTCTGGTGGCACAGTGGTTAAAGTGCTCGGCTGCCAACCAAAAGGTCTGCAGTTCGAACTTACCAGCCACTCCATGGGATAAAAATGTGGCAGTCTGCTTCTGTATATATTTACAGCCTTGGAAACCCTACGGGGGCAGTTCTTCTGCATTCTACAGGGTCACTATGAGTTGGAATTGACTTGATGACAATGGGTTGGTTGGTTGGATGAGTAACAAAATGCCATTTTGGGCCACATGAATGTGTTGCTGTGTATTGCATACACCTTCAGGACAATGCGTTCCTGCCCTTACCACCCAAGACGAGGTGGCAGAACTTCTCCTAAAAACATATACGTGGAGAGTCATTAAAAACGTTCAAACATTTTTAATGACCCTCTTTTTAAGATATAGACAAAAAAATCTTCTGAGATGTTTCTCACCTACTGAATTACTTCATTGTATTAAAAAATTAGAAAAAACGTAATTAATTAAGTAAAAAGTATGTAGTAATACATTATTATATAAAGTATAAATTAAAATTATATTTATAAAATTAAAATATAAATTATGCACTTTATTATATATTAATTAAATTAAAGTATAAATATTCTGCTCAGTGGAATATTACATCCATTAAAGTGAGCAAGATGATGAAGACTATGAGGGACCTCATAATGAATGAAAAATTTTAAAATCAAAAAATTATATGTATATGCATAGTATGATTTCAGTCAACAGTAGTAGGAATTACACCAAAATGCTAATGGTTGAATTGAGATGTGAGACTGGAAGAGATGTTTTTCTTTGTTTTTGAAAATAATATCATTCTACTACTGTCATGAGATTAAAATATATGGAATTTTCCATTTTCGAAGTTGTAGTTACACTGGAGATATAGAAGTACAGTCTCACTGAAAAAAAGAATAAAGACAGAAAGAAAGAGATAGTAACGATATGGTTGAAATATATTCTGGATAACACCTCTCCCCCAACCTTGTTCTCTGCCTGCTTTGTCAGAGGAAGTCACTGTTATAGATTGTTGTATATACTTTTATTTTGCATTTTATATTTATTTTACATTGTATGTGTAGTACAATGCATAGTATAGTATTCAAAGCATTGGGCATAGGCTTTTTTTCTTTTTTTATTGTAGTTCAGGTGAAGGCTTACAGAACAAACAGTTTCTCATGAAACAGTAGTACACATATTGTTTTATGACATTGGTTAACAGCCCCACAACATGTCAACCCTCTAACTTCTCAACCTTTTTTTTTTGGTGAAAATACACATAGCCAAAGATACACCATTTCAAAAATTTCTACATGCACAGTTCAGTGACATTGACTACGCTCTTCCATTGTGCTGCTATTCTCACTTATGATGAAGGCTTACAGAACAAAATAGTTTCTCATTTAACAGTTACTACACATGTTGCCCTATGACAATGGTTAACAATCTCACAACACATCAACAATATCCTTACTCAACCTTGGGTTCCCTATCCCCAGCTTCCTTGTCCCCTTCTGCCTTCTGGCCCCTGTCACTGGACTACTGTACCTCATTAGTCCCATTTGGTTTTAGGGGGCTGTCCACTCGCAGGCTGAACGGTGAATCTCAGAGATAACGTCACCACTGAGCTAAAAGGGTGTCTGGGGGCCATACTCTTGGGGTTTCTCCAGTCTCCTTTAGGCCAGTAAATCTGGTCTTTTTTTTTTTTTTTTTGTGAGTTAGAATTATGTTCTACATCCTTCTCCAGCTCTGTCCAGAACCCTCTGTTGTGATCCTCGTCAGAGCAGTTAGTGGTGGTAGCCGGGCACCATCTAGCTGTACTGGACTCAGTCCGGTGGAGGCCTTGGGGCACAGGATTTTTTATAAAAGTGCTATCATTGTATACATGCCTTTGATTTCTTGACTTCTGTAAATCAGTGTAGAGATCTTTCCATGTTAATGCTTACTGATCAAGTGCATTATTTTAGTGGTTACATGAAAATTCCATAAAATGGATATATGGGTTTATTCAGACCTTTGCTACTGATTGATATTTAAATTATGTGCTTGTTTGTTTTGTTTTGTTTTGTTACAAACAATGCTATTAGCATTTTTGTTTTGTTTTGTTTTGCGTTTTTCTTTTGCTAGTGGCTACCAATTGGAAAATGTCATTTTGTTTTTAAAAGGGTCACTGTTAAACAGAGATATGCCCCCAAAATACTAGGGCTCTAAGTTGAAAGACCAGAAGAATTATTTATTCTACTGACCCTTTCCCCAGCCCCACAACCTAAAACATACCCTTAAATGACATAGACAATGTTGACACCTGACTCTGAATGCCCATTGCCGAGATGAAGCAAACCTCTAGTTTACGTGTCATGAAGCCTCCCAACTTTGGTAAAAATAATAACTCTGCAACTTGCCAGAGTGTATATGTGAAGACATCACCCTGACTACTGGGCATTTTCTTTGAAAGTAAAGTAGCAGCAATACATGCGTGTGTGTGTGTGTGTGCGTGTGTGCGCGCGCGTGCGTGTGTGTGCGCGCGCGTGTGTCAATACTGCTCTTCACCTGTCATCTTTGAGCACTGAGATATTTCCAGGAATATGGTTTCTTTTTGCGTGTGCGTGTGCACGTGTGTGCTTGCATGCAGTTGTTTAAGTGCATATGCGTGGTATCTGGGTGAGGAAATTAAGCAAGGGAAGCCAAATATTATTCCTTAAGGTATGTGCGTGCGTGTTTATTGTAAAGAAAGAGTTATTGATCAATGTCATGTCAAGGGACTGCAAACTAGACCTGCGGGATTTTTTGGCACAATACAAAACCCATCAACTTTTTCCTTCGACTGCAGTACAATATAATTAAGTAAAAAGACACAGGGCCCTCTCAGGTCCTTACCAAGAGTGGTTATATTCATCATCTCAGGGGATATCTAGCTTAATTGGCATAACACAGTTTATAAAGAAAATGTTCTGCATCTTTGGTGAGTAGCGTCTGGGGTCTTAAAAGCCTGTGAGCGGCCATCTAAGATACTCCACCCGTCCCGCCCCATCTGGAGCAAGGGAGAATGAAGAAAACCAAAGACACAAGGGAAAGATTAGTCCAAAGGGCTAATGGACCACAACTACCGTGGCCTCCACCAGCCTGAGTTCAGCACAACTAGATGGTGCCGGGCGAGCACCATCGACTGCTCTGACAGGGATCACAATAGAGGGCCCTGAACAGAGCTGGAGAAAAATGTAGAACAAATTCCAATTCACACACACACACACAAAAAAAGACCAAATTTACTGGTCTGACAGAGACTGGAGAAACCCCAAGAATATGGCCTCTGGACACCCGATTAGCTCAGTCCTGAAGTCACTCCTGAGGTTCACCCTTCAGCCAAAGATTAAACAGGCCCATAAAACAAACAATAATAAACATAGCTCAACCATGAATACAAGACTAAATGGGCACACAAGCCCAGGGGCAAGGACTAGAAGGCAGGAGGGGACAGGAAAGCTGGTAATGAGGAACCCAAGGTCGAGAAGGGACAGTGTTGACATGCCATGGGGTTGGCAACCGATGTCACAAAATGATACGTGTATTAGTTGTTTAATGAGACACTAATTTGTTCTTCAAACTTTCATCTAACACACACAAAAAGACAGATTCACCAAAAAGAAAAAAAAAGAGTAGTTATATTAAGAGGGTAAGTCAGACCAGTAAAGTCCTATTGAAATGAAAAATGTAAGCGGTGAGTGAGATTGACTCATGAACTACCTAATTCTTTCTTACAAACCATGGAATTCACGCTTCATCAAAATTATAAATTACTTGAGTCATCCAATTTTGAGGTCATCTTCAAATGGTAAACTCTGACTGTCAATGGCAGCATCACATACCTGCATTCCTTCAATCAAATCTCCGATAAAATTTTTAGCAGTTTCAGAGGTTACAGTGATGAGTAAGACTGGGCTCTAAATGCAGTGGGATACCTGTCTAGGAGGCTCTGCTATAGATGACCGTGGTTTATAACATCATGAAGGAATCCCAGGATGCTTGTACTTGGTTATAAGAGAAGATTGCAGGGTGAGATATGCGGATCTGGAAACTCTACCCATCAGGAAGCTTCAACCCAAACCAACCCATTGCCTTCAAATCTGTTCCAACTTGTGGGGACTCCATGTGTTACAGAGTAGAGCTGAGCTCCAGAGGGTTTTCTTGGCTGTAATCTTCACAGAAGCAGATTGCCAGGCCTTTCTTCCGTGGTGCCACTGGGTTGGTTTGAACTGCCAACCTTTCAGTTAGCAGCTGAGCGCAAACCATTTGTGCCACCCAGGGACCTATCGGAAATCTACTCAAAGAGAGAATTGGGCTATTTATCCACTGCTGATTTTTTACCAAGTGCATCTATTCTCACAGAAGCATTGGAGTTTACTGGGCTCATTAGATGGCAAATGTTTGCTTTGCAAAATGAGCCGAGAGTCAGCTCTTCAGAGATTTCTTGGGTGTTGGGGAAGCATGGGTGTTTCGGTCTGGGTCTTCTACTTTCTTAGAGATCTTAGGAAGGATAGACGCTGAAGGAAAAATTCTAAGACTGCCGAGGGGAGTAGACCTTGGTTTTAATACCAGCTCTGCTGTTCACGGGCTGTTTAACTGCAGTCAAGTTGCTTAAACTCTCTACACGATAGTGTTCTCAAGTGCAGGAAAAAACTGTTGCTGTCAAGTCAGCTTCGACTCGTGGCAACCCCACGTGGGTCAGAGTAGAACTGTGCTCCATGGCGTTTTCAGTAGCTGATTTTTTGGAAGTAGATCGCCAGGCCTTTCTTTTGAGGCATCTCTGGATGGACTCAAACCTCCAACCTTTGGGTTAGCACCCAAACGTGTTAAGTGTTTGCACCACCCAGGGACACCTCTCAGATGGGAACTGTAGATCTAGTAAAACCTCCTCCATGGGATATTTGTGACAGTTCTGGGAAATAAGACACTCAACACAAAGCCAACGGAAAAATTACTGTGTTAACGTTGTTGCTGTTGTTGGGTGCCGTCAAGTCAATTTCAACTCATGATGACCCCCGTGACAGAGGAGAACTGCCGTAATCTTTACAGAAGAAGATCACCAAGTCTATCTCCCACAGAGCCCCTGGGTGGGTTCAAACCACCAACCTTTCAGGTAGCAGTCGATCGAGCTCTTAATCATTGCATTACCGGGGCTCCTTACTAGTACTGCAATATTATTTAAGTGGGAGTACCTGGATGGTGCAAATGGTTAATGTTCTTGGCTGCTAACCGAAAAGTTAGAGTTTTGAGTCCACCCAGACGTTCCTTGGAAGAAAGGCCTGGCAATCTACTTCCAAAAAATCAGCTATTGAGAACCCCGTGGAGCACAGTTTGAATGCTGACACACATGGGGTCACCATGGGTCGGGATTGCTGTGACAGCAACTGGTAACTAGTAGCTAGTTAATTACACCTTGATCTCAAAATTAAGTAGTCACACTGTTCCTTTTTACGCTGTAGATGGTAAATTGAATTTCCTGCTGCACGTACTAGTTTAAAGTTCAAATATTTAAATTCTGAGAGAGGCCAGACAGATAAAATAAAGGAGCAAGTAGAGAAGGTCTGAGAAACTCACAGCCTTCTCGGACTATCTTTCATTTTTATACTGGATAAGGCGAAATATTTCTTTACTGGGAGAAAAACAGCACAAGGGTAACAGTAAAAGGCTGCCGATATTGGGCTCCATGGAAGGCACCCAACAGGGAGCAGTGGTGACTGTGTCTAACTGCAGAGCACTCTTACACGGGACCAGCCCGTGGTCACCTTCAGTAACTTGGTGCCTGGGGAAGCCTTATTCTAAAGTTGCCAGTTCTACCAATGTTTTAAGAGAACCAGAAATCCTAGAATTTAAATGAATTCAAAATGCGGGCAACTGATGCATGCTGTTAAAAAAAAATTACCGAATGAATCAAAGGAAACATGTCCGTGGACAAGGGACAGCGTCTGTTTAGTTTGGGCGATGCTTCCTGCACCATTTCAGTTACCAGTCCTTAATACCGTACATGTTTCTAGAAGCCAGCTGTATGTGGATTTTGAGACCCCTGTAGCGTCTCAGTGGTTAAAGCAATTGACAGCTAACCGAAAGGTCGGTGGTTCGAAACCACCAGCAGCTCCGCTGGAGAAAGACGTGGCAATCTGCTTCCGCAGAGACTGACAGCCTTGGAAACCCTATGGGGTAGCTATGAGTTGGCATCGACTTGACAGCAGTGGGGTTTTTGGGTAGTGTCTTGAAGGGTACTTTCTAAAATGTGTTTCTTTGATCTCCAACCCCACAAAACCGAAAGAAGGCAAGTGGTGATTTTTTGCGTGCGCATTCAGACCTGTCCTTTCAGCACCCCGTACTGCTGCGGTGGTTAACACTGAGGATCTCAGCCAGAGTTTTTCTGATGTTGGCCTTGCTGGTGATCTTTGAGCGGCTAAATTTAGGGAGGAGAGTGCTGCGCTGGATGCAGGCACAGAGGTCTCGCCAAGCCACTCCCATGTCTGATGTAGAGCAAGACCAACTCCATTGCCTTGTAGTACGGGGGCCTGGGAGGCCGGGAACAGGGGTGCTTTCTCAGCCTTTCGCCTTTTGTTATAAGCCTCATTGTTCGGTTTAATGTCCTTGATCAAAATCTCTGAATTCCTAAGGCCTGGGGACATAGGCAAACGGCCTGGGAAATTAAAACTGGGATCGTTTTGTCGGTCTTTCTGATGATATGGAATCATGTTTCCAGCTGGGTGGTCCCAGGGGTCTCTTCCGGGTACTCGAAGGAGTTGTGGGGACTAGGGGGACGTTTGCGTGTGATTTGCATGCATTTGCATAAGGCTGCTTGAGCTCTGTAAGTCTGAGCAGGGGTGACTTTCAAGGGCCGGATTCTTATGGCCTTCTCTTGGAGACAGTCCCCCTGAGCGGGAGGAGGGAGTCCTTCTTCGTTAGATTTGTATCAGGAAAGAGGTCTCTCGAGGTTGGAAGCAGACAGAGTTCTACACGAAGGGAAATGAGCCCATTAGAAAAAGCTCTATGTTCCTTCACTTCCTTTAGACTGAAAACCAAGTAAATGTTCATGGATCACCTGCTATTTGCCCAGCCCAGTTTTGTTGCTGTTGTTGGTACCTGCCATGGAGTTGGCCCCCAGCTCATGATGACCCCTTGCACAATGAGATTGGATCGTTGTGATCCGCAGGGTTTTCCCTGGCTGATTTTCAGAAGTAGATCACCAGGCCTTTCTTTCTAGCCCATCTTAGTCTGGAGCTTTGCTGAAACCTGTTCAGCATCATAGTAACACGCAAGCCTCCAATGACAGATGGGTGGTGGCTGTGCATGAGGTGCGTTGGCTGGGAATGGAACCTGGGTCTCCCGGATGGAAGGCGAGAATTCTACCACTGCCCCCAACGTAGTTTTAGGTGCTAGGAATTCATGGCAGACAACAGTCCTTCTCGTTTGACCATTTACTTTAATGAGAAAGTTTGGTTATAAAAAACAGCAACAAGCTAAGAAAGAAAGAAGATAATCCCAGGCCGTGCTAATAGCTGTATGGAACTGGGACATGAATCTGAGAGGAACTTGAGAGGCAGGGGAAAATGACATCAAGGAGCTTGCTCTGGGGAGACGTTAGAGACTTGAATAACATCAAGCGACCTTTGTGAAGAGCTGGGGAGAGTTCTCTAAGCAGAGGCAGCAGTAGGCACGAAAAGCCCTGGATCTAGAATGGGCTTGGTGGTTTTGTAAAAAGGCCAGTGTCATTGTAGCTTGGAGAGAAGGGGCAGACCGATAGAAAAGGAGAACAGGAGGTGGGCAGTGGTTAGATCATGTGGGCTTTGTAGGCCAAGCTAAGGGATTTGTGTTTATTCTAAGTTCAGCAGGAAGCTATTGAAAAGAAAATTCTGAGTAGCAGAATGACATATCTGAGTTACTTTTCAAAAATTGCTTCAGCCATTTTGTGTAGAATGGGTAGAGGTGGGAAGGAGGAAGAAGGAGTGAGCAGAGGTGGTGAGGGTCCTTGCTGGAGGACTCATCCACCTAAGAGATGGTAGTGTCTTGGCCAGGCATGGTGGAAACAGAGAGGGAAGGGCACAGAGAGAGTGGTAACATCTTTCAAAGTTTAGCCGATAGTACTTTCTAATGGAGTACACGTGGGTAAGAGGGCAAGCGAAGAATCAAGGAATTATTGATCAAGAATTTTGCACTGAGCATCTCAGAATTTTGCATCCAGCCAAATGGTTGGGGATACCATTTGCTGAAGGATGGAAGACTTGGTGAGGGATAGGTTTTGGGTATGGAGGGAGATTCGAGGTTGGGTTTTCATGCCTGTCTCATGGTTCAGAAAGGCCTTTTGTTTTCCCTACAGTGGGAGAGAGGCAGCCTTTCTTGGGAGAAAGGACCAGTGATGGGAAGAAGGGTGATAACCTACACTGGTGTTCCCATGACAATCTAAAGAGTCTCATTTCATTTTGCTGCTCACAAAGTCCCCGTTGATTTCTTATAGAGAAGACATTATCAATTACCTCTCTCAATGAATATGTGCTGACATGAAATGGCACGGATCTCCCTAATGAGACAGAGTATCATTTAATTTCTATTATTTTTATATTAAATGAAGCTTTTCAATGGATGTTGTTGTTGTGAGGTGCCATCAGGTTGATTTTTAACTCACAGTGACCCCATGTGACAGGTGGAACTGCCCTATTGGGTTTCTTAGGCCGTGATCTTTACAGGAGCAGATCGCCAGGTCTTTCTCCCTCAGAGCCACTGGGTGGGTCTGAACCCCAGGGCATGTAACCGTTGTACCACCAGGGCTCCTTTCTGTGGGTAGACTTGGTAAATAGATAGCTGGATAGATAGATAGATTTCTTGGCCCAAGGAAATGATGAAGACGTGTGAGGAAAGTATTATGTTCTAGGTAGCCTTTCAAATCTTTCAGAAATCTGTTTCTTTGAGGAAGTGAAAGGCCACTGGCATTACTTACTATCTTTGAGAGCGCCATCAAAATTAATCAATAGGTCCATATTCAGTGAATGGCGTGGCCCAGTTTATATGTAAAAGGAGTTATTTAAGGGAGCTAATTGACTCAATCGTCATGAGTTTCGATAGGTTGTATAGGGACCCCTGGTAGCGCAGTGGTTAAACACTCAGCTGCTAACCGAAAGGTTGGTGGTTTGAACCCATCCAACAGCTCCGAAGGAGAAAGACCTGGTGATCTTCTGTAAATATCACAGCTCGGAAACGTTATAGGGCAGTTCTACTTTGCACGTGGGGTCACTATGAGTCGAAAATGGACTTGCCAGCACCAAACAACAACAACGATAAAGAGGTATACAAGATACAAAACCTGACTTGAATAGTGTAAGGAAGACTCCACTCTCCACCACCAATAAAAGGTTGGGACGTAAGCAGGGTGTAAGATGGGGAATAGGGGAGAAAGAAGAGGAGTAATGACTTAATACCTTAGTTATTCATTTCATGCAACTCCATACAGATTTCTGTCGTAAACTAGTTTTCTGTGAGAAGGACTAGAAAGACAGAGGTGATTAAGTATGTCCAGATGACCCTGCAGCTTTATTTTCAACTGGTTGCTGTTTTCTCTTAGACCACAAACGGTTGAAATGTGTACATTAGTTACCATGTCTCTAGGAGCTGGGTGTTTACTTTTTCAGGAAGCAATAAATTTTCAGTAGGTCAAATTGAAGTCATTTTCTACATTCATAAAACACATATTTTGAAATAGCCAGGGTAATTTTTATTTTAATATCAGTATAAAAATTCAGGTAAGACAAGATATGGTAAATATAAGAAAGGCATTTGTAGGTATCAAATTTCAGGAGCCACTGGGGCAATAAGTTAAAAAAAGAAAAAGAAAAAAAAAAAAAACCTGTTGACTGGATTCCAACTCATAGTGACCCTATAGGACAGAGTAGAACTGCCCACAGGGTTTCAAGTCTCTAATCCTTGGAAGCAGACTGCCACGTCTTTTTCCCGCAGAGCAGCTGGTGTAGTTGAACTGCCAACCTTTCGGTTAGCAGCCAAGCACTGTAGCCACTATTCCACCAGGGCTCCTTACTGGGGCAATAGGTCTCAGAATATAATGTGCTTAAGTTTAGGTATAAGGTATAGCCTGGAAGTTTCCCATTAACAAGCCCCTCAAATGATCAGTGGATAGCACTTTGAAAAATCTTATTCTAAGGTCATCCTTGGGGCTTAAACAAGTCAGCTTCTTCAAGTTGGAACTGAAAGTTCTTAGAAACAAAACATTCTTAGAAAGTTCTTAGAAAGTTCTAGAACATTCTTGGAAATTTCTAGAAAGTTCTTAATTCAGTCCAGGGGCCAGTTTATTGAGATATTGAGCCTCTGCCTTCCTTAACGGATCAATAGATTGTAGTCACCTCTCAGCTGTTCTTACAGACATGTCCCTTAAATCAGACAGGATATCACACCTCTCCTTTCTGAGAAGAGCTGAGTTCTTGTCAGAAATACCCTCCCTCACCTTCAGGCTTTCACCATTGTCTCCTCTCAGGAGCAGTTAGTAAAGGCTCTCCGGTGCTTAACCTTCTACCCAGATAACAAGGTTTTCCACACCTGCCCTCCTGTGTCTTTCAGGATTCTATAATGGATGTTTTCATAAAGACCTACCAACGGGAGCAGGCAATGATCGCAAAACCCCAGAATGTCTTTTTTCAGAGGTTGTCCCCTAAATAACGTCTGATGAATTTGTTATGTGGGTGGGCTCCCACTTTGCAAATATTCTTGCATGTTCTCTTCTTGAGCATTAATTTCTAAAGGGCCAAGATTTGTCTTACAGAAAACTTTCCACTTAGAAGGGCTAGAAAGTGAGAGTGTCTCGGTAATCTTACTTACGTACAGGTTATTTGAAAGTTACCTTAGCTATCATGCATTGATTAAGAATTTTTCCACTCCAGAATGCACTGAAATGTGTTCCACACTAAACCTCCAGGGGATAAAATGTTATTTCCTTTGGGATTCAGAAAGTACTTCCACATTCTATAACATCTCAGGGCCATAATTAAGGATGGCAATAATTGTTGGAATGTGTTGTGCAAAGATTTCTGTTTATGTGAGCTTTCACATTTTTGTGAACTCAGTACAAAGGGACATGGGATGGATTATCTAAAAATGATATTTGAAAGAAGACAAAAAATTGAAATCATCACAGTGGCTCTAGAAAACATTGATATGGGGAAAATTAATTACCACATCATTTTTGAAAGGTTCACCTGTAGCTGGACAGTAGTTTCCATTCCATTAACTTGTATTAGTGGAAAATCAAAGCGGGGCATGAATGACCAATCCATTTTTCCTATGTATAGTTGTAAAAAAAAATTTTATACATGCCCAAACTATATATCCTCTAAATTTTAAAATAGGAAAATATGCAAGCCCATTTGATACGCAGTTAATTTGCAGTGATGCAAGTTGTTGAATCAAGTGTGATGATAATGTTTTTTGTATATTTTTTTTTAAGGCTGGAAATTGAATCCAGTTGTGGGTGCCGTCTACAGTCCCGAATTCTATGCAGGTAAAGAGTTTCTCTTTGCACGATGTCTTCTTGGCCTTTTCTAAATGTGCTTTGCCTGCTAGCAGACAATGGGTTTCATAAAGTAATCCAAACAGAGTGAACCCCTATCCTAACAAGTGCTTAATGACTTTTTGGGGCAAAACCAAGAGTGCTGAAAACCCTTTTAACAACAAACGGAAATCATGTGAGTTACATTATGGGACTGGCATGGAGCCACGGCCCCTTATGACATTTCATATTGATTTTGCCTTAAAAAAGCGTTCCAGCTTTCTTCAATGGCATACTGAACCAATGGTGAGCTGTCCACCCCATTTTACTTCAATATGCCTGAATGTGTCTTTTAGCCATACATTTCCATTTGGGGGCTCTTTTCTTTTTTTTTTTTTTCTTTCGGTGGCAAATCAGAGAGTTGGCTTCATTATCCCAAAGGGTGGCAGTGGGTTGGAATTGCCAAGAGGAAGACTATTTAGGAAACTGGAAAGAATTAAGTTGTTTTTCTTTCCTCATCAGTCAGCTTCCCTTGGCAATTCTGTCTCTCTCCGCTTTGCCTTCAAGGATGTGTGTCTCCTCTCACCCCATCTCTTCCTGCCCACCAACTTCTGCTCAGTTGGGAAATCTATTCTCTTAGAAAACGTGGTCATCAAATTTTGGGAGACTAACCCAGAGGCAGCAGTGGCTCATGGGGTTGCAGGGGCTGGCGAATCCAAAATCTGCAGGTCAGGTGGCAGGCTGGAGACTTCTGCAGGCTTACATGCCAAGAACCGGAGGTCAGGAGACAAGAAGAGTGAGGGAGGAGGCTGGACACTGAGAACTCATATCTGATTTGATCAGCTTGGCCTGTCCCTTCTTCCTGTTGTCTCCTGGCTCCTTAACAGACTGCATCTAATTAATCCTAGAGGTAGGTCTTCTACACAGATATTGAAGAGAACTCTTCTTTGACATGGCCCTTACTTTTAAATAAGAAGAAATAAATGACCAGTCGGTCTAGATCCGTTCGCTTAATGATCCTTGGACGATTAAGTTTTCCTCTTCATCATCCTGGGATTTCTTACTTCTGTCATTTTCCTGATACTAAGCATCAACCCTCATGGATGAGAAAGTCACACAGGGAACTCAGACAGCTGCTCTAGGAGAATAAACACCTGAATGAAAAAAAGTTACAAGTTTGGGAAAACGGGGTAGGTGTCTGAATGTTCACCCAACATGACTGAGTTGGGCATTGTAGGCAGGCAATGTGTGCAGTTGTTCTTCTTGTGTATGTTTACCAGAAGCCTGGGTTTAAATCCAGGGATCCTGTAACTTGGGAGTAGCTCTGTTGACATTTATGGGGGAAGAAAGACTAGCTACAGGGCTTTCCATTCTTAGACCGTAGAACCTAGCTCCTGAGAGGGAACATAGTAGAGTTAGGAGCATGAACCCTGCTGCTGGTCAGCCTAAGTCAGAATCCTGGCTCCCCTGCTTACCAGCTGTGTGACTTTTAGAAAGTTGCTTAACCTCTCTGTGTCTCCATTCCTTCATCAGTTAAATGGGCAGGATAATAGTAACAAACTCATAAGGTGCATATTAGAATTTAATGGGTTAATAGAAGAAGAGTGTTTGGTGCATAGCCAACACCATATACATGTTTAGTAAGTAACAATAAATGAGTAAATGTTCCACCTCTCTGCTGTGCAGGGGAGGGGGAGAAATAACCAAGAGCTGATTCTGTTCAATTCTGAGTGAGCCATTAGACCAAGACTCTTTCCTTCGTTCATGAGTGGAAAAGTCCTTTACTTCTTGGCATGTGTATTTAAACCAAAAACAACAAATCCTTTGCCATCAAGTCGGTCAACTCATAGCGACCTTATCCAAGGCTGCAGTCTTTATGGAAGCAGACTGCCACATCTTTCTCCCGTGGAACAGCTGGTTGCTTTGAACCGAAGACCCTTTTGGTTAGCATCTGAGTGCTTAACCACTGTGCCACCAGGGCTTCTTCATGTCTATTTGCAGGGAGTTCATTTCTGGAGCCAGGCTATACAGTCTGTTCTGGGGTAATATAGAACTTGGCAGGTGTTGCTGGGGTACATCCTTGTCCAAAGCTGCAAAGAAATGACAATCCCCCAAGTGCACAGGAAGAAAGGCAGGCAGCAGCTTCTGCCCGTTTTCAGTGTTTGCCCTGTGAAACAGAGCAGCTGGAGGTAGGAGGTAGCAGGTTCTCTAATCGTGTGTAGGTGTGTGTGCACGCCCTGTGCATGCTTCCTCTGCAGAGTGATGGGGTCATCATCAAGAAGCAAGAAGGAATGGAGGGCATAGATGTGTGAATTGTGACAGACAAGGAGAGTGCAATTTTCTGGTCCCATGTGACAAAGTTATTAGTCACCCTTGGTTCAACTAACCAGGAAAATACTAAACACGTCCTTTACTTGTGTTTCAAACCTACATGCATGTCAGTGGGTGTTTAAGTGGGCATTAAGATGGCGGAAACTCTTCAGACTGACTTATTATACACACAAGAATATATTGATCTGCAACTTTTAGAGAGTTAGATGAGCCATTCCAATTCACCCAGGGCCCAGCCTCCAAAGTTACATCACTGAGCCATGGGGAGAGTGTAGTTATCCTAACAGTTGATATTTACTCAGTACTTCCTATGGGCCAGGGACTGTTCTAAACATTTTACATAAATTAATATACTTAATCCTACTGGCAATTTTTTAGACAAAGAAACTAAGGTGCAAAGAGGCTGTATCACTGTCCTGTGATTTCACAGCTGGTGAGAAAAAGCCCTGGTGGCTCAGTGGTTAAAGTGCTCAGCTGCTAACTAAAAGGTTGGTGGTTCAAACCCACCAGCTGCTCCTTGGGAGAAAGATGTGGCAATCTGCTACCATAAAGATGTAGCCTTGGAAACTCTAATGGGCAATTCTATTCTGCCCTATAAGGTCTCTGTGAGTCAGAGTCAATGCAACAGCAAAGGGTTTGGTTTTGGTTTTGAAGAAGCAGGCCAGGATTTGAAATTAGGCCACAGTAGTCATGCAGCCTGTGTTCTTTGCCATCAAGTTATGTTACTTACGTATTTTTTATGAACATTACGGTAATTCTTATGTGCTGTACCCAGTGATAGCAGATCATGTTATTACTCCATGCCCTGACCAGTCAGATTAAAGAAGAGAAGTACGATAAATCCATCTGGATTATTCCAACAACAACCATTGCTCCCACATTCAGTTGTGTTAACTGGTTGTGTCAGGGGACTGTTAAAGAAGCCTGGACAACCAACTCATTATGCCATTCTGTAGCTGCTCCAGTAAACTCAAGTCTAAGAAGATGGGGCATGGGAAAGTAAGTACTCATTGAGAAATCTGAATATGTGTGTTTTCTTGCTGTCGATTTCTGGATTATCTTACAAAAGCAGATGCTTTCTCTTTCCACCTCCATGTGTGTATATAGGTAGACAGAGTTTATGGTATTCAGAAATGTGGGGAAATGTTGCTGTGAATTCAATACCCCACAGTTCCATGGAAATACTTGAAAACACACCAACAGTGGAATATAGCAAGCTTAGATACAAAGTTGCGGGCACCTGCACGGATGGAATGGATATATGCAAAGATATAGATGTGCAAGGTATTCTTTTTCATATCCAGGTATGATGACTAATGTCAGCCATTTAAATATCCGTGACTAAGAATTTAGGGAGCATTTCGAATTCCCCCAGCTATGAAAAATAGTCTGGATTTAACGTGCAATGTTGAGTGTGCCTCTAAGCTGAAGTGAAAGTTTTGGCATTGATTTGCTTTGGCTATTTAGCAAGCCACCCTGTCTTGGCCAGAGATAGAAAGCTGGACTTATGAGTCATTTCTATATATAAAACTTTGCGTTAATGACAAATATCATAATATTCCCATAGCAGAATTATCGATTTTCTGAAGCTTATGCAGAATTAACAACTCAGCCTCCAATTGTCTCTCAGAATAGGGCATGAAAAGTTGACATATTTTGTAAATTAAAATCAATATTTTCAATCTCTCCTAAAGGTAATTTTCCTAATTTAGTGGACTTTTCCCTAACATTTATTTTCTCTTTTAATTATAAAATGGCAGGTTATTGATTTTCGAATATAACCTCTTGATGCCCCGAGTGCATTTTTATTGCTAATGCAGGGTGGGGGTGGGGAGAGGTGTTCCATCTCTTAATGAGGACCTTTAATTACTGGCGGAACAGTAGTAATTTGCTTTGATAAATTATGACGTGCACTCTCTCTCACTCACCATTTCAGGGGAAGTGTTTAGCAAGTTGTTAATGCAAGGTTTTTCATGCCCAGTGATTTTTTTCTGAACTCTCATCAAATCATACCTGTGCAACTCTTGTATTTTACTATTTTTCTGAATTTTATTTTATTTTTCTTTTGTGAAAATATTCACAGCAAAAGAGACACGGTTTCAACAAATTCTACATGGGCAGTTCAGTGACATGGCTTCCATTCTTCAGGTTGAGTAACCATTCTCATTATCTTTTTCCAAATTATTCCACCACCATTAACATAAAGTCACTGCCCCCAAAGCTTCGCATCTAACCTTTCAGATGCTATTGTCAGTTTGATCCCTTACTGATAAATCTTTGAGAGAGCACAGCGCTCAAGGCAGACACACTTCACTAATCAGGCTAAATTGTTTGGTTCAAGGCAGACTTCAGGGAAGAGATTTGGTCTGTAGTTTAGGGTTTAAAGAGTATCTCAGGGCAATAGGTCTGTGTGTTCATTCAGCCTCAGTGACTCCAGAACCTCTGGATTCCATTGGAAATTTGAAATTCTGTTCCATTTTCCCCCCTTTTGAGTCAGAATTCTTCTCTTGTAGAACTCTTTTAAATGCTTATCCAAAACCAGCTTCCAGATACAGATATACATAACTCAGCATATCCCATGGATATATGTAAATCTTCTCCAAAGACTGGTGGGAGTTTTCCTACAGAACTAAACAGCATGGATTATTTATCCTAAGTCTAATCATCTTCAGACTCCTTGGGGTTTATTCGCAAGACAAATGATTGATAAGTCGATAAAAAAATTGAGGCGGGTCTTGGGTAGTTCTCAAAGACTTTGGTCAGTGTCTATGTCTACCCCATCTTAGTGTTTTAATACAATTGAGGGCACTGAAGAGAAGTAAAATGTCTTAAAATCGCTGCTCCCAGTAGCATGCCTGAAATTATTTAGTGCAATTAGAAGTAGACTCTCCAAGTCTTCCTGTTGAAGAGGCCTCAGAGGGTCTTCTTACCATCTCTCAGCCAGTGTGCGATGTTCCCTTGCCTTCTAATAAAAGGAAAAAAAACGTCGTTGCTCTTTGAGATAATTATGATATCTAGGCCACGGAACAGTTGATTTAAAGCACCTTTAATCTTCATAAACAAGTTTAAAACCATAAAAATAAATAACAGAGGTTATACAAAGTTGTCGGCATGGTACTGACAAATGGCAAATCCCCCCGTTTCTCAATTGCCAGTAAAGATAGATGCCACAAGCCTCATCCACACTGTACATCATATCTGCCAACTCATTTCTGTGATTAAATATTCCATCAGTGGGGCTATAAGGCGGCAAAGCTTAACAAGATTCGTAAGATGCACCACTCGAACGCACATAACTCACTTCCATGGATGAGGAGCACCCCGCATGCAAAAGAAAATTGGAATTGAGTTAAATTACTCCAGGATATACAATGGCTAGCGAAAGGGCAGGATCTTCTAGTGCAATGCAAATCTAAGATACAGTTATGCCCTGATTGACAAGAACCAGACAATTAAAGTCAAAAGTCGAGAGATGCAGAGTAAATCTCCTCGAAAGCCTTGAGAGGACGATGAACAACAATCCTGGTGACACTATTCTTATGATTTTTTTGGAGGGGGAAGGGGAGAGATCCTGAATGGATACTCTTTCTTAAAATAAATGTTTCTTGTTTCAAGAAAAAAAGAAAGAAAATGGCAAGTACTAAGAGAAGAGAACATCTTACTGAAAAGTCACATTGAAAAGGTGGTCAAGTCTTGAAACTAGCTCATCCTAGGATCATAGGGGGATCAGATGGGATAATGAGTGTGCCAGAACCTTTATATTCTGTACAGTAAGATAAAAATCTTAAAGATTAATGTGATCACTGAAGTCACCTCGTTTGATTATGTCCGTGTTGGTAGGAATGGGACCACTGACCACATGACTTGTTACCAGACTAGGTGATTGGAAAGTGGATTGGGATTTCAGTAGAAAGTTTAAAAATGAAGACATTGGATGTAACACTCTGTGATTGCTTACCTCGAAAGGGCAGCTGTATTTGACCTTGGATTACCCACACAAAGGTGTTTGTTTTCTGTGGGTTTTGGCCACTGTGAACCAAGATGCGTCTCAGAATTGGATCAAAAGCAGGTAGATGTCGTTCCTCCCCCCGACTCCTACTTCACTGAGCCTGTTACAGCTAGGAGAATGAGCTGTATGAGGGTTTTCTAGGCTGTAATCATTGCAGAAGCAGACTTCAGCCACACTTTGGGATGAACCACTTTCCAATTCCATTCCTGCCATTTGGATACAATAGCATCCGAAAAAAAAAACAAGGTTGTCCAGAAAACAATGACAACTGTGATCTCCTGACACAGGTTCATTTTAATTTATTCATGACAATCCTAGACTTCGGATTGGGCAAGAGATGACCACGCCGGAACACCAAACACGAAGCATGTCCTTGTTAAGGGTGTCTACCTTAGCAGCCTGAGCGATTAATCTGCTACCACCACATAAGGAGACCTGGTGGCACAATGGTTAAGCACTCAGCTGCTAACTGAAAGGTCGGCGTTTTGAAGCCACTCAGTGGCTCTGCAGGAGAAAGACCTGGCTATCTGCTCCCTTAAAGTTACCAAAAAAAAACCCCAAAACCATTGCCGTCAAGTTGATTCCAACTCATAGCGACCCTATAGGACAGAATAGAACTGCCCCATAGGGTTTTCTAGGCTGTAATCATTGCAGAAGCAGACTGCCACATCTTTCTCCCAAGGAGCCACTGGGTGGGTTGAAACTGCCAACCTTTCAGTTATCGGCCAAGTGCTTTCACGATTGTGCCACCAAGGCTTTTCCGTAAAGATTACAGCCAAGAAAACCCTAGGGGGCGTTTGTCCTCTGTCACATGGGGTCGTTATGAGTTGGAATGGAGTCCAGCATCTAACAACACCACCACCCCATGCTTCTCAAACAACAGGTATTCAGGTGCCGCTCTAGGGTGGAATATGTTCCAATAGCTGTTGAGAGGACCAGCCTAGACTATATGCAGAGGGATAGGCTTTAAGGAGCTATTCCCATGCACAGTGACCTTTGACTCGGCGATGCTTGTATAATTTACACATCTGCCCGATTCAAATGCAGTGCACTTCAGTGAACTGGAACAGCAGAGTCCAGATTTAAGTCCCCAAGCAAAGGATTTATGGCTGGAAATGTTCCACTTCAAAGGGTTTATCTTGTACATCTGTTTACCTTTGCCTCCCCTTTTGGTAGCAATTCACTTTGCTTCTCTCCTCTCCACCCTCCCATCTGGCTTATCAGATTTCGTTCCATCTCTGCCCATATTTGGCCTTAATGTTTATCTTCGCCCTTCTGTGTCCCACAGAGGGAATATAGAGTGTCTTATTTATTTTTATGGTTTATTTCGTTTCTTGTTGTTGAGAATATACATAGCAAAATATACACCAATTCAACCATTTCTACACGTACAATTCAGTGACACTGATTACATTCTTCCAAGCTGTGCAACCATTCTCGTCCTCCTTTTCAGAATTGTTCCCCCATTAACATAAACTCACTGCCCTCTAAGGTTCCTATTTAATCTTTTGAGTTGCTGTTGTCAATTCGATCCCATACAGATAGTTCTTAAAAGAGCACAATGCTCAAGGCAGACGTTCTTTACTAGTTAAATCAAACTATTGTTTGGTTTTGAGAAAACTTCAGGCGATATTTTTGGTTTAGTTTCCGGGGTTCATCTGGGATACAGCTTGTCTTTGATGGAGCCTGTGGAGGTTTTGTTCTTCAAATAGGATCAGAAATTGCTTAAGTATTAAAAACAGCATTTCCTAAATAAACAACTTCCCTTTCCAATGCATGGGAAGTCCATCTTTCAGAGAGAACTGTCCCAGGAGCAAGGGGGTACTATGGCCCTTGCGAGAGAAACCGCACCTCCAGGCCAAGGGAGAAGGATGAGGTTTGACTATCTGGCACCGAAGGCAGATCATTACTTGGATAAATTTTTTAGGGAAAGTTCTGGGCTACCATCAACATAACCAGTTGCCGTAGAGTCGATTCCCTCATGCCAGCCCCACATGTGTCAGAGTAGAACTGTACTCCATAGGCTTTTCAATGGCTGATTTTTCAGAAGTATATTGACAAGATTTTCTTCCGAGGTGCCTCTGGGTGGATTCGAACTGCCAACCTTTCGGTTAGCAGTGGAGCATATTAACCCTTTGGTGACCCAGTTATTTTCTGTTTTGAATTTTTTGTTGATACCATGTGTTTCCATTAATGGAAGCATGCTGAATTGTGTGTGTCTGAATTTTTGGTAGGTAGTATGGACTTTTTTTTTCTTGCCCTCTTCCGCTGGTTTACCCCAAGTGTTTCAGTGGGACAAATAAAGTACCATTAATTATACCCCCGAGTCCCCACCAGGATCTACTGGCACATACATTTCACAATTTCTGTTTTTCTTACCGAAAATTCAGATATCTCATACAATACCCTATAAAAGCAGTAACTTGCGGCACGGGCCCGTTTCGGTTTCAGACAGTCATAGAGACCCCTGCCTTGTGGCAGCAGGCACTGTCAGTGGGACAGTAGCTTCCCAATAAACCCCCAAGGCTGAAAAAGTTCAAGGTCGCTGTATGTACCGCTGGGCACGAAATGGTTACATGCACCGCCCAGGGATAGTAGTAGTGTTGCGCAGATGTACTTAATCACCCTACAATGATGTATATAACAACATGTGGGAAGTGTTGTCCGCTGGGGAAGCTCACCCAAATCTTAGTGTCCAGGGTTTTTTATTGGGGGTCAGTCACTTAGACATGCAGGCCTGTGTGACCGACCTCAGCTCCTCAGACTCTAGTCCCCCAGAGCAAAACCAGGCATCGACCATACATCACAGAGTTAGCACAAACTATCTGGTCAAACTGGCACCTCCTGGCCCAAGGCCTCGGGCATACAAAAAACCCTCACTCTTATCAGTCAGAATATATCAAGGGCCCAAAGTTCTTTTCCTAGGAGTAGGCCAAGGGCCAGTCCTGATGACAGTCCTTTCTTGGGAATACATAGGGTTTGAGCAACCCAGGCCCACTGAGTTAACCATTTGCTCCCCAACCCAAACCCATTGCTGTCAAGTTGATTCCAACTCATAGCGACCCTATAGAACAGAGTAGAACTGCCCCACAGGGTATCCAAGGAACAGCTGGTGGATTCAGACTGCTGACCTTTTGGTTAGCCGCCATAGCTCTTAACCACTGCAACACTAGGGCTCTTCATACCCAACAATAAAGGAAAAAAAAAAAAAATGACGATGGTAAGCTCAGAATATATAGCGATGGAGATAATGATGGTAGTGGCGAGGCTGAGGATGCTAATATAAGACAAGCCATACCCCTGTGTTGGTAGATTCTAGGAGAAAAAAATCAAGCTGAATTATTTATGAAATAGAAAAGAATCTGTGGCTAGTTCGCTTAGATCTGGGCTCAGCAAACTTCCGTGAAGGGCCAGAGAGTCAATAGTTCAAGCATCTGGGGCCATATTGTCCCTGTTGCAGCTACTGAGTTCTGCCATTGTGATGCCAAAGCAGCCATAGACAATACGAAAGTGAATGGGCAGAGCTGTGTTCCAATAAAACTTTATTCAAACATACAATTTTTAAGTGTCATGAAATAGTCTTTTCTTTGTTTTCAGCCATGTAAAAATGTGAAAGTCATTCTTAGTGCACAGACCATACAAAAACAGCCGGCAGGCTAGATTCTTCCTACCAGCCATACTCTGCTGACCCCTGGCTTAGAGAGTCCAAATTTAACAAACACAAAACCACTGGTTTAAGCTCTGGGGAATGTTTTAGCAGCTACATGCTGCATAAGCTGGTAACTTCAGCAGACTGTCTCTCAGCTGTTGATGTTTATCAAGGAAAGACCAAAGAGAAGGAGCATGTCTGAACTGACACATTCCACTAGCTTCCATTAATTCATTCTTTTGCTCAGAGTTACAGGATTGAGCGCTACAAAGTGCCAGGCAGTGTGCTAGGCTCTGGGGCAGCAGAAACCAGCCCAGCCCTTCCCTCCAGAAGCAGATGAGTCAACTCAGTGTATAATAAATGATGGTACCTGCTGAGCATGAAAAGATTTAACTTTCTCTGGCTTAGGAGTCAGGAGAGTGGTGTAAGTTGAGTTTTGAAGGACAAGTAGGAGTTCATCTATCAAGAAAGGGGGAAAGGGCATCATAGGGGTGAGTAAGGAGGAGCTTAGTAGAATCCAAGGGAGTTTCTCAACCTCAGGGAGATCTTCATAATATACTGAGAGATGTTAAAGAAAAAAAAAAAAAATGTAGGTGTTTGATCTCCACCTGAGACCTACTGAATCTGAATTTCTAGAGTGAAATTAGGTTTGTACAAAGGCTGAGAAATACTGATCTGGTTAGACCAAAGGGTGCCTTCTAGAAAAGCTTGCAAAATAATTTATAATAATGTACAAAGGAATCTAGGCTCTGGGGTTTAATCTTTGAGTGGTAGGCAGCCACTGAGGGCTCTGTAAGAAAGTCAGAGAGGAAAAAAAAAAGAGAGAGAGAGAGAAAGGAAAGGAAGAAAGGGAGGATGGTAGGAAAGGAGGAAGGGAGGGAGAAAGGAAGGAAGGAGAGAAAGAAATGAGAGCGAGAAGGAAGGAAGGAAGGAGAGAGAAAGGAAGAGATTGATTTAAAACACATCTGGTGGTGAGTTAGCACCCACATCTACACAACAGTCTTAGCCTAAAGACTATCACGAACCTATGGGTTAGCCCCAGAAGTGCTGAAAGTAAGAAGTCCATATCAGCAACTGCCCACCAATCCCCCGGACTGGGCACTTGGTCGAGCCCAGGATAACTCAAGTAGTACCCAACACCAAGGCTTCTGTGAAACGTTGTTTCCTGGTTTTGTCCAAATCTTTTCCTAGAAGAGTAAATCGCCAGAGATTTCAAACATGAAGTGATTGCATTTTCTTTTATGTTTTAACGTGTGTGGCAATTCCATTACCAGCCATTTAGTTTTGAAGATTTTTCACTTCCCATTTTCAGTGTTCTTTTCAAAATTTATAGTTCACTGCTATTAGCTCAACCAATTAAGCTGTTGTGTAAATAGAGACAAATTGGCCAAATATTGTTTAAAACCCTTTATGGTCATTGTATGTAGATAGTCATTTTCCAAGTATAAAACAAGACTGTCCCGTTGTCTTTTAAAAATGTGACATTGATGAACCAACACACATGTGGCAAAATCCTGATTAGATTAACTACATGGATGACAGTTAATGCATTTCTAAAACTTCTATGGAGCTGTTACAACCCATTACAGTCAAAATATTGGCTTATGAAAAATTAATAAAGCCAGTGGAAATTGGAATTCAGCATCTGCATTAGCTATTTACACCAAAAGAATCAGCCAGAATTAATTACGCCGTATGCTACATTCTAATGAGTTTTTCATTAGACTGTATACCATTATGGAAACTAAACAAGGATTATTCAAAGAATAATGCCAATGGCTGTTTTTTTATTTTCTGAGAGATTAAATTAGTTAATGGGTTATACATTTAACTCTGTTGCAAAGGTTAATCAATGTACACTTACCATTGTATTAAATCCAGTATGATATTAAAGGCATGAACACCCCAGTATCACTGAGATTTCCTCTGGGGAAAAAACATGAGTCGATGTATATGTTTCCAGTGTTTGATATATACGTAGTCTCGTAAAGATGGAAACTTTCTGCATATTAGCTCTCTGTCAATTTTTGAAAATAATGTCCACTCTGTATTTGTAATACTCTATATTTGCTTTCAGCTCCTGTGTGTGTGTGTGTGTGTGTGTGTGTGTGTGTGTGTGTGTGTGTGTGTGTGTTTTCGTGTGGTACGGGAAGCATATTTAAGCAAGTGCATCTAATTACTCCTGGAGAGATGTAAAGGTGAAGTATATTTTCTGCTCTCACCAGAAGAGAGGGTCAAAATTTTAAATCCAGTCTATGGTAGGAAAAAAAAAACAACTCAAGATGAATCTCTACATCATACTACAAATATATCCAAAACCAAACCAAACCCGTTGCCATCCAGTCGATTCCGAATCATAGTGACCCTATATGACAGAGACGAACTGTCCTGTTAGGTTTTCAGGGATCAGCTGGTGGATTAGAACAGCCGACCTTTTGCTTACCAGCCATAGCTCTTAACCACTGCACCACCAGGCTCCACAGATATATCCAGTCCCTCCTAAAACAGAGTTTAGGAGTAGTATGTGAAATAGAAGAGACGGGGCACGAGCAAAGGCTGTCCAGAAGGTTCGTTTAGACTCTCGTGGTATGTTAGCAGGGTCCCTGGGTAGCACAAAAATTATTTAAGCAGTTGACTACTAGCCAAAAGGTTGGCGGTTTGATTCTACCCAGAGTGCTTCAGAAGACAGGCCTGGAGATCTGCTTCTGAAAGGTCACAGCCTTGAAAACCCTATGAAGTCATTCTACTCTGCATATGCAGGGTCGCCATGAGTCAGAATAAAATCGACAACTAACAACAGCATCAAGTGGCTTAGAGGCTGTGTCCCCAGGACGATGAGAGAGAGAGGAAGGCCATCTGGGTTCTTCGTAGAGACTTCAAACTCCAGTGGTTTCAACTAAAGCACAGTAGTTTTTCCTCTCAAGGAGGGATTGCAAACTAAAATGTCTTTAGGAGCAGGCTTGAGATACAAAAAGTAAAATAGGTTTGGTGGGGACTGTGGCAGAGTGGAGAGGAAATGTCCCAATTTCACCAGCAGTCACAGTGGCCTTGCCAGGCAGAAATGCTGGCCTAGACCCATGTTGTCTGATCTCCTGATTCCTCAAGAGAAGCCAGACAGCCATCTTGTTTTATTAACTCACTGCTGTTGAGTCGATTCCAACCCACAGTGACCTTGTCGGACAGAGTAGACCTGCCCCGCAGGGTTTCCAAGGCTGTCATCTTTACGGAAGTGGACTGCTACATCTTTCTCCCTCGGAGCAGCTGGTGGGTTCGAACCTCTGACCTTTTGGTTAGTAGCCAAGCGCTTATTATACCTCCCACATTTAAATGTTTGCAGTTAAATTTCCAATCTTAAAATATTTTCAATTAATTCGATTATGTTTAACATTATGTTAGTGGTCAGGGCAAATAGTTCACTAGCTATCAATTTGCTACCTCAGTCCCTGGGTGGTACAAATGATTACACACTTGGCTGCTAACTGAAACGTTGGAGGTCTGTGTCCACCCAGAGGCACCTAGGAAGAAAGGCCTGGTGATCTACTTCAGAAAAAATCAGCCATTGAAAACCCTATGGAGTGCAGTCTGTTCTGACATACGTGAGGGTGCCGTGAATGGGGGTCGACTCCATGGCATCTGGTAGGGATGGTGCTGAAGGGAACAAAGGAACAAAATAAGTTCCGATTCATATTTTGAAATTCCCAGTAATAATACTGATTATGATTTCCATTATTATTATTATTATTGAGATCACTTGTTGATTATCTACTACTTGCCAAATATTCTCATGTAGTACTTCTAATCCTTACAATACTTGATGAAGCAGACATTTTTGTTCCTATTCTACGGATGTAAAAACTGAGGCCTGTCAGAGATGTTAAATGACCTGCCCAAAGTATAGAACTTACCATTACTGAGGCCAGGAAACTAAGTTTAAAATTTTCTGAAGCCTCTGCTTTTTTGAAGGAACCCTGGTGGTGCAGTGGTTAAGCTCTTGGCTGCTAAATGAAAGGTCAGTGGTTCGAAACCCCCAGGTGCTCCGTGTGAGAAAGATGTGGCAGTTGGGTTCCGTAAAGATGACAGCCTTGGAAATCCTGCTGGGCAGTTCTTCTCTGTCCTATAAGGGTGTCTATTAGTTGGAATTGACTCCACGGCAACGGGTTTGTGTGTGTGTGTGTGTGTGTTTCAGCTATGCTACAGGACCTTAAGAGTTCATTATTTCTCCTCTCTGCATCCCCTTCCTCCACATCTTATTCCAATCTTGTAAGTGATGTTTTCTTTAGCAGGTACGTTCTGCCCAGAGGCGTCCTTGGTTGGATTTAAAACCCTCTTGCAGATTGTTAACCGTGATCACTAAAATCTTTAGCCTTGAAGAGTAAAGTGTTCCCTGAAGGAAGGTGGCTTCAGAATTCCGAGAAGTTGCTTAGTTGAAATGGGGATGGAGAATATTTATCATTCAGAGGTCAAAGAGAGCACTGAATAGACTTAGGACTAAGTTGTTGTTGTTAGATGCTGTGGAATTGACTCTGACCCGTGGTGACCCCATGTGACAGAGTAGAACTGCCCCACAGAGTTTTCTAGGCTATCATCTTTATGGGGAGCCCTGGTGGCACAGTGGTTAAGAGCTCGGCTGCTAACCAAAAGGTCAGCAGTTAGAATCCACCAGCCGCTCCTTGGAAACCCTATGGGGCAGTTCCACCCTGTCCTTTAGGATCGCTATGAGTTGGAATCAACTCGGCAGCAATGGGTTTTTAATCTTTATGAAAGCAGATCGCCAGGTCTTTCTCCTGTGGAGCTGCTTGGTGGGTTTGAACCACCAACCTTTAGGTTAACAGCTGAGGGCTTGACTGTTGCATCACCAGGGCTCCTGCAGGACGAAGTATCACTGCTTACAAACAGGTGAAGCTTCGTGAGAGCATGAGCTTTAGAGTCAGACGAAGCTGACTCAAATTTCAGTTTAGCCTCCTATAATTTTTTTTTCTCTCCAAGTCTTAATTTCTTCATGGATATGTAAGGAAAAAAATATGCAGTGCATGTAAAGTATACCTGGTATGGTACTTGAAAACCAGTCGTATCTTAATAAAACCAGTTGATGTCCAGTTAATTCTGACTCATGGTGACCCCATGTGCGTCAGAGGAGAACTGAGCTTTGTAGAATTTGTTTCGATCTGTTTTATTTTTTTAATTTTGTTTCATTATTGTAAGATATATGTCTTAGTCATTTAGTGCTGCTATAACAGAAATACCACAAGTGGATGGCTTTAACAAAGAGAAATTTATTGCTCACAGTAAAGTAGGCTAAAAGTCCAAATTCAGGGCATCAGCTCCAGGAGAAGTCTTTCTCTCTCTGTTGGCTCTGGAGGAGGGTCCTTCTCATCAATCTTCCCCTGGACTAGTAGCTTCTCTGCTCTGGAACCCAGGGTCCAAACGATGCACTTTGCTCCCAGCACTGCTTTCTTGGTGGTATGAGATCCCCCTGTCTCTCTGCTCGCTTCTCTCTTTTACATCCCTAAGGAAGCTGGCTCAAGACACAATTCAATCCTATAGATTGAGTCCAGCCTCATCAACACAACTGCTGCCCATCCCCTCATTAACGTCATAGAAGCAGGATTTACAACACATAGGAAAATCACATCAGATGACAAAATGGTGGACAATCATATAATACTGGGAATCATGGCACAGCCAAATTGATACACACATTTTTGGGGGACACAATTCAATCCATGACAATATATATAACACAACATTTGCTAATTCAAGATTTTTCACCTGTACAATTTAGTGACACTAATTACATCAATCATATTGTGCAACCATCACCTATATCCGTTGCCAAATTTCCCATCACCATAAACAGAAACTCAGTACTCCCTAAATAATGCTTGACCCCTCCCCTATCCTTCCCACCCCTGGGGAACCACTAATACACTTTGGTCTCTATATATTTGCCTATTCTAGATATTTCATATAAGTGAGATCATATAATAGTCAATAGCTGATTTTCTGGAAGTAGATTGCCAGGCTTTTCTTCTGAGGTGCCTCTGATTGGACTGGAACCTCCAACCTTTTGGTTAGCAGCTAAGCATATTAACCATTTGCACCACCCAGGGACTCCTGGCTCATTAAGGGTCACTCTTATTAAGACTAATCTAAATATTGTTGCTAGTGCAAATTACTATTAATGATTGAACATTTTCAATTGTGACTGCAATATACAGCAGACATATGGACTAAGCTTTTTGCCAAAGTTGCAATATTTATATCTAATAAGAACTATTCTAAAATAGCTTTCTACTTTAGTTGTCTCTGCAAACTAGTCACTAACCAGGAGCCTAAGGTTCAGGGTTGATATTCAGAGTCAGTCCTTTGTTCCTTTTCTTGCATACATATTCGTTACCATGCACGTGAGTACTAAAAGAGACAGCGCATTGTCCTTTGGGAAGCACATGGATTTCAGTGGGCATGCTGGTCAGTTGCCCTCACATGCCTCAGAAGCCAGCACAGTGCCTGCTACATAGTACCAGTACCAGTTGCCATGGAGTCGACTCTGACTCATGGCGGCCCCATGTGTGTCAGAGTAGAACTGTGCTCCATAGGGTTTTCAATGGCTGTGATGTTTCAGAAGTAGATAGCCAGGATTTTCTTCTGAGGTGCCTCTGGATGGACTCAAACAGACACCAGTTTGGCTAGCAGCCGAGCGCATTAACCATTTGCACCACCACCCAGGGACTCCACTAGGCACATAGTAGACATCAGTAACTACCTGTTGAGGGAAAGATGATACTCCTAGTTCCATCTTTTCTTGCTGAGCATTGGCGATAGAGGGAGGAAGCTCTGCAAATGGTCTCTTGTCTCACACAACCATTCAACTGAGGCGGTTTGCTCTCAGCCCCCTCATCAATGTCAGCTCCTTTGCTCAGATGGGCGACATCCAGAAGTCTGAACCTCAGCCTGGGGCTCTGTTCTCACGTGACTCCGGACACAAGCATAGAGTCCAGGTTTCTGAAGGGACAGCCAGCACAAGACACACCTAGAACCCTGCACAGAGTAGGCACTCAAGAATTTGCATTGGATCTTACATTTTCTATAACGTGTAGTTGTGGATTTTCTTTGTGCCTTTGGTTTTTGCATTTCAATAGAGACAAGAGCATCCTGCTCTCAATCTCCTAGCCCATCCCAGTCCTGGTGCTAATGAAGTGAGTCAGCTACTCCCAGTTGCCAGGCAGTTGGGACATTTCTTTGACATTTTCTTTCGAGTCCAGATATTATAGGAAAGGGCCCAGTCATTCGCCACTAGGCCAGCTTGGACCTGTGCCTGCTTGGTGCTACAACAGAAGGGAAGGCATTCCAAAACAGCCTTTCCTTTCTTCCTTCCTCCTCCCCCATTCTAATTTTATTTCTTAAAAGTGTAACACGGCTGCCTATCAGGAACCCTTTACTTTGTCACTCTGGTTGTTTCCTATCCCTTAGCTTGGGCTGCAAACTCTATGGGAAGAGGAAGAGGAGTGGAACATGGTTCCTGATCCCTTAGAGCTTGAGCTTCAATGGAGAAGATACTCATGAAGTAAATCATAGCTACATAGTCTAGAAAAGCAGAGGAAGGAAGTTTCATCGGGCTGGTGGAGTGAAGATCAGATTCCATTTCTAGGAGGAGGAGAAGCCAGAGCGAGTCTGGAAGGGGGCTGCTAAGGAAGGGGGGACAGACTTCCTGGGAGAGGAAACAGCCTGTGCAAACGCAAGGAGGTGTCAGACGGCACCACTGTTCCAGCTGGTTTGCGTCCAATGTCCTCACCCAAGGAATGGCAGCAGACTAAGAAGGTTCTGATGCATTCTCCTACCTGTGTATGCTAGGAAACACCCTTTCTAGACTTCTCCCTGCCCTTCAGGGCCAGGAATGGTTCCCTAAGCTGTGGGGAGTCTCTCAGTGAGCAGAAAGGATTTAGATGTTCCATCTAAGACACAGACCTTGGCCAGTCGTCTCCACGGAGTCTCTGGGTGGTGCCAACAGTTAAGCTCCTGACTAATAACCAAAAGGTTGGTAGTTCAAACCCACGCAGAGGCACCTCAGAAGAAAGGTCAAGTGATCAGCTTCCGAAAGGTCACAGACACGAAAACCTTATGGAGCAATTCTCCTCTGATACGCATAGGGTTACCGTGAATCGGAATCAACTTAATGGCAAATGTTATGGTTGGTTATTCTGCGCCTAGCTAAAAAAATACCAGTTGCCGTTGAGTCAACTCCAGCTATGGTGACGCCATGTGTGTCAGAGCAAACCTATGCTCCACAGGGAGCTGATTTTTCAGAAGTAGATCACCAAGCCTTTCTTCTGAGGTTCCTCTGGGTGGATGCGAACCTCCAACCTTTCAGTTAGCAGCCAAAGGCATTAATCATTTGCACCACCCAGGGACCCCCTTCCTCTCCCAGCTGGAGGATTCCAAATCCTGCTGGAAAGTGGCCTGGTGCTCATTTTGCCAGAGTTTGGGATGCTAATGGTGACGGCATTCCGAGTCGGTGAGTGTGACGGGTTTCAGAAAAGGCTCTGATTATCCCACGACTGATCTGCCACAGGGAGTCCAGTGACTAGTAGTTATAAGCAGTCATTACTGGCTCAGGAAACAGAAAGATCAGGCTGCCCAGGTTTCACGTTAAGCTGGATGAGTCAACCTTCAAAGAACCCGCAAAGAGGAGGAACAAGTGAATCCCACAGAAAGCTTGCAAATACATTTGAAGTTTTGTTATCGTTGTTTGGTGCAATCGAGTTGATTTTGACTCACAGCCACCCCATGTGACAGAGGAGAAGTGCCCCCATAGGGTTTCCTAGGCCATAATCTTTACGGGAGCAGATCACCAGGTCTTTCTCCCAAGAGCTGCTGGCTGGTATTGAACTGCCAACCTTTTGGTTAGCAGCCGAGCGCTTAACTGTTGTGCCACTAGGGCTCCTTATATGAAGTTTAGGCATGTGAATTCTCCCCTATGCACAGCTGGCAGAAGAAGACATAGTCAAGAAGAGTTGGTTGGAAAAAAAAGCTGTATTTTTAGCCTAGAAAATAGGAAAAAAACAAAAAACATTGCCATCAAGTCAATTCCGACTCACAGCGACCCTATAGGACAGAGTAGAACTGCCCCCATAGGGTTTCCAGGGAGCAACTGGTGGATTCAAACTGCCAGCCTTTTGGTTAGCAGTCGAGTTATTTTAAAGACGTATTATAATTCAATCATATTTATTAATCCCTATGAGGGCCAAAAGGGAGCCCTGGTGGCACAGTGGTTTAGAACTCGGCTGCTAACTAAAAAGATTGACAGTTCGAATCCACCAGCTGCTCCTTGGAAACCCTGTGGGGCAGTTTTACTCTGTCCTATAGGGTTGCTATGAGTCAGAATTGACTCGATGGCAATGGGTTTAATTTGGGGAAACCCTGGTGGTGTAGTGGTTAAATGCTATGGCTGCTAATCAAAAGGTCAGCAGTTCAAATCCACCAGGTGCTACTTGGAAACCCTGTGAGGCACTTCTACTCTGTCCTATAAGGTTGCTATGAGTCGGAATTGACTCAATGGCAACGGGTTTGGTTTTTTTTTTTTATATGAGGGCCAGGTATTTTTGCTAGGTGCTAGCGATAAAAAGATGAGTAAGATTTGGCTGTGCCCAGGGCGATTCTCTGTAGCTAAGAAGACAGATATGTAAATAGAAAATTGTAATACAGAATGACAAAGACTAAAAGGGACATAAAAATGGTGGCAGCACAGAAGAGGTAGTAATTAATTCCCTCCTAGAGACTGGTGGCTCAGTGGTTAAGTACTTTGCTGCTAACCAAAAGGTCCGTGGTTTGAACCCACCAGCTGCTCCTTGGGAGAAAGATGTGGCAGTTTGCTTCTGTAAAGGTTTACAGCCTTGGAAACCCTATGGGGCAGTTCTACTCTGCCCTATAGGTTCACTACGAGTAGGAATCAACTTGACGGCAATGGGTTTGGTTTTGTTTTTTCAGGGGGGATTGGAAACAGTGGGGAGACTCTTTAAATTAGATAGAAAGGAGACTGGGGAAGTCATTTTACTAAGCCGAACCATATGAAATTACTGATGTTCAACCATATTTGAAATAAAAAAGGTCAATTTCATGTGGTTTAACCTGACAGTAAGAGCAGGAATGACATTTTAGTTTCCTTCCCCCCAGCAACTCTTATTGAATAGTAGTAACTGCCTAGAAGCTGTGTTAAGAATGATTCTGAGGATTCTTGGCTATTCTAAAAAGATAATATTGAAATTGATTAGTGACATCTGTCCTGACTAAGGAATGGGTGGATAGTGGTATAAATTGCACATAGTTGCCATCCTTAAATTATAAAGAACTTCATCAGCAAAGGCACAAAAGTCTGAGAAGTATGGATGTCACATGGTTGTAAACAGCTCAAGGTCATTGGAGGTAGATGGTCTATGGCAGGACGAGTAGAAAATTCAATTCAGGAGGCCCATTAGAAAGCTAGGTTGGTGCTATATTGTGAAATGCCTTGAATGACCTTGTAAACATTCCTCATGCTGCTGCTTGTGCCCTATTAACTATTTGACTTACTTTTTAAAACAAGCACACATTACTCTCCCTCCCCTATTCATGGAGGTTATAGCGTTCTTTTCTGCGATGTTGTTTAATTTGAAGCTTCCTTTTAAGAAAAGGTCACAAAGTACTAAGACAACGTATGATAAGTACTTTGCAAATTAAATTGGATGATGTTTTGGGGTGAAATAAAGACCAAGTCCTTTGACAGTATAGATTTTGCTTTACAAAGGTCAAAATCATTGCATAAAGAATTTTTTTTTTTTTTTAACTACTGAGAAGGCAACCAAAGGAGTGATTTCAGCCCAGTTTCTGAGAATCCACAGCCTAAGAAAATTAGGGAAGCTTCATTATGCCCTGCCAGGATTTAGCTTTCTAGCGGGAATCTGTGTTTTGTCACAATGGGAATCTATAAATTGCATCGAGGATGTAGAAAATTGACCCAAGGGTTTTAACTGTACGATACTGAAATGCCTTTCTGGATATATTTTTGCCACAATCAGATTATTTTTCTTTCGAAACCTAAGCACCTCAAGTAACTCTAGATCTCATTTAAAAACTGAATTTTAACCAGGGGTACACAAGCAAAGGAGCCCTGGTCGTGCAATGATTAAGCGCTTGGCTGCTAATGGAAAGATTGGGAGTTCGAACCCACCCAGCGGCTTCTTGGGAGAAAGATCTGGCAGTCTGCTCCCATAAAGATTAAACCAAAAAATCAAACCTATTGCCATCATGTCAATTCTGACTCACAGTGACACTATAAGACAGAGTAGAACTGCCCCATCAGGTTGCCCAGGAGCAGTTCATGGATTTGAACTGCCAACCTTTAGGTTAACAGCCGTAGCTCACAACCACTGTGCCACCACTGTGCCACAGATGTCACTAATCAATTTCTGCCTTATAGGGCAGTTCTACTCTGTCAACCTGAGGTCACTATGAGTCAATTTTGACTGGATGGCACCTATCAACAACAACAACACATATGACAGACCCACTTGAGAAGCTTTTTCAAAAGCCACTGGCTGGTCCCACCCTAGAAGATTCTGATTTGGTAGATCTCTGTATATCCTATGGTATGTTAATTTCTAAGCAATGAGCAGAAGCATTGAAATGGGCTCTGCAGAGTCACACATGAATACTCATTGATGAAGCAGGGTGATGGAAGGATGCTATATCTTCCCTGGTGGCTCTTGCGCCCCCTGCTGGTGGTTTTCATACCCTACCCCAATGATCTGGGTTTGATCTGTTTGCTCCTAGTTATGCCAATTACCTCCAAAACCAGAAATACACCAACTGAGGAGAAATTAGACCATGTGAAGGCTTGTCTTACAGGTTGTTTAAAACAATCTTATAGGTTTTAAAAATACAATAACTATCAGCTTGGCAAAGGTTGTTCATGACCCAGGCCTGTCCAGGCTCTTAATATATTTACTTCCAAGAGAAGGTCAGTTAATTCCTAAGTGTTCACCTTTATGCCCACTCCTGGGGGGCAGGGGGTGGTCTTCATTTCCATAGCAGGGTAAATGTGAGAAGAGCTAGAGGGCATTCCTTCAGGTAGAACTTCTGCCCGTGGGTTCCATCTCCTTGTGAAGGATTGAATGGAGTCAGCTGACCTGAGAATGGGGAGGGGAGAGATGGATTAGGAGTTATTTTATTTTTTAAAAAACAGGAAATTATTGTTTTTAATACTCAATAATACTGTGAATCAAGGTGCTGGCTTAATAACAAGAAAAAAAACAAAAACAAAAAAACACCAGAATCCTACGGTACCTCCAAGGAGTTTTAATAAAATCTTTATTTGTCTAGAAATAATGTACAAAATCAAGAAGCACAGAGGGCAGAGGGTGAAAGTAGAATTTGGGGAAGGTTTTCTCAGCCCTCATTATGTGATGGATCTGTTCTGGTTCCATACTTGATACCATCCCTCAAGTCCAGCAGAGTGGAGGTTAGTTTTGTAGTTCGGGAAGCAGCCCAACCCTACACACTCTGGAAGTTTCTACTACACTTTTGTTGATGATGGGGAAGATACAGAAGGATTGCAGAACCATTTCCTAGGGCAAGTCTCAAAGGATAGAAGGGTGTCACTGTCGCTGGGGGTGGACTTCTAAGGTACGGTTTCTTTTCATGGGAGATGGCTTTCCAGTTTGGACGGTGACAGAGGCATCCAAAAACAAATGGAAGTGTTTGACCTTCCCTGCTCCGGGAACTGAACAGAAACCACAGGAACCCATTTCCATCCTCAGTAATGGACTTAACACTTCTACAAAGTCCTTCTAATTCTTTGCAAAGTCTTTGAGTGTGAGCTTTGTAGCTGCAGGAGAGAAGAATGAATGCCCAGAAGATTTCTGACCCTGGTGTTCCTTGGGGCGGGTGGTTGTTCAAAACATGTCAGATTGAGGGTGAATCTCAGGACTCCACCGCTCTCCCCCGCTGTAAAATTCCATTTTGCAAGGAGAAGCCCAGTGCCCTTTGCTTTAAATCAGGCTGAGGGAAGTCATCGCTGCATTGCAGCCAGTCTGCAGGGTGAGGTACGCAGCCTATCCAGCTGAAGACAGAGCTTTAGGGGAGAAAAGGAAAACGCAGAAGCGAAAACTCTCACTTAGAGTTGGGCATGGGTGTAGGGTGGGTGATAGCGAGAGTTGTCTTTCTTCCCCACCTTCGTTGTGTTCTTCCTCCAAGGAACTGATTCAGGAAGACTAAAGTTGGAGGGGAAAATGTTTTCTCTAAACCTATCAATGCATATGCTTACCATTTATTGAGTGGCCGTTGCATGCCAGCCCCTATGTTGGGCAGGTCTCCAGCATACGACCCACAACCCTCTTGGAGGTAGGTATATTGGCCCGTCTTTTCAAGATGGGAATCCTGAGGCACGGAGAGGTGCAGTGACTTACCAAGATCACACAGCTAAGTAGTGGTTGAGCCAGGCTTAGCACTGAGTTCTGTCTGATATTTCCAAAGCACTCTTTTGAGTATGCCATGCTGTCTCCCTTCCTGATCTGAGACGGAGTCCCAGTACTCAACACCCACGGGAAAAGCAATGCCATGTGCTTGGCGGGTTGGGGAGGGTGGGCTTTGACCGAGTCCTCTTGGCTAAGGCGGGGGCTTCCATGGGTGTCCCCAGCCTGCTGTCTGGGATGTGGCTGTGTGTTCATTTCTCTGCCTTTCTTGTTTGCACTGCCGCGGTTGCTCCACGGTAGCGTGCCTGCTCCCAAACCGGATGCCATGTCTCTCTCTCTTTCGTAGGCACGGTGCTGTTGTGCCAGGCCAACCAGGAGGGATCCTCCGTGTACAGCGCCCCCAGTTCACTTGTATACACTTCTGCAAGTAAGCCCCCTGCCCTGGCTCTCTTTTTGTTTGTGACATAAATCCCAGTCCCGTCCCCTCCCCTCCCATGTAAGTCCCCTCCCCTCCCTCCGTCCCACCCCCTGTGGCTCTCCAGGAGGCCGCCTTGATTCCCATGAGCATGTTCCCGTTTGCCTTGTTGCCTGAGCGTCTGAATCCCTCTGCTCATCACCATCCACGTCTGAACCCTCACTTCCCAGATGTCCCAGTCATGCTCTGTTAGCTTTCTCAGGATTGGGTCCTATGGATGGGAAGCGGGGTATTGGGTTGGGGGAGGGCTACTGGGGTGGGGTGGGAAGCTATATTTAGCCCACTGGCTGCCTTCTATCACGGCTTTGCAAATTAATATAAAAATCATTTAAATAAAACGTGCAGGCCATCCAAAGGGCACCTGAGTCTAGCCAAGGATGCTTGGTGGGTACGCTTGTGCACCGTTTTCTCACTGCAGGAAATTAGAACCAGCCTGTGGCTAGTGACTTGTTTGCAAGGCTATTCTATTATGCGCTGTGTGCCTCCAGTGAGGAAGGGGAGAGAAAAAGGTGGCTCTCCCCCATTTAACTGAGAGGAAAACAACAATAAATATATCCTTTTAAAAACTCTTGAAAACACTGTATACATACAAACATAGCCTCCAAGTGCTAGGGAAGAGGACCAAAAATAAATATGGAAGAGAGATCACAATGTTGATGTGGGAGAAGCCAAGAGCCCCCTGCTGGGGTGTTCTAGGGTGGACAATGCTCCCACCCCAGTTCCCAGAGAAGGTTGGAGAATTAATGTGCCCCTCCCCGCTTCACCACGGTTGCCCACCTCGCTGCCGTTCTGTCTTCTAAGTCTGCCCCACTCAAGGAGTCTCCAGCCACAGCCAAGACCTCATCATCTATGTCATACTATGTATGTATGCCCTGTAAAATTCCCATCACAGACTAGCGGGGCCTCACTGGGGTCAGTTCTCAAAAGTGAGTCGGGGGGATGGAAGACCTGCTTCTGAGACTGGCTGGAGAAGGGTGGGGGCTACTGAGAGCAGAGGTACCAGGCTCATGCAGATCAAGGGGATGGGAGACAGAGGAGAATCCTCACAGTCATGCCAAAATCAAACGTCTCAGTTCCCAAACTGTGGACCTCAGAGTCCTCACGGTGGCGGGGAAGGGTTACCAGCAATCACAGGAGGCCAACAATTTATTTTTAAAAGTGATGATGAGAAACTCGAGGGTACCAAGGACTTCGGGTGGTGGGGACAGCCGACCGCTTTTCCCAAAGTAGAATCATCAGCGGCAGTTTCGGCATCCGTTAAATGCAAGGCATTTCTCTGTGTTCTTAGGAAACCAACATCTAACCATACTGGCAAGAGGTCGTTCTTTCTGAGTATATGACAGTGGTTCCATTTGTGGCAATGTGAACGTGTGTGTGTGTATCTCCTAGAATGATAATGCTGCTACGCGTTGTGACATGCACAACCTTGTTGATTCCACTCAAAACCCATGCCAGGTAGGTATGACGATGCTTGCTTTAACAGCCAGAGAAATGAGGGCACCGAGAGGTTGAGTAATTCACTCTGGGTCACACAGCCCGCGTGTGGTAGATTTGTTTTTCGAACCTGAGAAGATCATTCAAACTTCTGCTGCTTTTCTTGGTCCGTCCGCCTCTCTTACCCTGTTATCTCATGGCACCTGGCCTTCCTTCATCTCTATACATACAATTTTCCAAAGGAGAGTTGACGTACCCAGACTCATCATAGGGTTGAGTTCCAGATTGTTGTTTTGTTTTTCCGCTAACAGTGCTGTCCAGTTGAACTGTCTGGGATGGCATGTTCTCTGTCTGCACTGTTGGATTCGTGTGCCACCGGGAACAAGGAACTAATTATTTTATTTTATTGTAATATGTTTAATTAGCCACATGGGCTAATGGCTACCTTGATGGACAGTGCAGCTCTACAAGATCATACGCTGCGTTTATATTTTAGTTTTTTTTACACAAGTAAAACAATAAAATTAAATTAAAAAAAACAAGTTAAATTTTAGAAAAAAGCTAGTTTGCATTGGGACAACTATTCTAAAGCAACTTGGGGAAATGTTAGACATGGAAATGGTTGACAAACTCTCCATAATAAATTAGGTGAAAGAAACAGAAGGAAGGAATGTCATTTAAAGCAAGGATCCCAAACTATAGCCCGTGGGCCACGTCCAGCCCATGGCCTGTGTTTGTTCGGCTTGCAAACTAAGGTTAGGTTTTTAGATTTTCAAAGGGTTATTTAAAAAAAAAAAAAAAAGGAGGATACATTACAGAGATATATATGGTCCACAAAGCCTAAAATATTTCCTTTCTGGCTCTTTACAGAAACATTTTGCTGCGCCCTCATCTAAAGGGTCCATTTTATTATTGAAAGTATAAAGTGGCAATATTGCCTGCTGTATATAATGTAATTTTTGTTTCTAAGCTTAAAAGTAAAAAGTTGTGATAATCATAGAAACGTTATGTGTGCAGCATCCTTCCATTAGAAATTACATAATTGGGGGGGACCTCATACCACCAAGAAAGCAGTGCCAGGAGGAGAGTGCGTCCTTTAGACCCGGGGTCCCTGCGCAGAGAAGCTCCTAGTCCGGGGGAACACTGATGAGAGGGCCGACAGAGAGAGAAAGCCTTCCCCTGGAGCTGACGCCCTGAGTTTGGACTTGTAGCCCACTGGACTGTGAGAGAATAAACTTCTCTTTGTTAAATCCATCCACTCGTGGTATTTCCGTTGGAGCAGCACTAGATGACTAAGACAGAATTTGGTACCGAGAGAGTGGGGTGCTGCTCTAACAGATACCTAAAATGTGGAAGCAGTCTTGAAACTGTGAATGGGTAAAGGAGCGGCAGTGGCAGAGGACCAACAGTAGCAGAACCAGGAGACCAGCGTGAGATGGTGGTGGAGCCAACCCACAGAGTGAGAGAGCCGAGTGCCTGTGCTCCGGAGGCTTCCTGGCCGAGTGGGGTGCCTCCAGGCACTTACCGGTGGAGCTAGGCTTGCCGACCCACAGAGCTAGGGAGCCGAGTGCCTGTGCTCCGGAGGCTTCCTGGCGGAGTGTGTTGCTTGCGGGCAGTTATTGGTGGAGCTACCCAGCTTTGGAACACTTGCCCCAGCAGGGCAGATGCGGACTTGAGGCCGGAGGGCCAAGAGGCCATAGGAAGCAGAAGCTGAAGAGACAAGGAACACAAGAAGCTGAGCTGCCTCAGTCTCAAAAGGTATGGCCATGACCTCAGAGGTTTCTAAGGGTGGAGCCATGGCCTCTGGTGTTTCTAAGGCTGGAGTCGCCACTCAGATGGACTGGGGGAATGGTGCGCCTAAAGCGAAAGGAGCAGAGTTGCTGTCCCAGTGGGCCTGGAAGGCGGAGCTGAAGCCCAGAGCCAGGGGCTTCCAGTCAGAATCTGGAGACTGTGGCCAATACCTAGAGTCTGGAGGACAGGGACATTGTGTACATTGTCTGAGAGAACAGAAGATTATTTTCAAAGCCTTGAGGGCTAATGTAATGTGTCCTGCTGACTTGCTTGGTGCCTGTTATCCCTTCTTTTCCTCTGGTTTCTCCCATTTGTAATGGAAATGCCTAGCTTGTGCCTGTTCTGCCGTTGTACCTTTGGAAGCAGATAACTTGTATTCTAGATTTCACAGA